>NC_136908.1:41363738-41981238 GCF_949606895.1 Notothenia rossii | reverse complement strand
TTTAATCGTCATCTTCACCACGATCATTTATGTTTATGTTCGCCGAATTGACATGAAATCACTGACACATATGAATATACTGTATTCAACTTCGTTAAAACGTTATTAACGTGCCTAAACTCAGTAATTCAATAACAACATTTATATTTTAATGGAGCCTCGTAGGTAGATCAGGATCCCAAAGCGTAGCGGAGGGATCCTGATCTGGGTGACGGGTGTTTTTCCCCATAAGGAACAAGTCGCTGCAAATTATCCCGCTTATTACACGGCCACATTCTCAACAAAGTAACGACATGACTCCCAATATTAATTTAAATGCTTTTATGGATTTAGAAAATGTTTTTATTGATTTAAAAAAAGAGTTGTATTGATTTAAATTGACATGCATCCGTTAAGAAAAATAGTCCGTTGTTACCGTTTTTTAAACAGTGTGAGTGAAACGGCAGCTCTCTCCACCCTCCCCCCCTGATCTTTCTTCTCCAGCAGCTAAATTAACCGTAGGTTACTCTGAGTGACCATAGACTGTATGTGACAAGCTTACAGTTAGTGACGTAACAACACCATAAAAGCTGGTGGATTGAAAGCAATACGGGAGGTAAAAATAACTACAATAATTGTGATTTATTTATTGTTATCTTTTATGTTTTTAGGTATAAAATGTTATGTAATTCAGGCTTATAGTTCATCTTTCTCTAAAAGCCTTCAACAATGACAATATTCATAGTAATTTAATAAATCCTTCCAACACACATTGTAAAAAATAGCCTACTGTAAGTTAAGAAATCATTCCAATATGTACATCTTCTGATGTAACAACAATAACATTATAAATAGTATCATAGCTGAACATGGTATTGTACATTTAGCTTTGAGTGTTACTGACCTGAGATGTTTTTAATACATGAATTAAGGTGACTGAGGCTTTGGGATGCAAACTCATCTGTATGAAAAAGGTGACAAGGATCCGAGCCCCCGGCTCCCCCACCCCACAGAATATCGGCTTTAAAATGAGGAATAACAGAGGATTTTAGCAGTCAGAACAACTAAAGCAGCAGTGTTAATAATAACAGAAACGCCAAAGAGTCACATCTAATAGAAATATATAAAAGCATTTATTTTAATTGTGTAGCAGTCAGTTTATAATTTTGGCAGCACTGTTGAGCATTTTGAAAATGTATTTTCATGCCTCTGTGCAAGGCTTAGTCTTTCTATCATTATAGCCACATGGTGTAAAGTAACTAAGTTCATAAACTCAACAAGTACTATACTTGGGCACAATTTTGAGATACTTGTACTTTATTTAAGTATTTCAATGTTTTGCTACTTTGTTCTTCTACTCCACTACAGTTCAGAGGTACATGGTGTACTTCTACTCCCCTACATGTATTTAATACCTTTAGTTACTTTACAGATGTGGATGAATGATGTGAAATATAATCAAGTGTTAAATCAGACTTTAGTTCCACCTGGAGTAAATCCACAAGCTACCCTGCAGTATACAAAGTCATTCAAACTAGCAGCACCTTTACCAGCTTTGAGAACACTTTCATGATCAATCATTATAAAACATATCATATATGTCATTCTGAAATGGACTAATCTTCATAATGACTACTTTTACTGTCGCTACTTTAACTATATTTTGATGATAATACTTTTCTACTTTTACTTGAGGAACATTTTGAATGCAGGACTTTTACTGTAACAGAGTATTCCTACATCTGGGACTATTACTTTTACTCAAGTACAAGATCTGAGTACTTCTACTTTTACTCAAGTACAAGATCTGAGTGCTTCTACTTTTACTCAAGTACAAGATCTGAGTACTTCTACTTTTACTCAAGTACAAGACCTGAGTGCTTCTACTTTTACTCGAGTACAATATATATATATATATATATATATATATATATATATATATATATATATATATTAGGGCCGGGACTTTAACAAAAAAATTAACGCATTTTAATCGCACTTATCTTTGCCCTGCGGAACGTTTCTCACTGGATGAGTTTCAGACGTACCGATTATACTGGAGCAGCAACTAATGTTCATTACTTCAGACAACAACAAACCACAGTGAACAATAGTCAAACATGAACGAAGAAGTTGATGAGACCGCTTTGGTTGGCCCCGTGGATGGGACATTTTGTTTTAAAAAACGCACGAATGGAAGCGTCGATAAGAGCACGGCTGTAAGCAAATTATGCAAAAAGGAATTTGCATATCACCGCAGCACATCAAGCCTCAAGTATCACCTCAATGCAAAACATATAGCAGCTAGCGTGGAAGCTAGCGTGGACGTTAGCCCAACTCCGAGTACAAGGACCCACACCATACTTGCCCTCAAAGATCGGGAGCATTTCAAAATGCAAAATGGGAGGGGGGGGGGTGCTAGTGGATCGCCGGAGCTGTTAGATCAGGGGTGGGGAACCTCCGGCCTCCGGGCCGTATACGGCCCACGAGACCATTTGGTACGGCCCTTGAGGTAATTTATAAACACATGCAAAAAAGAAAAAAATTGAAGACATATAGACCGCAAAAAAAGAAAAAAAGCGAGTGCCTGTTTTTCCTGGCCAAGATTAGGGTCCTTGAACACAACACGAACCTGACGTGTCTGACAGGGGTGCAGTTTTGACAGAGAGCACCGGAACGCCAGAACGCTGCTCCGGCACTTGAGAAATTGCAGTACCCATAAGGAGCCGTACACAATACATGCCGCAGTTTTTGCGTGGCTGTGTCTTTAGTTGAAAGCCCAATTGGCGATCTGTTCATCTGTCATACTGACCATACAGTCAATAACTTTGTTGTTATTAGCATCTGGTTAGCTAGCTATGCTAACGAATATAAAAAGCTTTTTCTCCAACCAGTGAGGTAAAGGCACATCTTTATCATCATCTTTATTTATTTTATCTTTATTTATCTGTTGTTATTTTTGTTTTACTTGCTTGTAAGCGCTTTGAGCACCAGGAAAAGCGCTTTATAAATGTAATGTATTATTATTATTATTATTGATATGATCATTATAGTTATTAAAAAATAAGAGAATAAAGTAAACAGGTATAAAATTCTGTATGACAGTAAAACAAAGTTGTTATTAATAAAGAAGAATACAGTTTGAAAGGGGAGTGATTTGTAAAATATCCATAAAGAAAAATAAAATCTGCTTACAGTTCTGTTTCATATGGATGTTGAGAGATGTATCCATAGATCTCTTCATGTTGCTCTCAAAGTGCACCAGATTGATGCTTTTAACTTAAACATTTAAAAAAAAATCTTCCCGGGGGAGCATGCCCCCCGGACCCCCCTAGAGGGTGTGAGGTACCCCCCCACTTAAATCGTGTCCACATGGATATGAAACTAAATACATTTGCACACATCTTGTGTCCAAATCTTTATGTTGTGGTGGTCATGCCACACCGTGCACGTGCATGCATGCGCGAGTCATGGTGAGATATCTGGATTAAGAGGTTGCTTTTTCTTTGCACAGCATGAAAGAAAGGCCCAATGAATGGGCTGTGTTTTTTTTGTTTTTTTTAAGCAGAGGTCAACAATTTTTACGGCCCTCAGAGGATGTAGAAAAAATTGAAATGGCCCTTGAGAGGAAAAAGGTTCCCCACCCCTGTGTTAGATTAACATTAACATGCTTGTTGTAGTTGTAAGTGCACTGCCTTGCGGCCTGTAGCACCGTCCTTGATGGAGCATATGTGTGGGCTGGACCTGCATTTTACAGGAAAGGAGTGAGCAGAGAGTAGAGTAGTTGTCGATTCTTGTTCTGTTTTCTGTGAATATCTGCCTCACCCTCTCAGACTTTGAGTTGCGCGCGCTACTAAAGAGACGTGTTACCATGGAAACCAAACAATGGTGTAGCTGTATTAAAGTCCGAGTGGAAACAGTCGTGTGTAAATCTGATTTTGTCAGAAATCGGGAGAAATGCGGGAGAAATATGACCCCAGGAGGAAACCGGGAGAGGGCAATGAAATCGTGAATCTCCCGCAAAATCGGGAGGGTTGACAAGTATGACCCACACCCAACCCACACTCAACCAGACGACTGGTTTCAGGGCCAGGATAACTAAGTCCACGTCTGAAAGAATAACCAGCTCACTGGATTGCACTCGACTGTAGACCACTTGGAGTGGTAGAAGATAAGGGGCTGCAAAAGGTACTACAGATTGCATCGTCTGACACAACATATGAGCTGCCATGCAGAAAGACAGTGACAAAAAGAATCCAGCAGCTTTATGACAATGAAAAGGAAGATAAAGAGAATTTATTGGAGAAAGCCGAATGTGTTGCCCTGACTGGGGATCATTGGACCTCGGTAAGCAATTCAAATTACCTCTGTGTGACGGCACACTGTATTGACATCTTCTCACTGTTCTCAGGTCAAATATTTATATGTGATTAAAAATGCGATTAATTTCGATTAATTAATTACAAAACCTCTAATTAATTAGATTAATTTTTTTAATCGAGTCCCGGCCCTAATATATATATATATGTATATATATATACTTATACCACCTCTGTTTATAGCCTATGAAAAAAACTATTAGAAATAGAAGGCTAAAGCTAACGTTAGCAGATAGTGACAATGTTTGATAGCTAGCTAGCTCAACGATTCCTTAAATAATATTGCCACAGAAAAACTTTTCAGTGCACATCACGCTCTGCCGCTCCGACAGGGAGCTCTGCTCTGAACACCTGAACGGCCCGTTCTAACAGCTGTTCACCAGCGGTCCAGTCTGTGCCACAGTGACTCCGGACGCGCAGTTAATATTAACGAACGCACCCGTAGGTAATGTAACTGCTGAAGCTAGACCATCATCTTGGAGCAGCAGAGCCTTATTATACACAGTGGCGTTTTCTCCTGGAGGCCAAGGGAAGCCAGGCTTCCCCTGTTTTTTCGGATTGTATTTATCATTTTAATAAATAAATAAAAACACTTAGTTTAGTTTCGGAAATTCTTTGTTGTGTGTTGCTGCCGGCCTGTATCTCCCCCATTCTCATTGAGTATTTTACAAAGAGTGAAACAGTGCCCCTCTAGATGTTATGGTGAAACAGTAGATTGCACTCTCTGTTGCGAGAGGAGGCCAGACGAAAGGTGCTTCCCTTGGTGAAAATAAATGGAGGGATTGACCAATCAGATGAGGCTCACGTCATGCCCCTGCCAACCTGTGATTGGTCAGGGCCATGCCAAGGGAAGCCAGAGGTGGCTGGCTTCCCTTGCCTCACAATCCAATCAAATCGCATCAACTTAGTGGTGTAGTGACGCGTCCCAAAAAGCGGAAGAAAGCTGCGCTCGGTTTCCCTCGAAAAAATAGCAATGGGATTTCTCCATAGGATTTGGGAAAATAGCTCGAAAAAAGGTCAGTGGAAAACGAACCTGTTAGGTAAATGCAGGTTTTGTTCAGTTGGATAATATCCACATGTCTACCCTACTTTTATAATTTTCGAATCATAAATCTAATCGATAGAAGATAGATAGCGTCACTGCACCACTCTCACCGCCGTTAGAAAGTAGCAAGCAACTGAAGCAAGTGCAATTATGGAGGGTGGAGATTTGGAGTATTTAATCAAAAATAATTGTACTAAACTTCCGCTGCAGCAGGAACAACAAATACAATCTGATGACAGGCCAATGCCCAAACTGGAGCTGTGTACAGCGAGGAACAAAGGAGCGAACCGGACGTAAAACGTTAAAGGTCTCCTAATTTAGTTTGTGAATGAATGCTTATTAGAGTTACGGCTGGAGAGTGCGTGCAGATCTGTCGGTCAGATAACAGGCGTGTGTAAGTCCTGCATCTGTATGATACAAATGTGTGTAAAATGATACCGGGCGCTGTAATCACTCATCTGGTTACGTTATTACATTATAACAATATTGATGTGTTCAAATGCTTTTCAAAACACAACTGAAAGTCCATGAAACTTGTCTTTCTGTATTTGCGAATGAAGCGCCATCTCCTGGTTAAAACCTGAAATTGAAAATCTGGCAACGCCCTCTTGGAAAATAGTGGCAGGGCTTAACATTCCTCTATACTGGTTTTAGGCAGGTCGTAGGCAGGAAGCTGTAAGCTGGAGTCTGAAATTAAGTGCTACATCTTTATACCTTTTTTAAACCTTTTCTTTTAAATATTAAGCTTTTTCTGCATTTTTGTAGCTAAAAGCAGCTACCATTCAGCTAATAACATACTCAGCTTTTTCTGCATTTTCTGCTGAATTCAGCCATAAATGTTCACAGTTTACAGCATTCGCACGCATTTTCCGCAGGAAATGCATTTTCTAGTTGGATATAGACAATGAGGAGGAATACCCGGTGCACCCTTCTCCCCACATACCGGGTGTGACAAAGAGGACTGCAGGCAGGTGATGCTGGAAAATGTGGCATTGAGGGCTCAGAAGGATGCAGCAATACCCCTCTCGAGACCCCGGTCAAGACTCTCATGCGGTCCCAAGAAGCCTCCAGTAGTGAGACCCCTCTCAAGACCCCGGTCAAGACTGTCATGCATTCACCAGCAGCCTCCGGCAGCAATACCTCTCTCAAGACACCGGTCAAGACTCTCATGCGGTCCCCAGAAGCCTCCAGTAGTGAGACCCCTCTCAAGACCCCGGCCAAGAATGTCATGCGGTCCGCAGAAGCCTCCGGTAGTGAGACCCCTCTCAAGACCCCGATCAAAACTCTCATGCGGTCCCCAGAAGCCTCCAGTAGTGAGACCCCTCTCAAGACCCCGGTCAAGACTGTCATGCATTCACCAGAAGCCTCCGGCAGCAATACCCCTCTCAAGACCCCGGTCAAGACTCTCATGCGGTCCCCGGAAGCCTCCAGTAGTGAGACCCCTCTCAAGAACCCGGTCAAGACTGTCATGCATTCACCAGCAGCCTCCGGCAGCAATACCTCTCTCAAGACATCGGTCAAGACTCTCATGCAGTCCCCAGAAGCTTCCAGTAGTGAGACCCCTCTCAAGACCCCGGCCAAGAATGTCATGCGGTCCGCAGAAGCCTCCGGTAGTGAGACCCCTCTCAAGACCCCGGTCAAGACTCTCATGCGGTCCCCAGAAGCCTCCAGTAGTGAGACCCCTCTCAAGACCCCGGTCAAGACTGTCATGCATTCACCAGCAGCCTCTGGCAGCAATACCCCTCTCAAGACCCCGTTCAAGACTTTCATGCGGTCCGCAGAAGCCTCCGGTAGTGAGACCCCTGTATGCCAGAAGACCTATGCGTCTGTCTACAATAAGCTGAAAGCTAATCTGGCTAAGGACTGGCCCTCTCCCCCAAGTCACTGGTCCACTGGGAAGGGAAGGGGGAATACCATGCGTGAAATCACGTTGCCTAAAAGCATGGAGACGTACATTGAGACATACAGGGATCATTGGGAGGGTGTCGCACCGAAAGTAAAACGGAAAAAAAATTGTCTGTCCAAGGTCAGCCGGATAAAGAACTTCCTCATATTCATGGCCCATGGTGTTAACCGGCTGTCAGATTGGCTGTTTCTAAAAGACACGAAGAGGGTCCAAATGTGAACCATTTCCTGAGGTACTTGTCTGAGTCAAAGCTCCGGGGGTGCAGGCTCACCCAGTCTGATATGACCCACATCATCAGAGAGGTGACAGCCAACATGAACGACTTGAAAAAGTCTGTCACTGTCCACCAGTTTAAGGTGAAGAGGAACAAGCTGGATCCTCTGCCGAGCCAGGCGGAGCTTCTCGCCACCATGGCGGCCGCTGAGAAGCGCATCCCTGATCTCCTTGACCTGATGGCTAGCAATCCGACCTCAATCACCCAGTACCTGCTATATGGCTATCTAACCCTCCATTGGAGCCTCCTGTATGGTCACCGTCCGGGTGTGTACGCAAACATGACCAACACTAAGGTCTTTGAGGCGGACAGAAGGGGCACTGCTGAGGGCTACATCATCCACGTGCAGGATCACAAGACTGCCAAGTCATTTGGCGAAGCACAGCTGGTGCTTACAGTAAAGGAGTTTAGCTGGGTCATGCGGTGGATGGGGATAAAAGAGGGCTTGTCGGGTCCTCAGAATGAATTCTTCCTTTTCACAACGGGGCATTACGCCTCCAAGAACCTGAACGCTCACTTGAAGAGGGCTTGGGCTAATGCTGGGCAAGAAACAGCCGTCACTTTCACAATCCTGTGCAATGCCCTGGCTGACAATATCAAGCATCACCCAGATCCAGAAAACAGGTCGATTCTCGCCAGATTTATGTGTCACGACGTAAGCACTGCAGACCGGTTCTACGCGAATACACCTGGAATAAAGGAGGGATTGAAGATCCGCTCCATGTTCAGGGCGGCAGCTGCAGCAGCATCATCAGAAGGAGGTCTACCGCCGTCAGATACCTCCGAAGAGGGCTCAGGGATGGAGAGCAGCGATACCTCTTCTTCAGGGCCGGTTGATACTCCTGATGAGGGGGTAGGGGCCGTGGACTCAACCTTTTTTCCCCGGCGCACCGTACAAGTTAGACGGCTAATATGGCCCCCGCTAATCATATTTTTATTATGTTTATTATCTATATTGTGTATACTGTTTTTGTAAAAATCGTGTGATAATTAAATAAATAATAAAACATTAATATAACCTTGAAGGGTTCCCAGGGGCAGATACAGTGCCAGGTATCAGACTATTTAAACAATGTTTACCCAGGATTCAGACACCTTCCCTGGCTTGTAAAATGCGGTGATGCGCCCTGGAGGTATCAGACTATTTTAAACAACTTTTCCCCGCCTTTCAAACACTTATTCCTGGGTTTTAGCCTGTCATTTTTCCCAATATCATTTAACATTGACCCTCTCCGGAAAATCCGAGACAAACAGCAGCAACCAGCACTTCGCAAAAGTCTCAATAGTAAACTGTGCCGCCGAAACATAATTTCAGCCAATCAGCGCCGTCAAATATTTTGGTCACGAGGGCGCTCACGTTGGTGGCCACGTTGCTTACGTGCGTTGACGTGAGTTGTTTTTCGTGAGTGACCAAGGTGACGCAGTAGTTGGATGAAAATGGCTTCGTGTGCAGGTGGAGTCGCCGGACCTCTGTCCGCACCCGATTCCTTGCAAGAGCTACTCTCCAATCATTTCGAAAGGAGAAGTTTGGAAGATAAATTGATACTTAAAGACCTTGGACCGGACCAACCCGATTTGTGCATAACACAGAATGCTCGTGAGAAAAGCAAATCATATATGCGAAGTTTCACACGTAGCTGGTACACCAGAAAGGGTTGGCTAGCTGGATGCAACAAGGTAAATGCTGTCTTCTGTTTTCCATGCTTGCTATTCAAGCAGCCGGGGACAGATACGTCGTGCCCATGGACTGTGAAGGGGGTAAATTACATGAAACATTTGTCCGAAAGAATTAAAAAGCATGAGTGCACGAAGGCAAACATGACATGTACCATTTAGCTAGCCATGCTAGGCAAAGCTAACACAGCCGTGCAGCTAGATCAAGCGTACAAGATCTCAGTAATAAAGCACAACGAAGAAGTAGACAAGAACAGGCACGTCTTGTCGAAGATTATTGATTGTGTGAAATGTTGTGAGGGCTTTGAACTGGCTTTGCGTGGCCATGAGGAGACTGACACGTCTGACAACCCCGGCGTTTTTCGGGGTTTAGTTAACCTGCTGGCCTCGTTAGATAGCGTCTTGGAGGAGCAACTTAAAACGGCTACCGTTTTCAAAGGCACCTCAAAGACGGTGCAAAATGAACTGTTGGACTGCATGTTAGCAGTCACTAAAGATCACATTCTGGAGGAGGTCAAAAATGCCAGTTATTTAGCTACTCAGGCGGATGAGACCACTGATATTTCCACCCACTGCCAGTTAGTCCTTGTCCTAAATCGATCCCCATAACAACGTCCAGGAGCGTTTTTTGTTTGTTCATCCCTCTTCAAAATGCGAATGCTGACACAGTTGCCACCGCGCTGATGGAGAGGCTGGGCACTATACTCCCCGATGGACAACAGGGCAAACTAATTGCCCAAGCCTATGACGATGCAGCGGTGATGAGGGGAGCTAAAGGTGGAGTTCAGCGGAAAGTGAAGGATGTTTACAGTAGTGCGCACTACATCCACTGCTATGCGCATCAGCTGAACCTAATTATGCAGCAGGCAACATCCCCAAAATAAGTGCATTTTTTTCAGACCTTGGTGGATTTGCTGCATTTTTCTCCAGGTCTTTTAAGAGAACTGCGATCCTGGATCAAGTGGTGGCACACAGACTTCCTGGCACTTCCACAACACGATGGAACTTTCACAGTCGTGCTGTTAACACTGTGTATGAGCAGAAGGAGAACATCCTGAAGTGTTTCAAGACAATCAGAGACTCAGGTGACTTTGATCCCATATCAGTGAGAGAAGCTGGGGGCTTTGTGAGAATGATGGAAGATGAAGTTTTTTGCTTTTTCCTGACATTGTTCTACAACATAATGCCACATGTAGACATGCTGTTTTGCCAACTGCAGAAGAGGAACATCGACTCTGTCTACATCAAAGGATTTATCAAGAGGTTCACCAGCAGCATACAGACAATCAGGTAAATCATTATTTACAATGGCTGAGATGTGCTTATTATAGGAAATCTGTGAAACCTAAATGTGATTTAGCTGAACACAATAGACCAACTCATACATACTTGTTTAAATATCTTAAGCAGGCTTACTGGACATGTATATATTATATAACGTTTATAAGGTGTATCTCTGACTACTATTTCAAATAGTCAAACCTAATTTGTCAATTCTTCCCACAATGAGTAATTGTACATGGTTACTTGTGGTTTGGATCAGGGACTCCATTCCTCCTGATGGATCTGTGCAACAGCCGCCCACAACAAAACGGAGGGGACTTGGACATGAAGAGCAACAGCGGTTGGCTAGAGAGGTAAGCAGTAATAGGAACGTGTTCTATGACCAAAAGCTCCTTTCATAATATATAGGTAATTTCATATCACAATAATGATACATTTCACAATAAAGCCCATTTTCTGTAAATTCAATAAATAGGTAGGCTAGTTAAAATATCCACATAAAAGGCCTATTGCTTATTACATTCTGAATTGTATACACTTAACAAAGCCTAAACTGCAAAAAGTGTCCCACAGTCTCTACATTTCAAAGGGGATCAAGACAGATCAGAAAAGGTTTAGACCTCCAGAAGCAACCACAGTGGACAGAAAGGGCCCAACAATGAATGAATGAAGTGTAAACATAGTCATTAAATGTATATATTGTAGTGACTTAATTTTAAACAGTAATATTGTTCTGTTGACGCTCAGATAGATGTCCTGTTATTCTGATAGGTTCCATTCACAAGAAAGCTCTTTGTTTGTTACACATCGTATAGGGAACACTAATGATATTATGACTGATAGATGTGAAAAGGTTATTATGTTATTTATTATGTCTTGATTTTTTCATTGTGCATTATTTCATAGGTATGTGATACCATACTGAGTCACGCAAAGGAGAGATTCTCCTTCACCAAACACCTGATCAGCGCCACCCTCCTGCAAGGAGACCTGTTCGAGCAACACAGCCAAACATTCCCTGAAGCAGCACTGAAAACAACTGTTGAGGCCTACCCTCTACTGGACAAGGCAAAGCTCAAGACGGAACTGTCCCTCGTCTATGACACTGACCAGTTCAGGGCTTGCAGTGGTGCTGTTAATCTGCTCCAGTTCTTTGTTGACAACAATCTGCAGGAGACATTCACAGAGACTGTCAGTCTTCTGAAGGTTCTTGTAACCACACCCATGGCTACGGCTGAGGCAGAGAGGTGCTTTTCCACTCTGAAAAGGATCAAAACTTTCTTGAGGAACAGCATGACACAGGATCGCCTGAATGCTCTGGCTATGCTTTCAATTGAGAAAAAACTCATTAGCAGCATTCCTGACTTCAACACCAGAGTCATTGAGAGGTTTGCCACTCAGAAGGAGAGAAGGGCAAAATTCCTTTACAAATAAAGACACACACACACGGCCACCCCTTAAAAAATAAAATGCGTTTTATTAGAGAGACAATTAAACGGCCGCAGAATGTTGTTTATTTTATTTTTCCTTTATTTAACCAGGATAATTCTCATTGAGATTAAAACTCTCTTTCTCAAGAGAGTCCTGTGTTGTGAAGTTACTTTTGGATACCAAAGATGTTTTCAATATTGTTCAACCACAAAGTCCAGGAACATGAGGACTGTTTGGAAACCTGTTGCGTTCGACTCATTTCCCCCAGAGGAACAGTTGTTTATTGTTTACTTTTGTTTTTGTTTTTGTTATTCAAAGCAGTAAAAAAGGTGCTATAGGCCAATAAGCTGAATATCACTTTATACATGTATGTAGAGTGGAGGTTTCCCATGGTTGTGTTAGAAGTTTATTAATAAGTGGGCATTTATCACAGAAGTGATTGTTCTGTCTCCACGTCTGTTGCATTGTCTGTGATGTATTTTCCAACGGTTATAGCTCCTCCTGTCCTGTCCCAGCAACACTACACGGTTTGCAGCTCCACCACATTTTTGGTTTATCTTCGGTGTCGCTTTAAATCTGCTTCCAATCGGACTAACACCTCCATGTAATCTGAAGACAGATACTTGAATTATTTAAACCTTTTGCAAACTTCTTTATGTTCTTTCTTGCTCTAGTCTTGCCAGTTACATTGTACATAACAAATGTATTATCATTATGCTAACTGGTTGTTCGTGCTAGATGATGTAGCTTTTTCATTTCTGAGTTATTGCTATATGTAAATAAACCTGTTTGTAAATAATCCTCAGAGAAACAAAAACAAGTCTTATACAAATTTAAAGCTCTACGTTTTGTGCTGTGGTTCTTTTTTTTAAATTGCATTCATTCACAACCACTTAAATATTTATAATTAATGCTACTGAAAAGATGCTATTAATGACCAGAAACACATTATCTACATAACACATGTAAAACACTGTAAAGCCACTTGGTGGAGGTATTGGTTCATAAAACATGAACAGTTTTAAGAAAGAAAAAAAAAAAGACCAGTTCTGAGAATACAAATTCCTGGTACAGTGTAGATGTTGATAAATAATATTTTCCACGCTGAAGATTATGGAGGTATTGATCAGTCTTCTCATATTTGTAAGGCTCAATGTGTGTGTGTGTGTGTGTGTGTGTGTGTGTGTCCCCACAACATCACCAGGGGTCATTTCTGAAAAGAAATTTCGGGGGGTGAGGGGGGGGGGGGGAAAGCTAGAGCCCCACCGGAAAATTAGGCCACCAACCGCCACTGGCTGTGCAGTGTGCACACAGTTCTGCCGGTAATGAATATTACATTTTGTGAGGAAACTTTTCCACCAATAATTCCAATGAGTATTCCAAAATGTATTCACTTCAGGTCTACGAAAGTAACTGTAATCAGATTACTCGTTTTTCAAATGTAACGCCAGCTGAATACAGTTAGCCTACTTGATTTTTGTATTCTGATTACGTAACGCCGTTGCATGTATTCCGTTACAACCCAACCCTGCTTCTAGGCTACTGTCCCGCAGCTCCTGCCTCTCTGTTGGACTCTGTCGCAGCGGGTATACTGCTGTGGTGCGGAGCGCACAAAGAAGACTCTTCACAACGAAGGATCACTTCTTCTTCTTCAAGGCGGGGAAGGTTTCGCAGTACGCAGTCTACTGTCCCGCAGCTGCTACCTCTCTGTTGGACTCCGGTACTGCACCTTACTCACGAGAAGTTGTAAAAAAAAAATGAGTGGGGGGCGAACGAACGCAGTAAACGTAAACACTCCGCCAACGCCACAGTCACCCCCGTTGTGCGGGCCGGATGAGAATGTCTGGGGGGCCGGATGTGTCCCGCGGGCCGCCAGTTGGTGGTCACTGGGGTAGAGGGTCAAGGGAGCAGGTTGTGGGATTTGAGGAACTGATCAGATGGAGTATTTCAAGTGGGGTAACCAGGTTGAACTGGGAGGGGCGGCACTGGGGAGGAGGAGTCAGGAGGTCAAGGGAGATGGGGGGAGAAATGGTAGCGGTGGAGGTTAGTGGAGATGCTTGTGTATGTCAGATGGAGCTGAAAAGGAGTGGTTAATGGCGTTAAAAACTGGAGGAATGAGCTGCAAGTAGCGGAAGTAGAAGTAGGGAGGTTATCAGCACGGGGTTTGAAGAGCTTGTTAACTGTGGTGAAGAGGGTCCTGGGGTTATGGGTGGGGTCAGTGAAGATGTTGGAGTGGTAGGCAGATTTAGCGGCAATAAGAGCATCTCTGTATGCATTGAGATGGAGTTTGTAGCTTATGTAATGGACTGTGAGGGATGATTTCTTTGAAAGACGTTCAAGTTGGCGGCCTCGCTGCTTCATTTTACGCAGTGTGGGTGTGAACCACGGTGAGGAGGTCTTGAAAGTAACAGTTTTATTTTTGAGGGGGGCTAAAGTGTTGAGGGAGGTGAGTAGGGTGGAGTTGAGGTGGTTGAGCAGATCATCAGGTGAGCTGAGGGTTGCGTCCAGGGGGAGATTAGACGATAGCAGTTCGGAGAGATGGTTATGGTCAATGGAGTGTAGATTACGGAAGGTGATGTTTCTGGGTGGGCAGGGGTTTCGGGTGGGGGGGGGGCAATGGTGAATTGTATGAGTTTGTGGTCGGAGAGGGAAAATGGGCAAGGGTGGAGGTCAATCACTGGGAGGTTGGTAGAGCAGACGAGATCAAGAATGTGTCCTTTGTCATGGGTGGGGAAGGTGACATGTTGGGTGATAGAGAAATTGTCCAGTAGGGTTGTGAATTCGGATGCCAGCTTGCAGGTGGGTGAGTCAATGTGAATGTTGAGGTCACCAAGTAGTAACAGACGTTGAGAGAGGGATGAGGCAAGTGTGAGGAATTCAGTGAAATCGGAGAGGAAGGAGGGATGAGGTTTAGGAGGCCGGTAGATGAAGAGGACTGTCAGTGAGGGAGGGGCTTTGAAGGCAATGAATTCAAAGGATGATACTGAGGGGAGGGTTAGTTATGTGATCTGAATGTTCTGGATTACAGCAAGGCCGCCACCACGGCGGGAGGGGCGGGGTTTAGTGATGTATTTAAAGCCAGGGGGGGATGTTTGGTTGAGGGAGAAGAAGTCATCGGGCTGATGCCAGGTTTCGGTGAGCAGAAGGAAATCAAGGGATTTTTCCAAGATTAGTTCATGGAGGATGAGGGCTTTCTTGTTGAGTGATCGGATGTTAAGGAGGGCAATATTAGTTGAGTGGGAGGGGCGTGGTGTGGTCACAGGCTGAAAAGGTAAGAGGTTCTCCAGGTTGACAGGGCGGGGAGGAATGTGAGATGGGGGGGAGGAGCGGAGAGGAGGTGGAATGAAGTGTGTTATTATCAGTGTTGGGCAAGTTACTTAAAAAAAGTAACTAGTAATAGTTATAGTTACTGCTCTCAAAAAAGTAGCTTGTTACTTTATTAGTTACTCAATTATAAAAGTAACTAGTAACAAGTTACTTTACTTTAAAAATAATAACAATACAAATACAAGTGTTTGTGTTGTTCTGTGGCACAGTAAGAGAAAACATAACTCCCCACGTACATTAGTTAGGTGTTTTAGGAGATTGGCATTGCTGTTATTCGATGTGGAAAATGCTTTCTGTCCTGCACACAGTACCGTAATATATTTTGCGTCCTTTATCCCCACAAATCGAAAATAGTGGTTATATTTCCAAGTTGCAAATGCGCTGCTGCTCTCGCTGATACTTGCATCTGCCATTGTGTGTGTGTGTGCTGGTGGTTAGCGTTGCCGTGTGTGTGTGTGTGTGTGTGTGTGTGTGTGTTAGCATTAGCAAGTGTTCGTGTGTGTATTTTCCCCATAAGGCAAGAGCCGCCCAACTCTGTCTCTGATTGGCTTACCCTGAAATGTTACCCCGCGTTAACCAATCCCTCTCTGGTTACTTTCACTTTTCCATGGTGCTGTGAGAGGACATCACTGTATTCGCCTGTAAATTACATCCGCAGGGAGATTCGGTTCAGTTCCATCACATAATCTAACACAGTAACGCACCCATTTAAATCACAGTAACTATAACGGCGTTACTTAATGGGAATAGGTAACTAGTAACGCTATTAGTTACCACAAAAGTAGTTGCGTTACAGTAACGCGTTATTTCCAACACTGGTTATTATCAGTTTTTGGTGGTTGAGGGCAGTGGAATCCACTCCAGGTATTTGGACCGAATCTGAGCAGAGGGCGGTGGAATCCACTGCAGGTATTTGGACCAGCTCTGAGCAGAGGGCGGTGAAATCCACTCCAGGAATGTGGACCAGCTCTGAGCAGAGGGCGGTGAAATCCACTCCAGGAATGTGGACCAGCTCTGAGCAGAGGGCGGTGGAATCCACTCCAGGTATTTGGGCCAGCTCTGAGCAGAGGGCAGTGGGATCCACTCCAGGGGCCTTTCTCAAATGATACAAATGTTCGTGTCAATAAATGTAGAATCCCGAGGCAATTGATGACAGACAAGCTTAGAGGAAGCGCAGAAAAGTTATTGAGATTAAAAAGTTGGGAGACAGAGTATCGTAACATCGTAGTGCCGCGGTAGGATGCTAGCGTTAGCACAGCACTGGCTATGGTTGTAGACCAGCGCTGTGAAAGTGGAGCTGTTGGCAGCCGTCAGACAGGATGAGAGGTCAGTTGCAGGCTGTCCTTTACAGCAGATGGGGGGACTGGCAGGAGCAGAAGGTTTAAAGAACCAGAGTCAGGGCCCACGGGGAGGGGCAGGACGAAGAATGGGGCTGGTTATTTAATGGATGGAGCAGCGTTAGCAGTTGGGCTACAATGGAAGGTGTAGCAGGGTAGAAAACCAAAGTGTCCGTCAAAAATGGCAATCGGGTGTAACAAATATGTCCAGATCAGAACACAAAAGCTATAGCAGTAGAAAGTGGTCAGAAACTCTTAGATGTACACAAAGAAAGACGAGATTTTCGGACAGAGAAGCGGCGGACAGTCAGCGCCAGTAGAAAATGACTTTAATAGAGGTGTCATACATAATAACCTAATAAAAGTAAATGTAACAACTACTACAGTGCAACAAAACAGGAAGATTAAATGTGGTCTCTTAAATATAAGATCTCTAGCATCTAAAGCAATATTGGTAAATTATTTAATATCAGAAGTAGAAATAAGGATTCAATCACATTAGTATGCATACAAAGTGACAGGTGGGCCCATCCCCAATTATGCTAATGAGCTAAGTCCCGCCTCCCTTTGTTCGAGGTGTTATCACATGTAGGTGTGATATCACACGTAGGTGTGATATCCTTTGATGTGAGGTGTTATCACACATAGGTGTGAAAAGCCCCCCTGTAGTAGCGCCTTTGTTGTCTAATCTAATTAGCCTTAGATGTCTGTTATTTGATGTGAGGGTTGAGGTGTTATAACATGCCGGTGTGATATCGCACCGGCATGTTATAAGCCTCTGATGGGTTTGATTAACAAGTCGTTAGGATGCTTCTTTGTTCCCCCACAGAGTGAAACTCTGCCCTTGCATTGATCTTCAGTAGACGAAGCCTTGTATGCTTGTAAATGAATAATTTAATTTCCCCCCCACACTCTTAATTCTATGTATTTTAAGTGTTTACAGCCTTTCTTTGTTCTGATCAGCCCCACTGGATCCGCCCTGGAGTGAACACAGCAGAATTTTTTTTTTTTTAAACTTCAGTTTTTTTTTGCATACAGCAAATTCTAATATTACCCCAATATAACCTCACATAACTTCATATTGGGCTTCCTTATAGTTGTGTGAAGTAATTAAACAATAAAAAAGACAAGATCAAGGGGTCATTAAGATCTTTTAAATTATTATTACCCTCTTCAAAGAGACTCCCATGTAGTTAATAAAGTAATTAAACATTAGTTCACAAGCCATAAGAGAAGATCCTTAGTTATCACAAATCATATTCAAACCTAAATAAGATCTTTTAAAATTAATATGAATACCCTCTTCATAAAAGAGACTTCCTTATAGTTAGTAAACTAATTAAACATTAGTTAACAGTCTCACAAAACTTAAAAAGAAACATCCTTAGCAAACACAAATCATTTTAAAAACCCTAAATCAAATTTAGAGAGGACAATAACGTTTTTAGGTGTCTTAGTGAGTGAAAATTAATGGCTTTTTATTTAGTTTGAGCGTAATTCTTTTTAAAAACTAACTCCACCCCCCCCCCCCCCCCCCTATCTTTTGGCATAGGATAACAGCCAAAGGAAGGGGGTGTGACAGGAAGAGGGGGGAGAAAGGGGGAGAGAAAGGGGTGTGAGGGGGACGGGGGAGACAGGCTCAGACACAACTTCAAAGAGACGGCCTTAATCAACACATAGATTAACATCAAAGGCTTATAACATGCTGGTGCGATATCACACCGGCATGTTATAACACCTCAACCCTCACATCAAAGGACAGACATCAGAGGCTAATTAGATTAGACAACAAAAGCTGTACTACATGGGGACATATCGCACCGCTACGCTATAACACATCACTCCTCACATGGGGGGGGGTGACAGGAAGGGGCGGGAGGGGGACGGGGGTGCGAGGGGACGGGGTGCGAGACAGTCTCACACACAACTTCAAAGAGACTGCCTTAATCAACACATAGATTAACATCAAAGGCTTATAACATGCCGGTGCGATATCACACCGGCATGTTATAACACCTCAACCCTCACATCAAAGGACAGACATCTAAAGCTAATTAGATTAGACAACAAAGGCGCTACTACAGGGGGGCTTTTCACACCTACGTGTGATAACACCTCACCCTTCACATCAAAGAATATCACACCTACATGTGATAACACCTCGAACATAGGGAGGCGGGACTTAGCTCATTAGCATAATTGGGGGTGGGCCCACCTGTCACTTTGTATACATACTAATGTAATTGAAGCGGCATCCTTATTACTACTATCAGATTATAATATTGATATATGCTGTCTCACTGAAACTTGGTTGAGACATGAAGAATATGTCAGCATAAATGAGGCCACTCCACCCAGCCATATCAATACTCATATTGCTCGAGACACAGGCCGAGGGGGTGGAGTTTCAGCCATCTTTGACTCAAATGTACTTATCAATACTAAACCAAAATTAAATTATACCTCCTTTGAAAGTCTTGTTTTTAGTCTTACGCATCCGACCTGGAAAACTTTGCAGCCAATCTTATTTGTTACAGTAAAACTTTATTTATCCAGGTGTATCCCATTGAGATCATTGATCTCTTTTTCAAGGGAGACCTGCTCAAGTAGGTTCCACATGAAACATAAACAGAACAACAAAAGGACATCTTACAGCATCATTACAGGGATTACAATTTACATAACTATCCAAATGAACAGGTACCAACAGCTTCCGATTCCAACCGAGCTTTAAAAACATTTAGTGGCACCAGATTGCTCAGTTTCCATTTCAATTGCAGACTATTCCAAGACAGTGGAGCTGCGCATCTAAATGCTATCTTCCCTAAGACAGTCCTAGCAGTTGGCACATTTAATAAAACTACAGCATGCGATCTCAGGCAGTAGCCACTTACAATTCGCCGTGAGATCAGGGAGCAGATGTAGGATGGAAGTTACGCTAACATGGCTTTGTATATAAAAATGTACCAGTGACTGAGCTTCCGTACAGTTAGCGAAGGCAAACCAGCCCTTGCACAGTGATGGGTTAATGCTTTACAGTTTGTCACAAATCTTAGTGCACTGTGATACGCCACATAACTTGACCAGGCAATGGGCAGGTGTATTCATATAAATCAAATAACCATAGTCCAGCACAGGTGAAAAGGTCACAGTGACTAACCTTTTCCTGGCCTCAAGCGAGAAACAGGACTTGTTCCTGTAGAAGAAACCTAGCCTAACCCTCAGTTTTTTAAGCAGGTTATTGACATGACATTTAAAAGTGAGACAATCATCAAGCCAGATACCTAGGTATTTGTAACAGGTAACCACTTTAAGTTTTATTCCTTGCGTAGTTACAATATCTACAACAGGCTCGGGTGTCTTTTTAGCTTTTGAAAAGAGCATTACCTTGGTTTTATCAACATTTAAAAGAAGCTTTAGTTCAGAGAGCTGAGTCTGAATAATGTTAAAAACAGCTTGCCATTTAACAACAGCCTCCTTAATGGAGGAACCTGCACGGTACATCACGGTATCGTCCGCATAAAAATGTAAGGTTGCTCCATCGACATTTTCACCTAAACTATTGATGTAGATGGAGAATAAAAGTGGACCTAAAACAGAACCTTGAGGAACACCATTAGTAATGTTTAACCACTCAGAAGACAGCCCATCAAAATGAACACATTGGGATCTTTCAGAGAGATAGTTCACAAACCACCCCACTGCATGGCTGGATATGCCAATACTGAGTAGCCTCTGCTTTAAGATGCGATGATCGACGGTATCAAATGCTTTGGACAGGTCAGTAAATAGAGCTGCACAACTCTGCTTATTATCTAAAATACTCGCCACATCATTCACCACTTTCATTGTGGCAGTGATGGTGCTATGTTGCTTTCTGAAGCCTGACTGATTTTTAGACAGGATGTCATTTGTACATAAAAACACCTTTACCTGTTCACTCACTAGGCCAGGGGTGGGGAACCTTTTTCCTCTCAAGGGCCATTTCAATTTTTTAAACATCCTCCGAGGGCCGTACAAATGATTGACCTCTGCGTAAAAATACTAAAATTACAGCCCATTCATTTCGCCTTTCTTTCATGCCGTGCAAAGAAAAAGCGAACTCTTAATCCAGATATTTTACCATGACTCGTGCATGCATTCACGTGCACGGTTGTGGCATGACCACCAAAACAGAAAGTATATTGGACACAAGATATGGGCAAATGTATTTCGTTTCCTATCCATGTTGACGTGATTTAAGTGGGGGGGGGGGGGGACCTAACCTCCTCTAGGGGGGCCCTCACCTCCCCGGGAAGATTTATTTTTAAATGTTGAAGTTAAAAGCATCAATCTGGTGCACTTTGAGAGCAACATTAGGAGATCTATGGATACATCTCTCAACATCCATATGAAACAGAACTGTAAGCAGATATATTTTTCTTTATGGATATTTTACAAATCACTCCCCTTTCAAACTGTACTCTTGTTTATTAATAACAACTTTTATTTACTGTCATATAGTATTTTATACCTGTTTACTTTATTCTCTTGTTTTTTAGAACTATAATGATCATATAAAGATGTGCCTTTACCTCACTGGTTGGAGAAAAAGCTTCTTATATTCGTTAGCATAGCTAGCTAACCAGGTGCTAATAACAACAAAGTTATTGACTGTATGATCAGTATGACAGATGAACAGATCGCCACTGGGTTTACAACTAAAGACACAGCTACGAAGAAACTGCGGCATGTGTACGGCTCCTTATGGGTACTGCAATTTTTGGAAGTGCCGACGCGACGTTCTGGTGCTCCCCTGCCATGCTCCTCTGTCAGACGAGACATATACCACGTGATGAAACGTTAGGCTCGTGTTGTGTTCAAGGACCCTGACCTTGGCCAGGAAAAACAGGCACTCGCCTGTTTAATTTTTTTGCGGTCTAGATTTCTTTAATTTTTTTCTTTTTTCCGTGTGTTTATAAATTACCTCGAGGGCCGTAGCAAATGGTCTCGCGGGCCGTATACGGCCCGGGGGCCGGAGGTTCCCCACCCCTGCACTAGGCGTTCAAGAACCTTAGCCAGAACTGATAATTTAGAGATGGGCCTATAATTATTTAATAAAGTGGCCTCTCCACCTTTAGTAGAGGCAGGACATACGCTGACTTCCACAATTTTGGAATTGTGTTTGTGCTGAGGGAGAGGTTAAAAAGAGTAGTGAGAGGTGGAGCAATAAAATCTGCAGCTATCTTTAAAATGAAAGGTTCTACATTGTCCGGGCCAGCTGGTTTCTTTGGATATAACTTGGTTAAAGCTTCACGAACAACATCAACAGTAAAAGGAGTAAAACTAAAAGGGTTTTCCAAAACACGTTTTTCAGAGTGACAGACTGTGGTGTTCAGAGAAGCAGAGTTAGTGACAGAATCAAACAGAGAGCCTCAGGACACAAAATGCTCATTCAAACAATTTAACATAGTGGCCCTGTCCGATATAGTGCCGGGTGTTGTGGTAAGGCAAGGAGGTAGCTCATTACGGATATCACCGGTGGATATCGATTTTATGGTTTTCCAAAATTTTCCAGGATTATTCAGGTTCTTTGTGGTAACTGACAGATAATACTTAGACTTAGCACTTTTTATTTGTGATGTGAAGCTATTTCTTAGCTGCCTAAAGCGTAGCCATTTTACCTCTGAGCCTGATTTCCTAGCCTTTGCCCAGGCCTTGTTTCTCTCATGCAGGAGACTAGATAATTCAGCAGAAAACCAAGGATTGTCTCGTCCCTTCACCCTAAATGTACTCAGGGGTGCATGTCTATCTATAATTTCCATAAAACCAATATAAAAATAAGACCATGCAGTTTCTACATCAGCACACAGATTGATTTTACCCCAATCAAAATAAAACAGATCATGTACAAAACCCTGATCCACAAAATGTTTTTTGTCTCTCTTACTGATAATGCAAGGTTTACCCTTTAGGACTTTTGTGTCCCTAATTGTGGCTACAACACAGTGATCAGTCAGATCATTTGCAAATACTCCCACAGATGAATATTTATGGGGAACATTAGTTAAAATGAGATCAATTAGGGAGGATTTATTTGGGGACTTAATGTTAGGGCGAGTAGGACTGTCTATAATCTGAGTAACATTCAGAGAGATACAAAGGTTTTTAAAATCCTCTGACACAGAAGTTAACCAGTCCCAATTAAAATCACCAAGTAGCACTATTTCCTTGTGGTCAAGTTGAGATAAAAGTTTTGCCAAAGAAGATCAAGAGTCCTTGACAGCTGAGGGGGGTCTGTAGCAGCCCACCACCATGACCTGTTGACCCTTTGCTACTTCGATATTTAAGGCTAAAGATTCTAGTTGTTTACTAATAAATTTGGAAACCATCTTGGTTACAAAAACCTATTTTTCACATAAATGGCAACGCCACCACCTTTTTTAGGACGGTCGGAACAATATACACTATAACCATTTAAGTAGATGTCAGGGGCCAAAATAGATGTAGCCACGTTTCTGATAAGACAATGACATCAGTATCAGTCGAGCTCGCCCAAATGCGGACAAAATCTAACTTAGGTAACAGACTGCGCACATTTAAGTGAATGAATTCCAACCCAGATCTAGAATTAAAATCAGCAGGAGTAGCTATCTGACTACTACTGCTACTGGGCGGTCCAGGGTTTAGTTGTACATTCCCTGATAGTAATAATAGCAAAAAAAACAAGCACCTTTTCCTCTTAACCGACACACATACATTGTCATCTGCTTTAAAGTCACCAGTAAACTCCCCGAAAGTGAGATTAGAGCTCAAGAAGCAGTCCTGAAGAACCATCAGGCAAGTGAGAAAGACAAACATTTTTTGAACTGAATGTCTGTGACAAGGCAACCAGTAATTGTTTGTGTAACACATCTGGGATGTCCACTGCGGGCGGTAGAACAGACCTGAATCCAGTCGACTTCTCAGGATGACGAGAGAACTTCTCATTGTCCAAAATAGCTAACAGGCATAGCAGAATCACGATATGGGCCATTTTCCCAGACCAGCACAGCATCCGGATAGGCGCGCAAGCAGACCCGAAACGTGGAGGTGGTCCGGTCTCTCCGCGATATCCCCGGTGCAGAAACTCCTCAGCACAGCACGATAGGCGAAGCAGGCCCAGCTCGAGGCTTAGAGGCGCTCTGGTCTCTCCGCGATGTCCCCGGTGAAGATCCTCCTCAGCACAGCAGTACAGGATAGGCGAAGCAGGTCCGGCCCGAAACGTAGAAGCGCTCCGGTCTCTCCGCGATATCCCAGTGGTAAAACCTCCTTGGCACCGTAGAGCACGACAGGTGGAGCAGGTGGATACAGGCCTCCGCTACAGCAGGTGTAAAGCAGGCCGCAGTACTGTTACTAAACTACAAACCTGTTAGTGCTATAGCCAAATTTAAGGAAGAGATTCCACCAATACTTAACTCGATAGCATATCTGTATGTAAGGGAGGAAACTTATACAAAATGTACACCACTGTGGAGTCTATTTTTATATAACATTACAAGATTCTTATTATTACATTATTTGCTTATTGTGCTCATTGTATGTGCTGTGACTTAGAAATAAATGGACCCAATCACCCCCCCCCCCCCCCAAGTTTTGATGGGGTGGACATGAACGAAGGGAAAAGTTACATGAGAAATTGCAAGGTCGAGTGCAGAGACTAAGAGAACACAAAGAGGTAGTCAGAACAGCACATCGCACCGGCCTTCACTTTGTATTGGAGCTGCGCTCCCCTGCAAAGCTAGGAAGCAACATTATGGTTTCCCACTATATCTGAAGAAACGTTAGAGAAAACAAATTACGTATGACAGAGACAGAGTAGGGAGGGACTTCCACAGGCCGGCCGAAAGATGATTGGAGGATCGTGTTGCCAATAAACTCTATCTGAGTCTGTGCACCAACCAAAGAGAACCAAGTCTAAACCGCGGTATGTCTTCAGCTAGTCTTGACCAATCTTAAATGTACGGGCAACGCCCTGTGTAATAAAATGTATTGTCACACGAGGTTCGAGGCTCTTGATGGATTTGGTGGTTCAGATTACAGCTTTGCCGCCTGTGATTCCCAAAGACGTGGTGAGTCCTTGGCCAAGTGAAATATATATTTTTTGCTCTCTTTACAATAAATAGTTCAACTTAGAAATTGTCTGTCTTTTCTTGAATTCTGAACCCAACAAAATGGTGACCCCGACGTGATTCCAGAAAGACGATTGGGAACTCCCGTCTTCGAGTCTGAGGGACTGAAGGACGGCGGAGACCTCCTCCAGATTCCTATCAATACTCACAGGGCCAAAATCAAAGGAAAGCAAAAGCCTGTTGTATAACTACCAAAATTATGCATAGGTAGAATAGGACTGTTAGAACTGTGAGTGTTGGTGGATGAACAGAGGAGGTAATGTAAAACATATGAGACAGCTGAAGAAGTTTGATTGAGGTAGCGTGAACCTATATACACATTTTATGAACAAATAATAGGTGTATCCATAGTTTTTTTCGTCATTTCTCAAGTTCTGTCAACAGTGACACAGTAGGCACAACAACACATTTAAAAGCTTAAATAATGTACATGGGATTTCATTCTGATACGGCAAAAGTGTTATTATAAATATAATACAAATATATATGTACACATTATGTACAAAAATCTGTTTTTTCTGTCTTTATCTGTGCCACGCTTCAAAGCAGTTTCTTTCAACTACGACACAGAGGGCAACATCACAGGCTCCTCCTCCTCCTCCATGTCAAAAAACAAGCTTATAGCTTGACTCACGTTCAGAGTTCTCTTCATCATAGTTGAATCTTCAAAACTCTAAATCTATCTAACTATATCTAAATTCTCAATGTTTGTCTGTCACTTTATTTCAATCGCAGTCTCCCGCCGTCTCTCTTCGTATCCCGCCGCCTGTCTTCGTATATCTTCGTCTCTCTCCATTTCCCGCCGCCTCTCTTTGGTTCCCGCCGTCCCTCTTCATCTCTTTTCGTCTTGCTTCGTATCACTCCGTTTACCTGATTACCTCCCCCCCTCCCTGGTAAATACATCCTGTTGAGCAGGATCTACAGTTTCCAGTATTTTCCGTTTCGTAAAATGATCAAATACGTCGAAGATATTCAAATATGTGCTTCTATTTTTCATACTTTTGAAATGTATTAACTTTATATCATCGTATCTCCGTGATCACTGGGTATTTTTGCATGAAACAAAGACTGGGATATTGTTTCAAGCCAGTACTTTCAACAGAAACACACGGCAATGTTGTCCGGACTGTTGTTTTTATACGGCACCGGCTTGAACAGGTCATGTGATCTGATCACGCCGGTGTGACGGTCGACTCCAAAGGGTTAAGAATTTGTGATCGACATAAGAGTTTGGTACCTATGTTAAGAATTAGTGATCGACATAAGAGTTTGGTACCTATGTTAAGAATTAAAAACATGAAAACATAAGAGTTTGGCACCTATGTTAAGTGTTCATGTGGTAAACATAAGAGTTTGGGACCTATGTTACACATAAGAGAAGAATAGGGCAAGTGATTGGATTTAAAGTAAGATATTTATAGTAAGTGAAGACTTTTTACGGAGAGCCCGTCAAGACGGCATATATTTAAAAGGGTGATTACGTTAGGTGAGTGACGACAGCTTAATTGTCTCATTCCTTCCTATTGACTTACTATATTATCCTAAAATGGTGGCAGGGACAGCTTAGGGCATTTCAACAGAAAATATAGCATTTGGTTGCTAAAAATACTTTTTACGGGGAGGCGTGTGGTGCAGTGGGTTGTGCGTTGGTGTTGTGATCAGGGTTCAAACCCCACTGCAGTCAGTATGTCGTTGTGTCCCTGGGCAAGACACTTCACCCCATATTGCTCCTGTGGGGTTGCACAGTATTGAGTATGTAAGTCGCTTTGGATAAAAGTGCCTAACAAGTGACATGTAATGTAATACATTGCTAAATGACCAAGACTTGTTACGTTGTTTTGGTGTAAAAGAACAGAAAAATAGATGAGAAAGTTTTGAAAAAGATTATGTGAGAAGAAAAAAAGAAAAAAGAAAAGGGAGTTAAGGTATTGTGGCTGAAGTGAAGCTCATTCCTGGTCAGATGCCACCATCTGGTGGCCAACAGGGTGTGGCACAAAAGAAAGAGAGATTAATTATAAATTAAGGTTTGGCTCCATCTGATGGACATATTGTATAGTATTTTAGTCAGAACTAGAACCACTGTGTTCAAATTTAGAACTATTACATTTAACACATATTTGTATATTTAAAGCATTACACATAAATAATTTTGATCAGAAGTACAAAAGGGATTAGTAATTCATCCATAATAATTTTAAGAATCTTTAGAGTGTAAACAGATAGGGAAAAACACATTTTTGCACTCAAACAATTTACATGTATGGATTATGGACAGGGCATTTAGATAATATGAATAAGTGTTCATCAAAAGTGATAATATTAATAATTATAATAGAAAGAAAACATAGGCGTACTCTTGAGTCAATTTACATTGTTGTGATCTGTTAGTATGTTCTCTGCTGGTTTTTACTGTTGTTCTAAGTAACAGTAGGATTTAAAATATTGGAGAATATGTGGGGATTTTCTTCTTGTGTGAAATATGTGGAGCTTGAAATATGTGAGTATTTCATTTTATAGGAGAAAATTGTTTACCGAAAGGGTTGTTTTGAGTAAATATGTTACAAATGGTTGACATTTTGTTTTTTAAAGGAGTTCTGTAATATCATTATGAGACATTCATGTTGTTGTTAAGATGGCATTTAACAACCAAGACAGATAGTATGATTAGAAAAAGACAGAGTGGAAAGGGTGGGATTTATTTAACCTCAGTGTGCTAGAATTTCTATAGGTAATGCGTCCCGAGACCTGGACTCTCTCTCTCTGCCTGTCAGATGGCTAAGACCCCGACCCGCCTGAGCAAACAAAGACCTAACTCAAGCAGGAGACTGCTCCTTCTCCATCGAACAGACAGAGAACCAGAGCTGAACTCACAACAACAAGACTGCATCCAGAACTGCATCCAGAACAATCTCCACCTGTGGCATCCAGAAGCAAAGCTCCATAAAACAGCAGAGAGACTATAAAGGAGGAGATGAAATGCAAAGCAGTACAAGAACAGTGGCATGATGGGGGCTGCAGATGAAACCGGGCAGATGGCTGCATGAAAGAGTTACAGCGGATGGATTCAAGAGCTGATGGACAAAGGGGGAGAAGTCAGAATCAGAGGAGTTGGTCAAGCAGAATGTCAGGAGGCCGGGGTCACGGCTCGAGATAAACCAGAGGAGACGGGAAGGGAACCGGAATGAGTGAGTTTGCACATAAACACACTTATTCATAAACGCACATAAAAATAACAAAATGTAAAGAAATTGAATTGACTTGATAAATAAGTAAAGATAAAAATATGTATTACCCATGAATTAATCAATTGGTAAATTAAAAATAGCAGTAAAGAGGAAACTATTAAAGTAAAATGAGGAAATAATATAGGATATAGGGGGAGACATGATGGAAATATTCACTACACTTTAAGCAGTGGGTGTTTGAGTTAGGAGTACAGAGTAGAAAAGATTCTTCAATCTTTTCATCATGTTTACAAATGATTGTTTGAGAGTTTTTATTCATGTGTGAATTTGGTAGAGATTTAATTTGTTACAGTATTAATCTACAGTTTAAAGGGAGAGTTTTAGTAACCACTCTATAAAATCAGACAAATATTTATTTATATAGGTCATGATGAAGGGAAAGCTAGTTCTAAGCAAAAATAATAGTATTTCAATTTGAGGTATTGGTTTCACCATTGTAGCATATATTACTACAGGAGAATTTTTTATGGGGATATAACTGTTGTCTGTCGTCCAAAATGTAGAGTTTAAAATTAAATTAAAATTAAAAACAGCTCATTTAATTTTGAAAATGCAATATAATTGGGAGTAAACAAATGTGGGGCCTTGGATCACCCATTGTAAAGGTGCATATTATTGACAACCAATAGGGAGAAGGGGTCACTCAACCCACCCTGCAGCGGTCTTTAAATCTTACTTGCTGTTTCACAGGGAGCGCACGGCACCAGATTATGAGTTTAAAAGACAAGCGTCACCACCTCCTAATGGTCATCCATTGAATTAGTAATGACCTGACATTTATAGATGTTAAAAAGTAAAAACATATCTACTTTAAGTGATAATTCCTAAATTCAACTACAAACCATTGATGACATTACTTCTGTTTTTAAATCCTTGATAAAGGAGGGAGTGATTGTTACATGTTGATACACGCAAGGTTCCACACACTGTTAGGGAGGTTAAACGTTTTTTTTAAGTAGAGCAGAATTGAAGATAAATTAATATAATGAGTTATGAAATACATGACAGAGCTTTACAGATCCTAATAATGTTTTGACTCAAGAAAATAATTATATGCACAAGTTTCTGAAATAGACCTATTAGACATTTTAATATAGATTAGGTGTTAATAAACTGCAGTAGTAGTACTATAAGGAAGTTTTTTGAAGTGTTTTGGCTAACAAATTTCAGGAAATGTGGGAAACAGCTGTCCCAATGAAAAGTTAGAGATATCTTGAAAATTATAGTTGTAATCGTGAATTAATAAATGATGGCGCTCGATATATGCCATATTTTTGTAGACAAAGGATACTGACCTATGCTGAAATATCAAAGTCTCTGCAGAGCACGAAAGACTGAGATCAAATGGCCTTTGACCCTGACTGACAGTGTTACTTGAGACAAGCACTGTCAATGACTGACTCTGGGGTGAACCTGACCAGACTTGACTTTACAACCAGACAGTGTGAATGTATGTCTGCATGTGATCAGTGTAACTGTATGATTTAAAACAATAACTAAGAAACATGTTTTTGGACTAACACATTATTATGGGGCTCTGTGGGAAATGAGAGGTTTCCTAAAATTCCACAAAATTGGAAAACCGCACATGTAACCCATTTCTAATCTACTTGATGATATTTTACTCCAACAGGCAGTGGCAGTTTGCAAAATGTGAAGCTCAAACTAAAATCTGAAGATTCTGTTTCTTTTAGGACTGAAAGATGGAGAGAAACACTTCTTTTCACTGGAGTGTTTACTGTGGAAAATATTGGGAGTACATTTGTGAATAATGTTTGGTATTTTCTTATAATCAATGATTACCTGAAGGTTTTCTTCCCATAAAGGATTTTGTTACTCATGAGTTCATGTGTAAAAAGGGGGAGTGTGTGTATAATTTATTATATCAGCATGAATGTGAAATTCACAATTTAACATTTTTCATTTAGGGACTGAAAGAAACCTGCCGCCTCAACTCGGATGTTCAATCTGACCATTGATTGACATTTTTAGAATTAACCTGCTCCATGTCTATAAGATACTGTTTGATGAATGTCGCGTTTCTAAATATTGATTGAGTTATAACAGGTAACACAGATGCAGAATCAGTGGCCAATGGGCTACTGTGAGAAATGTAATTCCAGAATGGGAATATCAAAGAAGTTGACCTGTGATAATGAAACAATTTTGTAATGTGGATTTTTTAACAGATATTAGAGTAACTGAGGTTTGAAATGTAGAACGAACATATTACAGTTAAGTCAAGCTAAAAATATAGTCATGTAATGAGACAGAATTTAATTTAGACAACTTTCTTTCTCTAGCCTGGTAAATAATTAGATGTAAAAGCCATAGAGTTTATTGTTTGGGTCATTATGGGGATAGAAATGAACACAAGACTAGTTTCACAAGGGCAATTTAATACATTTTAGACATTCTCCTGCTATGAGATACATGTAAGGGCATCTGCTGACATTGGAGTTGATATATGGAAACGCTAGCAACGAAAAACTTTTACCCATTTAAACAGTCGTGGTAGATACCTTGTTTGTTTTAAAAATCATAAATACACAAACAACAATGGATACTTACAGGTTGTGTACCTGAATCTCCCGTTGGTCCAAACAAAGTAGGAACAGCATCGTCCTTCAGTGCCCTACGCTGTACATATCCGGCATGAATCGCTGCAATGTTTGCGAAGCTTTGGTCCGTGAAATGCCATTCACACAGTACAATACCGGCTCGAACATCTGAAGGAACAGTGTTAACAAGAAATGTCAACCACTGACTTCGTCGTTGTTCTGCCCTCGGTAAGGCATACGTTGAAGATTTCCCCTTACAAGACAGGAAACAGACCCTCGTTGGCATGTTTGGATACAGTTTTTAACTGAACCTGAGCTTCCAACAGTATATATGTTCGGCTGGCAGAGGGTGCGGCCATAGCTCTGGGCATGGCTACTGGGTATCCCTACGTCACGATGCCCAGGAAGAAAACATGAAATCTCCAACGAGGCGTTTTGGGGAGGTCCGTTCTGTGTTAGAGTTTTACTCCCTACAGGCTGTACTTTGAGGGTTTTTGACTCTGCACACCGTTTACATGTATAAAAACCTTCATAACACACAAGGGGATGGGTAATAACCGGAAAAGCATGACATGGGACCCTTAAGTAAGTATTTTTGTATTAGTTTTTGTAGTTTTTTGATAGTATAGGTTAGACAGTTTATTGAGTGTTTGTTTTGTTGCTTTATGTATTCAGTGTGTTGTTACCTGATTACATTAAAACACTTTATTTTGATACTTTGTTTGTCTCTGCATGGAGCATTTGATTCCACGCCTTTGTACAGCCTTAACAGTACAATCTGGCCTAAACATGGAATTAGCAGATGCAGAACCAGTTAAAGCAGCGATACGACTTCAGGGCGAGCGTCTAGACCAGCATGAGCAGCAACATGTACTCCAAGCCTCTGTCAACACCCAAAGCAGCAACATGGCGGAGGCGGTGCATCGTGTGATGGCACGCCTGGACGCCGGTGCCACTGCCCCGGCATTACCTGATGCTGCGGCTCATCCTCAACAGCTGGCAGCCCCTCCAACTACAGCAGTGCCGCTTCCTGGATCTCATGCTGTCCCGCTTGGCCCCTCCAGATAAGTTTTCCGGATATTCCAATGACTGTAGATCCTTTCTGACTTAGTGCGATCTACAATTTAAGTTAATGCCCTACATATATTACATGTCACTTGCTAGACGCTTTTATCCAAAGCGACTTACATACTCAATACTGTGGGCAATCCCCACAGGAGCAATTTGGGGTGAAGTGTCTCAGGGACACAACGACATACTGACTGCCGTGGGGTTTTAACCTGTGTCCCCCCGGTCCGAACACCAACGCACAACCCACTGCACCACACGCCTCCAGTATAGCTCTGATTATGCTCAGATCGCATTTATCATTTCTCATCTGTCCGGCTGTGCGGCTGCATGGGCTATGGCGGAGTGGGGGAAAAATTCTGCAACTGGCAACTCTGTCTCTCAGTTCATCCACTCGTTTAAAAGATTGTTTGCACATCACACACCAGCTGTAGAGAGCGCACAGAATTTGACCTACATTCAGCAAAATCAACGCCGAGTGGCGGATTATGCAATTGAGTTCCGCACTATGGCTGTTGATTGCGATTGGAATTATTCAGCGTCAAGGGACATATTTCGGAACGGACAATCAGAGAAAATTAAGGATCTTTTTTTGCTTATGGATCCTCCCACAGACTTAGAAACTATGGTAGCGGCTGCTACTAAGATTGACAATCGTATCTGTGAGAGGGGTAGAGAAAGAAAGAAGAGTGCCGTTTGGTCCAGTGGAACCAGGGGGTTCTCGACTGCTTTTCATCCTGTCCGGAGGACATCATTCGGCTCGTCACCTGCTTCAGAGGCCACAGCGCCCCCCATTGACTCGGAGGAGCCGATGCAGGTTGGCAGGGCCAGAATCTCAACGGAGGAACGATGTCGCTGACTAGTGGAGGCAAGATGTTTCTACTGCGGTCAACAAGCCATATGTCCAGTAAAAGACCAGGCTCGCCAGTGAAAGGGAAGACACTGGTGAGCCAATCTGACTTTTTTTACTTCCCTCCACGCACATTAACTCAAGTTATGCTATGTGAAGTTAAACAGGTTATTGAACAGGGGGCACTTGTAGATTCTGGAGCTGATGAGAGTTTTGTGGATAAAGAGCTAGCTTTTAGGCTTAACCTGACGTTGACTCCATTACCTTTGCCGTTAAAGGCAAACGCGTTAGATGGGCGCCTACTATTCACAGTGACTCATTGCACCACACCTGTAAAAATGACAATCAATGGCACTTGAGAACATAGTTTTTCATGTGTTTAAATCAGCTCAACACCCGATAATTGTAGGTTACCCTTGGTTACTTTTGCACAATCCTGTCATCGATTGGCGGTCAGGAAAAGTACAAGATTGGGGAATGTTGTGTAAACAGAAGTGTGTACACGAACAGAGTAAGTTGCTACTGAGAAAGATCTCCACTTCTAAAGGAGACTGTCACAACGAACCTCTTTCTGACTATTTTTCTGATTACCCTGATTTATCAAAGATCCCCACATGTTATCATGATCTTAAGGAAGTCTAAGGTAAAGTAAAGTAAAGGTAGGGCGAGTGCACTACCACCCCATCGGCCTTATGATTGTGCTATAGAATTGTTGCCAGGATCCACAATTCCCAAGGGCCGTCTGTACTCCCTGTCGGCTCCAGAAGGATTACATCGACACCTCACTCAAGGCAGCACTCGTCCGACCGTCTTCCTCTCCTGCCGGAGCGGGCTCCTTCTTTGTGAAGAAGAAAGATGGGTCTCTCCGTTCCTGCATCGATTACAGTACACAGAATGACATTACGGTAAAAAACAGATACCCCCTCCCTGACTTTGCAGATGACTCTGCTTTTGACCTATTGCAGGACGCTAAAGTGTTCACAAAACTGGATTTACGCAACGCTTATCACCTGGTAAGAATAAGGGAAGGGTATGAGTGGAAAACGGGATTTAATACCCCGACAGGACATTACGAGTACCTCGTAATGCCTTTCGGGTTAACTAACGCCCCAGCAGTTTTCCAGGCGCTGGTCAATGATGTACTCAGGGAGTTTTTGAACGTGTTTGTCTTTGTGTATTTGGATGACATTTTAATCTTCTCTCCTGATAAGGAGACTCATGTGCAACATGTCCACCAAGTACTACAGCGCCTACTGGATAATCACCTGTTTGTAAAAGCAGAGAAGTGTGAATTCCATGCATAAACTGTCTCATTCCTGGGGTTCATCATTTCTCCTGGACAAATCCTGATGGATCCTGCAAAGGTCAGTGCAGTGGCAGACTGGCCCATCCCCACCAATAGGAAGAAGGTACAGCAGTTTTGGGAGTTTGCTAACTTCTACACACGATTTATTAGGAACTTTAGCTCTGTTGCTGCTCCCCTTCATGCACTGACCTCACCTGGTGTTAACTTTGTGTGGGGCCCCAGGGCCGAGGAGGCTTTTCATTAATTAAAAAGAAGGTTTACCACATCTCCCATACTGACTGTTCCTGAACCTCAACAACAGTTTGTTGTGGAGGTGGATGCTTCCAATGATGGGGTGGAGGCCATTCTCTCACAGAGAGCGGCTGGGGATAATAATAATAATAATACATTACATTTATAAAGCGGTTTTCCTGGTGCTCAAAGCGCTTACAAGCAAGTAAAACAAAATAACAACAAAAGTAATAAGTGCTAAGGTAGGTGGAATAAGGGCAAGGGGGTTAGTTGATTAGGAGTTGAAGGCAAGAGTGAAAAGGTGAGTTTTGAGGGATTGTTTGAATGATGTGAGAGTGATGGCGGATCTGACGTGGCTGGGGAGGGAGTTCCAGAGTGCGGGGGAGGCTGCTGCGAAGGCCTTGTCACCCCAGGTCCGGAGCTTTGTCCTGATGGGCTGCAGTAGGTTAGCTTCAGCAGACTTGAGGCGACGGGTGGGGGTGTGTCGTTGGATGAGGTCACAGAGGTAGGGGGGGGCAAGGTTGTTGAGGGCTTTGAAAGTGAAAAGTAATATTTTAAAGTCAATGCGGTGTTTGATGGGGAGCCAGTGGAGGTCATGGAGGATAGGGGAGATGTGGTCGGCAGCTGAGTTTTGGACATATTGAAGTTTTTATAGTGTGAATGCAGGTGATCCAAAAAGTATGCTGTTGCAGTAATCCAGTCGGGATGTTATAAAGGCATGGATCAGAGTTTCAGCAGCGGTCGATGAGAGGGAGGGTCTAATGCGGGCGATGTTCTTTAAATGGAAGAATGCGTTTTTTGTGACCTGGTTGACGTGAGGGAGGAAAGTGAGGGTGGGGTCGAGGATGATGCCAAGGTTACGGATGTGAGTGGAGGGGTTGACAATGGAGCCATCGATGGTAAGAGAAAAATCTTGGGTTGAGCGGGTAAGTGAGTTTGAGCCAATGATTATAAGTTCCGATTTGTCACAGTTAAGTTTTAGAAAATTGTTTTGTATCTACATTTTAATGTCAGTGAGGCAGGTGCTGAGCTGGGAGTGTGTGGTTGGAGAAATTGATTTTGTTGAGAGGTAGAGCTGTGTGTCATCAGCATAACAGTGGAACTGGAGTTGGTGTTGACGGAGGATTTGTCCAATTGGGAGGATGTAGATGATGAACAGAAGGGGACCAAGTACAGAACCCTGAGGGACGCCATGATTGACGGGGGCTGTGGGGGATTTGGAGTTGTTAATGGAGATTAATTGATGTATGTCAGAGAGATAGGATTTAAACCAGGAGAGGGCAGTACCGGTAATGCCAATGGAAGACTGGAGGCGGTTGATGAGGATGCAGTGGCGCAAAAAGTGGGTATGCACTATATGCGACGCATAGGGGCGCCACACCAGTGGGGGCGCCCAACAAGCGATGGTAAAAAAAAAAAATTAAATTAAATAAAAATAAAATGGTATTTTCTTTATGTTTCTAAATAGTTTCTGCATTTCCTTAAGGTTTTAAAACATTTTAGAGGAGTAATATGCTAGAGAAGGGCGCCCTATCTCATAAGATTCCATCATAGAATTTTGACATAGAGGAGGGAGCACGAGCAGGGACGCCGTGAACACTGAGGAGCAGGCGCTCGTTGTGAGTTAACGTCAAAAAGAAATCATGGATAAACCAAAAAAGCGGTCGGGGGCAGAAAATAGAAAAAGAAAGAGGGAAAAGGAGACGGCGTGTCAAGGGATGCGACAACAGCTAAATAAGTGGATGTTGAAAGGCAACAGGTAGGAATAGGATGATTTAAAGTGTGACGTCTGTCTGTGCTTGGAAATATTGACTGGCTAGCGTATGCTAACACTGGGCATGTAGCAGCCAAAGGTGGGTGGGTTTATGGCTAGCTTAGAATATGCAAACCAATGTTGCTGCGCCAGCGCTGACATGGAAAGTATGAGGTAGCATGTACAATAAATGACAAGAATCTGGAAAACATAACTAATGCAATAACTCTGGTTTATCATGGAATCATGCACACATTTGCTACCAAATAAGAGGCTTGCAAATGTCAGTTCAGACTGTTCTCAGATTGGCTAGTGTTTGCTAACACTAGCAGCTGAAGTGTGGTTTACGGCTAGCTTTAATGCAAACCGATGTTTCTGATAGCTACATTTAGATTTTGGTTAAACCCCATGCATGTCACGTCCAAATTGTATTAAGGTAAAATAACAACTGGTAAATATAAGGTAGCATGCACAATAAATGTCAAGAAGCTGGAAAACATAGCTAACCATGGAATCATTTAAATATGTTGTGCTGCCATTAGCTGTCTATGTTAGCTGTGCTGTCAGACATACAGGCTATACATCTGTTTGGTGACACAGAAGCTGTTATTACAGGGTCACATCTCTTTACAGGTCTGTGCTAAGTAGCTCTCCGTATTTGTTCTTTTAAAATTCAAAATGTGAATGTACTTTCAACAGCAGCACAACCTTACACGGCATAATAGTGTTTTTTATTTGTTCTTTTAAAATCCAAAATGTGAATGTACTTTCAACAGCAGCACAACCTTACACGGCATAATAGTGTTGTTTTTTTTATTATTAAGTTGCCTTATCACTGGGCTGATATAATAATTTAATTTAGACAGCTGCTTTAACAGTGAATTCATTTTATTCAGGTGTGAGGATGGTGGCTCAGGAAAGACAGGGGAAGGCAACAGGTAGGTCTAACATTAGGTGTAAGTGTAGGGGTCTTGATACCAACAGATTCATTTCTTAATATTATTTTAATATTATTAATAAGGAAAAACTAATATGGAAAATCTATTTCATAATGTTTGTTTGACAATATATCTTAGTGGAAAAGAACACAGGCAAGGAGTGAATGAGACAGACATGAGGTCGGCGATGGCATCAAGTAGAGATGAGACCAGTGATGATGTCAGGTAGTAGGAGTTCTATTAGTTTGACCACACAAAACTCAATGTCCAGTATGGTTTGAAGTTCTGTTGACCAACCTATTCACTGTGTCCTTTTTGGGGATAATAGTGCAGACAGAGATGGAGAGCCACTCACCACAGAGGTGGAATTTGAGGAGATTGTCGAACCGAGAGGTGACGATGAGGTGGAAGAGAATGTCGAACCGAGAGGTGAAGATGAGGTGGAAGAGAATGTGGAACAGAGAGGTGAAGATGAGGTGGAAGAGAATGTCGAACCGAGAGGTGAAGATGAGGTGGAAGAGAATGTGGAACAGAGAGGTGAAGATGAGGTGGAAGAGAATGTCGAACAGAGAGGTGAAGATGAGGTTGTGGAACAGAGAGGTGAAGAGGAGAGGGCTGAGTCAAGGCCTTACTCAGAAGATCCATCAGACTGGCCACCACCACATCAGATTGGGGACTCATTTAGGCAGTGTGTTGTTGAAAATGGCCCACACAAATGTCCTGATGGGCCATATCCAAGATCAGAGAAGTCTAGAAGGTGTTTTTCGAAAGCGTATTGTTTTCGCACAATGTCAAATGGAGAGAAAGTTGCACGAGATTGGTTACTGTATTCTAAAAGTACGAATAAGGTGTATTGTTTTGCGTGTAAACTTTTCGGTGGAGCTAGCGTTGTTGACACACGCTTTGTGGTGGGATATAATAACTGGCAGAGTCTTTCAAAAACGCTGCAGCACCATGAAACCAGTGGTTTACACATCAACGCGTATCTTTTGTGGAAAGAATTAACATCTCGCTTACGCCTTGGTAAGACAATTGACAGTACCTTGCAAAAAGCCATAGAAGCTGAAAAGGCACACTGGAGAAGCGTGTTAACGAGAGTGATCGATTGCATACTCTTTCTCGCAGAAAGGAACTTGCCACTGAGGGGGAAGAATGCTACATTAGGAGATCCTAAAAATGGAAATTTTCTGGGTGTCCTTGAGGTCATAGCACGATATGATGTCACACTAGCAGAGCATCTTAGAAAGGTAGCGGCTCAAAAAACCACAGGATATCTTTCCTGGTGCACTCAGAATGAATTTTTAGATTCAATTGCAGACTGTGTACTTGGTAAAATTTGTGCCCAGGTCAAAGCCTCCAAGTACTTTGCTGTGGAGTTGGATTGCACTCCTGACATTTCAAAGCAGGAGCAGGCCTCAGTCATAATCCGGTATGTTCATACGGACGACAAAAAGAAAGCCACCATCAATGAGTCTTTTGTTGGCTTCATAGTTGTGAAGGACACAACTGGTAAAGGTCTCACAGAAACACTGACTGGGGTGCTGGATAGCCTGGGGTTGGAGTTGAAGAATTGTAGGGGACAGAGTTATGACAATGGCTCGAATATGAGAGGTATACACAAAGGTGTTCAAGCCTTGGTGCAGCAGAAGTGTCCAGAGGCACTATTTATCCCCTGCTGTAGCCACAGTCTCAACCTTCTCCTATGTGATGCTGCATCATCAAACAGAGTGTGTCTTACCTTTTTTGGCACTATCCAGAGACTGTACACCATTTTTTCAGCTTCGGTGAAGAGGTGGGATATCCTCAAAGAGTTTGTGGACATTACTCTAAAGCCTCTCAGTGAAACCAGGTGGGAGGCGAAAATAGACTCTGTCAATGCTATGCGTTTCCAGTTAGGGGGGATTCTTGACGCTTTGGAAAAGCTTGAGGAAGTGGAAAAAGACGGCAAAACAGTCTCAGAGGCAAAGTCGCTCTCTGGCGAGATTGTTACCATGGAGTTTCTGATGTGCCTCTTGATTTGGTATGATCTATTGTCAGAGATCACGTTTGTTAGCAAGGCAATGCAAGCAGTGAACATTTCGATGGACACTGCCATAAGGATGATCGATTCTCTGAAAGAATTCTTCTGTAAGTATAGAGAGGAGGGGTTTCAGAAATCCCTTGACATTGCACGCAGACTAGCCATTGAGATGGATGCTTCCCCTGACTTTAAGGAAAGACGTTGCAGAAAGCAAAAGAGATTTCATGGAGATGATTCAAGCACTGGCCATTTTGAACAGGAACCTGAGACCCATTTTAGGTGCATGGTTTTTAATGTTATTGTTGACACTGTAATTCAGGAGTTGTCTGACAGATTTTGCAATCTTCAGCTTGTGTCCGAAAAGTTTAAGTTCATTTACAAAATGGAACACATGACAAAAGCTGAGTTGGAGGAATCAGTGACAAGATATGCACTGGCTACCGATGATGTTTCAAGGGATATCATTCAGGAAATTTACCCAGCAAGCCGTCTACTTAGGGGGCATGAAAAGGCTCTGGATAAACTAAATGTCCTACAGGAGAACCTTGATTTGGTTTTCCCAAATCTGACAGTAGCCCTGAGAGTTTTCCTGACAATGCCTATGACAGTTGCCTCTGCCGAGAGATCATTCAGCAAGCTAAAGCTGATTAAAACATACCTTCGTTCCAACATGAGCAATGATCACTTAACCCAATTAGCAGTCATTTCAATTGAAAACAGTGTGGCACGAACTGTTTCATTCGATGCGATACTAGATAAATGGGCAAGTGCAAAGGCACGCCATGTTACGATTTAGTAGCAACTAAAGAGTGCTCTACTACAATCTCAGGTAGCAACATTGTTACATAAGCTACATCATTTTTTAATTTTTTTTATTTATTAGCTTATTTGTCAGGGGCCGTGTACAAGACAGTTCAGGTACCAGAGTTAGCTATAAAGTGATTTACATCTGTGGTTGTTGTTAACAGAGTGTGTTCTAATGGATCTTTGTAAGCTTACTTTTGCATTTTAATGTTTTAATGTTTTATGTTGCATTGATTATAATGATTGTAAATGTGTAAATTTGTTTATTATTTAATGATGGTAGACCTACAGTGGCTGATATGCTTTAAAATAAACCCTTATTATTTAAAGGCCATGTCCAGCAGACTTATTTATTTATTATTACTATATATATATATATATATAATATATATATAAAAAAAAATTTTTTGGGGGGGGGCGCCAAAATGGTTGCTGCATACCCCCCTGACACAGGGCAGCTGCGCCCCTGTGAGGATGGAATGGTTGATCGTGTCAAATGCGGCTGTAAGGTCAAGGAGAATGAGAATTGAGAGAGAACCAGAGTCAGCAGAGAGGAGAATGTCGTTGGTCACCTTGAGTAGGGCAGATTCTGTGCTGTGGCGAGTAGGGAAACCAGATTGAAAAAGTTCATGAAGGTTATTGCAGTCCAGATGGGGTTTTAGTTGGGAGGCAACAGTTCGCTCCAGAATTTTTGACAGGAATGGGAGGTTAGAGATGGGCCGGTAGTTATTGAGGGAATCAGGGTTGAGACCAGGTTTTTTGAGTATGGGAATGACAGCAGCAAGTTTTAGATCAGGGGGGACGAGTCCAGTGGACAGAGAGGAGTTAATGACTGTGGTGATAAGATGAGTGAGTTGGGGGAGGCAGGCCTTGACAGGGTTGGAGGGCATGGGGTCCAGGATGGAAGTTGAGGTATTCATGCCGGTGACTTGGACAACTATGTCCAGTGAGGTAATTTGTCTGAAGGCTGTAAAAGGGTGCCTGGAAGGAGGAGGGTAGGCAGGTTCCGGAAAAGGATGGGTGGTGGACGAGACGGAGGAGTTGGCTATGTTGCTGTGTATTATTTCAATTTTGCTTTGGAGGAATGAGAGGAAGGATTCACACTTTGAGGTGGTGAAGGAGTTGGAGATATTATCCATGGGGTTGAGGAGCTTGTTAATAGTTGAAAAAAGGGACTTTGGGTTATTGCTGCCAGATTGTATTACAGAGGAGTAGTGAAAGGACCGTGCACTGTTGAGGGCATCTTTGTACTTCTGTTGGTGCAGTCTATACATTTCTTTGTGGATAGTGAGACCAGTTCGTTTAGCATGTCTTTCGAGCTGGCGACCTTTCGTTTTTAGGCAACAGAGATGATCGGTGTACCAGGGGGCCAAGTGAGTGAAAGAGATATACTTGGTTTTTATTGGAGTGACTTGGTTGAGACAGGAGGAGAGAGCATTGTTGTAGGTGTTGACCAGGTCATTAGGGGAAACATTCTGGGTAACGGTGGAGTCAGAGATGGTGTCAGCCAGAAGGGAGGAGAGGGAGGAGGGTGTATGGACTTGATATTCCGGAATTTTATGGTGCGCTTCTGCTTGATGAGGGGTGTTGGGGTTAGGATGTCCATGATGAGGGCCAGGTGATCGGAGATGGTGAGGTCATAGGTGGTCAGGTTGCTGATGGCGATGCCAGTGGTGCAGATCAGGTCCAGCGTGTGACCTTTTTTATGGGTGGGAAAATCAACATGTTGTGTGATATTGAAACAGTTGAATATGTCCAGGAGTTCTGTAGCGGTATTGGAGTCGTTTGAGTCGACATGAATATTGAAATCACCAAGTAATAATACAGATGGAGAGATAGAGCAAAGTTGTGTGAGGAATTCAGTAAGATTCGAGGGGAAAGCAGGGTTTGGTTTGGGTGCATCCTTGTGCCTTTTTGTCTCGCAAACTATCTCCTGCAGAGAGAAACTATGACGTCGGAAACCGAGAGCTGTTGGCAGTCAAGATGGCTCTGGAGGAGTGGAGGCACTGGCTTGAGGGGGCACCACAGCCGTTCTTGGTTTGGACCGACCACAAGAATCTTCAATACATCCGCAAAGCTAAGAGGTTGAACTCACGCCAGGCCCGGTGGCAACTTTCTTTTCAACCGTTTTGACTTTACATTGTCTTTCAGACCTGGGTCCAAGAATGGCAAACCTGACGTCCTCTCACGCCTCCATGACCATGGCCAAGGATCCAGAGCCAATCGTATAGTAGCCTATAGTAGATCAGGTGAAACGTGTCAATGGTGAGGGGCCGAAACCTAGTGGCTGTCCATTGGATAGGCTATTTGTGCCTGAATCCAAGCGGTCACAGGTTATTCATTTGTCTCACACATTACTGCTCACTTGTCATCCAGGGGTCAAGTGGACCGTATTCGTCGTTCAACAGAGGTTTTGGTGGCCATCCTTGGTTAAGGATGTCTCCGAATATGTGGCTGCCTGCGTAGTTTCTGAACAAGAACATCATCAAAATCACAGATGGGACTGCTGCAGCCACTCCCCGTTCCCAGCAGGCCCTGCTCTGACATTTCATTGGATTTTGTCACGGGTCCTCCTCCATCCAAGGGTAACACCACTGTCCTCATGGTAGTGGACAGGTTCTCTAAGATGGTCCATTTTATTGCCATGCCAAAGTTGCTAAAGAGACAGAATGTACCCAGAGAGGAGGCTGCAGCACCTGACTTTTCAACCCAGGAAAGGTATTTGAAAGGCGGGGAAAAGTCTTTGAAATGTCGGGAAAAGTGTTGGAAATAGAGACAGAGTGTAACCAGAGAGCAGGCTGCAGCAGCTGACTTCTCACTTTCTGAGCCAGGAAAAGGGTTTGAAAGGCGGGAAAAGTGTTTGAAACGTCGGGAAGAGTGTTTTAGCAAGTCCAATTGAAGGACTTTTTTTAACATTGAAACTGTCCCTAAAATGTACAATTTTGTACAATGCAGGGACCGTTTCAATGCAAAAGAAAGTCCATCAATTGGACATGAAGCAGACTTCAATACCTCACTTTCTAAGCCAGGAAAAGGGTTTGAAATGTGGGGGAAAGTGTTGTAAATAGAGACAGTGTACCAAGAGAGCAGGCTGCAGCACCTGACCGGAAAAGTGTTTGAAACGGATAAAATGCCAGGGAAAGTGTCTTAAATAGGAGCAAAGTGCTGGTTCCAGCAGACAGCCTCAGCTAATTTCACAAAGCTGTACCGAGAGAACAGGCTGCATCACAGCACTTGACAAGGCAGGAACAGTGTTTGAATCATGGGTAAACATTGTTTAAATAGTACTTCCAGGGCACATCACAGCAATTTACAAGCCAGGAAAGGTGTTTGAATCATGGGTAGAAATTGTTTAAAATGTAGTGGAAACTTGTTTTAAATAGGAGCAAAGTGTTGGTTCCATCAGGCAGCCTCAGCTAATTTCACAAGAATGTACCAAGAGAACCGGCTGCATCACAGCACTTGACAAGGCAGGAACAGTGTTTGAATCATGGGTACAGATGTAGCGATTCATTTCAGACAGTTTGAAACGCGAGGGCCGTGATTGGTACGTGATCTGCCCTCGCTCAAGGGAAAACCTCCAGCTTGACTTGAGACCGCCCCCGTGATAGATAAATGAAATTATAATGAAGCCAGCTGCAATGGATCATTGATCATTGATCCTCCAGTGGGGTTCCACACTGGAGCTCATGTGAAATAAAGTCAGATACAGTACGCTGGATGTACAGCGGAACTTTGTTAAGATCCATATGTCACGGATATCATACTCTGTGCTAAATAAGAGACATGTAATCATTTACAAAACATCACCATGTTGTTATTTAACAAAATAATGTTGTTTAGTCAAAAAAAACGAACAGGAGGAAATGCAGCCCGGCTCTCGATTTTTAATCCTAATTTAATCATCATCTTCACCACGATAATTTATGTTTATGTTCGCCGAATTGACATGAAATTACTGACACATATGAATATACTGTATTCAACTTCATTAAAAAGTTATTAACGTGCCTAAACTCAGTAATTCACTACAAATATTTATATTTTAATTGAGCCTCGTCGGCAGATCAGGATCCCAAAGTGTAGCGGAGGGATCCTTATCTGCATGACGGGTGCTATTTTCCCCATAAGGAACAAGTCGCTGCAAATTATCCCGCTTATTACATGGCCACATTCTCAACAAAGTAACGACATGACTCCCAATATAAATTGAAATGCTTTTGTGGATTTAGAAAATGTTTTTATTAATTTAAAAAATAGTTGTATGTATTGATTTAAATTGACATGCATCCGCTAAGAAAAATAGTCCGTTGTTACCGTTTTTTAAACAGTCTGAATGAAACGGCAGCTCTCAGCTGTGTATTTACACAACTAATGGCCCATCAACCACAGCTCTCTCCCCCCCCTCCCCCCTGATCTTTCTTCTCCAGCAGCTAAATTAACTGTAGGTTACTCTGAGTGACCATAGACTATGTGACAAGCTTACAGTTAGTGACGTAACACCACCATAAAAGCTGGTGGGTTGAAAGCAATACGGGAGGTAAAAATAACTAGAATAATTGTGATTTATTTATTGTGGCTTTTATGTTTTTAGGTATAAAATGTTATGTAATTCAGGCTTATAGTTCACCCTTCTCTAAAAGCCTTCAACAATGACAATATTCATAGTAATTTAATAAATCCTTCCAACACACATTGTAAAAAATAGCCTACTGTAAGTTAAGAAATCATTTCAATATGTACATCTTCTGATGTAACAACAATAACATTATAAATAGTAACATAGCTGAACATGGTATTGCACATTTAGCTTTGAGTGTTACTGACCTGAGATGTTTTTATTACATGAATTAAGGTGACTGAGGCTTTTTAACATACAGGGATGCAAACTCATCAGGTATGAAAAAGGTGACAAGGATCCGAGCCCCCAGCTCCCCCACCCCACAGAATATCGGCTTTAAAATGAGGAATGACAGAGGATTTTAGCAGTCAGAACAACTAAAGCAGCAGTGTTATTAATAACAGAAACGCCAGAGAGTCACATTTAATAGAAATATATAAAAGCATTTATTTTAAATTGTGTAGCAGTCAGTTTATAATTTTGGCAGCACTGTTGAGCATTTTGAAAATGTATTTTCATGCCTCTGTGCAAGGCTTAAGTCTTTCTATCTTTATAGCCACATGGTGTAAAGTAACTAAGTTCATAAACTCAACAAGTACTATACTTGGGCACAATTTTGAGATACTTGTACTTTATTTAAGTATTTCAATGTTTTGCTATTTTTTTTTTCTACTCCACTACAGTTCAGAGGTACATGGTGTACTTCTACTCCCCTACATGTATTTAATACCTTTAGTTACTTTACAGATGTGGATGAATGATGTGAAATATAATCAAGTGTTAAATCAGACTTTAGTTCCACCTGGAGTAAATCCACAAGCTACCCTTTAGTATACAAAGTAATTCAAACTAGCTGCACCTTTACCAGCTTTGAGAACACTTTCATGATCAATCATTATAAAACATATCATATATATTATTCTTTAATGGACCAATCTGCACAATGACTACTTTTACAGTCGCTACTTTCACTATATTTTGATGAGAATACTTTTCTACTTTTACTTGAGGAACATTTTGAATGCAGGACTTTTACTGTAACAGAGTATTCCTACACTCTGGTGCTATTATTTTTACTCAAGTACAAGATCTGAGCTTCTACTTTTATTCAAGTACAAGACCTGAGTACTTCTACTTTTACTCTAGTACAAGATCTGTGTGCTTCTACTTTTACTCAAGTACAAGATCTGAGTGCTTCTACTTGTACTCAAGTACAAGACCTGAGTACTTCTACTTTTACTCTAGTACAAGATCTGTGTGCTTCTACTTTTACTCTAGTACAAGATCTGAGTACTTCTACTTTTATTCTAGTACAAGATCTGAGTACTTCTAGTTTAACTCAAGTACAATATATATATACTTATACCACCTCTGTTTATAGCCTATGAAAAAAACTATTAGAAATAGAAGGCTAAAGCTAACGTTAGCAGATAGTGACAATTTATGCTAGCTAGCTAGCTCAACGATTCCTTAAATAATATTGCCACAAAAAAACTTTTCAGTTCACATCACGCTCTGCCGCTCCGAGAGGGAGCTCTGCTCTGAACACCTGAACGGCCCGTTCTAACAGATGTTCACCAGCGGTCCAGTCTGTGCCACAGTGACTCCGGACGCGCAGTTAATATTAACGAACGCACCCGTAGGTAATGTAGCTGCTGAAGCTAGACCATCATGTTGGAGCAGCAGAGCCTTATTATACATCCATGAGCAGAGCCGACAGGCAGGAAGACTCGAGCACACAGCTCGAACTTCATTATCATATATAAAAAAAGAATACCATGCGTGTCATGATGGCACCTGTTGTTGCTGTGATGGACAAAACTGAAAGCTATTTTATTTTATGTATTATTATGTTTTTGTTCCCGACTGGCCAGTTTTGTTTTGTATTTATGTTTTTATTGTATCTATACATTTATGTTGTACCTACTTTTACAAGTAATACACTAGTTGAATTAGGAAGATGCACTTCTAAACACTTGAAGTCAGGGCCGTATTCACCATATACATTGGGGGGGACACATCCCCCCCAATATTCAGATACACTCAAAATGTCCCTCCCAATAAATAGCACAAAAAAAAAAAGTTTAAATGTTTTGTTTTTTTTTGTTTTTAATTAAAATAATATTGCTATTCTATGACTTCTTTATTTTGGTTATTTGTATACTTGAAAATCTATCTTTTCTGTTATTGTGAACTTCACCAAAATGATATTTCTTTTCATATGTAAATTGGTTCCTTATTTTGTACCCGGGGGTGTATTTCGCTGTTGCACGTCTGAGTCCACCTTCAGTTAGCTTGATGCTCCAAGCAGGTCAGCCATGTTTTAATTTGCCCTCCATCAGTTCTGGTATCTTTTCTAGTTAGCCCTAAAGTAATCTATATTATTTTATTTCGTAATGGTAATGTTAATGAACCCTCCGGTTTAGCTTCTTTGTGTAAGTAACTTGTAGTTCTGATGTTAAAACCGAACTTTTCAGGAATAGTAGCTAACTAGCTGTGGGCTAGCTGGTTTCAGTTGTTAGCCAGGGTTTGGTGGGCTAGTGTCAGCTATGTGGAAAATGACGGTGTCGTTTTGGATGTAATCCAATAGATATTTATTCATGTGGATTATTTCAATTTTATTTTGTAATTTGTAGGGTGTGGAAAGATTTTAAACTGTGATGTGTGACGCCTATGGAATACCAAAGGTGCCAGAATTAATTAAATAATAAATACTCTACAATTATTATGAAATAGTATTTCATAATCGTCAGAAGCATTTCAAAGATACTCACACGCAGGAGGTTTGCAGTGTGCATCATAGCTTGTGCTGGGTTTAGAACGCTCAGAATTGCTAATAAACATGTTTAATTATCTTATATCCAGCGCTGCTGACCCGTATTCATCACATCAGCAACTGCAGATCGCCGAGGTCAAGCTGTAAGCATGAGCAAGAGGAAGGGTGGCAGTGACATTAGACAGTTTTTTGGGCAGCCTCAGAAAAGAAAAAAAGTAAGTTAAGAGCAGTGAGAAAGTGAGTATTGTTATCAGTCAGACAGCTTGTTTACTGATAGTATTTCTTCCATGTTCACTCTGGTGTGTTCAGAGTAAAGAGAGAGAGGGAGAGAGAGAATGTGAGCATGGCGACCAGACAGGGAGAGTGTGCGCTGGTGACATGGAGGTAAGCCAGAAAGGAGCTATATTGATGGTTAAGACAGAATAATGACAACATAGCAGTCTAATGTTAATGTTAATTTAAGATGAGATCATCCTCATATGTATTTCAGATAATACCATCAAGCAGGGAGAGTGAGTTTGACAATTAGAGAGAGAGCAGCCAGGCCGGCGAAAATGAAGGTACAGGAAAGGAAGGGGAGGAGCTTGGACTTTGCCCAAATCATCCAAATGTCAAAGTCATACCCAGTCAAACCCTATCAAATAGAATACTCTACTTTCAGGAGAAATGGTTTGAAGATCATACATGGCTCCATTACAGCCCCTCTGTAAAAGGGGTCCTCTGTTTCTGTTGTGCTAAATACTTTGCAGCACAAAAGTCTAAGCTTGCGTCAAAAGCAGATTCAGCGTTTGTCAAGACTGGTTTTAACAATTGGAAGAAGGCACTGGAGAAATGTAGTGTGCATAAACACAGCCAGTGTCACAAATTAGCTGTGATGACTAGGATTCAGGAGCCAGAGCCTGTTAATGTGCAACTTTCACATGAGCTTGAAAGACGGCAGCAACAAGCAAGAAGAAATCTGATGAAGATTGTTGAGGGTGTGAGGTACTTGGCGCGGCAAGGTCTGGCTTTTCGAGGCGATCAGAAGGAGAGTGGGAATTTAAGCCAGCTTCTAAAGTACAAGGCAACGGGCGATGCTGAGCTGACCTCCTCGCTAAAAGGTCCCCTCGATTTCACCAATCCGGAATTGCAGAACGAACTATTGAAGGTGATGGCCAATACAATCATCAAAGAAATTGTGTCGGAAATAACATCTGTTGGGGCAGAATCTCTGCTCCGCGCCGTTCCTATATGAGCGGGTTCTCAAAATAAGGAAAAGTCAAAGCAGCCAGGATAAGGGTTAAACAATAATCTGCTTTAATGGCAAAAACATACAATACATCACCCAATCACCTAATCACGAAGCACTCTGCAGAGTACTCCGGGCTCAGGTTCTACCACCGTGTGAGACACGTCTCAGGAACGGCAAGTCAAAAACAAGAGCGCCGAGCAACAAAATGATCACAACATTTATACACAGGTAGGGAGGAGTTTTATCGCTTGCTCTTCCCTAGCTATTTGTTATTGGCGAGTTCACTTCTGAGCGAGCTAGCCAGTGAGTTGGCAGTGTTCCATTGGTCGGTTTCACTTCTGGGCGGGACCCCAGGTAGTAAGTCCGCAGTTGTTGATTCCATCTGTTGCTTCACAGTGTATGTGTGTGTGTGTGTGTGTGTGTGTGTGTGTGTGTGTGTGTGTGTGTGTGTGTGTGTGTGTGTGTGTGTGTGTGTGTGTGTGTGTGTGTGTGTGTGTGTGTGTGTGTGTGTGTGTGTGTGTGTGTGTGTGTGTGTGTGTGTGTGTGTGTGTGTGTGTGTGTGTGTCTGTCTGTGTGTGTGTTTGTCCCTCTGCCCTTAGGCAGATCCCCCAATCAATGATTTGGAGTCATGACAGAGGACTCTTTGACAGGACACATACTCATTCCCCCTAAACATCTTCAACACACACAAACATCCTATCATGTATCTTTTCACACAACAGCCACCTGTTTTTCTCTATGAAAGCCATATTTGTAAATATCCAAACGCCATCGTCCCATGACAGTCACCGAATCAGTCAACCTACATAAGTTAATTGTTCTTGTGGCTTAATGGCTTCCCTGAACTTCCCTTCACCCCAAAGTCAGCTTACTAGGAATGAATACATTTTATTGATAAGCTCAAAAGGATGTTTATCTTGTTTACTGCTGGGTGACCCAAGTCTCAAGGCCTGCAGGATGTGTAGGAGATAAACATTAATTCTACAAGACTTTAACTGCCTTATATCTGAAAATGTATCCGGGAATTCCCCTGTTGACTGCAAGGACTATTGATAATTAACAGAGAGACCCTAGGGGCCTCTTCTTGGTATCTGCTAGGCAGAAGTCACTCAATGCAGAAATCACAAGTTTAACACACATTCTAAATAAGGTGACATTAAAATGAATATACCAGATTGAACTTTCCTGCCCTAACACGTTACTTTAATCCTTCAAATAATTCAAATAATACTTCACATCAATGCCAGTGGTCCAGTTCGCAATTATCATTGATGGCACCCAAGATATATCAGGAGTTGAGCAGGAGTCAATATGTGTGCGCTCTGTAGATCCAGATCTACAACCAAAGGAAGAATTCCTGGGAATCTACCAAGTGTCATTAACAACAGGGGAAAAAATGTAGCCAATATGGCATGTGATGTGATGACGCGCCTACAGCTTCCTCTGTCTCAACTCCGAGGACAAACTTATGATGGTGCCGCAAACATGGCTGGACGATTGCAGGGAGTACAAGCCATTTTAAGGAAAGAACAACCGCTGGCTGTGTATTGTCACTGTGGTCCCCACTGCGTGAACTTAATTATGCAGGCTGCCTGTGCAGCCTCTCCACTAGTAAGAGATGCAATGGGTCTGGTCCATGAATTGGGGGGCTTCTTTAATCAAACTGGGAGGTTCAAGTTGATTTTCCAGAATATTGCAAAATCAGAGCATGGTTCAACTTTCACCTCATTGAAGCCTCTCTGTCCCATCAGGTGGACTGTACGTACCCCTGCCACCCGCTCAGTTCTCAAGCAGTATGAGTCAGTGCTGATGGCCCTTGAAGAAATGGCATCATGCAGCTCACCTGAAACTTCAGCCAACGCCAATGGTCTTCATGGAACATTTCTTAAAGGGAACACTGTGCTCGGCCTTTTAATGGCTGAAGACCTGATTGGGGATTTGGAGTGCCTGAACACCTCCCTGCAGCTTAGGAAACAGACCGTTTCAGGCATGTTGGAGGCTGTAGACCATGTCAAAACAAGCATGCAGGTCAAACAAACGGAGGAGCATTTTGATGTATTGTTCTCGAAAGCAACTGCTGTGGCAACAAAGTTGGACCTACAACCAATTCAGATTCCTCATGTCCGCAAACCTACAAAGCGTTACACCGGTCAGGAAGTTGGGGGTCTTTTTGATTTTGAATGAGCGGCAAGCAGCTAATGCGAGTCGTGGCTGTAAAACAAAAGGGCAATAAAGTGTTCCTGTTTCTACTGAAATTGCGTGGCACAGACCTTTCTATGGATTTAAATGCTTTAATGTGATTATGGTTATAGTTGTACTTTATTCATCCCTAATCTCTGCCATTACAAACAAGAAAACAAGTAAAGCTAAACTAGATAAAATAGGCTGATGTAATACAATGCACAATAAGACATTATGGTAAAACATTTTAACCAGTTAAGCCCCAAGCCTGTTTTTCAGGTCTCAGGTTTGAAAATTACATTCCCAGAACAATTGACTATATCTTCACTTCTAAAAATGGTTAAATTAATAATCTTTTTTCTCAAAGCAATGATAAACCTGTGAGTTGGATGTATAAAAAGTCAGAATCAATATAGATGTTTTTAAAGTAAATTCAGATTGAACATAGTAATAAAATGTAAATGATAGTGTCCGTGCAAAAAATAAACGATTACTTATTGTGAAAACCACCCTTGAATGATGGGATAGTAAAACTATAATCCAAACTATAACATATAATAAGTACCCTGTATCAAGATTGATGCAAAACAAGTATTTCCAAGCATGGGCGCGGGAAGGGGGGTGCTGAGGGCGCTGCAGCACCCCCTAGCGGCAGGCAGGGGGTGCGGAGCTCCCCTGTCTGAATTATTATTTGACGGTTATTGCTGCTCCCGCTGTGCATAATCTGTGTAATATGTAGCCAATAAATTCCACATTGTTGGTAAAATAATATTTTGGCCTGCCCCGAATGTTTTTTCTGTAGCCCCGGACAATTCTACCTCAATAATATAATACATTAACCGTGCTTTACGTGAACCTCATCAAGACACTAGAAAGGACGGCAGGACTGTAATTTCCCGTGTTCAGTGAATGCAACAGAGGCAAGGCACCAGACCAATCAGAGAGTTGCATCGAAATAAAAGTGTGCTTGTGTCATTCAAGCTCGCGGCTCTGTGTGTGTGCGGAAATAGCGCATTTAGTGTGTGTGAGAGAGGGGGAGAGAGAGAGGGACCGGTGCCAGCAGCAGGGACCGTGTTGTTAGCATCTGGTTAGCTAGCTGCACTAACGGACATACGGAGCTGTTTGTTACACAACAAGCTGGAGGAGAGCTCTCCTCTCAGACTGAGAGGCTCAGGTGAGCTAAAGGACTCTCTGAGTGTTTAGATAGTTAACTTTAGTCTAAGTTATCTCAGTGGGTCTCAAACGGTTTGGTCAAAAATTATTCAAAAGATTATTTCCGCGGCACACCTTCATATGATCATTATAGTTATAAAAAAAATAAGAGAATAAAGGGAAAACAGTTATGAAATACTATATGGCAGTAAAACAAGAATACAGTTTGAAAGGGGAGTGATTTGTAAGATATCCATAAAGAAAAAGAACATCTGCTTACAGTTGTGTTTCATCTGGGTGTTGAGAGATGTATCCATAGATCTCTTAATGTTGCTCTCAAAGTGCACCAGATTGATGCTTTTAACTTCAATATTTAAAAAAAATCTTCCCGGGGGAGCATCCCCCCGGACCCCCCTAGAGGAGGTGAGGTCCACTCCCCACTCGTAAAAAATAGCACTTTACCCCTGCCTATATGCCGTGAGCTGATTATCGAGCCTTCATTGTAACAGTCACGGGTTTACTGTGTGTTTGCGTGTGGGGAGTTTTTTTGTGCGTGCTCTATAGTGCCCGTAATAGTGTTCACTGGAGTCCAGCACCTCAGCACCCCCACTCAAAATACCTTCCCGCGCCTCTGTTTCCAAGGCACACCTTTATATGTTCATTATAGTTATACAAAATAAGAGAATAACAGAATAACAGGTATGAAATCATTCTAACTCATACTACAGTTTAAAAAGGGAGTGATTTGTAAAATATGCATAAAGAAAAAGTAAATCTGTTCAGTTCTGTTTCACATGGGTGTTGATGAGATGTATCCATACATTTAGTCCCTAATGTTGCTCTCAAAGTGCACCAGATTGATGCTTTTAACTTCAACATTTAAAAAAAAATCTTCCCGGGGGAGCATGCCCCCGGACCCCCCTAGAGGAGGTTAGGTCTCCCGCCCGCCCACACCCCCCGTCAAATTGTCCTGAGGATGCTTCCTACACCCATTCCTGAGACACAGTTTCGTGACTATTGTTGTGCTTTGCCCCCACGGGCAGGGGCATGGGGTTTAACAGGTTTTAAAGTATCCAATGTGTTTTTTTTATGTATTTTCCTTTAGAATGGCAGGAAATTAGTATTCCAATTTTTATTGAATTGTTGGTCCCCCCCAATGTTGACTCCATGTATACGGCCCTGCTTGAAGTGAATAATGCCTGCTGCCTTGGTTAGCCTTAGTTTACTTTTCTTTATCAAGATACTAAATTGTTACTGCATTTTGACTTCGCTTTCTGTCATTGTTTATTGGATGCTGTTGAATAAACCAAATGAAAAATAATAGAAATTGAGATTTTTTTTCCGGGGTGCTGTTGAGAGGGTGTCCCACATTGTCCCACACAAACATACTCCTTGTCCCACATTTGGTTTGTTGGGACCTGGTCACCCTAACAACGGTTTCAAAATCTTTAGCGGAAATCGCGCTCCATTTAAGGCGGGGCCTCGCATATGACGCACACCTGTTAGCCTGTTCCACCATTCTTCGTTTTCCGAGGCTAGGAAGGATTCTTGCCTCGCTTCTGAAGGACCTGACTCGGAAGACATGTCCTATAAAGGAAGCGTCCTCGACATTGAGAAGCACCCCGATGCAGGCTCGCTGTTTGAGGGCTTAATAACACATTCCCCTCCACACTCGTTGGTTTGGAACAGCACTTAGTGGCGGACCCTCCGCGCGAACGCGCAAACGGAGGGGTAGTGTGTAGACCCACGCTGGAGAGTTTACTTTATTTTAAAACATAACATGGTAACAAATGGCGGGACAACTGCAGCTGTAAGGTTGCAAAATCATATCTCAGAAATAGTTAAAACGTCTTAATTTTCGGTTTCGCTGAACTAGCTCCCTCCCACTTTCAGCACTTCTCTTTTCCACAGAGGCATTGCGCTTTTACGCACAGCCTCTGCCACTGTGTGTGAGAGTGTTGCTGCACCGTGCAACAAGATGATCCTGCTGCCTATTCTGTTATATTCTCTCTGGGGAGAACCGAGTCGGTGCCTTGAGGAGGACGGAGGCTTCACCACTGAAAAAAACATCCGCCACTTCGCCGTGGCCACCAATATGGTTTACATCGCTGCGGAAGAGAAGCTGTACCAGCTAAACCACGACCTGACTTTGGTTCAAAAACTGACCCTGAGAGGTATCCTGACAGGTGGGCATACGAAGAACGATGCGCGGTTTTACCGGGGTTCTGTGACAAACGAATTGAATGCAACTTTCAGCGTGAACATATTGTTGCCGTTTGTTATGAATGACACTCTGGTCAGCTGTGGTGTTCTCGAGTGCGGGTACTGCGAGGTGTTGGACCTGAAGAACATTTCAAATGTTCTGTACAGGGAACACATCCAGGTGGGGTCTCCATTGCGCAACAGTGCGTCTGTCGGCTTCCTGGTGAATGAGGAGGGAAAGAATGCTTACATTCTGGCTGCCTTACAGCAAGACGAAACGAAATCCACAGGGAGCAGCTGTCCCACTGGATCAGAAGCCGTGCACCTTCATAACACCTATAACATCCAGAGAGGATATATATTTTCTACTGTTGGCGAGCACAATACCCATGTGATCAAACGTGAGGGCAGTGTGGAGTTTGTAGATGGGTTTCAGATCAATTCCATCATTTATCTGTTCTCCAACTTGCCTTCAAGAAACACGGTCCGTCTCATTTGGCTCGAGGGCAAAGCGACCAAGAAGCAGACTCTGGAGTCTCTGCGGGGCGCGAACCTCAGCCTCTCCGCGGATGGAGGGAGAGGCGGAATACTCCTCTCTTCCTCTGTGATCCCGGGGGGGCCGCCGGTGCTCTGGAGCGGCGTGTTCAGTGTGGACGGAGGAAAGACCAACACCGAGCTGCTGCTGTTTGACATCAGCCCGGATCTCAACATGACGGCCGATGCAGATCCGGAATTCTGCAGTGTGTGCACCGTGAATAAAAAGAAGACGGTGGGTCCTTCGAGTCATCTGTTACATATGTTTCCCCTGGGAAAAACATTAGAATATGACGACTAATTATAATAATAATAATAATAATAAAAACAATAATATCAATAATGAATGTATTTATATTCAATTAAAGAAAAGGGCAAATCAATTAGCTAATTAATTAATTAATTAAATAACAATGTCAGACGTAATACCAAGCACATAATTAAAGTTTATACTTAATCTCAAGCATTACCACAATGTAACCTAATGCAAAAATATGATTATTTAAAATTCATTTGAAAATGTATTATATGGACAGCATATATGAGGAAAGTAAAAACATTGCGTCCTGATCTGATCATTTTATGGTTTAATGTTTTAAGAAATGTGAGTTGTACATTTTCGAGGCTCTTGTGGAGTTGACTCCTATAGAAATGTTGCATAAAAGAATTACTGCAGTCACTGCACTTATATCAGCTACAAAGGTACTAATTCATTATCAGCACATTAGTTAGCATCCTATTTATAATTGTATATACTTAATTAGATGCATATAGCGGTGAACAACAGTGGCAACTATAGTGGCATTTGATTGGAAATCTAAATGTAAACACATTCTGTTTGTGCATTACTTGTTGCAACATTACATTTTCTTAAATTCTGTCCAATTATAATCCAAACCAGTTTGGGCCTGGTAGACATTTAAATAAAAGTAATGTTGAATGGGATATGTACCCAAATAAATGATATATCATATACAGATGCCAGCACTGCAGCTTGACAGTGCGATATTATGAATTATTAAAATAAAAAATAACTACACCTAGTGACCTAGCAATGCATTTAACTGAGATTCAAGTAATGATAAGCTTTTTCAAGTATTGTCCATATTTAAAGCTTTCGTCTTCATGAAACAGTAAACACCTGTTGGACTCAGGTTTGATGATGAGCGTCTGTGTCTCTCAGGCAGAGACATTGAAGCCGAAGGCGGTGCTGTTCAGGCAGAAGTCCATGACCTCTGTGCTGGCAGTGAGACACAAGGCCTGGATGGTTTTCTTCATTGGCACGGGAGATGGTCAGCTCATGAAGGTATGTATAACTAATGATAACCATCAATGCCAAGAATACTCCAACAACACAGATGATAGTATGAATGTAATGCTCTCTTAAACTAACCAGTGTCTATGGAATAACTTAATAAAGTCACCAAAAAATCTTTATATGTATATATATATATTTCCTGAACAACAGTGTTTTTTTAATGACAGTTAGAAGGGTGATGCTCCAAAAGAAGTAATATGCTCTTAAAAGCTTCCATTACAACTTTGAATTTTTTGAACTTTGGAACCATAATGTGATTTATTTGATGGGATTGAGTGCAAAAGACATTGGTAAATTAACATTTCAGTCTTCTTAGTGACGTATAAAAAATTATTTCCAATTTCTTGTTTTAGTCAAGACTAAATTTGATATGCCACAGAAACCCTTTATACCGTAAGTGCACCCTCGCAGGATTAAAGACTCAAACATAAGTCTCCGCTGTAACCCGCTCCTGGACACAATAGGCTCTTTCATGCTGAGTTTACTCTTACGAGTTTCAATAAAACCCCTTGGTGTTTCTCTCAGCGTGCAGCTGAGAGAGAATAATTGCTTTTTTATTGACTCAATGACAAATGTAACACATGAGGTAAAGACCTCTGATAGTTTGTTGAAGAAATGACCAGTCTTTCCTTTTGTGTGATTTTATGTGTGGTGTACACCTAAATGGAAGCCGACATTGTATGGGACAAACTATGCATTTTGCCATAATCATCATCTCGCTCAGTGTAATACTGTTTAACGCCTGTCCTATTCATCATGAAATCAAATGTGATGCAACACATCCTGTGTTGGGACAGCAGGCTCACTGACATGTCACTATGGCTGTTTACAGGGTTGAGTGGAGCAGGATTAACCACTAACCAAACTAATGAGAAGAAAGCCACTTATTGACCCCACAACAAACCCACTTCCTGCCCTTTACCTCTAAATATCTTATATCCATATCCTGTATCAGTTCAACAGAGGCACAGCCGAATTGCAGAAGAAAGAGTTAAAGGCCATTTTACTGCAGTATTTGTCACTTAATAATTCTCAAGCGACGGCCAGTCAGAACAGGCTGAATAGGTCTACAAATCCGACCCAGGCCACAAAAGTGTTAAGATCCTGAAGCGATTTTAAAATGTGAATGCACCACACATAAAGAGAAACATAACAGATATCCTTTCTCTTACCTGAAAGACGCAACCAAGAGTTGATAAAAGTGTTGCATCACACAATGCAGGGTGTTATCATACCAGAGAGAGCAAGCATCACCTCTAAACCAATTGTAAACTAAATGGAGACCAGCATAGTGATGTAGTCATGCTTTGGGGTGTGAATGAAAAGCAGGAGGCTCAACAGGTCTGAATGAGACAAATGGTTGTGGAGACAGCCAAAGTGGGTGGTCTATTCTTCAGTGATAACTGTGAGTTTAGATATTTGTCAGTACAGTAGCATGCCAGCTAACCACCGCATGGCAACAACAGCATCTGCCATGAATCTCTCTTATCGGCTATTGTAGTCAAACATGTGATGATGTGATCAAACATGAATTAAAGTTGATTAATGGAGCAGACCCAATAATACAATTTGCAAACAGTTTGTGATGTTAGGAACTGGATTGGTTCTCCCACCACTAGATCATCTGAGAGGAACATCCGTACTGTCCTGGGTCCTAAACTAGATATGTTCTCCTAGTGACAGGGGGGCTGAATCCAAATTCTCTCTGAGTCTGTCTTAAAGGCTGCTGTCTGTATACACTGAGACAGATTGAGAAAATGAGGTGTGGCTGGGCTGATAGATGAGTGGTCAGGTTATTTCCATAGCCAAAATATAGCAGAATCATAACCTGTGCATTGGTAAATGGGAAAATAGAGCAACACAGTGGAAGTGACATGATGTGAAGATAAGGACAAACGTCCAAATTGAGAAATGTCTATATTGGTGTGAGATATTAGTGGTGTCAGCGGACAACACATCATCACAAATAGAACAAAAAGGATAATGGATTAAGGTTTTCTTCAACAACCTAAATGGTTTTGGTTATTAGCAAGTGGCTGGACATGTGAGAGAGGCCTAAACCACAGACTCACCAGGAAATGCATCTTTCTCTCTCCTGAAACACCACACAGTTTTCTGAAGAAATTGTGGTGTGACAGCTGTAGAACTGAGTATAAATGCTGCCTTCATTGTGAGAGAAGAAGCTGAGGAAGTATGATTCCGTGGAAGAAACACCCATTGTATTAAAAAGTTGTATACAGCTCCCAATGTGTAAGGATGTGATACAGTTCAAGTTTGAAATAGAGCAGTGGACAAAAGTTGTTGCTACATAAAAAAACAGCTGAAGACATGACCTCAGTCACCTCAAGATACAGTTACCTTCTGGTGGTTTTATTTTAGCAGAGTCCGACTGTCCATCCATAGAAGTTCTGACTGGAGGATCCAAGAGTTCAGGCAGGACTGTGTGTCTATGACAGTATGCCAATGGAACAGGGTCATAGTTAATGTCATTGATTACACCTGTGCTAACCCTACTATTCATACAAACACTTGCAATGCTTCACAAAATAAACAACATAATTATAATATGTGTTGAAATTTTTTTGCAGCCAACATACTTGTCACATGTTATGAATTAAATCAAAAATACCATGTAGGTTGTCACTAATACTGTTATTCTCCTCTGACTGAGATAGTGCTATCAGAAATTCCTTTTGTCCTTATACTGGTCCAAGTTACCTGTTCTGCCCTGGTGTTGCCATACAAGCTGACATCTGGTTGCTCTTTGAACATGAATGCCATGGTTTTAAATGATATATTTACATTGAGAGTATTTCCTTTACTCCAGCAAGCAAAAAAAAAGTTTTAAACCAATCAGTAAACCATAACTTTGATAATTAACAGCAGGGCACTGTCAAAAACCTGACAAAGCTGCGTTCCTGTTCTCAGCTTTCTGTGGACCAGAACTTTCAGAGCTCCTGTCCCAGGGTGCTCTACAGGGACGATTACGACCGCAGAGTGTTTCCCAAAATGCATCTGGATCCAGTGGATCTTAAACATGTGTACATGTCATTCGAAAACCAGGTAGGTGCTTTTACATGTACAGTAAGGCGAGAACTGGAGATTATAAATACTTTTCAGATTTGTTTGTGTTTAAAAAGTGTTGTTAGATTGCTATGTTTGTGATTTGTCCTAGATGAAGCGTGTAGCTGTGTCAAAGTGCGGCACATATACAGATGTGCGGGCCTGCTGGTCTGCACAGGATCCTCACTGTGTCTGGTGCGGGTCTACCATAAGGTCAGGAACACAACACCTGCACGCCAGTCTTTCAAACAAACATAAGTATCATACTCTCTATTAAAATGTCATTTTCTCTTGCATAGTTGCACATTTGAAGATGACTGCCCAAATTCAGACTGGTTATCCATCCCTGATGATTCTCAACAGAAAATTGTTTCCTACAAAGTTATGAAGGACAGCACTGGCCAGGTAGAGATTATATTAATATTTAAATATAATGACAATAATAATCATGTATGACTTTCAGTTATTGGTTTTACACTCACATCATTCCTCTCTCAGGTCACACTAAACATCCACACACACCTGACTGTGGGACAGAAGGCGCTGGATAAATATTCCTGTAATTTCTCTACAAGTTCAAGTGACTTCAGTGAGCTTTGTAGCAGGGAGAGCCCCTTTCCAAAGTTCCCACAATGCACCTGCATTCTTTCAAATAGCTCACTTCCTGCTGAAGGTCAGTGACTTCTGATGAATATGTTAATGCAGTGAATTAAATACCATGATTAATGACAATTGGGTCCCCTGAAAGGCGCTATATACATTTAAGTTATTATTATTATTATTAATTGTAAAAGATTCCTATAAGATAAAAAGTGAACAAAGCTGTCGTCTCACAACAAATATCAAATCATTGCATAAAAATGTGCATGTTGCTGCTGACAACTACAACAAAGAGTCTAAAAATTATTGTATAATGTTCCCTCAACAGGCCGCCATGTCACTGTTAGTCTAATACTTGGGACAACAATATTAATGGAAAAACTGAAGCTCTCCGACTGCCCTGACATCAGGGGACGGCCAGCTTATGTCCTGTAAGTCCACTGCCAACATGTCAAAATATATGTAGAAAGATTATTGATTCATAGAAGATACCAAAATTGAACAAGCAAAGAACATTTGAAGGAGAGAGGCAGAGGCGTGTCTCAGTGATGCATACAGCATTGCTATCTTAGGGTCTACGTGTTGTGTCAAGTCCTGGTGATTCATATTCAGCTAACAGCATTGGTTTTCTCTCAGGTGTGGAGAGTGTGTCAGGGCTGGATGTGGCTGGAGCAGAAACGGCTGTACCTGGGCAAACCAAGGAGTGGGGAATGTAATAATGCATGTTTTTTTTCTAATATAGTCTCCTCCAAGTGTTTTTAAACCACTGTTTTCAAAATTGTCAAAACAGATTAACTAGTTAGGAAATAACCCTATTTTAGGTCTAACCCAGCCTGATTTAACTGATCATCAAAACAAAATGTCAGATTTGGTTTAATTTGAATGAGAAGCTCTAACAAAAATGCAAATAAGACATTATAGTTACTGGAAGCAAGCTGCTACTTAGTTATTTAGCCCAGCTAACATTAGCTGGGTGCTAAATTCACTGTTGACAGTATCTTTAAAGTGAGTGTCACCCTGCCTAATTCTCCCCTCACTTGCTCTTGCAGGACAGTGTTTGCCAACAAATGGAGTCAATGATGAACTTTTCAGTGAGTTTGACCCTCAGTTATATCATACACATTATTACTCTCATAATACCCTAATTCACATTCAGTAAAGAATCAGCATAAAGGAATGTAATAAACCTGATTTATCTTTGTGTGTGTTTCACTGTCAGACACCAGAGATCTCCTCCATCACACCCAGCAATGTGTCTTTCCACGGCAGGAACCACGCCGTGTTGTCGGGTTCTAACCTCAGGGACGTGATCAGAGTGAGGATTCAGTGCACTCAACAAGAGTGAGTCAGTTCACCAGTGGTAATATGAGTGGTATATTACACCTTGATATGCTCGACAATCTGACAGCATTGACAATTCATTGGATAATTATCAAGTACTTTCCAGTCCATGCTATAATGTGCACTGATCCCTCCTACAGCTAAGAACAGGATTTATGTTGATGTAAAATATTGTTTTGCTCCACAAACGTATTCTTTAAGGTTTTAAGAAAAATGAGGCTTATGTTGGGGTTCACACGTGCTAGCAAATCTGGATTCATTTGGTGTTACAGAAAACCCATTCTCTGTCCCATTCTCACACATTGCAATCATCAGCACTGGAACAGAAGTACATTTTGCCATGAACTAAACAGTTTTCAAAAATATCATAATTGTTTTACTTTGTTGTATGCTCAGAATTTAAGTTTTGAAACACAAATGTTTTGCTGTTTGCTATGTTAAAGGCATTCTCCATTTTATCAATCTTTTATAACGAAGTCTTCACCATGAGTACAAAAGCAGTTTTAATTGGAATTAGCAATGCCTGAGCTTCTGGGTAAGGGTTGTGTTACAAACACAAAGAAGGTTAAAGTGAGTTTGGAGTTTTAGGTGGAGAAGAGGTATAAAAAGGTTGAGGAGAGCGATGAAAATATGCCTCAACATAATTATGCTCTGGTTATTTGCATATTTCTTGTATTGAATGGTTGTTGTGATTTATTTAGTTCCCTTACATAAGGTAAATATTGATCTCAGCTGCAACTGCTCTCTCTGTTCTCTGATCAGATCTCCTGTGTGGAACAACACTGGTGTGAGACTCACCTTCCACATTCCCGGGGCAAATAGTAAAGGCGTGGTCAAAGTATGTGCTGTCCTCCCAGACGGTAGTTGCCATGGCAACACTAAAATCACCTACCAGTCATCCCCATCATGCACCGATATTACACCAAGCAGCACCTGGATCAGGTAAGCCTGGATTGGTTTGCATGTTTTGATCCCAACAAGAACATCATGGATGAAAATTAGCTTGAATCCATTTAGTATTTCCATCAGCCACTGAGCTGCAGAAAAGGTTCCTACAAACAGAAATGTTTCAGAAACGTTATGTTCTGATGTCAACTAGGGCTGCACGATATATCTTGTCATGACGATATCGCGATAAACTCTCATATCAGGGGTACTTGAGTGAATGACATGCAGGCTCTGCATGCACAGCAAACCACCAATCACAATCAAATCTCCAAAGCAAACGGAGATTAAAGGTAAAAACACTGAATACATTTGTTTCATGTGTTTCTCCAGGGCAGTTCGGCGCTGCTAACCGAGCTAGCTCAGCTTGTTGCTCTGATAACTTAAAATCCAGACGTCCGTGACTAAAATCCTTCATCCGGTTAAATATAGTTAGAAAAATACCAATTGTATAGCATTAAAGTTCAAGAAAGGATGGTTTGTGGACAAAAATATATTTTTCATATCTCAATATATCGCAGGGGAAAAAATATCGCAATATCAGTTTTTTCCAATATCGTGCAGCCCTAATGTCAATGTCTGAAAAGCTTCTGCTACTAAATTAAGCTTTTCTGGTTGCATCTCTAATGGAGACACCTCCACTTGGCATTATTCTTGTTCAACTTTCATATATTAGTCCATGTTAAACAATACACATAGTACACACACACACACATACTTACTTAATTTATAAGCTAATTTGGAAAAGGTATTAAAAGTGAAAGACCATCAGAAATCACAATCTAATCAATCATTATTGAGATTAACTATGAACAAACAAGACCATCACTGTATTCAGCCTCTGCGGATCCATTCAATGGAGAGGAGTGATGAGGCAACATGGGTGATAAGAAAAGTGCTATAGGAAACATGATGGTTACATCATGGTAATTAAAAAGATATAATTACTGATTACTGATTTGATAATTGAAAACATGTAAAATACAGTGAGAACATAAATAGACGATGTTCTAACAGTGAGTTGTTAGTAACACGACATGGCTGAGACTTATTCTAAGAACCAATGTCAGTGAGGGGGGGACATTTACGGGTCGAGGGTCATGTCGTGGGGAAGGACAGCCACTTCCCAGAAACAACGTCTTTCACCAAAAGACCACTTCCCTCTGCAGTTGCACTAACTGAAAGTTCGACTTCTGCTTTTGTTATAACACGTTTTTCCACATTGTTGCATGGGTGCAAAAATGATATGTTCAAATCAAGAGTCAATAAGCTAAGGCGACTGCATTGGTAAAGAGCTTTTCTTAGTGAGCAGTCAAATCACTTCACAACACACTCTGCTCATATAAACATCACACACAGTGGTGTGTGGTGTTCCATCTCCTGTAGTTTGTTCTTTAGGTTTTTGTGCATGTCAATGGTCAGCAAAGGCTAAAATCCCTGTGTTCCCTCCAGAGGGAGTTTATCCCTCTTTAAGAATATTGGTTGTCACTTATATCCACCAGTGAGTGTGCACAGCTTTTCAATGCGCTACTTTATTTGCTCTGATCATTGTGACACAAGTTCCTGGATGCTATACAGTATGTATTTTGGCATGTTGCAGCTGTAAGGCCTAATAATGTTTTACATGACCTCCCAACCATTCTTCTTTGATGGCAACAATTATTATTCTCATTATGCTGTTGTTTCTTACCTTTATACTGTATAAAGTAGTCACAGGTGTGTGGTTAGCTTCATATCACCCTCTATGGTAAGAAAACACTTTATCTGGTATTGAATGTGTATGTCCTCTTCTCTGGTTGGCTGCTGCTCTGTGTCACGTAGTGGGAAGAGGAACATCACTCTCATGGGTTCCCACCTGGATCTTGTGGAAAGGGTCATGCACAGCCACTGCTTGGAAGGGGTCATGCACAGCCACTGCTTGCAGGAAGTCACACCCAGAAACAGCAACTATCAGGTGGGTCTCTTTACACCACACTATTCCAGTGTTTTGTTCTCTTACTTTATGTCATATCACATCATGTCATGCTGCTTTGCTCTGTCTCATTATACGTCATGCTATGTGTTATTTTTGTTACGCTACAGTATGTCTTGTTATGTTGTTGTTGTTTTACATTAACCAGTGTAACATTGTTTCATGTATAATGTTGTATTTCCCATTGCATTTCTTTATTTACCATGTCAACATCATCACCATGTCATGTAATGCCATATACAGATGTTTTTAATTGTGTGCAGTATCTCACATATGAGTCCCCTGCAGCTGGAAAGGGGGTTTCTGCTGTCAAAGTGTTTCTGAAAGTAGCCAATAAGAGCTTGCCCTGCCACAAAACAATGAGCTACCATCCAGAGCCCGAGTTCATCAGCTTCACATCCACAGTGACAGGAGAAGATTTGCGCATCACCATACAGGTAACGCATATTTTTGTAAATGCACAAACAAAGGACATGTTTACACAAAGGTCATTGTTTGTCTAATGTTTCCGCACTCGCTACATTACTGAAACTGCTCTACTCAACAACTGAAAATCCCCCACCGGTGAGTCAGTCACTCACGGCGTCCCCCAGGGCTCTGTAACTGGTCCCCTACTTTTCATAATTTACATTCTCCCAGATAGATCCTCCGTCAACACCAACTCCGGTTCCACTGTTATGCCGACGACACCCAACTCTTCCTCTCTAGAAAAACTATTTCTGCAACCACCCACTCACCAACTGTGTCACTGACATCAAAACATGGATGCAAAACAACTTTCTGAAACTAAACTCTGACAAATCTGAAAAAATCATGGCCCAAACCGTCAACCCCGGTCTCACTTTCCTCCCTCACGTCAACCAGGTCACAAAAACCGCCTTCTTCCACAAATATTGCCCCCATCAGACCCTCCCTCTCATCCACCGCTGCTGAAACTCTGATCCATGCCTTCAATACATCTCGACTGGATTACTGCAACAGCATCCTCTATGGTTTATCTGCATACATCCTCAATAAACTACAATATGTCCAAGACGCCGCTGCGCGTATGTTCACCTCCACCCTACCTTCCGACCACATCTCCCATATCCTCCAGGACCTCCAGTGGCTCCCCATCAAATACCGGATTGACTTCAAAATATTACCTCTCACCTACAAAACCACCATTACCCCCCCCCCCCCCCCCCCCTTTACCTCTCTGACCTCATCCAACCACACACCCCTACCCGTCGCCTCAGGTCTGCTGACGCTAACCTACTACAGCCCATCAGGACCAAGCTCTGGACCTGGGGGGTCAGGGCCTTCGCTGCAGCCCCCCCCCCCCCCCCCCTCCCTCTGGACCTGGGATGACAGGGCCTTTGCTGCAGCCCCCCCTCCCTCTGGAACTCCCTTGCCAGTCACTCACATCGAAAGGCCAACACTCTTGAATCCTTCAAAAAATCTCTCCCCCCCCCCCATTTTACTCCGCACTTGGATTAGGACTACTGTTTAGTTATTGGTTTTTCTTTGTACTATTTCTGGTCTGATTTTAGGTAAATCGTCTTTGAGCATTGGGAAAAGCGCTATAAAAATCCAATGTATTATTGTTATTATAATGTTGTCATTTCAGAAAAAGGCAGACGGACTGGCGATGAGGGAAGCAGAGTTGTCTGTGTATGGTCTTCAGGAAGGAAACACTTACCCCTGTGTAATGAAGGACAAAGAGACCAGTAATGAGACTGACTTCCTCATCTGTGAGATTGAAAGGACACCCTTTACTAAATTTCAGCAGTTAATGGTAAATCTTGTAACACCAAGCCACAATAGAGAAATAAAATGTAAATGTTATTGAAAAAAGTGTCCAATATTGTAACAAATATTTGGGTGTACTAAAAAATAACTGTTTTTCAACCGAGTAAACATGTAATACTGCTCTCTAGAATTCCTTTCAAATATATATTTTTTCTGCAGATAAAATATGGGGACAGGACAGTAACCCTGAACACCAGATATTCAATCAATCTGTACCTGATGCTGCTTGTCCTTCTGCTGATACCCTGCATTTGTGTTGGTAAGTATAGGGTTTTATGATTTACCCACTTCCAGCTTCAGGTTGAACTGAACTGGAAAATAAACTTTTTTAATTTGATGCCTCCGCACCAGAGGCATTTTGTCTGTCTCATTTTTGCGAACATGATATCTCAGGATCACCCGAAAGAGAATATCTTCAAATTGTACACAAACGTCTCTGTCTTTCAGTGGTGGTGATCATCTACCGAAATCAACAGAAGAAGCTTACTGCTAAAATGAACAGGTGTATGGAGGACCTGGAGCTGGACATCAGGAATGACATTAGACAAGGTCAGTAGCAAACATCATGGCATCTGTTGTTTAACGTAGATCAGGAAAAACCAGTTGCTTCAGATACTCACATTTTAAAAACGGTGTGAGGAGTGTTGTTTGCAAAATTGTGAAATATAAAGATATCTCTTGTTGTGCCGCATCGATATTGATATTGTAACTTAGCTCCATCCAGTCGAACAATATGATAGATAAACTGGTGGAGGACTTTTCTAACTTTTCATTTCGCATAAGGTCAAGATTGGTGATTTGTATTGAATTATTTGCTTTATGAACAAATACCTATATAATACTAATCAATACCACATCTGGCTTAGCTGTGTTTTGTTTTTGTTCGCATGCTATCACTAAGACTAAGATGGTGAACGTGGTTTTGGATGTTGAAACTGTATCTGATCGTACCTGATAAGCAGTGGCGAACCGTGACTTTTATACCTAGCCCCTATTATTTAGAATATCTTAGGCCCTCAGAGAGCTCGCCACTGCTGATAAGTGACTCAACCTTATCAGACTCTGGCTCTTGTGTTTAACACATTCAATAGACACATGCACATGCCGTTCCCTTTTCTTTAGGTATTGTTGGTTCAGAGAGGGCCTTTATCAGTTGAACGGGGGAGAATGATAGGAGGACATTGCCTGGTTGTTCGGCCGGCTCTGGATTTGAACCGGTTTACTCGGCAGCGGTTGACGCATATGGGCCGCCAGCTCTCCGGTGGCCCATGCAGTTCCTCTTTATGATGTGAAATGCCCTTGTTCCTTTTTTCTAATGTAAAACCAGAAGGCCTCATTTCTGTTGGTATTGAAGTGTGAGATCAGTTGGTGAGCAGCTGCTGTTTTCTTTTCCTCTTTTTCTTTTTGACCTGTCTAATGCTTTAATCTGGCATCAAAGAGAAATATAAATAATCTCTAACACACACATGTCTGATTCTCTGAACCGTCCTCCTCAGGTTTTGTGGATCTGCAGACAGAGAAGGCTGACCTGATGGAAAATGTCGGAGCGATTCCTTTCTTGGACTACAAGCACTTTGCCTCCAGAATCTTCTTTCCTGAGGTACATTGTAAAATGTGAAACATTAAACATAATACGATCTCTGGCAGATTTCCAATGCTATGTTTTGTTGTTCAGGATGACTCTCTGATGAGGCTGTGTATCAAAGACATTGGGCAGGTAAGGTTTACCACCAGCTGTTGATGATGTCAGCAACATGTGTAGCTCTGTCAGTGATGGGTTGTTGTGTCTGACCTGAATCAGGATGTTGTAAAGGTCCAACTTGATGATTGTTGCCAAGGCTTGTCCAGGCTGCTCCATGATCAGCTCTTCCTCACATCCATGGTGCACGCTCTGGAAGAGCAGAAGAGCTTCACCATCAAAGACAAGTCAGTGTTAAACTGGGCCTGTGATATTCAGTATCAGCCCATCAGATTACTAACTGTTTTAGGTCTAAACATGTCTTTAGTTCATTAGTTCCCTTTTCATGCTGAATGACTTCTTACCCAGAACACTTTCATGAGCATCCTGCCTGTCACAGTCTCTTCACTTTTATCCTTCTGATGATTCATGGTTTTCTTGTCAGTTGGTCAGTCATGACAGCTGGGTCTATAAAATACAAATAAACTCATGGTGATGCTTTTTATTTGCTTGCTTGTTCACCCAACAGTCCAGAAACCTTAGATCCAGCCAATCATAGGAGCTGAGAGCAGATAGTGCTTGTACCAAAAAAGTACATTGGTTTTGAAAATGGTTGCCGGTTGCTGTCTGACTAATCGATACGTTGATGAATTGTTGAGAATGCTAGACCTTTTTTTCTCTTCAATATTGTCCTTCTTAATCTTCAACCAGTTTGTCAATGCTATTATCCTGTTGCATAATCATTTAATTTTCTCTTTGCTTCATATCCTCTGCATTCATATCCTGTATGCTGTCCCGTTCTACGTTGGTCTCCTCACCTCTATATATTATTTTTCAGATGTGCTTTGGCGTCATTGCTAACCGTCGCGCTCCACCATAACTTGTCGTACCTGACGGAGGTGATGGAGGCTCTGCTGAAGGTGCTGACGCAGCAGAACAGCAACGCTCAGCCCAAACTCCTGCTGCGGCGTACCGAGTCCACCGTGGAGAAGTTGCTGACCAACTGGATGTCCATCTGCCTTTATGGCTTCCTCCGGGTGAGCTGCTGTCACCTTTTTTGTTCCATAAAACTCTGGCTGGATACACTTTTCATGCCGAATAAAAGCTGTCCTTGTTCTTTAAATGTGATGCAGCAAAGCATGTCTGTCCTGTGATGGACCTTTGATTATTCAGATATTGGTTTCCAGGCCTTTAATATATATGTATAAAGTTGAGTTTTATATTGATCTGGGTCTACAGTTACATCTAGGATTAACTTGCCATGCATCAACATACCTTTCTGGTGCATAGGTGAGAGTGGGGTTAGATGAGAATTTTTTTACTTATGTTGTCCTCTTGGCAAAGAAAAACAAGATTGAAGACAAAAAATAACCTATACTTCAGGATGTCTTCTGTCAATCAAATGAAAATAATGCATCTTTCACAGAGGGCCATGAAAATATGACTTCTAAGTGGTCTTGTGGCTTAACTTGCCCCGTCTAAGGGGTAAGTGGATCCGAGTCAAGGGGTAAATGGACCAATTTGCTTTTTCAAGTTTAAACCTGAGTTTTGTGGTACAGGAATGCTGCTTCTGTCTGCTAATTAAGTTGTATATCTGGTGTATGTAATATGTCTGTCTTTTGCCACTGCTCTGATTGATTTTCCAGCCTCTCCATCAGTGGCTGCTCTGAAATACCACTTTATACTACAGAGACTTAACTTATATTCAGTGCCTCTGGGGGGGTAAGGTTGAACCACTGTCTCAGTTTACTCCCCAGCATGTGGCTCACTTTGCCCCAAAGCCACTTTTTGGAAAAAACTGTCTAGCTTAGTCATTCATGCTAATCTTGAGCTAACATAACCAAGGTAACGGACATCAGCTCTGCACAGCTTTCCTGGAATCAGAGTCCTTCATGTTACCTGTATATAGTTCACAGTTTACCTCAGCTCTGTTATATGGTTTAAGATATGAACTATACATCTTGATTTTTAGAACTCCAGTCTACCCGCCCCATTTATAACTGGGGAGTTGAAACCAGAAAGAGATAGTGAGGCCCACTCACTTCCTGTTTCTGACTACGCAGGAGAGCGTTGGCCAGCACTTGTACCTGATGGCGAGCGCCGTCACACAGCAGACCGCTAAAGGCCCCGTGGACTGTGTGACCGAGAAGGCTCTGTACACACTGAGCGAGGACTGGCTGCTGTGGCAGGCTCAGGACTTCAGCTGCCTGGTACACACACACACACACACACACACACACACACACACACACACACACACACACACACACACACACACACACACACACACACACACACACACACACACACACACACACACACACACACACACACACACACACACACACACACACACACACACACACACACACACACACACACACACAAAGTAGAACTACCAAATGAGGTGTGTCACAGGTTGAGTCAGTTGGGCTGTTACATGTGGAAGGGATCATTAACCAGGGTGTCCGTGGGCTCTTAAAAAGTATTAAAAGTCAATCAAAGAAAATTAAGGCTATTAAAAAGTTAAAGCTAGAAAATGTAATACCTTGGAAAATGCCGTTTAATACTTTTAAGTGTTAAACGGCATTTTCGAAGGTATTACATTTTGTAGCTTGTTTTCAATAAGTATATAAATTGTCCAAAGAGGTTGTATTCTACAGTCTGCCTGAATGTAATCATTGCGTAGGTGTGTAGTGTGATTCTATGTAGTTTATTTATGGCATCCCGTTGGTTTTGACGTCGTCTGAACAAGACATCGCACGCTCACTGCTTGATAGCGCACGAAGCTCCGTTTACGCCGGTTGGTCAACAACATCGTTATGGGTAAATGCAAGTCTGCGTCCAAATGGTTGGAAGTTAAGGAGGAAGGACAATCAATACTGTAGTAAATGTGAGGTAAAGTGTGTCGCCAATGTAACCGGTTAAAACTTGAAGTGGCGATGACGTCTTAAAATGTATGGAAAGGGTCTTAAAAAAGGTCTTAAAAGGTATTACATGTGACTTCAGGATTCCTGCATATACCATGTTAACACTTCCCAAATCTTATTTATTTTTTAGTCTTTAATGTGGTGCGTAGTCTACAAACTGCACCTAATGCCATGTCTAATGATGAAGTACAAACACATGATTTTACATTTCAGAATTGTGGGTAACGTCACTAACGTGCTCCTATGCTCATGATTAGAAATCATCCTTAGCGGGGGTTGTTCCGCTGACAGTATTGAGTCAGTGCGCTGCGGCTGGGGCTAAACCACTTCCCCCTCCATATGATTTCATGCCCTTTGGAACATGCAGTGTACAGCTTTAAATGTTTGACTTTGCTTTATTTATTGCTTTTATTACAAAATATGTTGCACAACAGAGTCGTTTTGAAATAGTTTAAAAAAAACACTAGCAAAACATAAATACACATCTCAGATGATTTTATTGCAAACAATCTAAATGTGTGGAAATGAATTCAGGTTCTTCAGACATGTCAAGCAGATTTCAAACAGCTCTGGGCTTCTGTTCATCTCTCTATGTGCTGCTGTAAGACATAAGGCTGGAAATGAGGGTGAAAGGTATATTATGAATGGTGACAGGACACTAGAAAGGCATGGGTTGGTCAACAGCCTATTGGTATATTAACCATAAGATGTCTTTTACTGAACAAATGTCACATGACACACCAATATAGGATAGCCAGTTTGTTATTCAAAAAGTGACAGTTTTAGTAGTAGTAGACGAACAATCTTAAAAGGCTTTAGAAAATAGGAAAAACAATAGTTAATAAGAGGACATTCCATATGTCTTTTCTTCACTTTAATGCACTATTTCTGAAGGGGAGTAAACAAAAATACATGCCATTTCAGGCTTTGACAGAAGGGGTTAAAGGAAGCAGCTCACAGTCAGACTCATGAAAAAACATCTGACTCAAAGAAGTGAAACGTCTCAGCATTTCTAAGATTCAATTTAAATGACCTCTCAAACTTTCTGAACAACCTTCCTCTGAGCTCCTCACAGCCGGAGAGAAGCTCCTGACACCGGCAGGCGGCGGTCATTTAGTCTCAGTTATTTGATGATTTAGGTAAAAGAATAGAATTTAAGTGATGAACTACAACCACAAGAAAAATAATCACCTTACACTGAGACAAGAAGACAACAGGATTTAAGTTTTTGACATGTTAAAATGAAACAATGTGCAGGTCAGTGCATCGAGTTCAATGCATGTCAGGCACACACTGAACCAACTGAAACGTTGAACTAAAGGTTAGTTGAAAGCAATAATATTAAGTTGAACAAATGTTTTTTATTTGAACTAAATAGTATTTCTTTCAACTAACCTAACATAATTATGTGTAATCTGTTGATATAATACGTGTAATACAAATCAACGTTTGAGTTGTTTCAGTGCAGCCTAGCTGTGCTAACAAACATGTAAGGGATGGACACATAATGTAGTTATAAAGCATGTAATATTATTGAAACTGAGTGAGCAGAAATGTACGATCGAGTAGCTTAGCATGACTTGGCATGTTCAGAAACCTGAGAACTCTACTTCAGCAAAACCTGTGCATGCTTTTCCCCATATTGTAACTGTTACTCCAGACTGTATTGTCTTTAAGAGACTTCAGTCTAAAGCTAGAGTCAGGATACTGCTATCAGTAGCACCGTGTCATGTGAGCTTTCCGCTAACAGAAGCTAACTAATGCTACTAAGTTAGGCAGACATTTTTCAATTTATCAATTTTATCAATTTTTAAATCATCAAAAATATTGAAAAATTACACCAAATCAGTGTATTAAATAGTATCAACCTATAAATAAATATATAAAACAATTAATGAGACTTAAAAAACGCCATAATTAATAATAATGTTCTAATCCCTTAAACACTCAAAACGTGAACATTTGAATGGGCGCTTAAAAAATACACAATATGTTTCACAAATGTCTCCCACTAAAGATCCCCTGTTTCCTCCCCTCCAAAATAAGACAGGACTGGGTATCTGTGAGTCTCAAATGTCTCCCACTAAAGATCCCCTGTTTCCTCCCCTCTAAAATAAGACAGAACTGGGTATCTGTGAGTCTCAAATGTCTCCCACTAAAGATCCCCTGTTTCCTCCCCTCTAAAATAAGACAGAACTGGGTATCTGTGAGTCTCTAAGAGTTAATGTTGTTTAGATTTGCGCACATTCAATGCACATTTGCTGGAGTCAACATACCAACACTGATGGGTTATCTTCTAATGTAACACTACACTGTTCCATCATCAGCACTTTGTGTGTGTGTGTGTGTGTGTGTGTGTGTGTGTGTGTGTGTGTGTGTGTGTGTGTGTGTGTGTGTGTGTGTGTGTGTGTCCCACTGCAGCCGCTCCCCCCACAGCAGTCACTTTATCTGATCTTATAAACCACCATCTCACTTACTGCTCACTTCCATTACATTACATGCAAAACTGCCGAAAGGAAATAAGATGCTGTCCGATGACACATTAACTGTGAAAGTCTTGGACTCCCTGCTGTTCAGAGGCTGAAGGTGCTGTTCGCAGTGGGGGGGGACGGAGAGCTCAGTGAGCCTCTGGAGGTTGGCGCTCTCAGCTGTGACTCGGTGGAGCAGGTCAAAGAGAAGATCCTCAACGCCTTCAAGGCCAAGTTTGGGTTCCCCTACAACACCCCCCTCAGGGACATCCATATTGGTGAGTGACAGACCGGCTTCTCAACCCTTTATGTATTTTAAGAACCAACAAATAACTGACTCCACTAACATCCTTGTCTCTATGGATGAAACCTGATATTTATAATTCCTCTGTGCCAATGAGCGCCGTTGTTGTCCAAAATGGTGAAATACATCAGTGGGTCACACTGTTGCACTGTGGGACATTTCCTTAAAAAAGAGGAATACTTTCTCCTGTTTGGAAAACGTGCTTTCACACCGGAGTACTTTTCCCAGGAATAGTTCTGATAGTTCTTTGGATTTTGCGTTCACACCAAAAAGATCTGGAACTAGAACCTAGTCTTTGCAAACCTTTTCACCCCCATATAGTCCCTGCTAGAGAGCAGGGACTTTCCTTGGGAGAAAAAGGTTCCAATTTCTGATTGGCTGGGCGAATTGTAAACCACGCCCCGTAAAACTCCGAAAAGTTTTGTGAAGCCGCCATTTTTATTTGTTCGCATTAGCATTATTAGCCCAGCGCACCAACGGAGAGAGACTAATTTATGGAAACACAACATGGGAGCAGTGGAGTGATGAGGAGGTGTCGGCGCTTCTGGCGATTTACTCGGAAGGCTTCTACTGAAGCCAGTCGGAATGGACCAGTCTCCAACTCCGGGGACTCCGGGACTTCGGGTGATGGTATACGCCGTGAAGTTGTTTGCGGCCTGCCAATAAATCCAAAGCAGAAGAAGACGTGACATCAGCGGCTTGATTTGCGTAATCCTCCCTCAGGGACTTATTCCGGTGTGACCGCGATCTACTAGGACAGTTCCGGGACAAAAGAGTTTGGCGGGGCTAAGTACTGGGAACTAAGTACAGCAAGGTAGTTGGTGTGAAAGCGGCTTTTAACTACGAACTATAAAAAGAGGCCTTTTATGCTGCGTTCACACCGGACGCGATGCGATGTTTGGGGGCGGCGCGATTACATGTAAAGTCAATGCAGAGACGTGGACAGACGCGAATTCGCTCCGACGGTGAGCATGAAGCGGCAGCCCCGCAGTAACGCGCTACACAGTAACGCGTTACTGTAACGCGACTACTTTTTCGGTAACTAATAGCGTTACTGTTTACCTATTCTCATTAAGTAACGTCGTTATAGTTACTGTGATTTAAATGGGTGCGTTACTGTGTTACATTATGTGATCAATTATGTGATCCAACTGAACCGAATCTCCCAGCGGATGTAACTTACAGGCGAATACAGCGATGTCCTCTCACAGTACCATGGAAAAGTGAAAGTAACCAGAGAGGAGTAATGATTGGTTAACGCGGGGTAACATTTCAGGGTAAGCCAATCAGAGACAGAGTTGGGCGGGTCTTGCCTTATGGGGAAAATACACAGACACACAAACACTTGCTAACACACACACATACACGGCAACACCCACCAGCAGCACACACACATGCACACAATGGCAGATGCAAGTATCAGCGAGAGCAGCAGCGCATTTAGAACTTGGAGATATAACCTCTATTTTCAATTTGTGGGGATAAAGGACGCAACAAATATTACGGTCAAATGTAAACTGTGTGCAGGACAGAAAGCATTGTCCACTTGATTGTTGAGGCTACAACAAAGATGCCTGTCAAAATGTCTAAACATATCTTTTGTGTTTTATTGTTCCACTACATTTCATAATGATAATTGCTACAATGGTGGGGAGTTGTCTTTTCTCTTACTGTGCCACAGAACAACACACAAACTTGTATTTTTATTATTATTATTTTTTAAGTAAAGTAACTTGTTACTAGTTACTTTTATAATTTAGTAACTAATAAAGTAACTAGTTACTTTTTGAGAGCAGAAACTATAACTATTACTAGTTACTTTTTAAAAGTAACTTGCCCAACACTGGCCGTCACTGACGTTCAACCAGAAAACATCAGCCGTTAGCTGTTAGCAGTTAGAACACAGAGATCACAGCTCCTCATATCTGTTCAGAAACTGGACAAAAGTTAAACGAGTACAAACCACAGACTGTCTGTGTTATGGCGAATACAGTCGCTGGTTTATTTATGTCTGTAGGCCGTTGTTATGAGTGTGGAATGAGCATATACAACGTTAGCTTAGCCTGGTCGACCCGACCTTCATTCAGAAAACAAGCATTTTAAAAGGTTTTTCGCCTGCCGTCTTGTCTGCAGACTTGTCAAGCATTAATTCATGGTTTTTACTAACCGGTATCAGTATGTTGTTACGTCGGCATCATTTAGAAACGTGTATTACAATTTAATCACAGTCAAATATGTTCATTTCGTTGTAGTTGTAGCTCCCGAGCCAGTGCGCCTTGTTTGAATGATGCGAGTAAACACAGCTGGCAGCCGCGGTGAAACTCGAGCGATTAGAGCGAAGCGAATATTCGCATCGCGTCCGGTGTGAACACCCCATTATCGGATGCGATAGGAGCGATTAGAGCGAACTCAACATTAGATAAATGACTGAGCTGCTGATAAAATCAAACTATAGATTATTGACTAATTTTCCGACTTTTTAAATGTAACTCTATAATCTAAAATACATATTTAGCTTACTGACGTGTGGTGTTATAAATATATCTAGATTGTTTTGGTGTTGTGTCTCAATTCTTCTGAATGAAGTAGTGCCCAAAGGGACTCAAATTTGTGGTGAGCTACTCTTCACACTGTGTAACCATAACCTGCTTCCCTTTTCCTACCAGAGTATGAACGGGATGGGTTATTTTTTCCTCTGGAGGAGGTGGATGCAAGCTCTGAGGTCATCGGGGAGGTGACCATGCTGAACACACTAAGGCACTACAAGGTGAGGACCGGGGGAAGGGTGGAGAGGGGGCATAGCTCACTCAGGCGCTATTCAAATTCGTTATCAAAAAAGTATTCCGTTCACACGCATTTGGCTCATTTAACGTGTCCGTTCACATGAGAACACTGGAAGCGCTGTAGTACATATGCCGGGCCTGTAAGTGGCGCTGTACTTCCGCACGAGACCGCTCGAAAGCGCTGGAGACGCTTTAGTACATATGCCAGGCCTGTAAGTGGCGCTGTACTTCCGCCACAAAATACACCAAAAGCAGCGAAGAAGACCCCCGAGCATTGTTGCCATGGTTGCCCTTCTTTTTATTCTCCGCGGTGGATTGAGCAACATGTAGTTCAAGTAATTCTCCATGTCCACTTGTTGCTGATGGTTGTGGTAGAGGAGCTGTAGATGTTGCCACACGGTGCACTAACATCTGTAGCATGGTCGAGCTGTAGATGTTGCAATAACATCTGTAGCATGGTCAGTAGCATTAGCACTAGCAGTAGCTACTGACCATGCTACAGCAGAGAGCAGCAGAGGCGGGGCTATGGCTTCATCGTTATCAGGAAATGATCGTATAGGGCGTACACACTGATCCGTTTGGCCCCCCAGAGCGTTCCGTTTGCAGATCTATTGACCTTGGGACCCGTTATCGTTTGCAGGGTCCATTTCCGCGGTTCCGTTACGGCCTTGTGTGAACGTGAGAGAGAAGTAGCAGATACAAACAGTTTCGTTCTCGTGTAAACACCGCCTCAGACTAATCCCATTGAGGGGGGGGCAGTGTTTATCAGCTGGACCAGCTCCTCTCTCAAAGACAGTAATGTCGCTGTTCCTGCTTCCTCCTACAGGACAGGAGCATACAGGTATTTTCTGTGGTGGATTACATCTTTGTGCTACGGCTTGACAAAAACTGGATTTAAAATGTAAATAACAAACCCCTCATTGCAAAGCCCACCCTCCATAATTAAACATTGACAGTTTGAATCTTCACATGCTGGAACACCTGAAAAGTCTCCAGAAGAAGTGGTTTAAAGAAACAAACAAAAAGGTGACGCAGCACGTTTCCATACAGAAACGTCTCTATGCTGAATGCAACCTGTTATCCATTTTTATTTATCAAGCGATTTCACAAGTGCTCAAAGACGCTTTTTGATTGGCGACTGCAGTCCAAAGGCTTCTTGGAGCACTTCTTAATTTGCTGTTAAGACTCATCATTTTCTGGAGCAACAACAGAATTGAGATGGACCGGTTGAATGTACTGCATGTTATGGAAAGCAGAGGGGAAGTTTCTCCATTACTTAAATCTAACAAGAAGAGAGCATTTGATATAAAAGAGGAGAAGTACTGGAGGGAAGAGTGGTTCCTAATGGCTTCATAATGGGACTATGGAGGCGTGTTGTGCTCTATGTGTCTGTCTTCTGTCAGAGAACCGTCACAGATGGACATCAGCATGAGATCATTTACAGTCAGGCAGACAATAGAACAGTGGTGTCGCTCTCTGGGGAAATCCTTGTTACATCTAATTCTGAGAAAATAATGTTTTAATTAAATTACAATAGAGCAAAAGTAAAATGAAAATATTTTCCTAAGTTTAGTCTAGGTGTAGTGATGGACTCTGACCTGAGTTTCAACAGTCACATTAAAACAGTTACTAAATCAGCTTGCTATCACCTAAAGAACATGTCTAGGATTAAAAGAATAATGTCACAGCAGGATTTGGAAAAACGTGTCCATGCTTTTATCTTCAGTAGACTGGACTACTGTAATGGTGTCTTCACAGGTCTCACGAACAAATCTATTAGAAAGCTGCAGCTGGTTCAGAACGCCGCTGCTCGAGTCCTCACTAACACTAAAAAAGTGGATCACATCACTCCTGTTCTGAAGTCTTTACACTGGCTTCCTGTGTGACAAAGAATAGATTTCAAAATACTGCTGCTGGTTTATAAAGCACTGAATGGTTTAGGCCCAAATTATATTAACGATCTCCTGCAAAACTATGAACCATCCAGGAGTCTCAGGTCTTCTGGGACGGGTCTGCTCTCTGTTCCAAGAGTCAGAACTAAACATGGAGAATCAGCGTTTGGCTAGTATGCCAAGACTATCTGGAACAAACTCCCTGAATCCAGCAGGTCTGCTGCAACTGTTAATACTTCTAAACCAGACTAAAAACGTATATTTTTGCCGCTGCATTTGAGTGAGCTGTTTATATCCAAACTGCAGTATAGTTTTTATTCATGTATTCTATATCTGTTGTGTTTATTTGATTATCTTTGCTTTTTAATGCCTGTTTTTAAATGCCATTTTATTATGTGTTTCTGCTGAATTTATTCTTCAAGGTCTTTTTTTTTTATTTGCAAAGCACTTGGAAGTGCTGAAAGGTGCTATATAAATAAACTTGCCTTGCCTTTCCTAAGTTTCAGAAAAGCAGTTCAGTCCGACAACTCACGTGTTTCTTTAACATGTTTATTAGAAGCAGCATATAGTTGAGTTTGGCGACTAGGCTCGGGTCTCATCACTCCACAGATATACTGTACATAGCACGATGAGTGATGATTAAATAACTAACCCCCGAGCCTACGGGTGGAAGCTGAGGTGGTGGTGGGGCAGCAAGCAGCAGCGACGTAGAGGTAGCTGCAGCAATAGCAGCAGCAAGCAATGCATAGAGAGAGATCTGGCAGGTTAAATAGAGCGGCATATTAAGGAGACTGTTTGGTTGCTTGTAGAGTGGCAAGGGGGCGTTATGTATGAATGCAGAATAAGTGCTCGAGTTGACTGCCTGAACTAGTTCGCAAGCTTCGCCCCATATGTCTCTTAAACATCTGCTTCTCATCGCAAACATATCCATAAGGGATGGACACGCATTCTGTGCAAAGCACCTGGGCGACACACAGTATCAGGGGATTTCTAAGGCTGACTGGTTTCTTGTTATCAACACACACACAAACAATAAAACCAAACAGTGAAATGTGAAAACGACAGCGTGGATGATTTGAACTTTTAAAACATATTTCTAGCCATTTCATCATGCAATTATTTGTTCTCATCTCATGCTGTTATAGTCACTTCACAGACTATTTCCCTTTTTTACAAGATGATGGATGAACATTTAACATGTTGCTATTTATGAACCTGTGTGTGTCGGTGTGTTTGTGCTCCTGAAGGTTCCTGATAGAGCGACAGTTAAAGTTCTTTCCAGGAAAACTCATCCTCCTCTGAGCCCGCAGGGAAGTCTAAAGGGTAAGAGCTGACACTTCAAACTGTTTGTGAAGCGAATGCTCTTTTCCTTAACAAGAGTTAGCTGTGAAAGTGAAACCTCTCTCATGAACTTCACTCTTAGAGGTGACACTGGATAGCACATTTTAGACCTAGTAGAATTGAGCATTTGAAATCCCAACTTCTCACCCCAATGGGTTGAAAAACTGATATTTTCTTTCGAAATGCTTAGGCCAAATAAATTAAGCTTATGAGTAATTGTTACTACAGCAAAAATAGACCAGAAGTTGTCAGATAGAGGACGCTTTTTATTTACGCTCATGATTACATGTATCTTTTTTCTCCTTTAGATGACGAGGACTTCTCTGGGAAATACTTTCACTTGGTGAGTAGCAGTTTGTGTTTTATGTGTGCTGTGGTAGATCATTTGAAGTCACAAACTACTTTGTAGTGTAGATGTGCACTATTTATGTGTGCACATCTCAGAAAACTACTAACTGAACGTTTTTTTAAATGGCAACTTTCTGCAGATTGATCCTGATGTAGATGAGGACCAGAGGAAGAACCCAGAGAGGAAGAAGTTAAAACTAAAGGAAGTGCACCTCACCAAGCTGCTCTCCACAAAGGCAAGAGGAACTAAAGTTACTGAAAGCAGAGTCCGTATCACACACCATCTCCACGCTGCAGAGGAAGCATGCTGTTTCAGTTTCACTCGCACACTGTTGTTTGTGGGTTACCCAAAACCAAGTTTGTGGCAAACGTATACATAATAACTATTTTACTAGCAAGGACCAACTGACAACTGTGTGATATTTGATAAAAGAAAGAGTACGGGCGGAGAGAGACTCAGAGTGGGGGTTCTGTCACTGCAACATTTCTGCTCGGGCTGATTACGGGCCCCCCAGATGGTTCCTGGAATGACCAATTAAAAGAATGCACAATTTAGATCTGAATGGATGAGGAGACAGGTAGAGAGGAGGATGGGATGTAGGGATATGGGGATTGGTGGATGAAGGGGTGGGTTGAGAGAATAGAGACAAACGGTGGCCGGATGTTTGGCCGGATATGAATAGACTTAGCAGTGGTTAGAGACGGGGTTGAGGCGTGGCCATGCTCCTGAACCTAGGTTAACAAATTAACTTAAAAACAACACAAAACAAATGTTTTAGTACTTCTCTTTTATTGATGATGGAAACATTATATTTGATAGTACAGCGTTCTATACAGTTGTAATGTTTAATTATCACAGAGAAGAGGGAATTTAAACAGCAGGAAATGACATCACCTGCTCCTCCTTAAGGTGGCCGTGCATTCCTTTGTGGAGAACCTGTTCAGGTGTATCTGGGGGACGCCGCACTGCAGGGCACCGCTTGCTGTCAAATACTTTTTTGACTTCCTGGATGCTCAAGCAGATTCTATGAAGATCACCGACCCAGATGTTCTGCATATCTGGAAGACCAACAGGTATTGTCTGATCCGGGTGAAAATATTTAGTTTTAGACTTTAAACTGCAGCTTTCCTTTCTGACATGTCTATCTGTTACTTTGCAGTTTGCCTCTGCGCTTCTGGGTCAACATCCTGAAGAACCCCCAGTTTGTCTTCGACATACAGAAGACTCCACAGCTGGACAGCTGCCTGACCGTCATCGCTCAGGCCTTCATGGACTCCTTCTCCCTCAGTGACACCCAGCTAGGAAAGGTACTGTACAATACACAGCTCATCATTTACCAACTGACAGCTTCTCCTTTGCCTGGTGAGACAGCAGGTGGAGGTGGAACTATTGGATTAACCCTAATATAAAGACAAGAGAGTGTTTGCGTCTATGAAATCATACCTTTAATACCATTGTGTTCCAGCATGCACCAACCAACAAGCTCCTCTATGCCAAAGACATTCCCAAGTTCAAACAGGAAGTAAAGGCTTACTACAAGCAGATCAGAGACCAGCCACCAATCACAGACTCAGAATTCAAGGAATTCCTGCAGGAAGAGTCAAAGGTAATGTCCTTTTAGTGCAGAACTTTTGACCATAATGACCAGCAGTGAATGGATGAGTCACTCGTTTGTTTTTATTGTAGAAACATGAAAACGAGTTCAACGAATCTGTAGCCCTCAGAGAACTCTACAAGTTCATACAGCGCTACTTCACAGAGGTGAGTTCATCTTCACTCGCTTACATTCATTTCCATTTTATTTAGTTAAATATATGATCTGTTATATTAAATGGCGAATGAAATTCTTAGATAAGAAACGGATGATGTTGTGGATGTCACATGTGGATTTGTTAAGTGTGACTCAAATGTGAGAAAATAAAGGATTTGAGGAAATCAGGTAGTAAATCATCACAAGAAATGATTCCGCCAGCTCAGGCACTTACACTTTTTATTAGACTTTTAATTTTCAGCAGCGCTCAATGGTGGGCTAGAACTTTGAAAAAAAAAATGATATTAATCTCTTGATCTAACTATAATTTAAACACAGTTGTGTTCATTTAGAGTTGTCTTTTTAGAAATAGATGTTAGTTGTTGCAACCTTAACAAGTTTAGGCTCCCCGGTGCAAATAACAAAAAAGTCAATTCATATTCTGGAAAAATAGTTATATATTTAAACTGTGTATAAATGATTTTAAAACATTACATTTGACTAAAGATAATGAATTGTACTGCAGGAAATACAACTAACTGTAATTATCTAATTATGGCAGAGGAAGTGAAAACGTTGTTCACTTCCTCTTCCAAGCTTAATAGTTTTGTTAGTAAGTGTTGCACACATCAGGGACACACCACCAGTGGGAATTACTGTTATTTAAAATAGTTTTATGATTTTCCAAATTGCTTGTATTCCAACCCTACAAGAGACATATTATATCAACATAATAAAAGCAAATAAAAGTCAATACAAATACTATTTCAAATGTTCTATTTGAAACACAAGATGGTCACCAAGAAGGAGGGCCAGAGAAAAATGACATTTGAGGCGGTGTTTTAGAGCTATTCGATATTTAAAATAATATTTTAACTACTGCATTCACATTTTGTCTAAGAACAAGTATATTTACCACCACAAGTGCATGTTTTAGCATTCTGGGCATGGATTATATGAAATGTCATAGATGGGACAGAAAATGTCTTCAAATTCTGGAATGACCCATTTACACTGGTGCTTTCTGCTTCATGTGTATCACAACTGGTTTCTGCGTTCTTCAGTTTCCCTTTGTTGTGGGATGTATCGTAGATATTGGCAGCGGCAGTTATTTCACACTTGTGAAACCAGAAGTTACAGGAGGCAGAGTGTCGAGAGGAAATTTGATTTCAAAGCTTCTTCTGCTTTTTTGAGCCCACTGTCGTTTCCTGCTCTCATGTGCAAAGTGGCACAGAAGTGAACCCTGCAAAGCTTTATATGAGAACTACAGTTCTCACTTTAACTCATTATTGGATCAATTAACTGAAATGACTGGATAACCCACACAATTGTTGTGGTTGAGACTGTAAATGGGGGGAGGGAAAGGGGTCTGACATGCAGTAAAAGGTTCCAGGGTTGGAATTGAACTATAAGTTGCTGTAATTTGGAGTAAGAGTAGCTACTAGGCTAAGAAGGCATTTGGAGTAGGTTTTGAATATGCTCTTTACTGTCTTTTGCTTTTTCCACAGATCAAAGAGAAGCTGAACCTAAATGGAGCCCCTTCTGAGATGATGGAGCAACTACAACATGTTAAAAACTCTTTTGATGAACTGAAGAGCTGCTCCTGGAACTGAGCAAGCCTTCTTCCTCTCACATGACACAAAACCCTGCTGGACTCTGAACTCTGGGAAGTCCTTGGCATCTATAACATTGAAGTGATGCACCTGTCAGTATTTCACAGTTTATAAAAAATATGCATTTACGGAAATCAGACATGTAACCAACACATAGCTCAATAAGAACCATTCTTCTGAGGTCAGAGGACTGTACTACGAAGCTGGTTCAACCTAACCTGGATATGTTTGAGTTAGCCGGTTGGCCTAATCCAAAACATACGCGCTCTAGCTAAACGGTACTGCGACGCGGGTTATCAACTCGTTAACTTAAGCCAGCCGTGTCCTATCTAGTTAGGCGCGCGTTCACATGAAAGGGGTGTCATTTGGAGCATTCGACCAATCACAAACATGGAGAAGCGTACTGACAGCGCAGCGTCATACTTCCTGAATGAAAAGTCAACTATAATATTAGACAAATATGAAGACGTTAAACTTTAAACATCCATGACTTAAACACTTTATCCAGGATAAAAGCCACATAGCTGTACCTGCAAGGTGAATACAGCTGGTAAAAGAAATGCGTACATTAACAGGTTTATGATATGAAGCCCCGTCTAAGACACGATCTGACTTTAATTACATTTGACTTGAGTGTTTCGTCAACTTAATGTGTTGCTTCAAATAATACTTCTGCATACAGTATGTGATACTGTAAGTGTTGCACGGCCAGATACGGCTCAGCTGACTCAGATAAGGAAATATATGATACATTATGATGTGATATGATGTGATATGAATGATAATGGGACACATCGACGTCTGCACTCACAGTGCCGCGGACTGTAGGCAACGTGATGTTACTTTGATCCGGTTACTTATGTTGTGGCAGATATTTAATTAAGCTTTCTTAACATAATAGTATAATAGTTATAATAGTCAGATTGCTCTGAAGATGGGAGGTGATATTCTATTCATTTTCACGTTCACAGTCGGTGATTTTGGCCGGCCGTCTTTCCTGCAACGGCAGTTTAAATTGTATTTCCTCCGCACACTGAGCTCTGATTGGTCAGCAGGCGTGGTGCTTTCGCTGAGTTGATCTCTTATCCTGGAACCTATCCTGCTTCGGAGCACAGACTAGGTTCCAGGATAAGTCACCATGGAGATCTAGCCTGCTAAAAAGAGAACCAGCATCGTAGGACCGGAAACCCCGAGTTTTCCCTGAAGTTAGCCGGCTAAGCGAAAATCCTGCTTCGTAGTATAGGCCCCAGGTCGCAGTTCCTTTACGTAAACAGATTTGTTGCCACACAATTTTGTGATTCTAGGACCTTGAGTCATCTTGAATAAGTCAAACCACTGATATCAGAAAAAACGGTATCTTCTAATCATTTATTTCAATATATGACATGAACTCTGTGTATATACATTGTGCAATTCACAGATGGAAGAGCCATGTTATTTAAATCGCTGTATAAAAACTTTGTTTTTTCACAGAAAGCTTCAGAACAAATGTGTGTAAACAACAAACATCTAAATACAAAATTCAACCCTGAGGATGCCAGGCTCACTTTGACATGAAGCTGCAGCGGCCTTACAATGATAGAAACACATGTAAACGCTGGCCTCTCTTCTCACCTCTACTTTGTTTAAATAAGCCAACAAATGATGCTTCCATTGATATAAAAACACTGCTTGTGTCCTTGCTAATGCAGTTCCAATGGGGTCAGAGGTCAGGCTGGGGGGGGTCTCTCAGAGAGCCCAGGTCTTGCAGCTGCTGCTGCTGGGCGCTCTCCAGGTCCTCCAGCCGGCGGCGCAGCAGAGCCAGCTCCCTCTGGTGCTGCTCCTCCTGCAGGACACAATGTGACGTCACTACAGCAGTTAGCCACATTAATGCCCCCCCACACACAGTATTGCTATTAGGCAAGGGTCATTAATGGTGTTTCCTTTTCACTTAAGATTTTGAAAACAAGACACTGAAAAACTATTACTATGCTGCATTCTGTTTCACACTGAAGCTCTCCTGTAGTCTCCGGCCCCTCCCGTTTCCTGTTAGCTCGTCAACAGAATGCTTCAGTCTGACTTTATTCAATCATAGGACCTGTATCTCCATTTGATAGAAACAACTCATTGTTGCTGGTCAGGACACGGCTGGGCGACAAGTATGACAGTGTTATAATTGAAAGCATTATGGTGGGCGGATTCATCATTTCCCAAAGGGTGGAACTACATTTTTTGAGCTGCTTTTCATTTGGCGGAGCAGTTGTCTTTAAAGTGATGGACAAACGCGTAATAATTAACATGTAGGATATTGCAGTACTGTAGAACAATCATAATCACAGTTGTGAAAAACAGAACAAGAATGGTTCTACTCGAGCCAACAAACGGCTTTCATTAATATCATAATCAAAAGAGGTCTTTCCAAGAGAGAGATGGTCCATCATAAGTGTGTATATCTGTGTGTACCTTTGTGACTTGCTCATCATGGATAACCATAGACTGTGACAGTCAGGACAACGTAGTTTCCTGTTTGCTGAGTGTTGATCTCAGAGTGTATTCATCACTGTAAGGGCGTGGGGAGTTAAACAGTCAACCTCAACATGTGGCTTTGTTTGTGATATGTGATTGAAACAGAGATTTGTTCATGTCGTACTTCAGATGCTCTCCACCCTTTCCACCTCCGCCTACAGTGTTACTTTTTATTTGTTTGTGTGCGAGTAAAGAGAGAATCGAGATCCTAACACTTATAAACCCAACTTATACTGTAGTGGCATTGCATTCTGGTCTATTTCCTGTGTGTTAAAGGTGCTCTGAGCCTCGTACATTTTTACTTGGAGCTGTTTTTTCGTCCATGAACTGGCTGCGACTCAAAATGCTTACTGGGATGTTGGCCTGCTGGCCCTCAGTCCTGGGGAGGGGGGGGGTGGATGTGGAGGTCAGGAAGGCGTGGCCGGCGCTGTAGGGAGCATGGCCCCCCAATAGGAGGCGTCGAAACTCGTTGTGTCGACGCTGCAGCTCCTTCATCCGCCTGCTGAGCGGAGGCTGCTCCTCTGAGGAAGACGAGCGTCTGACAGAGAGGAAGAGACACACACACACACACACACACACACACACACACACACACACACACACACACACACACACACACACACACACACACACACACACACACACACACACACACACACACACACACACACACACACACACACACACACACACACACACACACACACACACACACACACACACACACACACACACACACACACACACACACACACCAGCCATTAAGCAGCTCACTCATTTTTTAAATGTTTATAGCTCTGCTGCAAGGATTTTAACTCCGACCAGGAAATATGAACACATCACAGCGATCCTTGCTACCTGTTGCTTTTAGAATCGATGTTTGGATTAGGAAATAACTTGGGGCGGGGCCTTGAGAGGCAAGTTATTTATCTGAGCTTTTAAAGCCCTGCACCCCAAGCTCCTCGGAGGCCTCGCTGCTGGTCGTTCCCAGGTCCAAACACAAAGCAGACTGTCAGAGCTGCTGGTCTCTGGACATCAGGGGCCGTATTCACAAAGGATCTTAGAGCTAAAAGTAGCTCCTAACTGGCGAATTTAGGAGAAACTCCTAAGCATAATGGGCGTGTCAGTCTTAAATGTAGGACTCCTAATTTTATTCACTAAGAGCAATTCAAAAAGTATTTTAGGCCTAAAAGTAGCATCTAAGTCTGGGAGAGCTTAAAAGTCCTCGAGAGGACTCCTAACTCAGTAAGACCTATTCACAAAGAATCTGAAAATGGCTGCGAGACGAAATGTTTTGGAGACAATGGAAGACTGTGAATTGATCAAGAGATATAGGCTAAATCGTGAGGGTATCAAACTTGTTGTGGAATTAGTGCGGGATGCAATAACATCCCCGACTAACAGGAATAACCCGATTAGTCCGGAAATAAAATGTTTGGCAACACTACGATATTTAGCAACAGGGAAAATGCAACTTTGCAATGCCGACAATTTAGGAATATCGCAACCATCAGTCAGCTGTGCCATAAACCAAACCATCAACGCGCTCTCTAGACCACATATCATCCAACAGTTTATCCGGTTTCCTTTGGACAATCAACAACTACACAGGATCAAAGCCAACTTCATGGCAATGCAGGTATGCCCGGTGTGGTCGGTGCTATTGACGGGTCGCACATAAAAATAATTGCGCCATCAAAAGATGAGGACGTGTTCGTCAATAGAAAGAAAGTACATTCCATCAACACGCAGATTGTTTTCATTCATCGTGATAGGGGGGCTTTAACGGCTGTATGGGCTGTTATTGAAAGTGTTTAAGTGCTGGAAATATGCTCATTGGATAATAGTTTGCAGGGTGCTTTTAATTGCCCCCTTGATTTAATGCAATTTACGTATTTTTATTGTTTGCTCTCTCTCTTTAACGTGCATATACAACGTCATTATCGTGGTCTGCACAAACTTGTGATCATGCGTGTATTCTGCTAACTGCACTGTCCATAACTATTTGATAGGAATACATTTCTAGCCTAGGCTATTTCCTTGTTTTAGTGGGCTCGTTTGTGGGATGTTGCGGATGAGTTTCACCGAGACCGCCTGCTCTGAACAACCAATCACCGTACTGACCGCTTCTAAACTCATGCACGAGAATCGACGTAATCCATAGCAACGGCGCGTCACTCTTAGTTCACTCTTAGTGATTTATCCTTAGTATGAGTAGGTCTCAGCGGCTTTGTGAATAACTTTTAAGAAAAAACTCCTACGTAAAATGTTTTAGCGCGAGTTAGGAGCACTCCTAGCGGTAAGATAAAATGCTTTGTGAATACGGCCCCAGGGCTGCAACACGTCAGCTCTTTTATGTGCCTGTGTTTTACTTTGTGTTCTGATGCTTTTGTTTAATTCACTGGTTCGCTGTAGTTTTATGTGAAAGCACTTTGTAAATAAGCTTTGAAAGTTGCTATATCAGTAAAGTTGATTCTAATTATAAAAACGTTATACTTGTTGGCAGCAGCAGAGCCCAGCTCCAACTCCTGAATCCTGGCCTCCTTCAGCTGCAGCTTCTCCTGCAGCCTCTTGTCTCTGTGCTCTGTCTGCGCTCGCCTCTGACACACACACACACACACACACACACACACACACACACACACACACACACACACACACACACACACACACACACACACACACACACACACACACACACACACACACACACACACACACACACACACACACACACACACACACACACACACACACACACACACACACACACACACACACACACACACACACACACACACACACACACACACACACACACACACACACACACACACACACCTCATTGGAACAAGCATTTACGGGTAGAGTAGACCACCTGCTAACTGCTAGCCAACTAACGTCAACTAACCTGTCTACTTCTACTGATTTTAGTTTAGGACTATTTAAATAAGGTTTGAGTGTCAAGTGTGAATAGAATACTTGACAAGGAAGGAAAAACTGGACCAACAATCCAGCCTAACTATGAACAGACAGAAACATTATATTAGGCAGAACAATGTTAACAGCACACATATTCATTAGTAACATAGTGGCCGGAATATTTACTTCATCATCAAATTCAGTAGTCCAACACTTGGAACAGGAACGAAAGGCAAGTTTATCATTTAAAAATCACTGAAAGAGACACATTTCTGATACAGAACGGTTTCTTCTTTTCTAATGTTACATTTTTCTCTTCTCTTCTCTGTTATCACAATATAATTAGTAAAAGCAATCTTATTGATATATATTTTCTATTTTCTTTATATGCGTATTTGATATTGAGGTAATCGAAAAGTAACGGATGTAATCAAGATACATTACTTGAATATTGGGGTGGTTCAATTACTTTGTTTAACAAGTAATTAGTCATTGTAACAGATGACCCTGTTTAAGGGACTCTCCCCCCGACTCCCTGCAACCTGACTCCCTGCACCCTGACTCTCTGCACCCTGACTCTCTGCACCCTGACTCTCTGCACCCTGACTCCCTGCACCCTGACTCTCTGCACCCTGACTCTCTGCACCCTGACTCCCTGCACCCTGACTCCCTGCACCCTGACTCTCCCCCCCTGACTCCCTGCACCCTGACTCTCCGCACCCTGACTCTCTGCACCCTGACTCTCTGCACCCTGACTCCCTGCACCCTGACTCCCTGCACCCTGACTCTCCCCCCCTGACTCCCTGCACCCTGACTCCCTGCACCCTGACTCTCTGCACCCTGACTCCCTGCACCCTGACTCCCTGCACCCTGACTCCCTGCACCCTGACTCTCCCCCCCTGACTCCCTGACTCTCTGCACCCTGACTCCCTGCAGCCTGACTCTCCCCCCCTGACTCTCTGCACCCTGACTCCCCTCCTGACTCTCCCTCCCGACTCTCCCCCCCCTGACTCTCTGCACCCTGACTCTCTGCACCCTGACTCTCCTCCTGACTCTCTGCACCCTGACTCCCTGCACCCTGACTCTCTGCACCCTGACTCCCCTCCTGACTCTCTGCACCCTGACTCCCTGCACCCTGACTCCCTGCACCCTGACTCCCTGCACCCTGACTCTCCCCCCCTGACTCCCTGCACCCTGACTCTCCCCCCTGACTCCTTGCATCCTGACTCTCCCCCCCTGACTCCCTGCACCCTGACTCTCCCCCCCTGACTCCTTGCACCCTGACTCTCCCCCCTGACTCCTTGCACCCTAACTCCCCCCCCCTGACTCCCTGCACCCTGACTCTCCCCCCCTGACTCCTTGCACCCTGACTCTCCCTCCTGACTCCTTGCACCCTGACTCCCCCCCCCTGACTCCCTGCACCCTGACTCTCCCCCCTGACTCTCCCCCCCTGACTCTCCCCCCTGACTCTCCCCCCCTGACTCTCCCCTCCTGACTCCCTGCACCCTGACTCCCCTCCTGACTCTCTGCACCCTGACTCTCTGCACCCTGACTCCCCCCCCTTGATTCCCTGCACCCTGACTCTCTGCACCCTGACAACCCCCCTGACTCCCTGCACCCTGACTCTCCACCCCTGACTCCCTGCACCCTGACTCCCTGCACCCTGACTCTCCCCCCCTGACTCCCTGCACCCTGACTCTCCCCCCCTGACTCCCTGCACCCTGACTCTCCCCCCTGACTCCCTGCACCCTGACTCCCCCCCTGACTCCCTGCAACCTGACTCTCCCCCCCCTGACTCTCCCCCCCTGACTCCTTGCACCCTGACTCCCCCCCCTGACTCCCTGCACCCTGACTCTCCCCCCTGACTCCCTGCACCCTGACTCCCTGCACCCTGACTCTCCCCTCCTGACTCCCTGCACCCTGACTCCCCTCCTGACTCCCTGCACCCTGACTCCCCTCCTGACTCTCTGCACCCTGACTCTCTGCACCCTGACTCCCCCCCCTTGATTCCCTGCACCCTGACTCTCTGCACCCTGACTCCCCCCCTGACTCCCTGCACCCTGACTCTCTGAACCCTGACTCCCTGCACCCTGACTTCCCCCCCTGACTCCCTGCACCCTGACTCTCCCCCCCCCCCCCGACTCCCTGCACCCTGACTCTCTGCACCCTGACTCCCCCCCTGACTCCCTGAACCCTGACTCCCCCCCTGACTCCCTGCACCCTGACTCTCCCCCCCCCCCCCCCCCGACTCCCTGCACCCTGACTCTCCCCCCCCCCGACTCCCTGCACCCTGACTCTCCCCCCCCTGACTCCTTGCACCCTGAGCTGGTCTCTGAGTGTGAATGTTAAATGAGAAGAGTGTCACAGCAGTGGTAGGCCTACCTTCTTCTGTGCCGCCGCCGCCCTCTGCAGCTTCTCCTTCACCTGAGAGTATTTGTGCTGCAGCTCAGCGTCTCGCTCGTGCAGTTTTTGTTTCTCCTCCAACCACTCCACCCGGCGCTCCTCCACCAGCCTTGAGGGAGGGCAGCACACAACAGTGTTTAGTAGGCGCATCATCTACATTGCATTTCTATATGTTGGTAACCCTATATCCAAAGTAAACATGGAATAATAATAATAATAATAATAATAATAATAATAATAATACACTTTATTTATGTAGCACCTTTCATGCAAGGTGCAGCCCAAAGTGCTTTACAATGCAAGACACATACAAATAAGAGTTATACAAAGTTATACAAATAAAATGTAAAACTGAAAGAGTTATATCACAGAACCATAAAACAATACAACATGAACAGTGATACCACTGAAATTACCCCAAATTAAAAAGATAAGAATTTTATTTACTTAAAAAATTGAGTTTGCTGTTCTAAGATCCAATGGGAGGCTGCTCCACAGTTTGGGGCCTCCCCAGTAAACCCCCACTAAAGTAACAAAGACAGTGTGAGGCAGCAGCAACACCTCTCTGCCTCCTGCTGGCTCCTCTCAGCCTGAGCCCGAGCCCCCCTCACGTCCTCCCTCAGGCGCTCCAGGGTTTCTCTCAGGCGCTGGTTTGCCTCCAGCAGCTCGCTCTCAGAGTGAGACAGCGTGCCAAGCTGAACACCTAGTTCCTGGTTCTGCTGTTGGGTCAGAAAAAAACACGCTGATTTCAGACCTACACCCTGGCCAGGCTGTGTGACAGTCACACATGGGGTTGTGGAGGCTGGTACCTGCTGCAGGTCAGCCGTCTCTGCTCTCTGCCTCTCCAGTTCCTCCTGCTGGACGCTCTGCAGCTGGAGCTTGCCTCTGTAACCCACAACACGAGGCACTGAGTGTCATCATGAGTTAGAGATGAAAGGACATGCCGTCACAAACAAAAGCAATTTTTCTTTGTATGATTTGAAAAGGAACATGGACCTATTTCACACAATACTTGCGCTGTAATTTTAATAAAATAAAAAAAGTATAATACTGCAGGAACATGCTCACAAGCCATTATTTTTTAGCAATTCACCACAAACATTTGTAGAAATTAAGGATAGAAGGGAAAGTGGGAGATTATTCAACAAGGTAACATCTCCCAAACTCCAGTTTCCTTTCTTCTACATTTGTTGCAGGAAATAAACTGTGGCCTTTACGTGCACGTTATTGATTGCATGTGAAAAGATAACTAAACCTTTAGGCAGCCAGGATGTCAGCAATAAGCTGGAAACAGCCCCCTGGTGGATATAACAGGCAAGTGTCCTGCTGACCTGAGGGAGAGCAGCTCTCTGCGGACAGACTCCTCGGCCTGTTGGCAGCTCCGGAGCCGCTGCTCGCACTCCTCCTGCTGGCCGTGCTCTGCAGCAGCCTGCAGCGCCCTCTGCTGCTCCAGAGCTGCAAGACGGCTCTCCACCTCCAGCCTCACAACAGAAAGCATGACAAGTAAATACAGATACAAAGACGAGTTGCAGAGAGGAAGACCAGTAAATGAGCTTTTTGAGGGGATTCTCACTTCTCCTCTTGCAGGATGGCAGTTTTCCGGAGCTCCTCCTCACGGGCAGCCTGCACCCTCCTCACTAACTCCCTCTCTTTCTCAACCAGAAGTTCTTTGTGTCTCTCTGCCGAAGCCTTCATCAACTCCACATCTGCCTGCAGACCTGAGACACACGTTACCATGACAATCTGAGGGTGAGGGGGAAACAGGTTGATGCCAACAGTAAGAATGATTACGGATCCTGTGTTCTTCTGCGGAGACAATGCTACATATGATCTGAGAGGGTCTGACAGATGACTTGTTAACTTAAATAAACTCTTACTCTAATGATCAAAGTAAACAAAGTACAGAGTGCAAAGTGAAATGTGTCCTGCCAACACTTCAGCACATACAGTAGTGTTGGCCTTTCTTAGACAGGAGGGCGATAAAGAGGCAGAGATGCACACACAGGCTCTAATTTATGAAGGTTATAAATAATAACAGAGGCTCCATAGTTTGAACAAAGACAATCATTTACTCCTGTTGTTTTCATGGGTTCTTCTCCCAATCCTCCACTGCCTTGCATTGTAAAACTATATCTTTGTAATGCAACTCGGAGTTCCTGTTCTGTCAGATATTATTCAATTTCTAAGCCGTGTGCGTGTGCGTGTGCGTGTGTGTCATACCATCAACCTGCCCCAGCAGTGTGTCTCTCTCCCTCTCCAGCTCCCCTTTAGAGCGGGCACACTCAAACCTGGTGCTGTCCACCTCCAGTTTATGGGAATGCTTCAGGCTTTCGATCTGAGAACCAAAGAAACCTAATACTAATCAATTTCACTTTCAGGCTTCAAATCACGTGTGTGTGTGTGTGTGTGTGTGTGTGTGTGTGTGTGTGTGTGTGTGTGTGTGTGTGTGTGTGTGTGTGTGTGTGTGTGTGTGTGTGTGTGTGTGTGTGTGTGTGTGTGTGTGTGTGTGTGTGTGTGTGTGTGTGTGTGTGTGTGTGTAGAAGCTGTTGTGGATTACAGTTCATATAAAGGTTTCAAGTGTTTGTCATTAATACTAAAGGTTTTCATTGGACTGACCCTGGCTTAGCAGCCCAGACAGTACTGTGTGCTGATAGGTGAGCGTACCTGTCTGCTCAGACTAGCCCCCTCCCTCTCTGCTCGGTGCAGCCTCCCGCTCAGCTGGCTGCTCTGCTCCTGTGTAAGGTGAAGCTCGCTCTCCATCCGCTCCAGCTGCAGACGCAGAGACTGACGCTCCGCCTGTCACATCAACAACCGTTAATCCCATCCAACAACCACAAACAAGGTCACATATAGAGTAAAATTACATATGAACAAATATCTTTATCCTAACAATTAACAAAAAGATAAATACATGAAATCTTAAACGGTATCCTTCATTTGAATAAAGGTATTCATGGGGTTGAAATAAGTTGGTATTTTTAATAAATGAACTTTCTTAAATGAGTAGAACTGGTGAATGTGGTCAACATCAATACTTGTAGTTACAGAGAGAGGACTAAGCTGTGTGTGTGTGTGATGGAGAGAGAGAGAGAGAGAGGATTAAGCGGTGTGTGTGTTTGATGGAGAGAGAGAGGACTAAACTGTGTGTGTGTGTGTGTGTGTTTGATGGAGAGAGAGAGAGAGAGAGGACTAAGCTGTGTGTGTGTTTGATGAAGAGAGAGAGAGAGGACTAAGCTGTGTGTGTGTGTGTTTGATGGAGAGAGAAAGAGAGAGAGGACTAAGCTGTGTGTGTGTTTGATGGAGAGAGAGAGAGAGAGGACTAAGCTGTGTGTGTGTTTGATGGAGAGAGAGAGAGAGAGAGAACTAAGCTGTGTGTGTGTTTGATGGAGAGAGAGGAGAGAGAGGACTAAGCTGTGTGTGTTTGATGGAGAGAGAGATGACTAAGCTGTGTGTGTGTTTGATGGAGAGAGAGAGAGAGAGAGATGACTAAGCTGTGTGTGTGTTTGATGGAGAGAGAGAGAGAGAGATGACTAAGCTGTGTGTGTGTTTGATGGAGAGAGAGAGAGAGAGGACTAAGCTGTGTGTGTGTTTGATGGAGAGAGAGAGAGAGAGAGAACTAAGCTGTGTGTGTGTTTGATGGAGAGAGAGAGAGAGAGAGAACTAAGCTGTGTGTGTGTTTGATGGAGAGAGAGAGAGAGAGAGAACTAAGCTGTGTGTGTGTTTGATGGAGAGAGAGAGAGAGAGAGAGGACTAAGCTGTGTGTGTGTTTGATGGAGAGAGAGAGAGAGAGAGAACTAAGCTGTGTGTGTGTTTGATGGAGAGAGAGGAGAGAGAGGACTAAGCTGTGTGTGTGTTTGATGGAGAGAGAGGAGAGAGAGGACTAAGCTGTGTGTGTGTTTGATGGAGAGAGAGGAGAGAGAGGACTAAGCTGTGTGTGTGTTTGATGGAGAGAGAGAGAGAGAGATGACTAAGCTGTGTGTGTGTTTGATGGAGAGAGAGAGAGAGAGAGGACTAAGCTGTGTGTGTTTGATGGAAAGAGAGAGAATGTAATTGTATCACTGTATATATATATATATCATCAATAATATGTAAACATTTGAAATGTATGTTAATGTTGTTAATTATTTTGTATTGTGATGCTTTGGCAACATTGTTTAATTTAACTTTCATGCCAATAAAGCCCCTTTGAATTGAATTTGAATTGAATTGAATTGAGAGAGAGAGAGAGGACTAAGCTGTGTGTGTGTTTGATGAAGAGAGAGAGAGAGGACTAAGCTGTGTGTGTGTTTGATGGAGAGAGAGAGAGAGAGAGGACTAAGCTATGTGTGTGTTTGATGGAGAGAGAGAGAGAGAGAGGACTAAGCTGTGTGTGTGTTTGATGGAGAGAGAGAGAGAGAGAGAGAGAGAGAGGACTAAGCTGTGTGTGTGTTTGATGGAGAGAGAGAGAGGACTAAGCTGTATGTGTGTTTGATGGAGAGAGAGAGAGAGAGAGGACTAAGCTGTGTGTGTGTTTGATGGAGAGAGAGAGAGAGAGGACTAAGCTGTGTGTGTGTTTGATGGAGAGAGAGAGAGAGAGAGAGGACTAAGTTGTGTGTTTTTGATGGAGAGAGAGAGGATCCAAAAGAGGTGGGGAGAAGGTGGGCTATTGCTCATGATTTTTCTGTAAGTTATTCATCAATGACTCTGAACCCTGCTTTGTCACTCCCCCCTAACCTGGGATCTTTTCCAGTAATATGACCCAGAAAATGAAGCTGTACAGTTTTCAATCGTCGTTTAGGATCCAAACGCCACCTGAATGAAGCTTTGAAGTGATCCAAACGCCACCTGAATGAAGCTTTGAAGTGATCCAAACGCCACCTGAATGAAGCTTTGAAGTGATCCAAACGCCACCTGAATGAAGCTTTGAAGTGATCCAAACGCCACCTGAATGAAGCTTTGAAGTGATCCCAATGCCACCTGAATGAAGCTTTGAAGTGATCCAAACGCCACCTGAATGAAGCTTTGAAGTGATCCCAATGCCACCTGAATGAAGCTTTGAAGTGATCCAAACGCCACCTGAATGAAGCTTTTAAGTGATCCAAACGCCACCTGAATGAAGCTTTGAAGTGATCCAAACGCCACCTGAATGAAGCTTTGAAGTGATCCAAACGCCACCTGAATGAAGCTTTTAAGTGATCCCAATGCCACCTGAATGAAGCTTTGAAGTGATCCCAATGCCACCTGAATGAAGCTTTGAAGTGATCCCAATGCCACCTGAATGAAGCTTTGAAGTGATCCAAACGCCACCTGAATGAAGCTTTGAAGTGATCCAAACGCCACCTGAATGAAGCTTTTAAGTGATCCAAACGCCACCTGAATGAAGCTTTGAAGTGATCCAAACGCCACCTGAATGAAGCTTTTAAGTGATCCCAATGCCACCTGAATGAAGCTTTGAAGTGATCCCAATGCCACCTGAATGAAGCTTTGAAGTGATCCAAACGCCACCTGAATGAAGCTTTTAAGTGATCCAAACGCCACCTGAATGAAGCTTTGAAGTGATCCAAACGCCACCTGAATGAAGCTTTGAAGTGATCCAAACGCCACCTGAATGAAGCTTTGAAGTGATCCAAACGCCACCTGAATGAAGCTTTGAAGTGATCCAAACGCCACCTGAATGAAGCTTTGAAGTGATCCCAATGCCACCTGAATGAAGCTTTGAAGTGATCCAAACGCCACCTGAATGAAGCTTTGAAGTGATCCAAACGCCACCTGAATGAAGCTTTGAAGTGATCCAAACGCCACCTGAATGAAGCTTTGAAGTGATCCAAACGCCACCTGAATGAAGCTTTGAAGTGATCCAAACGCCACCTGAATGAAGCTTTGAAGTGATCCCAATGCCACCTGAATGAAGCTTTGAAGTGATCCAAACGCCACCTGAATGAAGCTTTGAAGTGATCCAAACGCCACCTGAATGAAGCTTTGAAGTGATCCCAATGCCACCTGAATGAAGCTTTTAAGTGATCCAAACGCCACCTGAATGAAGCTTTTAAGTGATCCCAATGCCACCTGAATGAAGCTTTGAAGTGATCCAAACGCCACCTGAATGAAGCTTTGAAGTGATCCAAACGCCACCTGAATGAAGCTTTGAAGTGATCCAAACGCCACCTGAATGAAGCTTTGAAGTGATCCAAACGCCACCTGAATGAAGCTTTGAAGTGATCCCAATGCCACCTGAATGAAGCTTTTAAGTGATCCAAACGCCACCTGAATGAAGCTTTTAAGTGATCCCAATGCCACCTGAATGAAGCTTTGAAGTGATCCAAACGCCACCAGAATGAAGCTTTGAAGTGATCCAAACGCCACCTGAATGAAGCTTTTAAGTGATCCCAATGCCACCTGAATGAAGCTTTGAAGTGATCCAAACGCCACCTGAATGAAGCTTTTAAGTGATCCCAATGCCACCTGAATGAAGCTTTGAAGTGATCCAAACGCCACCTGAATGAAGCTTTGAAGTGATCCAAACGCCACCTGAATGAAGCTTTGAAGTGATCCAAACGCCACCTGAATGAAGCTTTGAAGTGATCCAAATGCCACCTGAATGAAGCTTTGAAGTGATCCCAATGCCACCTGAATGAAGCTTTGAAGTGATCCAAACGCCACCTGAATGAAGCTTTGAAGTGATCCAAACGCCACCTGAATGAAGCTTTTAAGTGATCCCAATGCCACCTGAATGAAGCTTTGAAGTGATCCAAACGCCACCTGAATGAAGCTTTGAAGTGATCCAAACGCCACCTGAATGAAGCTTTGAAGTGATCCAAACGCCACCTGAATGAAGCTTTGAAGTGATCCAAATGCCACCTGAATGAAGTTTTGAAGTGATCCAAACGCCACCTGAATGAAGCTTTGAAGTGATCCAAACGCCACCTGAATGAAGCTTTGAAGTGATCCAAACGCCACCTGAATGAAGCTTTGAAGCGTCAAACTATTTGGAAGCGCTGTAACAAACATAAAGGAGAGCAGCCGTCTCACCTCCATGGACTTCACTGCCGCCTGAGTCTCTGTCAGCTGTCTGATCTGGATGCGCTGGACGTTCTCAGCCTGCTGGCCTGAGTTCTCTCTCTGGGCCCGGAGCTCCGCCCCCTCTGCCTCCAGGCCCTTCAGCCGCAGGTGGAGCTGAGCCTTCTCCCTCAGCAGAGCCTCCACTCGTCTGCCATCACGCAGCGGGTCTGAAACCTGGTACTGAGCAAGCAGCTCCTCCCGCTCCTTCTCCAGACGAGACACCTGCCAACAGAAAGGGATCATCCACAGTATTATCTTCTTTTATCATTTCACGCCAGTGTAGGACAATTTAATAAAAACACAGTGCTGACTATCAGACAACACAGACCTCTGCTTCAGAGCGGATCCTCCTCTCCTCCAGAGTACGAGCATGTTCTTCCCTCTGATGGTCAAACTGGGACTTGAGAAAAGTGAAGTCATACCGCAATTTGTTGTACTCAGACCTGTACTTCTCGGATTCCTGGAAAGAAAATGTGTACATGGAGTAATAACACTTCTAATCAGTGAGAAGGGGATGAGAGCAATCAGGCAGACAACATGGAAATCAGCACAGAGTCTCAAATGGCGCGTTTCCACTGCAGCGCGGAGCTCGCTTTAAGCGTGCCGAGCCGTGCGGGGCCCGTTTTTGGTTGCGCTTCCACTTGGCCTAGTTTTGGCCCGGGACTACTTTTCACCTTTTTTGTGGCCCGACTAAATCATGGTTCTATCGAGGCCAACAAACAGGGCTGAGTCGGGCTGAGTATGCTAAACTAGAGAGAGAATCGCTGTCAAGGGGGCTACAACTACAACAAGATGAACATATTTGACCGTGATTTAATTGTAATACACGTTTCAAAATGATGCCGAAGTAACAACATACTGATACCGGTTAGTAAAAACCATGAATTAAGGCTTTGACAAGTCTGCAGACAGACGGCAGGCGAAAAACCTTTTAAAATGCTTGATCTTCTTATTATAGACACATGCATTTCCAAACATTTCTCCGGAGGTTTTTCATTGTACGATGTGATACTGATATTCTGCACAAACTGTGCTGTTGTATTTGCTGTAAAGTCTCTTTACTGTAGGGTATTTTTATTATATGTACAGCACTTTGGCTCGACCAAAAATCATTTAAAAATGTGCTATATAAATAAAACTTGATTTGATTTGTTGTCTAAATGGAGATTGGCTAAGCTAACGCAATGTAGGCTATATGCTCCGACCGTCCACACTCACAACGGCCTATACAGACATAAATAAACCAGCGACTTTCTTCGCCATGACACAGACAGTCAGTGGTTTGTACTTGTTTAACTTTTGTCTAGTTTCTGAACAGATATGAGGAGCTTGAGTGCAAACAGCTAACGGCTGATGTTGTTTTTTCTGGGGTCCTCACGGGTGCTCATTGAAGATGATGTCACGGCTCTGCCTACACTGCGTTACTATAGTTACTGCCCCAGCTCCTAAACTGTAATGGAAGCGCAGCATTAAAGTGAGCCGGGCCTAATAAGGCCTAACAAAACCGAGCGAGGCCGAGCGAAGCCTGCGGTGGAAATGCGCCAAAAGATTGCCAAAAGCCACTCGATGCTGACATCTTGACCGTTGCTATTGACTTCATAGTCATAGCTGCTGACGCTATTTAAAGCAGGAATTTAAAAGATAATTCCAACATTTCCTTCTTCAATAGAAGCCATTTGCAGCTATTAATCATTTACAACAATAACAACAATTTCCAAAGTGACATAATCGATAACAGGAGAGAACTTTGTTCATAGCACTGTTTCACTGTTAAGAGATGTATTCGGTGCAGTATTAAATAATAGTGTTGATCACAATGTAAAGTCTAAAAATGTAAAAAATATGATTTGAACTGCTTACAATATATAATGACTACATAGTAGTAAGTAGTGGGGGACTCTTTCACTGACCCATGTTCTCCCTCATAGGTCTATGATAATACAAAGGACAGATTGACATCAGGGCTAGGGCTGAACGGTGTCCCATGGTAAAAGAAAATGTGTTTGGAAAGCAGCGACCTCACTATGAAAAATGGATGATATACATGTTTTCCTCTGACAATGGAAAGTGTGATGTAATCAGCAGAAGGAAAGCTAGTTAATGTTGGCTGTTAGCAGCCGGTAATGGTATTGTCTACTAAAGTTCTTGTAGCCTGATATCCCTATAATACTTATGTGCCATACAGACACAGAAACATGACCGACCTCCTCGAGTTTATTGAACCTCTCTCTGACTGGAGCCTCCATCTCCTGCTGCACCTGAGCTCTGAGCAACTCCAGCCGCTGGGGGGTCATCACCTGCTCAAAAACACACACGCATACACATTTGTAGCCAGAAAGTCGATTCAAGTTATCTTACGGAGACGCAATTTTAATAATTAAAAACAACAATAATTACATCCTTGTGGCTCGCTCCACCAAACAGTCAAATTGAGCTTTAATCCATAGTGTCATCACTTCATCATTATATTCTATTAGACATTTGTTTGAAATTTGTTTGAAATTGTCCAAATGTAAAAATATAAATTCTAGAGTTCTTGCCAATGACGTGTTAGGTATGGTTACAGTAAAGTAAAGTAACATCAGTGAAACCCCAACCTGTCCTTTGATCAATCAAACAGCAGCACAATCCATGATTCTAACCAGTTTCATTGTGTGAGACTCATCACAGGCTTCGTGTACCTGCAGCCGAAGCTCCTCCAGCTCCCTGGTTCTGTCCAGCAGGTCTCCCCGGAGCTCGGCCAGCAGCAGCTGCAGTTTCTCCTGCTGAGCCTGTCTGTCACTCAGCAGGCGCCTCAGCTCTCCCTGCGCCCGGGTCAGCTCCTCCTGCAGGCTGCAAGCAGGATGGGAGTGAGCGCAGTGCACAGCAACTGAAGCACATCGACCCATACAATCATAGCCAGGGTCAGTGTTGTTGTATGGTTATGGAGGGATGGTTTCTATGAGATGTTTTCTCTACTACTGCAAACACACAGTGTTCATAAAGTAATATTATATTTTCTTTTGTTTTTATTCAGTGTCTTCCCTCATAATTCGTACTCAATACAAAACAAAGTACTGCCAAAGATACGTAACAAGTTTATATTAGATCAGTTTTACCTGGTGTGTTCAGCCTTCAGTGTTTTGTAGTTGGTCCTGTGGTTTTCGCACTTCATCCTCTCATCAATAAGCATCTTCTGCAATTCCATCTCTGCATCCCCCAGCCCAGCAGACAAGCCCAGCATGGCTGCAGACTTCCCCATCCCAGGCTCCAGGTTCGGAATGAAGGGTGGCGACTGGCCGAGAGCAGAGGAGGTCATCTCGCCTCTGCAGCAAAGAGCCAGAGACAGGAGGAGATATAGAAGGTTTTCTGAACCAAGCAATATAACTGCTGTGTCTTTATTTACAAATGAAATAGCGTTGTCAGCAAGCTTTGTTCTTTTCAGTCACAAACACTCCCTGCTAGTGTGGTGAGGTGCTTAGAGAGGGCAGAATTGGGCTGGCTTTGTTGTCAGTTAGTTTCCATGGTGGCATTAAGAAGAGTCCCATGGCTACTTGTTCAAATCACAACCTCTCAGCAGTGACGCTCTGAGTCTTCTCCAGTGATTAGTCGGCTCCCTGCTGCTGTGGAGGAGCAGTCAGTGATTGACTATTGAACCTCTTAACATCAAGCACCCTGTCAGTCTCATTGACTCATAAAGCTCTGTCTCTGAGCACAACGAAGCTACCTTCAGAATGCTATTATCATAGCATACACTGTAGTTTCATATAGTCTTTAAAACCATAAACAAATAAAGCTAGGTAACCTTACTGTCAGAAACCAGAGATATGGTATTTAACTTAATGTGCATTTTTGTTATCTGGCTCCCTTAAAATAGTTACAACCAAGCTACCGTTAGCCTGAGCTCAACAGAGACACTCACAACAGCCAGTGGATCATCAGTTGTGATGTGCTTATTTAGATTACGCGTTTATCTTATTCCAGTTATAACTGGCGTCCCAAATCCGTCTACACTACATTGAGTTGTTTTTAAATGTCCCGCGACTTATTATGCTAACTAGGAAGCTAACATTGGCTACTTACGTGTGTTCGTTATCGGACACTCCTTCCTCCTGGCGTTTGTCATGCAAAGTCAGAGCAGTGTACTTTTGACGATCAGCTATAAACAAAATTCAGACACCAAGTCTAATTAAAAGCGCAAAGACTCGTGAAATATATTCACACAGCCTGGCTACCTGTAAGCAGACTGTAGGCTGGAGCTAGTAACATTAGCCTGCCATGGCTAACGCCGTGTGCAGCTCATACCGTGTTACAGACTCCAGCAGCTGAAAGCCCCTTACCACTGTTAGAACTTGGAACTTACTTTACTATTTTTACCCTAGCAATTGTTACACATCCATGGTGATAGCTAGCTAATCTGAAAACTACAAACTGTGGGATCATGGGACATTTTTCTCCCGAGGTGCATTTCTGTTGTTGAAAACAGCTTTTACGAAACCCTATGGAAGGACTTTTTACAATTAACACTTTCGTACTGGCAATATACTTCGCTATAACAAGTTTGTGAGTAATGTTACCTATTATAATTATAACGTAACTGATAAATTGCTTAACCTCCAAGTCTCTACATATTGACTGAATGTATTCAGCATTCAAATGATTCATACATTTGAACTATGTTTCAGTAAGCATCGTTTCTAATATTAAATTGCAAAGTTTTAATCCTGGTAATCTTAACTTGTATTTATTGTACAAAAATGGTACTGACAATCCTGCACCCCCCTCAGTAAGAAGCAGCTGTTGAACGATAATACTACTTAAAACAGCATGTAAACCTTTGGGTTACTACTTAAAAAAGCTTAAAACACAATCGGCTGCATTAATGAAACTACTTTAAAATGATTTTCTGTGGCTACAACACAAGTGAATTTCATTTTAGGGACAAGATTAATGCAAGTTTACCTTCAACACAATTCATCTTCAAGATCGGTAATAAGTCTGCAGCCTAACCGATGAATGTTAACGGGTGAAAATGATTTATGTGCATGTTCTGATCAAATGCCCATTTGTCTCAACTTTAAATGTAGTTATTTTCATCAGAAAATGTTTGTGTAAGTAAAACACATAAGATAAATGCTCCTTTATGAAAGGAAGTACAATAAATAAATCCTTTTTTAGCAACCACATGAAGAGATAAAGCACTGCTCTCAATAATTTGAGGTCCGGATAACAGTTTCTCTGTTAGAGAGGCCCGTAATAATCTGGAGTGCAGACATGATGGAGGAGCACAGGGAGGACAACAATAATACTTTGTACCCGCTCAACAATGAGTTGGTCAAGCCAAGGACAACAAAAGTTAACATACAACGCTCTTTCGTGAAATATGGGACATTTTCTATACCTTTAATTCAAACCAGCTATAAGTTAACCATAAGTTGTGCTCTGCTATTTAGTTGAAGTCAACATACAAATGTTTTATTCACGACAGACTTGCAAAATATATTTGTTAACAATCTGGGGTAATGATAACACATTAAAAGATCTTAGAAGATCTAAAACCCAGCCTGAATCATAGAAAAGTATCTGATTAAGAAACAACAGCAATATCACAACAACATTTTCTTTCCGATGTACACTGGCTGATGCTTTCAGAGTTTTACATCTTTTTCTTGTTTGGGTCAACATCATATTTCTTATTGCTTATCAAAATAATTAACTAACAAAAATACTCAAGTGGTCAAACTTCCTATGAAAATATATTTACAGGGGAATAATTAAATACGTAAGAAAATAAATTAACAAAACTGTAGGTAACGCAGCGACGTACAATCGCCATTTTCCTGAGTGCACATATTGTCTTTCCAAAAACGGGTGTCATTGGTCCACACACTCAGCTGGAGCTGCAAGACAAAATTGAAAATGCAAGAAATAAATTATTCAAAATAAAAAATGTAGAAAGAGAAAATGAAGAATCTTGAGCTGACTGGTTACCTGTCAGCAGCATCTAGGTCAGCCTCAGCATTGCTGTCAGCTTTGGAAGCAGACCCTCGCAATTTAATAGGATCTAAAAACAGAGAGACAGGTTGAATACAATTGGAAAAACATATCATTCTGGTAAAAAAAATGAGCAGAAAATAAAGTCCAGCTCCTGCACCTTGGATCCAGCGGATCTGCGTGGCGGGGCCGTAGCCCTGCTCGTTCTTAGCAGCTATGCGGAAGACCACTGCCGGCCGGTTGGAGGAGGAGCAGTCGATCTGGGCGTTCTCCAGTTGGGTGGAGCTGACCGAGCAGGATGTCTTGGTGCCGCGGTATATCCTGATGAAGGCCATCTGACCCGGACGCTCCGAGCTGGTGGAGCGGCTCTTCCTCACCGCCATGTACATTGAGTACTCCAGGATCCGGCCTGATGGGGAGGGGGGGGCGTCCCACGTGATGTGGACCAAATCGTTGGCCTGTGCAAAGAAAGTGTTTTAAGGGGCAGCTCTTTCGTAGTTTATGCAGGTTGTCAGTGTGAGTCCCATATGTGTCACCTTAGTGATCCTGACAGCAGAAGGCGCTCCGGGGAAACCTGGCAGGCAGGTCTTGAACTCACTGACCGGGCTGAGGTCTCCCTGGCCGAAGCAGTTGATGCCTGAAACTCTGAACCTGTAGGTCTGCCCTGGAGCCAGCTCCTGCTTCTCTCTGCTTTGGTAGTCCTGAGGCCCGGGACACTTCCTCTGGAGGGAGGGCTGATGGGAAAGCAGAGGATATACAGAAGCTGTGTGGTGAGACCCTGGGGTGTCCCTGAGAAACTAAAAGTGGTCCACGTGCCCGAGAAGATGTTGATGTTGTGGAAACAAATCCTGTCAAATAGTATCTGTGTTTATTGAGCTTAAAGAGAATTGAAAAACGTTCCTGAATGTTGCAGCTGCAATCTGAGTAGGAGAATATTATACAATATGTAATAATTTAGGAAACAAGGCAGACTGGTAAACTAAAATGTGCTACGGTCTGTCTGATAGAAGGAATGTGGCACAACATGGAAGTGAAAGCCGTGCAAGGGCTATTAACATTTCTTTATTTAATTTGCAATAAAACATGTCCAAAGAAAAGTCTATAAATTATTGTGATAAATAATTGTGATTTCAATGTTAATCATTGTGATAACCATTTTGGCGAAAATGTTGCAGCCCTAAATAAATCGCCTGGTTTATATTGAAATTTCAACAGATTTTCACATAAAAAAAAAGAAGGAAATAAATATTGACTGGATAGCCCTGTCTAACATATATATTCAATAACAGTAAAAACTGTTTTTCAGTCAGTTTTTATTATTGTATTTACCTCATTAGTGTTTGGTGGCCGGCTGCTGCTGGCTGCAGTCGTCTGGTCAATGTCTGCAGGTAAATAGTAATGGCTGGCCTCACAGAACAATGTTTTGAACACACCAACATCAAACCACACCTCCTCTGGGGTCTGATGGACCTGGAGGAGAGAGGTTTCAGTCTGAGTTTACACTGAGCCCAGTAAGAGCTAATGATTACTGTACACAGGTGCGTCTGACCTGATGTGTATGGGAGAGATCTGATGTCTTGTCCACTGGCTGTTTCTCTGTGAAAGAAAAGGACGCCCTCAGTGAGTTTTACTTCACGACATGCTGCAGTGTGATTTGACTCCTGAGCTTGAGCAGCATCAGTACCTGGCTGCTGCTGAGCTGAGCTGCTGACCTCTGCTGATATGTCCGCTGCAACACCTACAGCTCGCACACAGAGAGAGAGAGCACAACAGGTCAGCGGATCAAAGCCAAACAACGGCAGCTTCACTAACGCTGGAGTGAGACAGCAGAACAGACCTGTTGTTTGTCCTTTCCCTAACGCTGTGTGGGAAGGAGAGCACTACTTTTTACATGTCGTGTGTTGCAGCAGGGCCCCTGACATCTACCAGGTTTTTCTCGCTGTGTGTAGCATTTCATTTGTTTCCCCAGTCACACCAGAAAAAGTTATCAAAGTGTGTTTGTCTGCTGCATACTCGTCCCTAACTGACGTCACAACCTCAAAACCCTTTCTACTGAGGCCATAATTTGTGACAGGTTCCTAAAATTAGGTACAAGAAATCACAATATATCTCCTTGCTTGCAGCATTGCAAAATATCACAGCAGATTGAATCATACCATCATGACCCATTTGGATGCAGCTTTATTACTTTAGGTATACCTATTGCCTATTTAATTATTCCGAAAAGGAAAATAATGAGTGGAAGTACAGAAATGCCTCGCATCACTGGAGAACAGGACTTACTGCAGCGCTTTGTGTCACAGTCCTTCTCCGTGTCCTTGCTAGCACGGCTCTCTGCTTCTGCTTTGCTTTCCGAGGATTCTGCCCTAGTGTCCTTTTGTGCTGAACCAAGCTGTAATTCAGAGAGAAAAGTAAAGCAGAACATATTTTCTTTCAAAATAGGAAGAACTGCATTAAAATACCTGAGTAACAGTGCCCAGTTTAATGCAGAAGTCAGGGTGTTGTTTACTTGATGATCTGCAGCTGGGTTCATTCACAAGTCAGGAACTGGACTGCACTCGTAAAGCGCTTTTAATCTTAGTGGCTACTCAAAGAGCTTTACAACACAAGCTAGCATCTCTCAGAATAAAGACTCTAAATGTAAAGAAATCTAAGAGAACAGTACCGACATGTCTGTAGTTGGTCTAGTTTTTTAAAAGTTTTTAGTTTTGGATATTAACTTTTTGGGTTCCACCTCAGTTGAGGTTTCAAGCAAGCCAAGGCAATACTAAAAGGTGGATTTAAAAGTGTCTACCTGTGGTGATGTTTCATCTTCTTTATTAGCGGTTCCTCCAGTTGGAGGTTGAACAGACTGTAAATCTGAAAGGTGATTCAAAAAGGTTCTTAGAAAGGTGTGCATCCTGATAAACATGCTGCAGATTTGTTTTCAGGTGTTGAAACTGTTCTGTACCCTCTGTTCCTGTTGAGAGTACCTCAGCCTTCCTGCCCAGTGCCTCTGCTCCAGTGAGATGGACGGCTTTGGCAGGTGGGGGTGTAGGCTGGATCTGAAGGATGTAGAAGTCTGCTGCCGCCAGGGGGCGCCACGCCACATGAAGCATGCTGACGGTAGACTTGATGAGTAAGGGGGCCTCTGGGGCGGCTGGTCGCTCTGCGGACCGAACACAGAATATGAGATTGAGGCAGGGCATCTGCTTTCTGATGTTTTCGCAGCACTGAAGTTTGCATCACAAGGACCATGGTGGACACCCGTGGATATGGAAAGTATGAATACGCCTTTAGATGACTTTATTCCCAGCTGGGTGTCAGTTCTCACCTGTCTCCAGGTACCACAGGTCCTTACAGCAGACCTGGTAGTTCCAGCTCTTGCAGTACCCGTCCCGGCCGCTCCAGATGTAGAGCCTTGACCCCACACTGGCAGCACAGTGTCCGGCCCTGGCTCTGGGTAGGAAGGCGTACGGATCATCACTCTGGGGTCCTTGACTGTGCAGCTGGTACTCAACAATGTCTTGTTGCTGTGAGCCAAGATCCTGCCAGCTCATAGTGTCTGAGATAGGAAAAGCAGGCATCAGTGAGTGAATAAAACACATAGCGCATAGCTTGACGTTTCCTAAAACAGTAAGGCTGAACATGCTGCTGACAAAACCTCATGTTAAAAAATGATTTAACACCAAATGTTGACAAGAATCACCAAATGAAAATGCTCTCTCTAGGGTTTTACCCTGTGTGGAAATCAGAGTAATGTACTCACCTAAATTGAGTACAGTTAAGGAGTCACTGCAGATCCATTCAGGTTCTACAGCAGTGTGCAGGTCTGACTCTGGGGCAGGAATCCAGCCACCAAAAACAAACATCCTGCAGACAGAGGGACAGTTCGTCAAAGGCTCTTTGGGTCAGCTGTTATATACAAACTAGACCTCTGCTTGAACATAGACATGACACCAATAATGGCAAATCCCATACTTGTTTCCAATAACACTGGCAGAGTGAAGGCTTCTGGGAAGTGGTGTGGAACCTCTGGTTTCAGTTGTCGACCAAACCATTGTGTCTGAAGAAAAAAGGATGATAATATTAAGGAACTAAAAATATAAAAAAGAGATATTTCTCAGTACATGCACATTTGAAAATAAGCCGACAACAGTTTTTACATTTAAATCAAGGTTTAGTGGCAACTTAATGATGCGAAATATTTCAAAAGTTCATTTCTCAAACTTGCAGCTAGTCAATATTATCTGTCAAAAAAAATCCTACCAAGGTCAAGCTGCCAGAGGTCGTCTAAACGGGATCCTTGCATCCCACCAAAGATGTAGATCTTCGGGGAGCCGAGCCCAGTGTAGGAGACCGCCGTGTGGGACTCCCGTGCTGAGGGACCCCCCCCCTTTGTCTCAGGAATGCTCCAACCTCTTACTCCTGTTAAAGACTGCAGCTCCAGCTCATAGAAGTCACCCATGTATCTAAGATGGTAAAAAGTCAGAGGCTGTATTGAACTGCATCATTGTGAATAGATTCACTTTGGGTTTCACTATGTTATGTTCATTAAATTCATTATTTATCACTAACTGTTATTCTACGCACGAAAAGTTTATTATTATTATTCCGCCGACTTATTTTGGCCCTCTTCTTCTCCCGCATTGAACATCGCAGAAACTCCGTTCAAACATCAAAACGTTCAGCTCGGTCGGGAATCGATTGCTATTACTTTTCTCATTCATAACTTTCATAATTCCAGAGATACATCCCATAATACATCACATTTTTAACCGTTGAAGTCAATGGAGAAATTCTTCAACTTCAACAAATCTTCATGCAACTTCAACTGCTAACTGTTCATTCATACTTTCACTCAGAAACCTCATTCTAACTTTAAAATGTTACACATCTTTCTGAAATTATTCGTGTAAAACAACTTTTAAATCTGATTCTTACTTTTAGAGATATTAAACATTGTTCAGACCTTGTTAAAGAGGTTTTCTTCAGATTTTAACATTAACTAGAGTGCGTGATGTCACAGCTAGAGGGTAGAACATCTTGAAATTTGCCTTCATATATTTTTTTTAAACTGCCATAATTCCCAAACCCTACATTCCTGAGACATAATTTATCATGAAAAACGTAGGAAAACATCTCGTAGCTTGAAAAATGACAAATAATTAAGCAAAAAATAATTAAACAAAAGGCCTCTTGAGGGCATGAAGTGACAAAAACATTCAACATTCCTCCATTAAAGCCCATTGTAATTTCAGGCAGACATTTCCTCACGGCAGCAGCCGCACACCTTTAGTTAAACTGAAGAAAAGGCCACATTATTAACCGAAAACTACACAAAAATAAACTTCAGATACTCAACTTCCTTGACATGCTTCACGTTTTGAAATTTCACAGATATTTGTTACGGTTCTTCCACAAAACGTTCACATGTAAGAGGTTTATCTCTCATTCAGAACAATGGAAACCTTTGATCTCTGGACGCCCCGTTAGCTCAAATATAAACACCTGTGTCATGGAACACGATGATGTCATCACTCCAACTGACATGCTTAGAGCAGCAGACTTCAGATAAAGGTTAATGGTCCTGCCCTCAACAGCTCTACTTCAATTACGGGGTGTCATCATCATATGCCGAAGATCAAGAGAAGAGAGAGAGAAGAGCGAGAGGGCGATCAAGAGAAGAGAGAGAGTATCATCAATAATATGTAAACATTTGAAATGTATGTTAATGTTGTTAATTATTTTGTATTGTGATGCTTTGGCAACATTGTTTAATTTAACTTTCATGCCAATAAAGCCCCTTTGAATTGAATTGAAATTGAATTGAGTAATGTAATGTAACACGGCTTTCTCATAACTTCAGTGAAAATACTCCAAACGCCCCAAAATTTCCCAGGTTTGGTAACGATGCAGCCATCAACGCATCTAAGCGTATTATGGGGTGTCATCAAATGCCGTTGCCATGGCGACAGATCATTTGCCATCAAGTTAGTTCAGAAGTTTGCAGTTCAAATATTCTGCTACTTTTCCAAGCCTTTTTACTTTCTTTTCTTCCCTCATCACACATTCAAGCCCCCACTGTTCATGTATCATTTTAATCTAAATTCTTCACTTTCTTCTTACACATTACATTTCAGCATAGCAGTTTAGGGTCAGCTTTTCAGCATAAAGCATTCCCACTAGCAATTTCTTCAGGAATTTCATTCTCTAGTTACATTTAAACATTGTAATTTAATATAAACAGTAACATAATATGCATAATTAGTTGCTGCCCTAATTTAAACACTTGAGAGGTAAAGCTCTTGCCAAATAAAATGCCAGTAAGAAGTCCTCACAACTACCCCAACTCGATATCCAGGTTTGTATTCATTTCTCAAAAACAAAGCCTATGTTTTCGTTGTTGTGTTTATTCTTTTGACTGTACCTTGGTACATTGCCATTGGCGTCTTCACTATCATTGGCCAGCCCTCCGAACAGGTAACACTTGTTCCTCACAACAGTGAGGCTGTGTCCGATCCGGGGACAGGGGGGCAGGCCGTTCCTTGGGGCCCTGGGCTTCAGCTTCTTCCACAGCCAGCGACTAGCCTGCGCCACACGGGATCAAAGTCAACATTTGAGAAGTTTCTTCACTGAAGCAACTTGATTAGAATCCGGACTGAATATCTGTGGTGTCATTACCTGGAGTTCATAAAGGCTGTTGGTGTATTTCCCAAACTCCACCATGCCGCCAAAGACCAGAATCCGGGTCCCATCACAGACGAAGCCATGGGCAGCACATCCGGGGGGGATGTCCCCCCTCACCGCAGGCAGGAACCACTGCTTTGAGACTGGATTAAAGCGCATCAAGAAGTCAGACACTGTATTAGACAGAACATCCTGGGGAGTGCTGCATTTTACACATTTGATAGCATAAATCCTATTTTAAGAGTTATAACAGTCAGTGTGTTTAAGATGGATTTAACCAGTGGTGAAACTTTAGTAACTAACTACATTTAATCAAGTATTGTACTCAAGTACTTTTTAAAAAAAGTATTTGTACTTTACTTGAGTATTTCCATCCACTACAATTTTGGACGTCCCAAACATCACATTTTTAACATGGAAGTCAATGGAGAAACTCTTCAGACTTGAACAATCTTCATGCGACTTCAACTGCTAACTGCTCCTTCATACTTTCACTCAGAAACCTCATTCCAACTTTAAAATGTTACACATCTTTCTGACATTATTTGTGTAACACAACTTTTAAATGTGATCCATGCTTTTAGAGATATTAAACATTGTTCAGACCTTGGTAAAGAGGCTTTCTTCAGATTTTAGACTGCGTGATGTCACAGTGGAGGGCAGATTTAATTTTGCATTCATAATCTCTTTTAAACCTGCCATAATTGCCAAACCCTACATTCCTGAGACATCATTATTCATGAGAAACGTAGGAAAACATCTCGTAGCTTGAAAAATAATTAAGCAAAAATAATTCAACTAAATGCCTCTTGAGGGCATTAAATGACAAAAACGTTCAACATGTCTCCATTAAACCCCATTGTAAGTTCAGCCTCACCTTTCCCCACCACAGCATCCGCACAGTGCGCACTAGGGATGTTAAGATTCACCGATTCGCATCGGTGCACCGGCATAAACGTTCAAGATGCGAGTGCACCGGTTGAAAGAGTGCACATCGGCAACAGTTTGGGTTGAACTCGCGATGCATCGATTGTAGCGTCTTTGCATAGGTAAAAAAATGATTCATTCATATAATATCCTCTCATCCTGTCAGCACTCAGCAGAGACGATCTTTGATCTTTGCTTCGCACTACGGAGGCCGAGAGTCTCAGTTATCAACAAGCATGGAAGTCGAGGAGAAAGAAAAACACAGCGCACCGAAAAATACCTACAAGTCAAACGTTTGGCAACACTTCGGATTTTTGAAGAAAGATGGACTACTTGAAAAATCGCTCGCAAATTGTAAACGATGCCGTGCCGCTTTAAAGTACACAAGTAGTACGAGGAACTTAGCGACGCACATAAAGAGGCGACATGGGGTCTGCGGCTGAATGGAGAAACCTGAAATTTAGACATGTGAGTTCAATCCAGTGTTTCCGCCAGACCAGGGCTGAGAGGGCGTCCACCCTGAGAGCGGGGGGGGGGTCCGTCTCTTATAGATACTGTATTTTAGTGAGCCGGATCATTTAGCTCGGGTCTCTTAAAGCGCCGGCTCTTTCGGCTCCCAAACGGTTCTTCATGTTACCCCAGTTTACCACGGAGCCTCAGTTTCGCCGCTGCGGGGCTCTGGTGCTCGCAGCTCACGCACGTGCTCTACTTAAAACCCCCCGCTCATCGCGTCCAAATCGCGCACGTTCCGTGTTGTCCTGTAGCAGGCACCTTCGATGTCGGGGAAACAATCTTCAATACTCCGAAAATAATCCCACCAGACTCCTTTGCCCCTCCAACAGCGGAATGTCCTTGTCCTTTTTCCTTTTCGTCATATCAAGCGATAAAAACTCTCGATCTTCTCTCGAATTATTAATATTTTTGGACGCCCTCGGCTCGCGCTCAGGTCGTCCCGAGCTGAATAAGGGCGTCAAATGACGGCAAGACGGCCCCCTGGCGGAAACGCTGGTTCAATCACTCAGTGAGGTGTTCTGTCAGAGAGTGGTGTTTAGTTTACAGCAGCCTGTGACTGCCAATAATAGTTTAATTGTCTTCCTTACTGTAAGCAGTTATGAAATACCTGTTTGTGAGAGGTTAGTTGTATTTTTTATTGTTCATATAGAAACCACTGCGTTCTGCTCACCGGTGAGTTAGCCTATGAATGAGTGTTAAAGAGCATCTTGCAGGTTTTTATTTATTCTACATTTATGCTTAAACTTGCTTGAAAATTACAATTAAAAAAGTGAATGCAGGATTTGATATGTTTTACGAGACATAAGGGCAGGAATTTAGAGGGAAAGGAGCAATTTTGAGCTCTGCTCTTAAAAACTGCTTTTTTTTAAGGTCATACGTCAAACGCGTCATATTACATCACGCAGGGGACACATCTCCGCTCTCTGACCGCGGGTATAGTAGAGTTGCGTAGAGTAGAGCGGTTGTGTTTTAAGGAGCTGCTATTTTTCTGTAGTTTTACATTGTATTTCACCATTTGTAATCATGGTGCAGTATTGTGTTTGTGCAGGTTGCACAAATACCAGCCTGTCAGGACATCGAGTCCACAGTAAAAAGGACCGGAGCTAGCGTTCGTTCCTGGGTGCGTTGTGCATCCACCTCCCTGCAGCACATACTCTCCACAGCTTTATCAGGAAACCGTATTACTTCTCTCTTCCCCCCTTCGCTGCTCTCTCTGTCTCTCTCCTCCGGTACACGGCACCGTAAGACATTGCATTAGGTAACGCTGTGGTGGCTGTACTGCTCCAGCCGTCTCCTTTGTGTTTGTTTGTTTGTTTGTTTCCCCCTGTCTGTGTTGTTTGTGTGGACGTGGTGGCTGTCACTCCTGGCTCCCGGCTCAACCTCCACTCACCTGCTGCAATCAGCTGTGCCCCCTCCCCGACTACACACCTGCTTTCCATCAAGCCATTTACAACGGCATATCAACGGAGGCTCCACAACCTTTCTCCGCCAGATCGTCAAGTATCAGCCGTATCTCGCGTCTCTCCTCCGGTACACAGCACCGTAGTGTGGAGTTGCATTAGGTAACGCGAGATACGGCTGATACTTGCGCATTAGTTTCTGTTATGGATCAGTATCAACAGTCCTGCCAGTAACGTTACTATATTATCAATGTTACTTTAGTTATAGCCTGATATATGATAGCTAACTTCACAATGTTGTGATGTGACGTTAGCTAACATTCTGTAGCTAACGCCGGTCACTCACCAAGATAGCTTCCCAGTTCTCCACTGGTTCTCCTCACACCACAGCTCAATTTCTCTCCGATGGCCGTTATTTCTTCTAATCCTTGGCTGCTCCTGGTCTCTTGGACGCCAAGCAGGCTCATAATTATAAGGTTGTGGTCAGTCGTATGCATTCGAATATTCATGTTCAACTTCTTCTGTGTCGAAACTAGCATTGGGATCCATGTTTATTAATACGTTACACCGGCCGCTCTCCCCCTTGTGTCCCCCTTTTTACGTCACACGCGGGAGGTCACGTGCCGAGGCTTTTTTATGCGGAAGTGAACATTTCTTACAAAAACGACACCAGATGTCACTGTAGTGTATATTTCTGTATATTTTTTTGAAAATCTAGTGTATTCATCATTTTCCTACACATTTATTCACAGGTGTCTTTAACCTGGAAGTTGCTCTTTAAGCACATCAGGCAGCAGCTGTATGGGCATTGCACTATGGTAGCTGTTATTTGCACATTGTTAATCCTGGGCAATGCATCCTTCAATTGTTTAACTGTGAGGTGTTATACAATTGTACTGTACTCTGGAGAGTTTTTAAAGGTAAAAAAGAAATAGCATGATGGGATGTGCAGTACTAGTAGAGAGAACCAAATATTTAAAGCACTTGTTTGTTAATTTATGATTTGCTGCATATAAGGAATAAAAAAAAAAAAAATCCTCTGTCTTACCATATTGAAGTATCATTATTTTGCATCGTGTTGAATCGCATCGTATCGCATAATGTTGAATCAATGTGCTAACAGTCCAGCCGTGAAGACATCTACGGGACATTTTCGAGATTTCTTCAAATGCCGTTGCCATGGCAACACAATGCTCGCCATGAAACGCGGTTTTCTCATAACTTCAGTGAAAATGCTCCAAACAGCCCAAAACTTCCCAGGTTTGGTAACGATGCAGCCATCAACATATCTAAGCGTATTATGGGGTGTCATCAAATACCGTTGCCATGGCGACAGATCATTTGCCATCAAGTTAGTTCAATAATAATAATAATAATAATAATAGATTTAATTTGTTAGCGCTTTTACAGCTGCTCAAAGACGCTTTACAGATAATAGTGAAGAAAAAAGAAAAGAGAAGAAAGGAACAACAAATAAATATATAGTTAAAGTTAAAGTCAAATAATACAAAAACAATCACACATGAAAAGCCAGATTGAAGAGTAGGGGTGTAACAACTAATCAACTTAATCGATTAAAATTGATTACCAAATTAGTTGGCAACTAATTCAGTCGTCGATTCGTTGGTGACGTCATCACATGTGTTCTACACCCCGTTAAGCTCCAACGTTATTGCTCTTTTTAATCGGTACAGGAGACATTTAAAACATATGTCATATGTATTATTGCTACATAAACATTATATCGCAGTCTTAGTGTCGCCAACTCAGTTTCTAATATGCAATATGACTACAAAATGCGTCTATAATGTATTTTCGATCTTCCCAATTCAGACGAGAGATCTCTCCCCCGCCTGCATGCGAGGGGGCGGGGCAATTTACACACACACGCAGGAGATGACGGAGAGAACGCGCTCCGAGGTGTGGTTAAACTTTAGCCGTCTCGATGTGGACAATGCTCGTTACCAAAAGTGCAATAACAGTTTATCATATAAAGGCGGTAAAACGAGCAATTTGTCTAAACATTTAGCAAAAGTGCTCCACATTCAGACGGAGGAATGCACCGGGTTCGACTGTCTTTCTAGTAGCTCTGTAGCCCCGTCCACGAGTAACGTTTCCACGTCAGGTGTTATGTATGCTAGCAGCAACACACAGAGTTAACTCAGTTATAAAAACATAGGTTAATGATTAGAGGTAACTGAGTTATTTTGTTAAAGTTTCAGCTATTCTGTTTACAGTTCTGTCATCACATTATTTAATATGATTTGTTAAAACATTGTTGTTTCTTTTGATGTGAAATATTATGCATTTAATTAAAATAAAAAGCAATGTTAGTTTTGTTCACAATTTGTTTAGTTAGTTTACCTTATTTCTTGTCAAAAGGACCGTTAATACTATCGTTAAAAGGACCGGATCGATAAGCAGTATTGATATAAGTAGTAGTACAGTTAAAACCTTAACGATCCGAATAATCGATTAATCGTTTCATTAATCGATAGATTCATCGATTATCAAATTAGTCGTTTGTTGCAGCCCTATTGAAGAGGTGAGTTTTTTGTGAGTTTTTTGAAGGTGGTGAGGTTGGTGCAGTCTCTGATGGGTTGTGGGAGTGAGTTCCAGAGGGAGGGGGCAGCGACGGAGAAGGCTCTGTCCCCCCAGGTCCGGTGATTGGTGCGGGTGGGGATGGATAGGAGGTTGGCTTCTGATGAGCGGAGGCAGCGGGAAGGGGTGTGGTGGTGCAGCAGGTCTGTGAGGTAGGGGGGGGCCTGGTTGTTGAGGGCTTTGTAAGTTATGAGGAGGACTTTGAAGTGGATTCTTTGACGGACGGGGAGCCAGTGGAGGTTCTGGAGGATGGGAGTGATGTGGTCTCGGGAGCGGGTGTGGGTGAGGAGGCGGGCAGCAGAGTTCTGGATATGTTGGAGTTTATTGAGGAGGTTGGATGGTATGCCATAGAGGATGCTATTGCAGTAGTCGAGTCGTGAAGTGATGAATGCATGAATCAGGGTTTCAGCAGCAGAGGAGGAGAGTGATGGGCGGAGACGGGCAATGTTTTTGAGGTGGAAAAAGGCGGTCCTGGTGATGTGATTTATGTGGTGGTTGAATTTGAGCTGACTGTCGAAAATGACTCCGAGGTTGCGGATGTGAGGGGGGGGGGGGAGATAGAGTGTGGCTGTCGATGGTGAAGTTGAAATTCTGGATGTCTTTGATACGGGATGGGGGGCCGATGATGATGATGTCTGATTTGGCACTGTTCAGTTGGAGATAGTTTGTTTGCATCCATGCTTTTATTTCTGAGAGACAGTTGGTGAGAGTGGAGTGTGTTGTGGGGGTGATGGTTTTTGTTGAGATATAAAGTTGGATGTTATCGGCGTAGCAGTGAAATTGAAGGTTGTGGCGACGAATTATTTTGCCAAGGGGGAGCATGTAAAGGATGAAGAGGAGGGGGCCAAGCACCGAACCTTGGGGGACGCCTTGGGACAGAGGAGCAGTGGAGGAGGTGCAGTTGTTGATGTTGATAAACTGATGTCTGTCGGTGAGGTAGGATTACAGCCAGGAGAGTGCAGTTTCAGTGATGTTGAGTGATGATTCGAGGAGGGACAGCAGGATGGTGTGGTTGATGGTGTCGAATGCTGCGGTGAGGTCGAGGAGGATGAGGATGTTCAGGTTGCCGGAGTCAGAGGAGAGAAGGAGGTCATTTGTGATTTTCAGAAGAGCTGTTTCTGTGCTGTGTTTTGATCGGAAACCGGATTGAAATGGCTCAAAGAGGTCATTGGAGCTGAGGTGGGATTTTAGTTGTGAGGCAATGACACGTTCAAGTATTTTTGACAGAAAGGGGAGATTTGAGATGGGCCGGAAGTTGGACATGATGTCAGGTGTGAGTCCAGGTCTTTTGAGAATGGGTGTGACAGCAGCCAGTTTGAGAGAGGGGGGAACTGATCCAGATCTGAGGGAGGAATTAATGATGGTGGCGATGAGCTGGGACATGGCAGGGAGGCTCTCTTTAACAAATTTGGAGGGCATTGGGTCAAGTGTGCAGGTGGAGTTAATTCCAGTCATGAAGTGGGACAGTTGCATGGGGGTCACAGGGGAGAAGTGGGACAGGGGCTTTGAGGTGAAGGGGGGAGCCAGGAGAGGAGGTGGGGGGTGCTGATGAGGGTGTCAGATTGCTGTAAATGTTGCTGATTTTGGTTTGGAAAAATGAAAGGAAGGAGTTGCACTGTTCGGTGGTGAAGGACGAGGTGGCGTTGTCACAGGGTTTGAGAAGTTTGCTGATGGTGAAGAACAGACGCTTGGGGTTGCTGGAGCCAGACTGAATGAGTTGTGAGTAGTCATTAGACCGGGCTGCTTTGAGTGCATTACTGTACTGCTGGAGATATTCTTTGTAGATTTGAAGATGGACTGTTAGTGTGGTTTTCTTGTGTTGGCGTTCAAGTTGACATTTCCTTGATTTCATTTGGCGGAGTTCGGAGGGTATACCAGGGGGCGGAGTGTATGAAAGAGACATTTTTAGTTTTTGTGGGGGCCAGTTCATTGAGACAGAAGGAGAGGGTGCTGTTATAATAGTCCACAAGTTCAGATGGGTTTTCAGAAAGTGGGGGTGGGAGGCAGACATCTTGCAGGTAATGGAGGCAGTGATTGCTGAAGGTGAGATGGATTTGAGGTTTCTGTAGGTTATTGTGCGTTTTTGCTTTTGGGCGGGGATGGGGATGTTGATATCCATGATGATGGCCAGGTGATCAGAGATGTGGAGATTGAGGCTGGACAGATGATGGATGGTGAGACCAGTGGAGCAGACCAAGTCCAGGATGTGACCACGGTTGTGTGTTGGGAAGTTGATGTGTTGAGAGAGGTTGCAGCAATGAAGGGTTTCCTTAAATTCAGAGGCATATTTGCAGGTCGGGTCATCAATATGAATGTTAAAATCCCCTAAGAGGAGAACAGATGGGGATATGGCAGAAAGCTGAGTGAGAATGTCAGAGAGGTCAGAGAGAAAGGAGGGGTTTGGCTTCGGGGGACGGTAGATGATGGCTGTGACCAGGGGAGTGGGACCAGAGAGTTTAAAGATCAGGTGTTCAAATGAAGAAGCATCAGGGATGGGGATTATGGTAGCTTTTATTTCCTTTTTGATAATAGCAGCTATACCACCACCCCACCCTTGTGGGCGAGATTTGTCAATGTATGTGAATCCCGCTGGGGTGATTTGATTTAAAGAAAAATAGTCCAGGGGATTTTGCCATGTTTCGGTCAGATACAGAAAGTCCAGGTTGTTGTCTTTAATGAATTCATTCAGAATGTGGCTTTTATTGTGGATGGAGCGTGTGTTGAGCAGGGCTGCTCTGAGGTGACGTTGCATCGGGGGGGGTTGTGTGGATCGGGGAAGTTGAAGGAGATTGGTCAGATTCACGTGTTTTTTGTTGTGATGGCGTAGTGTGGGCGCGTGAGAGGACCGAATGGACGGGATGGAGTGTGGAGACGTGGAATGAAATAAAAACTTACGGCCAGAGCCTCTGTGTGGAGGACGGCGTTTGCGGAGTATTTCGTTATCTGCGAGGATGTCCATGCAGTCCAGAGGCAGGCGGTTATTAAAGGAGTGGAGATCTGACAGGGAGTAGAGCGGCGGCATGATCCCGTGAAGTGGCGCTAGCACGGAGCTAGCTAATGCTGGGGACCCGGACAGCAGAGACCAGGAGCCGGATGACCGTAGAAGAAGGAGCGGTGTGAGTCCAGATCAAATGAGAGTGATAATCCACAGCATATCAGGAGAATGATTCCAGTGGTTTCCGGAGGAGAATCGTAGGAGGGGCTGACAGCCTGGTGCAGAGTGGGAGCCGGGTGACCAGCCTACTAGCTTGTTAGCTAGCTTGTTAGCCACCGGCTGTAGGCGGCAGGGAGAGACGATGTCAGCGGGGAAGCCGGCTGATCGCAGCGGGATGGGAAGACCCACACGAGCCGCGGAGTTAGGGTGGAGTTAGGCTGGAGTTAAGGTGGAGTTGGGGTGGAGACAGAATTGTTAGCTCGGCAGACTTCAGGGAGCCGAGGAGCATCTAGGTAGCAGCCTGCTAGGTCCGATAATGCTAGCTAGCTAGCGGGCTAGGGACCGATGAGCAGGAAAGAGCCAGCAGGTTGGAGATGACAACACATCTGCTATTTTTGCTGAGGACTGACGTTTCAAAAGTAGAGAGCCAGACAGGAGAGGTTCTAAGCTGGACTAAAGAACAATATTTGGGGCGGAGGAGCGGCGAACAAACAACGCCAGCATCCTCGGCGACCCGGGAAAAGTAATAGTTTGCAGTTCAAATATTCTGCTGCTTTTCCAAGGTTTTTTACTTTATTTTCTTCTCTTATCAAACATTCAAGCCCCTAGTGTTCATGTATCATTTCAATCTAAATCCTTCACTTTCTTTTTACACATTACATTTCAGCATAGCAATTCAGCGTCAGCTTTTCAGCATTCCCACTAGCAATTTCTTCAGGCATTGCATTCTCTAGTTTAAATAAATATTTACAAACAAATGGGCCGGTTCTAAGGGGTTATTGAGTTAAACCCGATGAGAGGGGATACAGCTGTGCACATGTCATCATTAACAGACGTTGTTTAAGAGTGACGTTGGAGTGAACGAGGACGTCCCAATTCATACCTGAGGACTCCTCTGTCCTCCTCTTGTCTCTCGCTCGCATTTTACGGAGGCGGAGCTAAGACGCAAGGAAGGGACGCGAGTGAGGGAAAGAAGCAGGTGAAATATTCAATTGAGACGAGCCTTCTGTGTGTGCTGATAGCTTTGCATGTGTGACCATTAAAGAGGGTTTCATTCCTCTGATTCTATCTGAGGTCGCGTTAACCGAATATTGTCCATCTATGACAGATTTTTTTTAACAATGACGGAAAAATCAGAAAGCCGTCCTTCATTTTGACAGATTAGAACTCAAAACAGCGTCAAAGTTTCCCCGCAGCAGGGCTCCGGTATTATGCCGTGTTATGTGTGCCAAAAGGAAATTATATCGTTTCCAAACTAACTTTGCTGAACATGGCCGTATCTACCATTGAGGTCACCGAGGTCCGGACCTCAGTAATATTTTTCGAGCTGTGTATACAAAACTTGTGAAATAATTGCACTGAATGGGGTTCTTTGTAGTACTTCCATTTACTGACGATGGGGGCGCTGCATAACTGCGTAGCCTTGATTAAAGCAAACAGAAGAAGACGACATGTATCAACAACAAACCACCGCAGCCGAGCAGCCCGGACTTGTACCGGAGCAGCGAGGAGTGATGAAGTATCTAGAGATCTGAGTCCAGCGGGCTGCTTGTGTTTCTGTTCATCAGGACATCATATGACCAGCAGATCCTGTCTGAACGCTCTACGTTAGTCAGTGGACGTCCGACAACATGCACACTAACTTATATTGCAGCTATAGGCTATACTTTGGTTTAAATTGCGTGAATAAACTAGCTAGAGCAAAAGTGAATTACATTCATCCAATGTCAGAAGGACTACCTTTTAACAAACGTTGTAATTTTTTTCTTTCATTTCAATTTGAGTAAAACAATGGAGATATAACATTGTATTGTTTTATTTTGACACTGACTCAGATATAATGAAAAGACTACGTTAGTCGAAGCTCAGCTTTGGTAAGGAAGAGACAGGAAAGGCAGAGAGAAAGAGAGAGAGAGAGAGAAAGTCATGGAAGTCAGGGAGGAACTGCAGGTATAGTCACACAAAATAATGTAGGTTTAATAACCCCATCTATCTATCTATCTATCTATATATATATAACAATAGTCTTAATTTACAATAGGCATAATTGTAAAACAACATAGGCCTACATCTATTGCAGTTATGATGTCATAATAACATACAATTGTATAAAACACAATTTGCTTACATCTTTGTTCTCTCTTGATAATCAAACAAAACAGATTTAAATAACAAAAAGAATGCAAACAAACAAGTGAAATGAACTAAATTGCTGAATTGCTTTTGATTCACTGGCAGGAGCGACAAGTGAACAACGAGGGAGAGATTGAACAAAGAGAAAGAGTAGAGGACAGAGAGAGTAATGAACAGGAAGAAGACAGAGAGACTCAAGAAGATGGAAGAGAGGGTGCAGGTTATGGAAAGGAGAGACGTGGAAAATGAATGTTGACAATGTGTTGTGATCATTTTAGCCTCTTCTGCATGTCCTGATCATTAATAGTAACAATCAACTGATTCTTATGCATTACACTTTCAAAAATAATTGATGCTGCAGCCCACTGACATGGTTTGAAATCAATATATTATCCAATTTGTGACCCCCCCACAGGACTTAAAAAGCACCTAACTAGATCATGAAAACCCCAAAGATATCGGGGGATGTCCCCGGAACCCCCCTAACATATTTGGACCTCGGTATTTAGGAAATCCTGGATACGGCCCTGTTGCCGAACAGATCAACTAAAGTATTTGCTATTTGCCTTTACTGTGCGCGTTCCCGCGAGGTGCCGTGGATATGCATAACAGGGCGCTAACAGTTCATGAGAGAGCGTTCGGGTTAACAGAACGATACAGGTTAACCCAGAGTAACGTTAGTGTAAATAAATGATGGGTATTACTGGAACTAACTAGTGATGATGAAGCTGCTGTCAGATGGCGGATTACAATAAGAATGTCCATATTGTCCAAATCATGCTGAAATTGTCGAGGACCTTTTAAATAAACAACAACAGCTAATGTCTGGGTCAGGGCATGCTAAAAACATTAGCCTGCTAGTTAGCGTCCAGCTAACGTTAGCTTACCAGTGTTGTAAACATGGAGGTCCTCCGCTATCCCTTCGTTTCCACCCCCAAACACAACTATCAGCTCCCGTATTGCAACTGCTCGGTGTCCGTGTCTAGACCGCGGTATCACTCCTGTGGCTGAATTCACTTTTCTCCATTGCGGCTCCTCAGCATCAGTGTTCATTTTCCCTTGGGACCCCGAAGTTTGGCGCTGTTGACGTTTCAAAGACGTGGGCGGGGCGAAGAAAGCCCCTGGATATTCAATCGGTGAGGAAAAAGTAACGTCTCACTCTGACTTTTTTACCGGGTACCAAAATCTAAAAGGCGTAAGGTGATTGCAGACTAGTTGGCTGAATTCATAAAGTAAAAAAGAGATAATACGGTGTTTTATTGAAGAGATCACTTATTTGCTGACTCTATTAACTCTGGTGATGTAACCAGGGTTATATTGGTTAAGCTTGGGAAATACCAATACAGAACAAGTGCATTAGATACAATGACATAAGCAAAGACTTACAAAAGAAAGGATCGGAATGGGGCTTGACCACTAAACTATGGGAATATTCAGAGGTGGGAAGTATATTTACTCAAGTGATGTACTCAAGTACAATTCCGAGGTACTTGTACTTTACCTGAGTATTTACACTACCCTTGTAGACTGTCTGACTGTCTTCATTTAAAAACTGAACATTGGATCTGCTTAAAGTGGACCTATTATGCTATATGCTATTGGAAAAATATATTGTATTGTATTTGGATAATAATGAAATTATGGCAAACTATTTGTACCATGTCCACCCTGTCAGCAAGCCTTCCATGACAGGGTGGACATGGTACAAATAGTTTTCCATAATTTCATTATTATCCAAATACTTTTTCCATTAACTGAAATATATTGTTGAGAAAGGGACTATAGCTTTCTTAAAATGTACATTTTATAATCACTATGTAATTACAATGTATTTACTCTTTGAATGTTGTCCATGACAGGGTGGATACATGTTGCTGTTTGCATGTACTTGAAGTTAATTTATAAAAAGTGTGGGAGCTTGACCAACATCCATTTCTAACAGCATAATGTATACTTAATACAATGAATATGAAGTTCAATGGAAAATCTCAGCTTTTTTTTTTGGAAATGGGGAACTCTCAAATGCACGGTAAGGTGATATTGACTCGCCCCTCTTTTGCAATCCCTGTTGCAAACAGGCTGATTCTGCTTTAAATTGAACGTCTGCTGCCAGCCACTAGTGATGGGAATTCCGGCTCGTTTGAGTGAGCCGGCTCATTTGGCTCGGCTCACCAAGAAGAGCCGGCTCTTTCGGCTCCCAAACGGCTCTTCTATTTTACCACATATACCTTTTATAATTCAATTAAATGTAGCCCTATTTCGACTAATTATTTATATGTGTACACATATATCACTTACATTATTCAATACATCCTTTTTACTGAAGTATTCAAAAGTAAACATTTAAATTGTAATATAAATGATTTGCTGTGGCCAATTATTTTCATTGCATGTTTTCATTAAAAAAAACTAATACAAATAAATGTATTGTAATGTGCAAAACAGCAGTATCAAACAGTCTCTAAGAAAAGGACCACTGTCAACTATCAAACTGTAACCTTTTCTTTTTCTTTTCAGGGCAGATTGGCATTGAGGAAGACCAAGTGCCTCAGCATTGAGGGGTTGATCTGGTTTCTTCTCTCTGTTATTATCTGCCCTGTTTTAGAAAAGGTCCTTTCTTAGGGGACTGATGTGGCTACAATGCACAGTCGCCGTGCCATGCCCTTCACAAGTCGTGGGTACACTGAAGCCTTGGACTCCCACCAGCTCAGCGGGTCTGCGGTTCTTGGGATAAGAGGCTCCTCCAGATAGGACCTTACTTCCAGCAAAGCATCTGCTGAGGGATTCCTTCTTGCAATGTCTTCTGTTGCTCTTGCATCAAAGAGCCTCCAAACAGCAGACATTTGTGACTCCCCTTCTGGTGCCCTTGGTCCCTCTTCTCCCTCTTGGCCTCCTGGTGGTTGAGCTGGCTGGCTGCTGAGGTCGCAACGAGCTGCTAATGCTGTTACTCTCTGCAGAGCCTCATCGACAGCGCAGTGATCATTAAAGGCCAGCCTTTTGAACCTTGGATCGAGTACAGTAGATTCCATTCTGTGGAACTTTCTGTCCATCGACGTTGAGAGAGCAGTCACCAACTCTGTCACTTTCCTCTTGGTCACTTGTGTCTGGTTGTAGGCTGTGATTTTCTGCAGACCCCTGCAGAGGAGTAGCATTTTGGAGGATGTCACATAGCTGAAAAAAGAGAAAACAGTAACTCAGAAAAAATTATGCTGTGTTTTATTATGTGGTATATGGACTTTGCTCAGTTTATTCTTGTTTAATATTACTGACATTCACATCTAAAATGTTCCTTAATATGTTATTATATAAAAAAAGTGTCCTCCAATTTCCTTTTTTGTGCGATTTCCTACCTATTTAGGGTTAAAAAAAACATCTTGCAATTTAGACTTTCTTAATTAAATCTTTAAATGTTACAGTATGTCCACTGTAGAGGACGTCAGGACCATTTTAGTTTGAAAAGACAGCCAAAATGAAGAGATAGACTATGTAACGTATTATGGTTATAGAGTGATATTAATACAATAATACATTCACCTTTATTTAAAACATAAATAAGTAATTGATCTCAACATTGCTGTTTATTTGGTCAATAAAAAACTAGCTTGGTTTCTGGTGAATCTTTCCAGATCCTCAAAGACTTTGTAGTCAATGTAGTGGGAAAAGTACCTCATTGACTCCAGTCGGCACAGGCTGTAGGGTCATCTTGACTAGTTGTATGGATGTGGTCTCCATTTGACCTGCTCATAGAAACAAAGCTGGCATTCCTGAGGCAACTCTCATTTTTCATGGCTCCACTGAAAACAACAATAAGACATACGTGCTACTCTTGGCCCCCAGAGGGCCATGTCTTTCCAGCTCGTCCCTATGTGTCTCTCTGTCTGTATCTGTGCGCTCATGGAGCCTCCTGCATTCCGCATTCCCCCCCCCCCCCCCCCCCCCCCCCCCTTCTTCTTGACCCTCTTCTATCCCAGGTGTGAAATCCTCATCCCTCTCATCATCTGAGAGCTCAACATCCGAATCTCCCTTAACTATCTGGTACAGAAAATGTCTGCTTCAGTTCCGTCTCCTGCAACAATATTGAGTCATTAAGTCCATGAAGACGGTCCTGACGTCCACTAGAATGGACCTTTATAAAAGGGCTGTTATTTCAAAACTGGAATTATTGAATTGCTTTCAGAACTAATTATGTAGTTCCTCACATGTTAATAAACAAGAACATATATGATTTTCATGGTAAAAATTACAATTATTCAATATTTGACTTCTCCTCCTGCTTCTATAAAATGTTGTTTTTGGTATGCCAGCCATTTTGGATGAAAAGAAAGAGGAACTTCCCAGCATGCCATTTTAACCAATGACATATCACTGGAAAGACCAGGATGTCATCTGTACAGTACATCAGGGATTTATAGAGTAGCTCAAAAGAGTAAAAGGAGATGCATTTTAACAAAATGTCCACTACAGTGGACATTTTCAATGGACTGGGTCCCAGGAGGATATAATAATAAATAATATAATAACAACTGTCAACTGTACCTCTCTGAGCTGATTTCCACGGTGACCTGCTCAAAGGGTTCCAAAACAGTGCAGGTGTCCTGTAGTGCCTCCCATTCTTCTTGATCCAGAGCATCAATATGTGCATTGAAAAGGGCCAGGGTAGAGATGATTGCATCCTTTGACTCCAGAACCCGTTTCAGCATGTACAATGTAGAATTCCACCTTGTGACACAGTCTTGCTTGAGCCTGAGCTCAGGCATATCCATTTGGCGCTGAGTAGACTTCAACTTCTCTGTTGCTCTTGTGCTCTTATGGAAGAATTCTACCATCCACTTCACTTTGTCAAGAGTGGGCTTAATGACCTTCAGGGCATCTCTTACCATCAGGTTGATGGTATGCGCGAGACACAAACTGTTCAGTCTGCTGCCGTCTGGCAGGCGTTACCGTAGCATCCGTACAAAAACAACCAGATTCAGAGACAGCTTCATCCCGCAGGCAATAAGACTGTTAAACACCTGAACTGCTGAGATAATTTCATAACATTCATCTGCTACTTAGTAATTATGTATCTATTATCTAATATATCATTCCAATAACTTGTATATAGACTCGTATTGCACTATTCCACTTCTCACTTTTTTAAAAACTATTTTTATTTTTGTATTACTTTTAATATAGTATAGTTTAATATTGTTTTAATATTGTCTGCTTGTCTGTATTATTGTGTTGCATTGTTGGAGAAGCCTGGGACCTAAGATTTTCAACGACATAATTACTCTGTAGCTATGTTAGTTTGACAAGAAAGAACCTTGAACATTGAACATGGGTGGTTGGTCCATTTCAAGAGTTTAATGGCTTTGGTTATGTTAGCTGCATTGTCACTAACACAGCAAGCCACTTTATTTTCAATGTCCCACTCTTTTGCCACTCTTAGCAGTTCCTCTGCCAAGTTTTCTGAAGTGTGTCTGTCGCTAAACTCAAAACAGTCCAGAAGATAGGCCACAGTTTTATAATTTTCTATAAAGTGACATGTAACAGACATGAAAGAGGTGGTGGTTCTTGATGTCCAGCAATCAGTGGTAAGGCAAACTGCAGTAGCTTCCTTAACCCTGGCCAGCCGTGAAGCACGTTCTCTATCATACAGTCTCTGAAAGATTTTTTGAGAGAGTGATTTCCAGCTTGGAGGAACATACATTGGATTGAGAGCCTGTGGGAAGCTTCGGAATCCCTTGTCCTCCACAATGGAAAATGGTTGGAAATCACTTGCAATTATTTTGGCCAATTCTTCATCCACTATTTTCTGTCTAGCTGGGGTCATTGCCTTTGATATAAATTGGCTTATTGAGCTCTGTGTAGCTGTTGGTTTTTGGGTACCTGATGCATGAGGGGTAGATCCTGTAGCTGCAGCAACAACAGGTGGAGTAGACGCACTGGCACATGGGTCCACGAACAGTCCTCCATTGATGGCTCAGTTAGTTCAGAGTGTCCACTGTCTCCCTCTCTGGCAATTTCCCCTGCTTTGGATGTTCCTGCCCCAATCCCTGTTCCTCTGTCACAGTCACTGTCTGCCCATCCTGGTCCACAGCAGTGTCCGACTGCCAATGGGGGGCTTGCCTCTGGGAGTCTTTAGGCCAGTGTGTCGTCTGATTGAGTCAATGACACAACTTGAGTCTGTTCTAGGGGTTGATTCAGGCCCCGATTTTTTTTTCTTGTGACAAAGGAATGTTTTTGGTTAACTCTGCTGCTGTACGTCACACTTTCTTTTGTGTATCCACATGGTTCGGCCATATGTGTGATGTATAAGGCATCTCACTTTGTCTAGACGAGAGGGTGTCATGTGTTATTGCAAGGCGCCGGGTAATGCTCTGATTCTCTCATCCTTTCAGTAGGAAGCTTACAGGACTGTCTCAGAAAATTAGAATATTGTGATAAAGTTCTTTATTTTCTGTAATGCAATTAAAAAAACAAAAATGTCATACATTCTGGATTCATTACAAATCAACTGAAATATTGCAAGCCTTTTATTATTTTAATATTGCTGATTATGGCATACAGCTTAAGAAAACTCAAATATCCTATCTCTAAATATTAGAATATCATGAAAAAGTATACTAGTAGGGTGTTCAACGAATCACTTGAATCGTCTAATTAACTCGAAACACCTGCAAGGGTTTCCTGAGCCTTGAAAAACACTCAGCTTGGTTCAGTAAACTAAATCACAAGTATGGGGAAGACTGCTGATCTGACTGCTGTCCAGAGGACCGTCATTGACACCCTCCATCAGGAGGGTAAGACACAAAAAGAAATTTCTCAAAGAGCAAGCTGTTCACAGAGTGCAGTTTCAAAGCACATCCACAAAAAGTCTGTTGGAAGGGGGAAATGTGGCAGGAAACGCTGCACAACCAAGAGAGATGACCGCAGCCTTAACAGCATTGTGAAGAAGAGTCGCTTCCAGAATTTGGGGGAGCTTCAAAGACAGTGGACTGAAGCTGGAGTCCAGGTATCAAAAGTCACTGTTCACAGACGTGTCCGGGAAATGGGCTACAATAGCCGTATTCCCATGGTCAAGCCACTTCTGAACTCAAGACAACGGAAGAGGCGTCTGACTTGGGCTAAGGAAAAGAAGCACTGGACAGTTGCACAGTGGTCCAAAGTCCTCTTTTCAGACGAAAGCAAGTTTTGTATTTCATTTGGAAGTCAAGGCGCCAGAGTCTGGAGAAAGGCTGGAGAGGAGCAAAATCCAAGTTGCTTGAAATCCAGTGTGAAGTTCCCACAGTCAGCGATGGTTTGGGGAGCCATGTCAGCTGCTGGTGTTGGTCCACTGTGTTTCATCAAGCCCAGAGTAAATGCAGCTGTGTACCAAGAGATTTTAGAGCACTACATGCTTCCGTCTGCTGAAAAGCTCTATGGAGATGAGGAATTCATTTTCCAGCATGATCTGGCACCTGCCCACAGTGCCAAAACCACCAGTAACTGGTGTACTGACCATGGCATTACTGTCCTCGATTGGCCTGCAAATTCCCCTGACCTGAACCCCATAGAGAATATGTGGGGTATTGTGAAGAAGAAGCTGAAAGACACCAGACCCAACAATGCTAATGAGCTAAAGGCCGCTATTGAAGCATCCTGGGCATCCATAACACCTCAGCAATGCCACAGGCTGATTGCCTCCATGCCACGCCGCATTGATGCAGTAATCCGTGCAAAAGGATTCCCAACCAAGTACTGAGTGCATTAATGGACATTTTCAAATGTTTGATTGTGTTTTGCTGTTATAAATCTTTTTTTTTTACTTGGTGTGAGGAACTATTCTAATTTTTTGAGATAGGATTTTTGAGTTTTCTTAAGCTGTATGCCATAATCAGCAATATTAAAATAATAAAAGGCTTGCAATATTTCAGTTGATTTGTAATGAATCCAGAATGTATGACATTTTTGTTTTTTTAATTGCATTACAGAAAATAAAGAACTTTATCACAATATTCTAATTTTCTGAGACAGTCCTGTATATTGCTGATTCCATACACTTTGTTTGTGTATTTCATGGCCGATGTGTTGTATGTGTGTATTGTTTTGGTACTCAGAATTGTGTGTAATTCTAGGAGGGAGAGTGTAACAGTTGTAAATATGCAGTGGGGTTTATTTGTAAATCATTTTATATAATCACACAAATTCTGTGTTCTTCATTCATTGAATGTTCAATACCTGACAAGGTCGGAGATCAGTGGGCGGAACCTCTGAAGTGTCGTCGCTGTGCTCAGAGGATTATTTTTATGGTGACTTCCCCCTTCATATTGTGTCCCTCACGTTTCATCGCCCTTTCTGTAAATGTTCCACATGAGAGGAGTCATTGTGAGGGAAACTGAATATAAGACTGATTTGTTAAAACACAAAACACAACGCAGAGACCGCTTAACGACACAATACGTATATTGTGTGTGTGTGTGTGTGTGTGTGTGTGTGTGTGTGTGTGTGTGTGTGTGTGTGTGTGTGTGTGTGTGTGTGTGTGTGTGTGTGTGTGTGTGTGTGTGTGTGTGTGTGTGTGTGTGTGTGTGTGTGTGTGTGTGTGTGTGTGTGTGTGTGTGTGTGTGTGTACAGTAGGAACATGAACCCCTCCCGGTGAGCAGGAAGAGGGTGACGTCAGTTGTCATTTGGATCTGCACTGTGTTTGAGAGTGTGTGTGTGTGTGTGTGTGTGTGTGTGTGTGTGTGTGTGTGTGTGTGTGTGTGTGTGTGTGTGTGTGTGTGTGTGTGTGTGTGTGTGTGTGTGTGTGTGTGTGTGTGTGTGCGTGCGTGTTTACACAGACGGGAATACTGAGTAAGGAAAGGAAGTGCGCCGGTTCTCCGTCTGCGCGTCCTGACTTCCTGCTCTGAGTTGGACAGAAAGGAGCTGCGGACCGCAGCAGCATGGAGCCCCTCACACACACGCCGCTGTAGACTCACACACACATCCCAGACGGACAGAGGTGCGGCGGCCGTCCACAGCAGGGTAGGTACACGTTTTGATTTACTTTAAACTTTTTCTAAGTTTATAGGGACGCAAGAAAACTGCAATTAGCTTTTATAATATTTGCTCAAACCTGCATGGTTTCATATATTAACTGTAAAACTGAAATCCACATTGAAGCTGCGCGTAAAATGTTAAATCTTTGCGTAATAAGCGTAAAAGCTGTGCATAAAGGTGGTCACCTTATGCGTTCTCTGCTTTGGCACATACACATGCTTTTAGTTGTAACTTTCCAAAATAAAGTAATAAAAGAGGTTACTGTACGAACTGTTATGGACAAATTTGCCATGGCTCCTCTAAAATCTAGTTGTAGGCTTTCTGGTTTGTCTGAACCTCGCAGACTAATTGCCATGCACTTCCGGATTGAAGCTGGCAGCAGACAACATCTTGAAAATGAGTCACTGGTGCAAAACAAAGAAGCATTTCAGTTCCAGTAGAACTGGAACTGAACCCCCCCACGTCTGATACATTCCTGATCAGATAATTATAACTGCAGAAGGTGAGCAGCACAGATCAAACACAGTCTGACATAATTCCTAGAGGAATTCTCCATATTATGTGTGTGTGTGTGTGTGCGTGTGTGTGTGTGCGTGCGTGCGTGCGTGCGTACGTGCGTGCGTGCATGTGTGTTTGTTTCTGTCTTTGTGAGCGTGTGTATTTGTTGAGATGTTGCTCAAAGTAAACTTCAGCATCCACTTAGAGTTAAAAATAACATCTTAATACAAAAACATAGGTGTGTGTGTGTGTGTGTGTGTGTGTGTGTGTGTGTGTGTGTGTGTGTGTGTGTGTGTGTGTGTGTGTGTGTGTGTGTGTGTGTGTGTGTGTGTGTGTGTGTGTGCCTGGTGGTTCCCAGTGACAGGACGTCCTACCTCCTGCAGGGGGAAGGCCTTTCCCCGGGAAGACGCCCCTGGAGCTGAATGACAGGAAGTCCTCGTTTAGACAGACAGCACTGCACTGCTCCCCTCACTTAACACACACACCCATGCAGGAAAAGGAAGCGGTGGAGGTTGTGTGTGTTTGTGTCGGTGGGTCATTGTTTGCACCACACACACTTTCCCCTCTCTGCTGGGTGGTATCCTGTTAGAATGACAGAGAGAGAAAGGAGGATTTTGATATTAGATTATAATATAAAATATAAATCGCTTCATGTTCTCCAATGCTTCTCCTCTTCTGAGGCTAATGGTTGCCATGGGGATATTCTCATAGTGACAAATTAAATCTGTTTCTGATTCCTTATTTGTTGTTTGTCTTTTGGCAATAAGTAGTTTGTACTTGCTTCTTATAAAGGAAGATTAAATTAATTAAATCAAAGTGATGGAGAGAGAGACAGAGTGGTGGAGAGAAACAGACAGACACATCACTAATCACACATCACTACATCTCTCATTTGAATTAAAAAAAGATACAAATAATAATAATAACAATAATAATTGTAATACATTTTTTTGAACGCAGCCAAAGTCTCTGAGTCCATGACTTAAAAGAGTCTGAGTTCATATGTAAGATATAGATTCAAGATTTTGTTCACATACTACAGTGAGAGAAATGTTGGGGTTGTTTACATGCTTCGATGAATAGTCGATTCTGATTTGTTAATCACAACATGATAGTCTGTTTTTATCCCGAGTAGGAGAGAACTGCTATGAATAACAGACTGTTGGTATGGACATCGTTCATTTAGGGGTGCAATGAAATTATTTTAAATTATTTATTGTGTCCAAGTATTGATTAATGTAGCATAAGTATAAGAGACACAACATGTTGAGTCCTGCATCAAACGTTTATTTAGTTTTGCAATAATACCCTGCTTGCTGTACCTCATGCGTTACATGTGTGTGAGTGGCTTCAGTGTGTGGATGTGAGGATGGGAAAAACATGGCTGCCTCTGAAGGCTTGTGGACTTTAACAGCAGTGAAGGAGCGTGGTTACCAATTCCTTGTCCTCCCTGACCACCCACCCTCCTTTATTTCCGTGTTTCTTAAAATGTCTTTCATGTCGTATGAATACCTTTGTCACAATCTGATGAAGGACCCAAATGCAGCACTCGAGAAACCAAAGAGTATTGGCAATATACTTTATTGGTATTACCAGAGCAGAGGGATACCAGCAGAACAGTAACAGCCGGAGGACGTGCAGGCAAGCGAACCAGAGGACAGCAGGCAGAAGGTGAGTCAGGGCCGGGCAGAGGGTCAGGGAGCAGGCGAGGCATGCAACGTAGATTCCGGCGGGGTCAGACAGCAGGCAAGGCAGGATAGTCCAAGGACAGGCAGGATCAGGGAACAGGCAGAGCAGGCAGGTCAGGGACAAGCAGGGTCGGAGGCAGTCTTAGCCTTACTCCTGCTGGATTGATTATCCTTATAATCTCAAACGGTCCAATTAACCTCGGTGCAAGCTTTTTCGAATCCACCCTTAAAGGAATATCCTGGGTTGACAGCCATACGTACCTTTTGGCCCACCTGGTGGACGGGTGCCCTGGAACGTCGACGGTTGACAGAGGAGGTGTACCGGTTGGCCGAACGAACAAGTGTTATCCGGGCTTGATTCCAGGTCTGGCGACAGCGACGGATGAAAGCCTGGACAGACGGACAGGTAACCTCCCTCTCCAGGGCCGGAAACAGAGGGGGTTGGAACCCGTAGGCACACTAAAATGGTGACAGCCTGGTGGCCGCACTGATCAGCGTGTTGTGGGCGTACTCGACCCAGAGAAGTTGTTTGGCCCAGGCTGCTGGGTGCTTGGAGACTATACAGCGTAAAGCCGTCTCCATCTCCTGGTTCTTCCTTTCGGTCTGACTGTTGGATTGAGGATGGAAACCGGATGACAGACCCAATGAGCGTGCAGGATTCCCTCCAGAACACAGAGGTAAATTGGGGACCACGATCGGAAACCACATCGGTAGGTAGCCCATGGACCCGGAACACGTGGAACAGGAGCAGCTCCGCCGTCTCTTTAGATGAGGGGAGCTTGGGTATCGGCACAAAATGAGAAATCTTACTGAACCGGTCTACCACCGTCAAGATGGCAGTGTGCCCGTTGGATCGTGGCAGACCAGTAACGAAATCCAGGGAAATGTGTGACCAGGGGCGATGAGGGACAGGCAGAGGTTGTAGGAGACCTGCAGGAGCTTGGTGAGAAGACTTGTGTTGATTGCACACTGGGCAGGCATTAACAAATTCCCTGGTGACCTCCTTGAGTGTTGCCCACCAGAACCTTTGCTGGAGCACCTCCCGGGTACGTTGGATGGCAGGTGAGTCTGGAGTTGTGGGCCCACTGGGTAACATCGGACCTCAACATTTGCGGAACGAACAGGCGGTTCGGAGGACAGGCACTGGGACCCGGCTGGTCTTCCAGGGCGGCCTTGACCCTCTCCTCCACTTCCCAGGTGAGGGCGGCGACAAACTGAGGAGTCGAAGGGATGGTGTTCGAGCCTCTGGGAATGTTCCCTCCCTCCCCAAACTGACGAGACAGAGCGTCAGCCCTAATGTTCTGAGAACCAGGGCGGTAGGAGAGTGTGAAATCGAACCGAGTATTCCATGATGTATTCCAAATTCTTGTGGTCGGTCCACACCAGGAAAGGTTGACTGGTCCCCTCGAGCTCCTCCAGGGCCAACTTCACTGCTAGCAGCTCCCGGTTTCCTACATCATAGTTTCATGAACAAAATTAACAGTAAAAGGATTAAAACTGAAAGGGTTTTCCAGACCACATTGTTCAGAGTCACGGATTGGGGTGTTCACAGAAGCAGAGTTAGTGACAGAATCAAACAGAGAACCGCAGGACACAAAATGCTCATTAAATTAATTTAGCATAGTAGCCCTGTCCGATATAGTGCCAGATGCTGTTGTAAGGCAAGGAGGTAGCTCATTTCGGATCTCACCGGTGGAAATCGATTTTTATGGCTTTCCAAAATTTCTTAGGATTATTTAGGTTTTCTGTGGTAACTGACAAATAGTACTTCGACATAAAACTTTTGACATGTGAAGTGAAGCTATTCCTTAGCTGCCTAAAACGCAGCCATTCTACCTCTGAGCCTGATTGCCTAGCCTTTGCCCAGGCCTTGTTTCTCTCATGCAGCAGACTGGACAGTTCAACAGAAAACCAAGGATTGTCTCGTCTCTTTACTCTAAATGTACGCAGGGGTGCATGTCTATCAATGATATCCATAAAACCAAGATAAAAATAAGACCATGCAGTTTCTAAATCAGCACACAGATCGTTTTTACCCCAATCAAACCCAAACAGGTCATGTACAAAACCTTGCTCCACAAAATGTTTTATGTCTCTCTTGATGATAATACGAGGTTTAATCTTTTGGACCTTAGTGTCCCTAATTGTGGCTACAACACAGTGGTCACTCAGATCATTCGCAAATATTCCCACAGATGAGTATTTGTGGGGAACATTAGTTAGAATGAGATCAATTAGGGAGGATTTATTAGGGGACTTAATGTTAGGGTGAGTAGGACTGTCAACAATCTGAGTAACATTCCAAGAGATACAAAGGTTTTTAAAATCCTCTGATACTGCAGTCAACCAGTCCCAGTTAAAATCACCAAGTACCACTATTTCCTTGTAGTCTAGTTGCGATAAAAGATTTGCTAGCGAAGACAAGGAGTCCTTGACAGCTGAGGGGGGTCTGTAACAGCCCACCACCATGACCTGTTGACCCTTTGCCACTTCTATATTTAAGACTAAACATTCGAATTGCTTACTGATAGATTTGGAAACTACTGTGGTTACACTGAACTTATTCTTAACATAAATGACAACGCCGCCACCTTTATTAGGCCGGTCGGTACGATACACATTATAACCATTTAAGGCAATGTCAGAGGCCAAAATAGATTTATTTAGTCATGTTTCTGATAAAACAATGACGTCAGCGTCAGTCGAGCTCGCCCAAATGCGGACAAAATCTAGTTTACCTAACAGACAGCGCACATTCAAGTGGATGAAACCCAACCCAGAACTAGCTTTAAAATCAGCAGGAGTAGCGATCTGACTACTACTACTGGGTGGACCAAGGTTAGGTTGTACATTTCCTGACAGTAATAACAACAACAAAAAGATTAGCGCCGGTGTTATGCCGTGTTGTGCATGCCCACTGCACCTCGCAGGAGCGCGCCACAGTGTAAAGCATAAACTCCCAGACATTTCAATGATTTGTACGGCATAGTTAGGTCTGGAAACGACATAAGGCTATAACACCGGAGCCCTGCTGCGGGGAAACTTTGGCGCTGTTCTGAGTTTGTTCTAATCCGTCAAAATGACGGACTGCTTTCAGATTTTTCCGTCATTGTCAAAATAATTCCGTCATAGACGGAATATATTCGGTTAACGCGACCTCTGGGCCTGAGAGCTATCCGGTAATAGCAACCGGGCGTGGCTCAACGGTCTCTGAGTCGGAACAAATCCAGGGGTTTGGCTCACCAGTATGTTCCCCATTACTGCTTAGCCTTTTACCGGGAAGTGAGAAACAAAATGGCCGGCCTGGCCGTAGTAGAGACATAGGTTACCTCGTCTGCAATGTTCACGTTCCTCCAAGGTGAGGCTGGTGCGACCCACTTGCATGGGCTCATCACCCCTTGGTTGCGGCTCTGGAGTGAGGGGACCCATAGACACAGGTCCAAACATCGTCCAAAAGACGGGGAAAGAAGAGCAGGGGTGAATCCGATCGGAGAGGATGGAGAGGCGGGTGCCGGTGGCCTTGGAAGAGGCGCTGGAGCAGTCACTACTGCCGCTAGCTGCTGCACAGTAGCCGTTAGCTGCTGTAGCTGCGCAGCTAAGTAGGTTAGCGTCTGGTCATGTGTAGAGTTTGCATGATGAGCATCGGTAACCAGGGAGACTATCAAGGCTTCCTGCCTCTGGAGAGCGTCCTCAACTCTCTCGAAACGGTCTCTAGGTGAAGAGGAGTGCGCTGGGTCCATGTTCTGGCCACATGTCAGAATCTGATGAAAGACCCAAATGCAGCACTCGAGAAACCAAAGACTATTGGTAATATACTTTATTGGTATTACCAGAGCAGAGGGATACCAGCAGAACAGTAACAGCCGGAGGACGTGCAGGCAAGCGAACCAGAGGACAGCAGGCAGAAGGTGAGTCAGGGCCGGGCAGAGGGTCAGGGAGCAGGTGAGGCATGCAACGTAGGTACAGGCAGGGTCAGACAGCATGCAAGGCAGGATAGTCCAAGGACAGGCAGGATCAGGGAACAGGCAGAGCAGGCAGGTCAGGGACAAGCAGGGTCAGAACCGGGTAGGCAATCTGGTAACAAAAGCATGAAAGACTAGCATGAAGGCAAAGTACGATCTGGCAACGGGTGTGTGTCTGGTGAGGGTTTAAATCAGGGGTGGGGAACCTCCGGCCTCCGGGCCGTATACGGCCCGCGAGACCATTTGGTACGGCCCTTGGGGTAATTTATAAACACACGCAAAAAAGAAAAAAATTCAAGAAATCTAGACCGCAAAATAATTAAACAAGCTTGTTTTTCCTGGCCAAGGTCAGGGTCCTTGAACACAACACGAGCCTAACGTGTCATCACGTGGTATATGTCTCGTCTGACAGGAGTGTAGTTCTAACGGAGAGCACCAGAACGCGGCTCCGGGCCGGGACTTCACAAATTGCAATACCCATAAGGAGCTGTACACATGTCGCAGTTGTTGCGTGGCTGTGTCTTTAGTTGAAAGCCCAGTGGCGATCTGTTCATCTGTCATACTGATCATACAGTCAATAACGTTGTTGTTATTAGCATCTGGTTAGCTAGCTATGCTAACGAATATAAGAAGCTTTTTCTCCAACCAGTGAGGTAAAGGCACATCTTTATATGATCATTATAGTTATAGAAAAATAAGAGAATAAAGTAAACAGTTATACAATACTAATATGACAGTAAAAAGTTGTTATTAATAAACAAGAATACAGTTTAAAAGGGAATTGATTTGTAAAATATCCATAAAGAAACAAATCTGCTTACAGTTCTGTTTGTGTTGAGAGATGTATCCATAGATCTCTTCATGTTGCTCTCAAAGTGCACCAGATTGATGCTTTTAACTTCAACATTTAAAAAAAATCTTCATGGTGGTGCATGCCCCCAAGCCCCCCTAGATGAGGTTAGATCCGCCCTGGCAAATACTGGCAGTGACTAATGGGTGCGGTAGAGAAAGAGAGTGAGCAAAAACGTGTGTGTGGTTAACAGGTGAGACAGGTGAATGGAAAACTACTGGTGAATGATGGAGCAGACTGTGACAACCTTAACAGTCTAAGATGAAATCGTTTTAATATATGAAAACATCTAAATACCATTTAAATAGATATAAAGTACCTTTCAGTTACTTTATATTATTCTGCAACAATTTACTTGACATGTCATGCAAGACTGAACTCATTGAATTGACAAATCAGTAGATGATTATCACCTAACAACATGCCTCCAAAGAAATGTTAATGTTATGTTTGCACACATTTGAAACAACAGGTGGTAAGGCGATAATATATAAAATATATAATATTTGTGCTGTAAAGTATTGCATCTTGTTCACTACAGAATGGTTGTCTAGTGACTGTCCTCTCACAAAGTCTTGCCTCTCCTATGCAGATCGCCAGTCTCTCCTCCGTCATGGAGAGCTCCATCACTCTCTGGCAGTTTCTGCTGCAGCTGCTCATCGACCAGAGCCACCAACATCTGATCTGCTGGACGTCCAGCGACGGAGAGTTCAAGCTGCTGAGGGCAGAGGAGGTGGCCAAGCTGTGGGGGCTGCGCAAGAGCAAGACCAACATGAACTATGACAAGCTGAGCCGAGCCCTGCGCTACTACTACGACAAAGTATGCACATTTTCAAATGATTGCATTGTTCTTGCTTTGGTGTTTTATCATTGTCCTAAGGGCCTTGAAACCCAACTGAAATTAAAATTAGAAATCTTGTCTTGTTGCTCTGCAGAACATTATAAAGAAGGTGATCGGCCAGAAGTTTGTCTACAAGTTTGTGTCCTTCCCTGAGATCCTTAAGATGGACCCTGCAGCGGTGGAGTCAGGCCACAGTGAGGGAGGGGGTGGGGGGGGGCTGTCAGAGCCTGAGGCTGAAGACGAGGATGGGGGTGGGAGGAACCAGTACCACCTCTCAAGTCTGTACTCCTCCTTCCCCGTCAGCTCCCTGCAGCCCCCCTTAGAACCTCATCGTCCCATCAAGACAGAACCCAGAGCTGATTGCCATCGCGACAACTCCTCTGTCATCAGATTCGTAACAAACCGTGGCCACTCCTCCCTACCCCCCACCCCACCCCCATCCTCAACTGAGACCTCTGATTTCTCCAGACCATCTCCTCGGCTGGCCAGCTCCTCCTCATGCTGCTCCTCCCCACCACAGAGCCCCGCCCACACACAGTGGAGAGGGCGGAGCTCAGAGACTGATGAGTTAGAGCTGACTGCTCAGCCTCTGAACCTGTCCTCTGGGCAGAGGGAGAGAGTGAGGTTGCATGGTGCACCAATGCCAGAGAGGATTAGATTGGCCAATAGACGAAAACACAAAGGCTTGGAAATCTCTGCCTCCTCTCTCCTGCTGACAGGAAGTGACCTCGTCTCTATTGCTCTCAACAGCCCGGCGCTGCCTTCAGGCTCCCTGACCTCTGCCTTCCTTACCACACAGGTACAACATCACACAGAACATGTAACACCAGACCATTCACACATAGCTGTCCTGCAATACAGGTGGTTTGAGCAAAGACAAGAAGAACAAGACTAGGTAGGAAGATACATTTTGTGAATGAAGGAAGTTAGGCTTGTAGACAGGGAGGAGATGGAAGGAGGTGAGCTGGAAGAAGAGAGGAGGTGACGGAGGAGTCGGTTTATAAGTAAAGCCATATGTTCCTGAAGCCCCTGATTCACTGACAGAAACACACAGACATACCAAGTCTGTCTACATGCAGGAATTCAGCTGATGTATAAATACAGTTGGAGCAATGATGGGCTTCTGAGTGTACACTATATAGTTAATGGAAACAAAAGTATATGCTAAATCAATCATTTTCATTTCATTTCTGAATTATGTTTGTGCAAAGAGCTGTTGGTTATTATCTACAGCCCCTTATTCACTTCCACCAGAGGCCTGTACTAGAAGCAGGATGTGTGGTTAGCGAGGTGCCTACAGGGTTAACTCAGAGTTTTCGGTACTAAGACGCTGGTTCTCTTCTTGCCAGGGAAGATCACCATGGTAACTAATGCTGAACACCTAACTTGATCCAGGGCAGGTTATGTTTGAGATAAAAAATGTGTTTAATTCAGGGATGTTCAAGGTTTAACTTCTTTATATTTGTCAAATATTATTATTACGGTTTGGTTGAGTTACCGAGTTGTTATCCGCTTAGCGAGACCTTGGTTTTTTAGGGTTAGTTGAGTCAGATAACACACAGATATCCAGGGTCTGTGGAATTCTTCGTACAGGCCTCCGGACAGAAAAGTCCCTGTAGTTATCCCTGTTCATCAGAAACCACTTTATGGTGATTACGGGTGTCTCTTTAGTCAAGCCGTGAGCTCTAGTTCAGAAATCAGACAAATCTAAATACTGACGGTACACCATAAGCCAGTCCTTAGAAAGTAGCTGGAAGAAAACTAGACTCAAACTCCTGCTGAGTGGTCCGAACAAAGAAGAGTTGAGATACTAAAATTACCTGAGAAAAATGGAACTGGCAAACAATATTTCAGAAGCACAGCTTTTAAGAGAAAACAGATCCTCAAATGTATTTGTTAAAATTTTAACTTTTCTAAAAGAAACATTTGAAGAGGATTTTGAGCTTAGAGGTTTCTGGCTGTTGTGATAGAACCAACCATCTAATGTTTCCATAAAAGAACCAGACAGAAAACCAAACTGGCCTTAGGCAAATGTGAAGTGACAGAAGATAGACGAGACTGAAGAAAATAGATCTCATGAATTGTGTATGAGCAGAGCTTCCTGACCTGTTAAGTCAGTCTGACTGAGAGCCAAGGTTGACTCCGGGCTCTGAGCTGGGGGAACTCCTCTCTGGACTAACTGCCAGAATAAACATTCATCTCAATCATTTCCTTCCTGGTTTATTCATACTATTTTCATTATGGCATTTGTCAATGCAGGCTCCATCTGGTCTGCTGCTCACTTCTAGTTCTCTACTCTCCAATATCCATTTCTGGTCAAGCCTGAGCCCAATGGGACCCCTCAGCCCTGCACAACTACAGAGCCATGCCCCCCTCTTTCAGGTAAACACACACATAAACACTCACAAACATTTTCACAAACATTTGGTATTGCTGCACACTTTGAGGGACTCATTGACGGCAGGGCCAGTCACTGTGTGAAATGAGATTGCGCATGATGTTGAATGGTTTGGCATATATCTTGATTTCATGTAATGTAACACTCACTGTCAAGTCTCTGATTTATTCTCTTTCATGGCATGTGTGGCTGGTAAGCAGTAAATACAGGTGTGTTTTTGGATGTCACTTCCCAGAGTTATCTTTTTCTGGAGTGTCGAAATAGACACCTGGTTCGTAGTGTAGAAATGCAAGGGCTTTTATTAGTGGGCAAAAGACTCACTCATCAATAGATGTTACAAGTAGAAATCAGGGGCAGTAAACACACCCTTGCTAAAGTTCATCCACTCGGGGGGTTTGCTGCTACAAACTTACTTGGCATCTTTCTAAAGTAGTTGATGGTAGCTGATGCTATGAAATGTTAGCAAACTGTAAATACTGTATGTGATGCTGTCAGTTTACTGACCCTAAACCTCGCTTGGTTCTCCTCAGTATTGGGGTGCAAAAAAACACTTGCAACATATTTACTAGAGGAAAAATATAAATATGTATAACTTGAACAAGTTATTCTTGAAGTCAATGGGAATTGAGAAATTCTTTAGTACAAGCTTAGCATCAATACATGTTACCTTTTATCTCAGAATGAATGTTAACTATGGTTTTATTGTTTGTTTACATAATTACATCAATTGATATCACTTTTTCAAATACAAAGACTACAAAATGAAATACACACTTTACTCTGCTTTCATGCCAGGTTTCATTTCTAACTATCCTATGGAAAAATAACAATCCAACCTTTCTTTAATTGATGAACCTTTCAGAGAAAACACCGGCCTGCTGGCAATGGATACTAAATATTTGTATCTTTATGAACAGCAAATCCCTCTGTTCCAACTGCAGGAACTTTAGTCACTTTACACGGCAGACATACCTCAAAAGTCGTTTTTTAAACAGTTGTGTGTCTGTAAGTGTGTGTGTGTGATTCACCGCGTGCCAGGGTTTCACAATAAGTCACAGATGTTTCCGTTCTAAAGTGGACAAAAAGAGGGGGCAACTTCCTGTTGGCTAGGGGGAGCGGACTGGTTGGTCAGGAACCTCTCCCTTCAACACACACACACACACACACACACACACACACACACACACACACACACACACACACACACACACACACACACACACACACACACACACACACACACACATACATACATACATACATACATACATACATACATACATACATACATACATACATACATACATACATATATATATACACAGACACACACACTTGATGTTGGTGTTCTATCAGGTTTAAAGAGCATACACTCCTGTGAAGCATCAGCAGTCACACGAGAAGTCATGTGATACAACATTACTGTAAAACTAGGTAGTTTTTTATAACTTGTGTAGTATTGTTAGTGGGACTACTTTATATCAAATAATAAGCTGTGTTGACTTTCTTTCTCAGGGATGTTGTTTCTGTAACTGTAATCTTCACTCTCTTAAAATGTCATATAAACATTCCTTTTCTCATTTCTAATAATTCATATATTACCAGTCAGCTCCATTGCCACTTTGGTTTGTTTCTTTAGTGCAAAAGTATTTTTTAAAATGAAAAAACAGGTTTTTCCTCATTGGGCTGAAGTAGGCGCTTTTATTTATTTAAAATTAAGAACTGACTTAAAATAAGTAATTCACCACTTTCTTCCTGCAAAGATTTAATAAAATACACAGTCATTTTTATGAAAGCCTACAATCAATGTGGAACTATTGCAATATATTTTATACAGACACTGAATATTCCAGGATTCTCTTCATAAAAAAAGGGCAAGTGTTGAATATCATCTGTTAACCTCTGATTCCATCCCTACAGTTCCCCTCACTACTGAATGGACACATCCCTCTGCCTTTACCCAGCGTGGACTCTCCCTCTCCTCTGCAGCTCTCCTACATTTCCCATCAGTCTTGATACCAGCTGGAGCTAGGAGAGTGAATTGGACCTCATCCAACGTCAGCCATCAAACATCAGCCTGAGATGCACTTCCCTCACTGATGATACACAAGCTTTACCTGGAAGCTTTTCTCCCTCACAAGAGTATTTGTGTTAGACATTTCATTGTGTGCAGTGTGTACACTACATTTTTTTTTTTTTTTTTCATGCAAAGACATTTACCAGAGGTCAGACCTCATCTAATTGTATGCCTCATCTCATTGTACTTGCTTTGAACTTCAGTGATACAGACTGGTTGCAATTGAACCAGTTAACCCTATGTATCCCCATGCCCTGCCTAATATCAATATCCTCACCAATGCCCTAAAGAAAAGAAAGATAGGTGGACCTTTATTGATTCAACTCAGTTTTCCATTCTGTTTTTTATACACGCACATGCATTTTCTGTTATACAGTTACATACAAATACACACAGTTATATTTGTCAAGTCCCTACAGACTGAACCACTGCCGCCCAACAGAGGTCGAAGGGATCTATATAATCTACAGACCCTGGTACATCTTCCTAGGAAAATAAATGGATTTCATGTTTTCCTTATCATTTGTTGTTTGATGCCACCGTGGTCAACAGTTTGAAGGCTTAATATGAAGTGACAGCCAGGTTTGGATAGATATGCTTAGCAAAGGAAAGGGCACAGAACAGGAAATATTCTGGTTTATTCAGTCCAAATGTTGCAGAATCTAAAGACAGCAGCCTAAAATTAACTAATTAACATCTACAGTGGAGGAAATAAGTATTTGATCCACTGCAGATTTTATAAGTTTACACTTAGTCTGTAATTTAAAGGTAGGTTTATATAAACAGTGAGAGTAAGGATATCAAAAGGAAAATCCAGAAATGTACATTATATAAAAGATAAAAATTGATTTGCATTTAACTTTGGGAAATAAATATTTGATCCCCTTGCAGAACATGTGTTAGTACTTGGTGGAGAAACCCTTGTTGGACGCACAGAGGTCAGACGCTTCTTGTAGCTGGTTTCGAGGTTTGTGAACATCTCAGGAAGGATGTTGGTCCACTCCTCTCTGAAGATCCTCTCCAAATCCTTCAGGTTTTGAGGCTGATGCTTGGCGTCTCCAAGCCTCAGCTCCCTCCACAGATTTTCTATGGGATTAAGGTCCGGAGACTGGCTAGGCCCCTCCATCACCTATAGGTGCTTCTTCTTTAGCCACTCCTGTGTTGCCTTGGCCGTATGTTCAGGGTCATTGTCCTGCTGGAAGACCCCTCCATGACCCATGTTCAGAGTCCTGGCTGAGGGAAGGAGGCTATCGGCCAAGATTTTACAGCCCCTACATCATCTCCTCGATGCAGGGAAGTCATAATGTTTCCACCTCCATGCTTGACGGTGGGGATGGTGTTCTGGGGTTATAGTCAGCGTCTCTCTGAAACAGGGCGTGTCGAGTTGATGCCAAAGATCTCGAAGGTCTCATCTGACCACATCACCTTCTACCAAGCCTTCTCTGAATCATTCAGATGTTCATTGTCAAACTTCAGACGGGCCGTTTATGATCTTCTTGAGCAGGGGGGCCTTCAGGTGATGCAGGATTTGATCCATTGTGGAGTAGTGTGTTACCAATAGTTTTCTTGGGGTCCCAGCTGCCTTGAGATCATTAACAAGTTCCTCCTGTGTAGTTCTTGGCTGATCCCTCACCTTTCTCATGACCATCAATACCCCACGGGGCCAGATCTTGTGTGGAGTCCCAGACCGAGGGCGACTGATGCTCATTTGGTCTTTCTTCCTTTTCTGAATAATGGCACCAACAGTTGTCTCCTCCTCACCGAGCTGCTTGGTGCAGGTCTACTATCTTGTCCCTGAGGTCCTTAGACAGCTCTTTGGTCTTGTCCATGGTGGAGAGGTTGGAATCTGATTGGTTGATTCGGTGGACAGGTGTCTTTTATACAGGTAACACGTTGATATTAGGAGTACTTTTTTAAAGGAAGAGGACTTATTTAACCGGTCTGCGGGAGCCAGAACCCTTGTTTGATGCAAGGGGATCAAATACTTATTTCCCACAGTTAAATGCAAATAAATATTTATCTTTTATATATTGTCAATTTCTGGATTTTCTGTTTGATATTCTTACTCTCACTGTTAAAATAAAACCTACCATTGAAATTATAGACTGTTCATTTATTTGTAAGTGGGCAAACTTACAAAATCTGCAGGGGATCAAATACTTATTTCCTCCACTGTATGTCAAGATGTTCAAACAACAATTTGTAGTTTTACAAGTGACTGAATGTTGTTCAGTCACTTGCCCCCTGGACATGGATCCTGCTTATTTTTATAGAGTAATTAAGAGACATTTATTCTCAGTGATTTGCCTATTAAACTGTCAATGTTTTGGAATAAATGGAATTACTTTTCAGAACAACTATATTCATTATAATTGTTAATGCACACATAACTGCTGCATAGTCTGTATTTGAAAAGTATATATTGATAAGAAATACTGCCATTTCCATGCCTGGTTCACACACGCCTTCAGACATAAGGTTAAGACTCATCTTTAGTTCATTAATACATTTGAAAACCTTTGACAGTTTTACAATGATAAATGTTTATTTATTTTCCCTTCCCTCAGCAATAGCCCTCAGTACTTTCCTCTATTTCCACTTTACGATTACCACGTGTTTGTGTCCAGCTTGACATTGTGCTTCTTCTCTTCCAGTAAGAGAAGTAAATTAGGTTTAAGGAATGGCTGATTTTATTGCACATGTGAATCTGGCATAGTGTGCTAAATGCCCTTCTCCCTTATCCAAAGACTTTAGCATACCAAGAAGAGCTGGCACTCTGATTGTAAGGTCGCTGAAGCTTCTGGAATCACCCGGATAAACAAAGTTAAAAAGATGTAGGTGTGGCTGCCCATATCTCTGCTTTAGATCTGACATAGCTCTGGTGTAAGAAATGGAGATATGTGCAGAGCCCAGAGCAAGGCGACAAGCTGTGTCCAACTTCAAGCGTTTCAATTATGCGTAGTAATTAAACTGTTCGCTGTCACCGTGGAGCAAACTGTCTGGGATCATCCGGATGAGGTATGGCAAAGTGGAGGTTGCAACAGGAGTGACACTGTTGGACCTGAGTGATTGATGGAAATGAATAAGGGTGAGTGGTGCATCCAGGCATGAAAAGAAGGAGGAGCAGCCTGTGAGGAAAACTGCTCTGCAGGAACTGGAGACGGCTGATGGAAGGTAAGGGAGCATTGGGCTGTTTGGAGAAGTTTCTAGATGATTCACAGCAGTTTGAGGTTGCACTTCAGAGACTAGTGAGTAGGGGTTAACAAGCTGCAGGGCTTGTGAGGAGGCTAATGGCGCGTTTCCACTGCAGCGGGTAGCCCCGTTTAAGCATCCTTAATCGTCCTCAAACGGCCAGGTCAGTTTTTGGTGGCCTTTCCATATAGCTTAGCACCGGCTAGCGGGTACTTTTTCCCTCTTTTTCCGGCCCCATAAAATCGTGGTTCTATCAGGCAAGGACCAGGGCTGAACTAGTGACGTCAACACTCTCGACTGCTGATTGGTCAGAGAGAATCGTCACAAGATCGCGCGAGAGATCATCCCGAGCGTCATCTAGAAGCAAGCTTGCAGCATTTTTATACACAGCATTTTTTTAAACGGAGGAGCTACAACATCCTCCATTGTTGTGTGTTTTGTGAGTTGTGTCGCATTGAAGATGACGCCACTGCAGTTTTGCCCAGCGTCGCTCCGCCCAAAAAGCCCGCCAAAAAGCCGATCGCCCCGCCTACACTGCGTTGCTACCCCAGGTCCTAAACTGTAATGGAAATGCGCCACGGCCTCGGACGGCCAGCGAGGCAGCCCGAGGCCTGAGCGAGGACGCTTAGGGACGCTTAAACGGGGCTACCCCGCTGCAGTGGAAATGTGCCATAAGAGGTCTAGCTTCTCTTTGCACAGGGTGCTGCATTTTGGAGGACTCTGTCTCGCTGTAGGTGTGCCGGGATTGAAGGCAACTTTAAGGGATTATGGAGAAGGCCTGAATGTATGAGGCGCAGCCAATGAATTTTCTCGAACGAGATTAAAGACAGGTGGGGGCAGCCTTTCCGGATTTCTGTTGCAGATCTTCCTGGAATCTGGAAAAATAAGAAACCCAACTTAATGGCAAATTATTATTCTCGTCATTACATCATGTCAGAGGAGGGCAAACAGAGAAACAGTGTGTGTGCGTCAACACAACAGTTTTTGGTTATATGTCAATAAGAGGAGAACATTTGTCTACAGCACCAGATTTTAGTCTTGTACTTTTATTAATTTGTGTCCAAAAGGCAGACATTTTCCAAGACAGTGAAATGAAGTTCAAGGCTCAGAAAGCGAGTTAGGAGACCATCGGGTTCCCAAACCCACACGATCCCAAAAGTCAAATCAAAATGTTCAGAAGCTTAGTGCAGCATGTTTCTAATAATTAAATAAAGCATTTTCAAAATAAAGTTTTCAAGAACATAAATACATTTGGAGTTTATTACAGTGTGTCGGTCTGACTGCAATACAGAGTGATGTGTTAGGGCTCATGGGAGGAAGGAAGTGGAAAGCTGTCTGTGAACAGTTCTACAGGATATCCTACACACACACACACACACACACACACACACACACACACACAACACACACACACACACACACACACACACACACACACACATGAATACACTCTATCACATACTGTGCATGTCAAGGGGTCAAAAGAAAAGTAGAGCTATGAGAACATGACAAACACAAGAAGGTGCACGTCTATAGTCTATACAGAAAGAGAACAGTATCAGAGAGCGGGGTTGATTAACAGCTGTGGTTTGTACAGGGGGAAGTTGTAAGGAGGAAATTCCTAGACAGTTCTCCACTGTAGGTGAACCTGAAGTCGGAATCACATCCACCTGTGATTGTGTTTTCAAACATATGTAATGTTGTAACGAAAACCAGTCAGTTTAACCCTAACCCTAACCCTAACATTTCACCCATTGAGCATGTTTGGGATGCTCTGGATCGACGTATACGACAGCGTGTTCCAGTTCCTGCCAATATCCAGCAACTTCGCACAGCCATTGAAGAGGAGTGGACCAACATTCCACAGGCCACAATCAACAACCTGATCAACTCTATGTGAAGGAGATGTGTTGCACTGCGTGAGGCAAATGGTGGTCACACAAGATACTGACTGGTTTTCGGACCCCCCCCAATAAAGCAAAACTGCACATTTCAGAGTGGCCTTTTATTGTGGCCAGCCTAAGGCACACCTGTGCAATAATCATGCTGTCTAATCAGCATCTTGATATGCCACACCTTAGAGGTGGGATGGATTATCTCGGCAAAGGAGAAGTGCTCACTATCACAGATCTTTTCAGATTTGTGAACAATATTTGAGAGAAATGGTTATGTTGTGTATATAGAAAATTCTTTAGATCTTTGAGTTCATCTCATGAAAAATGGGAGCAAAAACAAAAGTGTTGCATTTATATTTTTGTTCAGTGTAATATCCAAGGGATGCATGCAGAGCTGTCATTGGCTGAGATCATTCCGGCAGTGCGTCACGCCTCCACCGTTCCCAGAAATGCATCCGTGGAGGAGCCGTGGAGAACCCATCAGTGTCTCCTCGGTTAGAGCTCCTCCAGAGAGCCTCCTTGATGCTCGATGCTCGGTCCTCGAAGTGCATTTAGAGAAATGAGATATCCTTCAAAATGGCGCGCTGAAATTCATTTCTGGGTCACTACCGGAGGACCGAGGAGTCGAGGAGTTGAGGAGTTGACGAGGGGAAATTTGAGTATTGAGAAACCTCTAATGACGTCCGCTGGCGCATAATAAACACGTCGGATAGTGAAAGTGCATTCGAATTCTCTAAAGTACCGCAGTCTCTTCTCCTAAGTCCTTTTGAATTCTCCTTTCCACTATCCCTTAACCCCGTTACATCTCACTCAGAGGTCAAGGAATAGGAGATAGGGTTAGAACTTAGGAGCTGATTTTTAAACTATCCGACCGCAACCCAGAACTCCAACATACTGTCATCTAATGTCTTTCTATTATGAATTTAAATTGGACTTGTGAAAGTCTTGTGTTCATTGCTATCCCCATAATTACCTAAAAAATTAAGTCTATGGCTTTTACTTCTAATTATTTACCAGGCTAGAGACAGGATGTTGTCCAAATTAAATTCTGTCTCATCACATGACTATGTTTTAGCTTATCTTAACTGTGATATGTTCTTTATACACTTCAAACCCCAGGTAATCTAATATCTGTTAAAAAATCCACATTACAAAATTGTTTTCATTATCACAGGTCAACTTCTTTGGTATTCCCATTCTGGAATTACATCTCTCACAGTAGCCCCTTGGCCACTGATTCTGCATCTGCTTTACCTGTTATAATTCAATCAATATTTAGGAACAAGTACACATTCATCAAACAGTATATATTATCCCCGGAGCAGGTTAGTTCTAAAACTATCATTCAATGGTCAGTCAGGGCGGCAGGTTTCTTTCTCTTAGTTATTTGAGCAGCCATGTTGACACTCAGGGCCGACTCTAGCCAATTTGATGCCCTAGGCGAGATTTTAGCTTAAAGGCTTCAAATGTATTCAGTATTGAATTGGGGGGTGGATATGACATCCTCTTGGGGGGTCCGGGGGTATGCTTCCCCAGGAAGAATCTTTTGAACATTTTAAAGTAAAATGCTTCAATCTGGTGCACTTTTTTCAATTACTAGAGACTAGATCTAGGGGGTACAACTCTAAACACCCATATAAAAAAGATCGGTTTACATTTTAATAATCAAATAAGTATGAGAACATAACCAATAACCTACCATAGCCAATAACAAATAAATGTAACTTATTTTATTTTTGTTGTTCATTCATATCTTATTTTTACCTTGTTAACATTTATTTAGTAATGCAAATGTATATTTCTCCAGTTTTAAACTATATGTTTGGTTTACTGTCCTATAGTAGGCCTATACATTGAAATGATTTCAAACCTGTTTATCCCAATAATTATAAAGGACTGCCTTGTGTGTTTGCATAAATTGTGAGCAAAACGTTTGAGACCCGCTATGATAACTTAGACTAAAGTTAACTATCTAAACACTGAGAGAGTCCTTTACCTCACTGAGCTGTAGTTATCTTATCAGCCTCTCAGACCCCATTTACACGGGAACGTTTGCGTTTACGCCAGAGTTCCCGTTAGAATATTTTTTCGCCGGTCAACATGTCCGTTAAAGTTTAAATCTTCCGGACAAAATTTGAAAAGTGCCGGTCAAAAGTCTTCTTTGTTATTTATTGAGCTTTAAAACAAATTCATATGATTCGATATCAAACAAACTAATTAGATTAACTATTCAAAAGTATACAGTAATTTACAATAACACGGGAATAATAAACGGAGCGCTCTCTCCCTCTCCTGACAGTCCGTCAGTATCATACAGCTCGCGGATCAGTAATGAGTGACCCGACAGTAAAAATAAACACATCTATAACTAGTTTAGGTTGTTTGAGAGGTAATTAAAATGGCTACGTGCAGGGGCGGCGCCAGGGGGTAGCTTGGAGTTGCTATAGCAACTCCAACAATTGGCCTAGCAACGGCTTAGCAACCCCATTGTTTTGTTATTAAAATGTCTCTATATATACATTCTCGCCGAGATGGCTTGGCTAATGTTGTTATAATTCTCAGTATGTGAACACAGATTGAAAATGGAAAGATTTCTCACAAGTCAGAGTAAACGACCGCGATCTCCAACGGAGCCGGTCCAGTCGGACAACCCTGCTATCAGTGTGTGTGTGTGTGTGTGTGTGTGTGTGTGTGTGTGTGTGTGTGTGTGTGTGTGTGTGTGTGTGTGTGCGTGCGTGCGTGTGTGCGTCTGTCTGTTTGCGGTGTGGTGATGAGGTTAAATGCCACAGCATGCCAGTTGAAACAGTGAACGATCGCTATTGTGTACTTGTACGCTTAGGGTGTATGGTATTATACCAGTGGTGAACCGTCAGGGCCTTCGAGGTATTCAGAGAATACCCTGGAACACTCAACTAAAACAAACAAAAAATCGTTTAATTATATAAATAAAATGTACATAAATAGTGTGTGTGTCTACAGAAGGTCCAGTTGTGATAGACACGGTTCGCCACTGTATTACTTTCGAATCCACTTCGACCGATAGAACTATTAACAAAGCAGTTATATACTAATAAAGGACTGGCTTATCTAAAGCCAGTTGAGTAGCACTTGAAATGTTTTATCTCTATGAAACCTACTCATATGATTCTGTTTTCTTCAAGTTTGTATTTTGTTGGTCGAACGCACTTATTGTAAGTCGCTTTGGATAAAAGCGTCAGCTAAATGCAATGTAATGTAATGTAATATTATACAAAAATATTGCGGAGCACAGAAAAAGTGTTCAAATTCTGCTTTTACAAACTTATTTTGGTTGTGCTTACCTTGCAAAGTAATGTTATAGGCTAAGTTTCAGAGGAATGTTTTAATGTAAATATTAATGATAATATTGTAGCGTGTCCAAGTTATTTCAGTTATCAGATGTGCACAGTTTAGTACGAGCCTATAGGCTCGTACTAAACTGTGCACATCAGCACATCAGCAGTGCTCTTCAACAGTTTTGGATGTCTTCCCACGATTCCTCGACATCACTGGCTTGGTAAGAAAGACAACTTCTTTATATTTAGTGAATTGTCACTCAATGTATAAACTTTTAAGTTGCATAAGTATAAAAATGTGTGTTCTTTTGTAGATTGACCAAGATTTCACCATGATGTTTGGAGAGGAAGTGTCGGGCAGATTTTTGGCAAAATGGCCTACTTTTTTCAAACCTAGGATCCTGACAGACTGCAAACAACTGACTTCTAATGAACACATTGAAGACCTCTTGTCTGCGCAGCACGACTCAGGTGGGTCTGGTTAGTTTCTTCTCTTTAAAATTATATGATGTGAATGTGTCAGACATTTTCTCCTGTTTTTCCCCTAGGCTGGGACAGTGACTTATCAAGCATTCTACTGTTGGTTCACTTGCTGCCGCCCACGTCCAAAGGCCACAAAAAGAGTCCAAAAATCAGCGCATGTCAAGCTGAAGACCATGTTGTTCGATATTTGCAGGTATGCAAATAGTAATGTACTTATGTAGGGCTGTTCGACTAATCTTGTGATTGTTTTTAGGTTAACAATTATTAATTTACAAAAACACTGTGGTACGCCATCTCCATTTTGGAAAGGCTGCAGATAACACGATTAACGAATCAACCTTTCCTTTAACAGATAACAATAACTTTGACCAATTAATTAATAAAAAATAAAAAAACTCCTATTGTCATCAACTCGTGGAGACATGTGGACATAATTATGCAAACTTTCACTTGTGCCTTCAGTCATATTTCAGTTTATTTCATGATTTTCTCATAATTCTTGTTTACATTTTGTTAAAGAATGGAGCCAGTGTCCAAACCTTCCTTTCTGGTGTGGCCCCGGGTCAGCCCTTCCTCCTGTGTGTGGGTCAAAAGAAGAACAGCATCCAAAGATACTACATCATCATTGACCACAAGGCCATCCCTTGCAAGGCACAGACATCCTTGGCAGCTTTCGACGAGCTCTTCAAAGCACACTTCATCTTCAGTGTCAACTACCACGAATCCCTCTTCAACTTCTATACATTCATCCAAACCACAGTTTTTAACATTGATGTGGGAAGTGCCAAGGAAAGTCCCAGAGTCAAGGAGCTCAGAGCGAGATTTTTGCACAACGCTTGAGGTGATACATATCCCTGGATGCAAATATGTTTCTTTGTTATGTCTGTAAGGCACACCACAAAAGTTCTGCATTGCTTTGTCAGCATTTAAGACTCCAGCACGGTCTATATCCTGGAAAGACATTACGTTTAAAATGTGGACAGCCGGGATGTTGTTTATCGTTTTGCACCTATTCAGGTTTCAAGAAGCATCTTGTTCATTTACATAGAGATGTTGCTTTGACTAATACTGATGACAATGTGGACACTCAGAATGAAGTTAGTGAGCCCTCAACTTCACAGGCAGTTACAGACTCTCCAACAACTACCGAGCTCTCTGTTGACAATAATCTTGTGTTAAACATGTGTGCTTCTGTTGTAGCACAGTTGCAAGCATCTGGTGTTGCTGAGAGCACAGTCCAAGCAATGGTGGGGTCCATGGAGGATCTTGTAAATGACATTCATACGCAAGCAAGAGAGGCAGTTCTCAGCTGTACTCCAGAAATTCAAGGCACAGATTTTGAAAAGAAGGTGGAAAAGTGTTTTGATCAACTAGAAAATCCGTTCTCAACTTTGAACACAAGAGTGAAACGACAGAAGTTCTTTGAGGAAAAGTGGGAAATTGTTGAACCTGTTGAATATGTTCTTGGAGTGCGGTTTGATGTTCGCAGGGATCACACAACAGGAACTTACAGTCAGGTCCCTGTAACTGATACATTTGTGTATACACCCATCCTGGGAACTCTTAAGTATATGTTCAAGAACACTGAATTGTGTGAAAGTTTCTTGCAAGCCAAGCATCAAGAAGAAGGAGTTTATAAAGACATATGTGATGGTTCATACTTCAAGAATAGCGTTTTGTTTTCCCAGAACAAACATGCTCTACAAATTCAACTCTATTTTGATGAGTTTGAGACAGCAAATCCCTTAGGTTCAAAGAAAGGGATTCACAAACTTGGTTGCATTTACTTTATATTGAGGAACCTGCCCCCAAAATATAATTCTGTGTTGATGAATATACATGTTGTTGCACTCTTTCACTCACAAGACCTGAAGACTTATGGATTTGATGACATCTTAAAGCCTCTTGTTGATGATCTTAAAATACTTGAAACACAAGGAATTGAGGTGCCTTTCTCAGACTCACCTTTGCTTGGTTCTGTTATACAAGTAACAGGTGACAACCTAGGCTTACATGGACTGTTCGGTTTTGTCGAGTCCTTCAGCGCTAACTATTACTGTAGATTTTGTTTGACAAGTAAGGCTGAGGCACAGTCTATGTTTACTGAAGATGACCCTGGCATGATTTTTCGTACAAAAGAAATGCATGCAGAACATTGTGCAGCTCTACAGGAAAATCCTATGTTGAGTTCAACATTTTCCACACCTCTGACAACTATGCAGTTGACATAATGCACGACTTACTTGAAGGTGTTGTACAGTACGAACTCAAACTAATCTTTCAATACCTTGTCAACCATAAGTATCTGTCTTTGGAATCATTGTCACAGAGGATCCAAAGTTTCAACTGTGGTTATATTGAGAGAAAAAATAGGCCAAGCGGGTTGAAAATGGATGATGTTAGCAAGGACCTTGGTCTAAATGCAATACAGTCGTGGTGTCTTGTGAGAAATGCTCCTCTTATTTTTGGTGATGTATTGGAAAGAAATAACTGTTACTGGAATCTGCTCCTCCTCTTGATTCAGATTGTGAATATTGTTTTTTCACCTATTGTAACTAACGGTATGACATACTTTTTGAAGCACTTGATTAAGGACCACCACAAGCTATTTAAATCTTTGTTTTCAGAGAAAAGATTGATTCCAAAGCATCATTTTATGCTACATTATCCGCGTTGCATTAGAAAAATAGGTCCACTCCTTCATGTATGGTGTATGCGGTTTGAAGCGAAACATAATTTTTTTAAAAGATCAGTGAAAAATTTCAAAAATATCACAAAAGCATTGATGAAACAACACCAGAGACAGCTAGCTTACCACTGGGAGAATTTTGATTTTCAGAGATTTGAGTTTGGTCCAGTGAAAAAAGAAACTATTGATAGCTTGGAAGGAGGAGATGTTTTAAGTTCTGTATTTAATGTAAATGCATACTGTGAAGTGTCAACCACTAATTGGGTGAAGAACTATGGAACAGAATATCAGATTGGTATGTTTGTTTGCACTGGAACAAATATGGAAGATCCTGTTTTCAGAAAGATCACAAACATTCTTGTACATAATGAGCAAGCATTTATTTTGACATGCAGAGTGGACACTTTATTTTGATGATCATTTCAATGCATACTGTATCAGTGAGAGCGCAGATTCATTTTCTGTTTTTCCAGTTAAGGAGTTGATTTATTACAGACCCTATGACAAACAGTTTTCTAATAAGATGTGTGAAAAATATTATATTGTGCCACATTGTCATATCGTGTGACCTGTGTTGGTCATTGTTGGTTATTGCAAAGCCAGTGCTGTTTTTTTTGTGGTGAGCTTGTTTGAAATAAATACAGATTCAAACTGCAACTTGTGTGGTTTTCTTTGTAAATTATATTATTATTATGAGTAGTAGTAGTAGATGTAGATTTAACACTATCCATAGTGTTAATATAGATTTAACACTATCAATAGTGTTAATATAATCTGAATCTTATTCAGTGTTAAAACAACACAATGATAGTGTTAATTTTTGACACTACACACTAGTGTTAGGAAAATTCAACACTGGTGAGTGTTACATTTCAACTACTGAGAGTGTTGTTTCAACTCTGTCATGTTTAACACATCAAAAAGTGTTATTTTAACTCGATCTAGTGTGGACCAATATAGACACTTTTAAAGTGTTGAATTTAACTCCCTAGGAGTTGAATTAACACTTCTGAATTTGCTGTGTACATTTGTAAAGTTATTTAGGCAATGTTGTTGGTGGGAGTTAGGGAGAGACCGCCCCTTCCAGGTGTGTGTGTGTGCGTTGTCCGGTGTGTGTGGAGGGAGTACGAGACGGTAGGAGTTGTCTTCGAGTGTGGGGAAAAGTCATAATGAGTGTTCTATTGATTGGTTCTGTAAGGCGTGACTGTGGCCGTCAATACCAGAAAATAAAGAGAACATTTTCGACATTGAAGGCTCGAGTGATCTGTGATTTTGAATAGCGGTGAACGTTACAATATGAACAGGCTCGTGCTTGGCCCACTGGTATTGTTTGTTTATTTAGAAAATTAACTAGCAACGCCGTGCTGTCATATAGCAACTGCTAAGCTACAGCAGCAAAACAATCCTATTCTAACCTGAAGTGTGTGTTTTGTCCCGCTCACCGCTGCATGTGATCATGCAGAGCTGCGTGTTGACTCGTCAGCAGCAGCTGATCTCTCTCCCGTCAGATTAGACTTTACTCGTGTTTATGTCCATATTGATCAGATCTAGCTAGTTATAGCTAATGATATAACTACCTGCTTATTAAAAGACACCTAAACAATAAGCGTTGCTATGCAAACGGGCGAGGCCGCAAAGTATAACGCAGCATTATGCATTTGTTTATATGCCCACCGGAACCCCGAGGCATTACCAACAGATCCATGGGTGTCGCAGCCATTATATGAGGGTGGGACAAGTCCCCCCCACTTTTTCAAATGATTAGTTTAGACCCCCCACTTTTACCATGTGGAAAGTCCGTGAATCGGTCTATCCACTCGCCGCACTTTGTAGAGCGCTGTGTCAGTGTTTCACTATCAAATCCATTCCACTTGCTTATTGAGAGAGGGCCCAAATCAATGAAACTCCGTACCATGTTTTCACTGTTACTTTGTACCAAGGCAGATTCTCACATAGCGCGCATATGTTCAAGGAGTGTTGTCATAGTTGGACAGCTCAGACCTGTTGTATGAAGCGATGCCGGTAGCAGAGGTAAGGCACACACACCAAGTGTTCAGGACATTGTTAACACAGCGAAAATCAAAGCTGACGTTCTCTTGGTTTTATATGTTTTCTCCCCCAGACAACATGGACATAAGAACATTTTTTTCAAAGAAGAGGAAAGTAAGTCATCAGCTGGTAGCAGTTAATCAGTTAAAAGTGATGGCGGCGGCAAGTGCGTCTCACTTCTGGAGAGGAGTTTCGTCTTCATGTCATGATAGAGAGATACAAATACTGAATAGTTTAGATGAGAAAAGGCATCGAAATGCCAGGTTATTTATCTTGTAAACAGGGAACATGAATAACCCGATCTCTCTGTGCTCATGTAAACACCATATCCCCAATATGATCATAACCGGGATAATACTAAACGGCTTACTGATGTAGACGCAGTCAGTGTGTTTTACTGGAGCCTCAGTTCGATAAGAGATTCTTTTCTGAGTTCTTTAAGGTACTCTCTCTCAAAATGGTAATGTGCATTATGTTTTAATCATACTTCTTATCATTCAGAAGCTTTTTGTGTGTGTTTATGTTTTACTGAGTGCTTAGAGGCAATTTCCATCCCAGTATTCAGTTAACTATTTATTTTCTGTGCACATTACATAGACTAGCTAATATTCTACCTACTGCTTGGGACTTTGAGTCTTCAAAATGTCCAATGTCACAGACTGGGACTTACTTTAGAGTCAGTTGTAATTACATTCAGTATGACTTGTTATGATTCAATGTGAAAGAGTATACTGCGCAATAAATAATGATCACTTCACCACCTCTCTTGACATCTAGGTGAACTTAACATCTGTATGGAGTCAGATCAGTCTCAATATTAATAAATGCTCACAGAAGGATTCACAAATGTATTTTGCGATTTATATATAAATGGTGGTGGTTTGTTACTGGACTTCTGTGCTAGTCATGGATTGGCCATAACAAACACCATGTTCGAACATAAGGATGCTCATAAGTGTACGTGGTACCAGAGCACCCTAGGCAGAAGGTCCATGATCGATTTCGTTATCGTATCATCGGACCTGAGACCGTATGTTTTGGACACTCGGGTAAAGAGAGGGGCGGAGTTGTCAACTGATCACCATCTGGTGGTGAGTTGGGTCGAGTGGCGGGGGAAGCCTCTGGATAGACCTGGTAAGCCCAAACGTGTAGTTCGGGTAAACTGGGAACGTCTGGAGGAGGCCGAAGTTCAGGAGGCCTTCAACTCACACTTCCGGCGGAGCTTTTCGGGCATTCCTGTGGAGGTTGGGGACATTGAACCAGAGTTGTCGGTGTTCAAAGCCACTATTGCCGAAGCCGCGGCGGGGAGCTGTGGTCTCAAGGTCCTAGGTGCCTCAAGGGGCGGTAACCCTCGAATCTCCTGGTGGACACCGGTGGTCAGGGAAGCCGTCCGACTGAAGAAGGAGGCCTTCAGGGATTTGTTATCCCGGGGGACTCCCGAGGCAGTTGCAAGGTACCGACAGGCCCGAAGGGCAGCAGCCTCAGCCGTGGCCGAGGCAAAGCAGCGGGTGTGGGAGAAGTCCGGAGAAGACATGGAAAAGGACTTTCGGGCGGCACCAAAGTTGTTCTGGAAAACTGTCCGACACCTCAGGAGGGGGAAGCAGGGAACCATCCAAGCTGTGTACAGTAAGGATGGGACGTTGTTGACCTCAACTGATGGAGTGTTAGGGCGTTGGAAGGAGCACTTTGAGGAACTCCTGAACCCGACAACTCCGCCCTCTATGTTAGAGGCAGAGCTGGAGTATGACGGGGGATCGACACCAATCTCCCGGGGGGAGGTCACTGAGGTCGTCAAACAACTTCACAGTGGCAAAGGGGTTGAGGAGATCCGCCCAGAAATGCTGAAGGCTCTGGGTGTTGAGGGACTGTCATGGTTGACACGTCTCATCAACGTTGCGTGGAAGTCGGAAACAGTACCGAAGGAGTGGCAGACCGGGGTGGTGGTTCCCCTTTTTATAAAGGGGGATCAGAGGGTGTGTGCCAATTACAGAGGCATCACACTACTCAGCCTCCCCGGGAAAGTTTACTCTATGGTACTCGAAAGGAGGGTCAGGCCGATTGTCGAACCGCAGATTGAGGAGGAATAATGTGGATTCCGTCCTGGTCGTGGAACGACGGATCAGCTTTTTACTCTTGCAAGGATCCTGGAGGGGGCCTGGGAGTACGCTTATCCAGTCTACATGTGTTTTGTAGACTTGGAGAAGGCGTATGACTGGGTTCCCAGGGAGTTACTGTGGGACGTGCTGCGGGAATATGGGGTGAGGGGGTCTCTACTCAGGGCCATCCAATCTCTGTACTCCCAAAGCGAGAGCTGTGTCCGGGTCCTCGGCAGTAAGTCGGACCCATTTCCGGTGAGGGTTGACCTCCGCCAAGGCTGTGCTTTGTCACCAATCCTGTTTGTAATATACATGGATTGGATTTCGAGGCGTAGTCGTGAGGGAGGGGGTATGCAGTTCGGTGGACTAAGGATTGCACCACTGCTTTTTGCAGAGGATTTGGTTCTAATGGCTTCATCGGTCTGCGACCTTCAGCTCTCACTGGATCGGTTCGCAACCGAGTGTGAAGCGGCTGGGATGAGGATCAGCACTTCCAAATCTGAGGCCATGATTCTCAGCAGGAAACCGATGGAATGCCCACTCCAAGTAGGGAATGAGTCATTACCCCAAGTGAAGGAGTTCAAGTATCTCGGGGTCTTGTTCTCGAGTGAGGGAACAATGGAGCGTGAGATGGGTCGGAGAATCGGAGCAGCGGGAGCGGTACTGCAGTCACTTTACCGCACCGTTGCGACGAAAAGGGAGCTGAGCCAGAAGGCAAAGCTCTCTGTCTACCGCGCCATTTTCGTTCCTACCCTCACCTATGGTCATGAAGGATGGGTCATGACCGAAAGAACGAGATCGCGGGTACAAGCGGCCGAGATGGCTTTTCTCCGCAGGGTGGCTGGTGTCTCCCTTAGGAATAAGGTGAGAAGTTCGGTCATCCGGGAGGGACTCGGAGTTGAACCGCTCCTCCTTCGCGTCGAAAGGAGCCAGTTGAGGTGGTTCGGGCACCTAGTTAGGATGCCACCTGGGCGCCTCCCTATGGAGGTGTTCCAGGCACGTCCAGCTGGGAAGAGACCGAGGGGTAGACCTAGGACCATGTGGAGGGATTATATATCTTCGCTGGCCTGGGAGCGCCTTGGGATCCCCCAGTCAGAGCTGGTTGATGTGGCCAGGGAAAAGAAAGTTTGGGGCTCTCTGCTGGAACTGCTACCTCCGCGACCCGACCACGGATAGGCGGGAGAAGATGGATGGATGGATGGATATATAAATGGCTCTCCACAACAATATCTCTCAATGCACTCACAAATATTTATTGTTGTATATAAATGTACAAAAAATGGGTATTCAAACTGCTTTTTATTCATTCAAAGACGGCTCTGAATTAATAATCAAATATGTTTCCTTTCTTTACTACTGGATGAAATTACAAAATGTACCCATCATTTTCCTCATGCTAGTATAGCCACATAAATGTATCAAACCACCTGTTAAAATGCACCAGAATACAGGAAATCTATTTTTTTTTAACCCCCGTTAACAATGTCCCCCCCACTTTCAGGATGCTTCCTACGCCCATGAACAGATCAACGCACAATCAACAGGACATCTCTTTCACCACATTAAGTGTTAGACATTAGAATTGACTATTCTTGTCTGTCACATACTCTTTTGTTTGTCACATAAGTGGCACAAGTTGCGCAACTGATGCAGGATTGCGCTAAGGGGAAATAATTTTGACCAGACAATTTGACCGGAGAGATTTAGATTTGCCGGTCTTCAGCATATTTTACCGGTCATAGTCCGGTAATTACCGGCTAACGGGAACTCTGGTTTACGCACCGTATGCGTTTTTAAACAAGTCTTCCGTTCACACGCATTCGATTAATTTAACGTGTCCGTTCAACCGAGACTGGTCGACCCGCTGGAAATGCTGTAGTAAATAGGCCGGGCCTGTAAGTGACGCTGCTGCCGCTACAAAATACACCAAAAGCAGCAAAGAAGACCCCGGAGCATGGTTGCCATGGTTGCCCTTCTGTTTATTCTCTGCGGTGGACGGCGTGTGCTCCTGCTGTTAAACTCCGGTAGTCCACCAGCAGATGAAAAACACCCACCTCTCTGCCTCTTCCAAGGGACGAGGGAACCGTGCGGCAGAGTTTCCGTTTCGCCAGTCAACATGTCCGTTAAAGTTTAAATCTTCCGGACAAAATTAGAAAAGTGCCGGTCAGAGGTCTTCTTTGTTATTTATTGAGCTTTAAAACAAATTGATGACGACTCTATATAAGAATATAAGAATAATAAACGGAGCCTCTCTTTTCCTCCCCCTCTTCTGACAGCCCAGCAGCTGATCTCTGAGCAGGCGACGTGGGGAGAGGAAGATGTGGGGAGAGGGAGGCGGGGCTATCTTTATTTTTTCAGGAAATGATCTTATAGAGGCGTACAAACGGATCCATTTGCCCCCCCAGAGCGTTCCGTTTGCAGATCTATCCACCTCGGGACCCGTTATCGTTTGTGGGGTCCATTTCTATCGTTTTGTTACGACCTTGTGTAAACGAAAGGACTATACGCAAGAGAAACTATGCGGATACAACCCGTATCGTCCTCGTGTAAACGGGTTCTCAGTCTGTCAGGAGAGAGCTCCCCTCCACCTTTGTTGTAGAAACATCTTCTTCTTATATCCGTTAGCTAAGCTATAACCAGGTGCTAACAACAACGGTGCTGATACCTCGCCTCCACACTCACTCGCACTTTGGCTGTGAGCTGCGGGCGCCAGATAAGCCAACATCCCCCACTTTCATCACTTACAGCGCCCATCGTACAGGGCAAATGAAAAGTGTAACCCGGGTGATAAGGGTGTTACCTTTACTTAATTATGAATTTTGTTACATCAAGGCCGAACATTTAAATGACCACTTCCACTAACGGTCAAAAATGTTTTTCCCCCTCCCAGAGCTGCCAGCGCCCCCCCAGATCTGGCGCCCTAGGCAAACATCTATAACGCCAATGCTGAGGACCGGTCCTGTTGACACTATAGATCCATACATACTCCCCCTTTCTACACATGAACCCATGCGTAACAAAATCCTGTATGGGAAGAAAAACCTTCAGGTAAGCATTGGTTATAGGAACATACCAAACATTATTCACAAATCATCATTATTTCCACACTAAACACTCCAGTGAAAAGACGTGTTTCTCTTCATCTTTCAGTCCTTACGTTTTTAGTTAGAGGCCCTACACTCATAACTTTCCACCTCCTGTTGAAGAAAAAAGGGCGTCAAGTAGATGAGAAACAGGTCACGTGCAGTTTTCCAATTTGTGGAATTTAGGAAACCTCTCATTTCCCACAAAATAATGTGTTGGTCCAAAAACATGCTTGGTAAGCTATTGTTACACTGATCACATGCAGACATACATTCACACTCACACTGTCTGGTTGTAAAGTCAAGTTTGGTCAGGTACACCCCAGACACTCTGACTGACAGTGTTACTTGACAAAAGCACTGTCAATGACAGACAGTGACAGTGCTTTTGTCAAGTAACACTGTCAGTCAGGGTCAAAGGTAATTTGGTCTCAGTCTTTTGGCCATGTGTCGTGCTCTGCAGAGACTTTGATATTTCAGCATAGGCAGGTATCCTTTGTCTACAAAAATCTGTCATCTGCAGAGTGCCATCATTTATGTATTCACTATTACAACTATAATTTTCAAGATGGCTTTAACTTTTCATTGGGACAGCTGCTTCCCACATTTTTGAAATTTGGTAGCCAAGAATTTCACTTCCTTATAGTACTACTACTGCAGAAACTTTTGCATATAATTATTCTCTTGAGTCAAAACATCATTAGGATCTGCGAGGCTCTGCCATGTATTTCATAATTCATTACATTCATTTATTTTCAATTCTGGTCTACTTAAAGAAAAAACATTGGGTGTCTGGAAATGTCACAATTACTCCTTCCTTCATCAAGGATTCAAAAACAAGAGTAATTTCATCAAAGGTTTGTAGTTGAAAGTAGGAGTTATCACTATGGCAGGTATGTTTTTAACCTGTTAAGCCCGGGAGCCACCAACATCTTGCAAGAAACAGCGTCTTAGGGCTTCTCAACATTTAACAAACTATGAATGTCATATCCACTTAACGGGAAGAAACTCAGCTACCTGACGATATGAACTATTTTTACCGAAACAAAACACAAGTCTAACGCCGAGCCTCTGAATTAGCACTAAGCAAAAGAGTGCCAACGCACTAAGCACATAACTCACGGTAGAAATATGTTATACTCCATCGGATCTGCACAAACTAGATATCACATGAAAGCTGGGATTCTACAGATTCCAATGGTATAAGTATCATCATGGAGCAACCAAAATTCGCGGCAGCGATGGCAAAACTACACACAACTTAGCTGTATGACCTAAACGTGATCTATTCGAGGACCATTGCACTGTTCTCTAGTGACCCCGATGTTGACGTAAAGGATGTCCTTGCCAATGTGCTGGCACCAGTCCCAACTGCCATGTTCCCAGAGGATGGTCTGCAAATTTGTAAAGCCAAGTCCACACTGAAGAAGTCACTCCAGGTTGAAGTCTCCAGGAGGAATGCCGATGATGCAGATGTCACTGTCATTGATGGATCAGCACTTCTTTGGACCATACACTGGCCAGCTGATGGTACTGTCGCTGATTTTATTGATAGTGTTAAAACACGGCTGATTTCATACCTGTCAGAGAGTGACGTCTACCTCATCTTTGACTGATACTATGATTACAGTATCAAGTCTGTCACCAGAGATGTCAGGGAGACAATGGTCAATAGGAAACATCATCTCCTCCTATCAACTAAGCCAGTGGTTCTCAAACTTTTTTCAATAATGTACCCCCTTTGAAAATAAAATTCAGCCAAGTACCCCCTGATCAGCGCAAAAACAATTTGTTAGGGAAAAAATGCTTATATAAAGAGGTACAGTACAGCGCTGCACCATCAGCGTCTGATTTATTAAAACAACAACATTGTAACTGAGAAACACTTAAATGCTACATTTCAAATGTTTCCAATCCATCACTAAATTCATGGCAAACCAATTTTAACATCATGCAATAACACTAAGATGACATTAGTTGCATTGAACGGCTCTTTTTAATAAGTTGTACTTACAATTTAGTGAGAGACATGGGCTTGTGCTTCACTGAGGATCTTTGTCATTCTGACAGGGAGGCAAACTGCAGTTATTACACTTCGCGTTTTGAAATATGTGTAACTCTGTTCATATAAAACCCACTCTGCTCAAACTTTGTTACTTTTCCAAAAATGTGTATATTTATTTATTTAGGGGCGTGGGGAATGAAGAGAACAAAATATATGAGCATGTTATGAGCATGGGATTTTGACCCCTCATATAAACAAAGGCTATGCATAATGCTGCGCTATACTTTGCAGCCACAAGCCATTGCCAAGCAACACTTATTGTATAGGTCCTTTGATAAGCAGGCAGTCATATCATTAACTAGAACTAGCTAGATCTGATAGATTTGGACATAAACGCGAGTGAAGTATAACCGGACGCGAGAGAGAGAGAGATCAGAGATCAGATCAGCTGCTGCTGACTGAGAACACGCAGCTCTGCATGATCACAGCTCCGCCGCTGTGACGGACCATTGAGTGGAGCAAAATACACTAAGAGTTAGACCTAACATACTTAGCTAGTTTATCTACTCTGGAACAAGCTAAACTGGTTATAAATATGTGTATTCTTTACTGTCGGGTCACTTATTACAGGTTCAGCGAGCTGCACAAGACTGACAGGCTGCCAGGAGAGGGAAAGGAAAAGAGAGCACCCCGTTTATTTTCCCATTTTATTATCCAGAATTACTGTACACCTTTGAATAAAGTAGTTCATCTAGCCTACTATTAGTAGTTTGTTTAAATGCAGTAGCCTACTTATGTGTTTTTCTTCCATTAAAATAAAATAAATCTCACGTACCCCCTGCAGTACTCCAATGTACCCCTAGGGGTCCGCGTACCCCCATTTGAGAACCACTGAACTAAGCTACCAGCCCAGAAAGTTGTCTTGTCATCCATTGAAAACAAGAAACGGCTCAACCTATTTAAGTAACTGACTGAAGACAGGCTTTTCCATCCACGGGGCACAAACAAAGAAGGAGCCCATATGAGCTAGAAAATCAGCAGGAAGAAGCTGACACCATCATTGTCCAACAAGTTTTGGTTTCTGCTGACACAGATGTGTTTGTCCTACTCCTTTACCATTACCATCAGACAGGACTGGATGTACCACTCATCGTGGAATCCCCCCGCAAGGAAAGAGCCATAGTGGACATCAAGGTGACACTGTCCAAGCATTCAGAAATTGTCGAGAACCTTTTACAAGCCCATGCCATATCGGGATGTGACACTGTAGCGTCTTACTATGGGTTGGGAAAAGGCTCTGTCATCAACGTCCTGAAAGCTGGGTACGAACTATCAACCATTGGCAACATGGATGCACCATTCCAGCAAGTCCTCTACAAAGCCACTGCCCTCATCTCAGCCTGTTATGGCATAAAGGAGAACACAAACATGTCACACACAAGGCTACTTGTCTGGGGGGGAAATAATGGAAAAGGACATATGTCTGCTCCAAACCGTGCTGCTCTACCACCAACAAATGAAGCCTTCATTGAGAATGTTAAGAGGGCCCACTTTCAGGCAATGTTGTGGCGAAATCTCAATGTAAACCTGCTGCCAGCACTGAACCCAGAGGAATTTGGATGGAAAAAAGATATGTGTAACAGGTCACTGATCCCAACCCATCTACCAGAAGATGCCAAATGTGTCCCAGATTACATTTAGGGGATGATCAGGTGTGGCTGCAAGAGTGAGACCCCTTGCAACTCCAAGAAGTGCAGTTTGCTGTGCACAATGTTCTGTGCATGTTTCAGGTTGGGATGCTCAAGATCCTAACACTAGATGATCATCAGCAATATTTGTAATGTGTCATTTCTATATGCTAATGAGCAACGTTTTATCCAACAATCTGCTTGTCTTTCGTTTGTGTTGTTGGTAATAAACGCCACGCAGTGAGCAAAAGAGAGAAATAGTTTTCATTGTCTTTGCAGAACTCACTGCACTAAAAATTTTTTTTTGCTGGGTCAGCTTGAAACGGTTAATATTAATTCATTTAGAATACAATGCACTGTATGAATATAAACATTGGGGGAGGCAAATATGATGCATTTGATTTGAATATATTTCAATATTATTGCATGAAATCTCATAAATCCTTATTTTTCTGGGATTTAGGCGTTTTGGGCATGAAGGGGTTAATATCTGAAAATGCTAAAAGGTTATCAGTGGGCACCCTCCTGTACTCCTTTTGAATAAACATTGGAGAAAGTAAATTGGGTGCATTTGATTTGAGTATTTTGCATGAAATCTCATAAATCCTTATTTTTCTGGGATTTTGGCCATGAAAGGGTTAATATCCAAAAATGCTCAAGGGATTTATGTTTATGTTTATTTAGGATCCCCATTAGCTTTTGCTCTCGACAAAAGCTACTCTTCCTGGGGTCCGACACTTAAAACAATACAACAATAATACAACAATAATACAGCAACATTTAGGACATAAGTCCTGACATCATTAACAACATTAAAAACATCACCAATATCATCAACAACAAAAATTAAATTAGGGTTCACAGCTCACAAGGGTACATGGTCATTAGTAGATGGCCCTTCAATCTCTTCTTGAAAGAGGCTCTGGACTCTATTTCAGTAAGGTAGTTTGGCAATGAGTTCCATTCCTTTATAGCTCTATAAGTCACAGAAGATTTCAGAAGATTTGTCCTGGGTTTAGGTGCCAGTAGATGGCCTGATGTAACTTGTCTAGTCTTATGGTCATGCTCGTCTCTTGTGTAAACTATTTGATCATAAAAATACAGTGGTTTTTTGCTAAATTGGATTTTCTTTAGAAAAGTGATAACACGAGATTGCAGACGTTTCTCAAGTGGAAGCCATGATAGGTTTCTATGCATAACTCCAATATGAGTGCGCTTCGAACAGTGGAGAGCTAGTCTGGCAGCCTTGTTTTGAGCTATTTGTAATTTCTGTACAGTAAATGTGTTTTTGCTGCTGATGACCATATGACCGGACAGTACTCAAGATGTGACAAAACCAGAGACTGAATGACTTGTTTCAAAGTGGTTGGTGTTACATACTTTGTACATTTTCTCGCCACAGCTATGCTCCTTCCCATTTTAGTTACGATACTGTCAATTTGCTTTGTCCACCGTAAACCAGAATCAAGAACAATGCCAAGCAATTTAGTCTCGTTTACCTGTTCCGTTGGCTGACCAGCCAGTGTCAGGCTTAATTGAGGATTGCTGCTTAACATATGTCTGGATCCGAACACCATTGCTCTTGTTTTTGCAATGTTGAGTACCATTTTGTTATTGTTGACCCAGTCTGCTATGGCTTTAATCTCTATTTTAAGTAGATAGTTTAACTCACTGCATGTTGATTCTGTACTGTACATTGTGGAATCATCAGCATACATTATTACACTGGACTTATTTAATACGTAAGGAAGGTCATTTGTGAATATAGAATACAACAAAGGCCCAAGCGAACTCCCCTGTGGGACCCCACACTGCAACACCTTACTTTCAGAAAAGCTCCCATTGAAAAAGACTTGCTGCCTTCTCCTAGTCAGGTAGCTCTCCATCCAACACATAGCAACAGAACCAAAGCCATAGCATTTGAGTTTGTTCAGCAGCAGACTATGATCGATTACATCGAAAGCTGCACTAAAGTCTAACATCACAGCTCCTACAAGCCTCCTATCATCCATGCTCTTTAACCAGTCGTCGGCCATTTGTTCAAGTGCTGTACTTGTAGAGTGACCAACCATCTCTATAGGCATGTTGGTAGTTCGTTGTCAGATTGTTACTTGAAAAGTAGTATTGAATTTGGGTGTATACTATTTTTTCTATTAATTTACTTAACACTGGGAGGAGACTTATAGGTCGACTATTGGAACCAGCAAAGGTTTTTCTTTTATCCTTGGGTAATGGGATAACCTTGGCTCCCTTCCAGATCTCGGGGCACACGCCTTGCTCTAAACTTTTATAAAACATGTGACTCAATGGCTTGGATATGTATTTGGCTGTCATTTTGAGTAGTTTACCATCCAAGTTGTCAATCCCAGGAGATTTATCATCGGACAGATGTAAAAGCATATTTTCAACATATTCTTCTGTAAAATTGTGGAATTCAAACATGCACTGCTTTTCCCTCATGATACAATCTTTAATGATGTGATGTGACACTGTGTCCTCGACTGCACCCATGGCATTCCTCAGCTTATCTACTTTATTTGTGAAATAATCATTAAAATGATTTGCAATATCTGCTGGCTTGGTAATGAATTTACCCTCGGTTTCTATAAAGGAAGGATGCATGTGTGATTTCCTCCCCATTATGTTATTCAATATTTTCCATAATTTCTTTCCATCATTCGTAGAATCACTGATTTCCTGCATGTAGTATTCCCTCTTTCTACATTTATTCAATTTGGTTACCGCATTTCTTAGTTTACAGTAATGTTGTTTGTCACATAGAGAACCTGTTCTGTCTGCAGTTTTTTTAGCATCATCTCGTTGGACCATTAAACTTCTCATCTCGTCATTCAACCAAGGTGCACACTTTGACCGTTCAGATTGTTCCTGATTAAACCCCTTATAAGACCTTCTATAATTTATCTTGGAGCCAGCCTTAGCTATTTTGGTCTTGCGTACTATAGCAACTAGATTATGATCACTAAAGCCAACTGTGAGTGACAACACTTTAGTGCAGTGCTCTGTTAGTATAGATGTGGTCAATGTAGGTCATTGTAATACCCCCATGTTTATTTGTAGCCCTTCTGGTTGGTGATGTTATTACCTGAGTCATATTACAAATTTTGGCAGCTAATGCAATCTTGTTCCACGTGGGGCATTTCTCATTGAAGGCATTGATATTCAGGTCTCCCATGAAATATATTTCGCTATTACACTCAGCTGTATTATCTACCATTTCACAAATACCATCTAGATAGTTTGAATTGGCACTCGGTGGCCTATAACAGCATCCAATAATATGGGTTTTAAATTTGGCAATTGTATTTGTAACCATAAAGCTTCTATTTCATTTTTCATTAGGTCGTATCGTACTTTAGCTGGAATATGATTTTGTACATAGATCAAAACTCTGCCACCATTCTTATCTCTATCCTTTCTGAACAGATTGTAACCATGCATTGCATTGATATCACCGGGCACCCTCCTGTATTTTGAAGAGGTACCTCCAAGCTACAAGAAACAGCAGAAAAAAAAACTATCAGACGAAACAAGGTTCATCCAAAAATCAGGCTTTGGCTCCCAGACTATTACCTTTGCTGTTTTCTGATCAAAAGTTGTGTTCAATGGCATTAAAACACATATACACGCTGCTGAAGGTTAATCCAATGTCTCTGTGTCCCTTTGAAATGATTACTGATAATCCATCATCATATTTATGGCAATAAGCCTAGTTTTCAGATTTCAGAGCGTATCATAGCTTTCGGTTTGGGCAAGCTTCGTGCGCATCACTCTCACTCCTCAATGGTAACGTGTAGGTGGATTTAGGAACCCCCCCTCGATTCTATTGGCTCTAACGGTTCAAAAGAGGTGTCAATCACCAAAATCGATCAATGGGTTCCAGAGATATGGCAAATACACCCAAATGACCAAAGAGGTGGTGTTTTTTTTCTAAACCTCTCTAAAAAGGTCAAATGTCACTTGTTTTGCATCAATGTTGATACAGGGTACTTATTATGTGTTTATAGTTTGGATTCCTAAAGCTTTTAGTCTACCATCCCATCATTCAAGGGTGGTTTTCACTATAAGTAATGGGTTTTTTTTGGACGGACAATTTACATTTTTTTTACTATGCTCAATCTGAATTTACTTTAAAATAAAAAAAATCTACGTTGATTCTGACTCTTCTACATCCAACTCACAGGTTTATCATTGCTTTGAGAAAAAAAAAATCAATTTACCCCTTTTAGAAGTGAAGATAGTCATTTGTTCTGGGCATGTCATTTTCGAGCCAGAAAAACAGGCTCAGGGTTTAACAGGTTAATAAATAATATCTCTACATTTCAGGTCATCACTAATTAAATGGATGTCCATTAGAAGGTGGTGGCACTTTAAAACTCATTATCTGGTGCCATGCGCTCCCTGTGAAGCTGCAAGTAAGATTTTAAAAACAATTGAAGGGTGGGTTGAGTGACCCCTTCTCCCTATCAGATGTCGGTTGTCAATAATGTGCACCATTTCAAGGCACCACATGTTTTGCTCCCAAATATATTGCTTTTTCTAAATTTAATTTGCGATCCCTATCCCTAACAGTTATTTTCCCATAAAATGTTCTCATATGGTAATACCTATGTTACAATAGTGAAACCAATACTTTAGATTGAAATACTATATTTTGTTTAGTACTAGCTTTCCCTTTAACATAATTTATATTAATACATATTTGTCTGATTTTAACTAATATATATGATATGAACTGTAGATCAATATTGCCTAAAAAGTGTAGAGTATATTTCCTTCATATTTCCTCCTTTATAGACAGTGTGTTTTAGGTTCCTCATTTTACTTTTATAATTTCCTTTTTCTGCTATTTGTAATTTACCAATTGATTCATTCATGGTTAATCAAACCTTTTATCTTTATCTGTGTTTATCAAGCCAATTCAACTTATTTTCCCTTTTTCTGTGCGTTTGTAAATAAGTGTGTTTATGTGCAAACTCACTCATTTCCGGTTCCCTTCCCGTCTCCTCTGGTTATCTCAAGCTGTGACCCCGGCCTCCTCACATTCTGCTCGACCATGTCAACTCCTCTGATTCTGACTTCCCCCCCTTTGTCCATCAGCTCTTGAATCCATCCGCTGTAACTCTTTTAGGCAGCCATTTGCCTAGTCATATCTGCAGCCCACATCATGCCACTGTTCTTGTATTGCTTTGCATTTCATCTCCTCAATTTACAGTCTCTGTGCTGTTTTTATGGAGTACGGATTCCGCTCTCCTGTCCCAGATTGCTCTTAGACCAAAACTGGTGGCTCCCTTGGAACTTTGTGCCCTATCAGAGGGACTGACGATGAGTAGATCCCTGCCTGTAAGCATGTTGCATGGTTGTGGCTGACACAGGTGGAGATGCAAACGGATGCAGTTCTGGATACAGCCTTGTCAGCTCTGGTTCTCTGTCTGTTTGATGGAGAAGGAGCAGTCTCCTGCTTGGGTTGTTAGAGGTCTTTGGTTGCTCAGGAAGGTCGGGATCTTAGCCGTCTGATGCAGAGGGACAGTCCAGGTTCTGCATGCATTGCCTATAGAGAGGCGAAGTCCCGCCCATCTACTTCCGACCCATGGGACCTTATTTCGGAAAAATTATGTATTGAAGTCAATGGGGAGAGAAAACGTATATTTCGATCCCGTTTGAATTGTGCCACGAATTACACATATGATGTTTGTCAATTTAAAAGATAATTTCCGTGTCAAAAAAGTCACAGTTTGTCGTAAAACTGTTGAAATATAAGACTATGAAAAATACGCAACTAGAAAGACTACAAATCCCAGAATCCCGGTCCCGCATGCTGGCTCTTACGGAACCGACTAACTCCCCTTTTGTGTATGTACAGCTCTCAACATGGCCAGATTTCTAGTGATTTTCACCTTTTTTAATACTTTTCGCCTCATTCTGAAAGAAAGAAGTGAAATGTGCCAACGTGACGGCCGTCTTGGTGTGTGGTGCAGGACGGGAGATGTAGTTCATTGAGCGGTTTCAAACAAAACAAAGTGTTACTTCACAGTTTTACGACACATTTTTTTTTACTTGCAAAATTATCTTTTAACCCTTAGATGCATAACGTTTTGGACCCGGTGAGGTGGTTTTCTTGAAATATCTTTGTAATTACATTTTTTCCTCATTTCATATTCCTGCTATTCCTCAAAAAACATGTTTTGGATATCACGCCGTTCAAATTTTTTATTTAAATTTTAAGAAATTGGAGTTTTTGTTTTACTACCCCAAGCTTCCATACTGTGAGTGGGTCTTTTTTGACCCGATGAGGTGGTTTTCTTGAAGTATCTTTGTAATTACATTTTTTTATCATTTCATATTCCAGCTATTCCTCAAAAAACATGTTTTGGATATCATGCCATTGAAATTTTAAATTTTAAGAAATTGTAGTTTTTGTATTACTACCCCAAGCTTCCATAAGTGGGTCAAAAATGACCCGCATGCATTTTCTATGGAATCCTATGGGAACTTTTTATTCTTATCACCTGTTGCTGTCAGGAATACATTCACTGTAGACCACACAGACTACATCACAAATGACACCTCTCAGGAAGATTATTTTACACAGCAAGATATGATACCTGGCAGTATAATAATAATAATAATAATAATAATAATAATAATAATAATAATAACTAGAGAATGCAATTCCTGAAGAAATTGCTAGTGGGAATGCTTTATACTGAAAATGTGATGCTAAACTGCTATGCTGAAATGTAATGTGTAAGAAGAAAGTGAAGAATTTAGATTAAAATGATACATGAACAGTGGGGGCTTGAATGTGTGATGAGAGAAGAAAAGAAAGTAAAAAGACTTGGAAAAGCCGCAGAATATTTGAACTGCAAACTTGTGAACTAACTTGATGGCGAATGATCTGTCGCCATGGCAACGCCATTTGACGACACCCCTTAATACGCTTAGATGCGTTGATGGCTGCATCGTTACCAAACCTGTGAAGTTTTGGGCTGGAGTATTTTCACTGAAGTTTTTTGAAAACCGTTTTTCAAGGCGAGCATCGTGTTGCCATGGCAACGGCATTTGAAGAAATCTCAAAACTGTCCCCTAGATGTCTTCATGGCTGGACTGTTAGTACACATGTGAAGTTTGAGCACTTTTTAAACATTTTCATAGGAGTTATAGCGACATCATGTTTTATGGCGAGGGATGCGTTTCCATGGAAACGGCTTAAGGTGAGATCTCAGATTTGGCGTAGAGCTGTTGAGGCATGGACCGGTGATATACAAGTGAAGATTGGGGGACGATTGGACCATGTCGATTGGATTTACAGCCACATCGTGTTTCATGGCGAGTGGTCCTTCGCCCTGGCAACGGCATTTGATGACACCCCATACTACGCTTAGATGCGTTGATGGCTGCATCGTTACCAAACCTGTGAAGTTCTAGGCTGTTATGAGTATTTTCACTGAAGTTATGAGAAAACCGTGTTTCAAGGCGAGCATTGTGTTGCCATGGCAACGGCATTTGAAGAAATCTCAAAACTGTCCTGTAGATGTCTTCACGGCTGGACTGTTTGCACACTGCTATCTGCAGTCTGCTGCTCTGAGCATGTCAGTTGGAGTGATGACATCATCGTTCGTGTTCCATTACACAGGTGTTTATAGTTGAGCTAACGAGCTCTGTAGAGATCAAAGGCTTCATTGTTCTGAATGAGAGATAAACCTCTTACATGTGAACGTTTTGTGGAAGAACCGTAACAGATATCTGTGAAATTTCAAAACGTGAAGCATGTCAAGGAAGTTGAGTATCTGAAGTGTAATTTTTGTGTAGTTTCGGGTTAATAATGTGGCCTTTTTGGCAGTTTAACTAAAGGTGTGCGGCTGCTGCTGTGAGGAAATATCTGCCTTAAATTACAATGGGGTTTAATGGAGGAATGTCGAACGTTTTTGTCACTTCATGCCCTCAAAAAGCATTTAGTTTAATTATTTCTGCTTAATTATTTGTCATTTTTCAAGCTACGATATGTTTTCCTACGTTTGTCATGATAAATTATGTCTCAGGAATGTAGGGTTTGGGAATTATGGCAGTTTTTTTTAAAAAGAATGCAAATTTCAAGCTGTCCTCCACTCTAGCTGTGACATCACACACTCTAGTTAATGTTAAAATGTGAAGAAAACCTCTAAAACAAGGTCTGAACAATGTTTAATATCTCTAAAAGTAAGAATCAGATTTAAAAGTTTTGTTTTGTTTTACACGAATTATGTCAGAAAGATGTGTAACATTTGAAAGTTGGAATGAGGTTTCTGAGTGAAAGTATGAATGAACAGTTAGCAGTTGAAGTCGCAGGAAGATTTGTTGAAGTCTGACGATTTCCTCCATTGACTTCAATGTTAAAAATGTGATGTATTATGGGATGTATCTCTGGAATTATGAAAGTTATGAATGAGAAAAGTAATAGCAATCGATTCCCAACCGAGCTGAACGTTTTGATGTTTGAAAGGAGTTTCTGCGATGTTCAATGCGGGAGGAGAAGAGGGCCAAAATAACCCGGCGGAATAATAATAAAAATGTTGTCCGTAGAAGAACAGTTAGTTGGAATGCTGTTAACAGCATTCCCACTAAATAATAATACATTATATTTGTATAGGACTTTTCAAGGACTCAAAATCACTTTACAATATAAGGGAAGGTTAGGGTGGGGGGTATAGGACTATCAAACTTGATCAACCGGCATGGATTGATGGGGGGGGGCTATGAGTAGACAAGAGGAGAAGAGATTAGTCTAGAAAAGGGACTGGAATACTGTGAGGGCCTCAGAATAGCGGAGATCTTTGGGACAATAAACTCAAAACGGTTTTTTTCAAAATGTAAAAAAAAATTATAAAATTATAAATTGTGAAAAATTAAATATAAAGTATTTCTAATGTGAACCAAAAAACAATACTAAATATTATACAAGTGATTTTTCTTAACCAAAATGACACAAATGTCGTAAAAACACATTATTCTAATGCGGGTTCTTTTAGACCCACTTATGGAAGAGTGTAGGGTCCAGTAACTCGTGCATCTAAGGGTTAAATTGACAAACATCTATGTGTAATTCGTGGCACAATTCAAACGGAATCGAAAGATAATCTTTCTCTCCCCATTGACTTCAATACATACTTTTTCCAAAATAAGGTCCCATGGAGCTCCCCCGGAAAGGGAGGGACTTCGGCTCTCTATAGAAATTCTAGCACACTGACGTCAAATGAATCCAACCCTTTCCACTCTATCTTTTTCTTATCATACTATCTGTCTTGGTTATTAAATGCCATCTCAACAACACAATCAATCTCTGGTTATGATAATACAACAACTGAAACAATTATTTCAACCATTGTAACATCTTTACTCAAAATAACAGTTGGCGTTTGGAGACCAGTATCTATAGGACCCTCTCTTTTATGGGGGGGGCGTTGTCCATTGTATGGTGCTGTTGAAACCTGAGTTTCTTTCTTGCAGAGAGTCTGGAGGCGGAGTCAGGTCAGGTTAATCAGGAGAGATGAGACCCACCAGTGGCACCTGGTTCCAGACTATTTAAGAGGGCTGCAGAACAGTCCCACTCTCTCGCTTGGCTGCCATGCCCTGTGCACCAGGCCATCACTCCTGTTATTTGTGACGAGTTTGGATGATATAAATAAATTATTGTTGTTTTGGGCAACTTTTGTTTAAATATGCTTGTAAGGAGCCAGCTTGTAACACCCAAACACGATTATATCCAGTGGACTTCCTGTTGGCTTCCCATATTATCATCTTTAGTCTTCTCCTATTGGCTTAGCGTCGACAGGGGCGGGTCCAAGGCACGTCCTGTCGTTTTCTGATGTTAGTATTACAATCTTCTAATATCTGTTGGTAACTCTCTACAAAGCATCAGCATCATTGCCGGAACCTTTGAGATGACGGATGTCTAGATGGAAAGGCTGTATTAACAGGGACCATCTCATTAACTTGTTAAGAAGCCCTGAAACACAGTTTCGTGGAATATTGTTGTGTCGCCGGCGGGGGCAATCCGGCTTAACAGGTTAATAAAACAATGATACACTGATACAATGAAATTGCAAGAATGGCGGCTCTTCCCGATGGATGGACCTCCGTTGGCTATCCTTGATGGACAGCTGGGAAAGAGACCGGCTTCCAGCTGGCTTCTCATTTTATAATCTGTAGTCTTCTCCTATTGGCTTAGCGTTGACGGGGGCGGGTCCAAGGCACGTCCTGTCGTTTTCTGATATTAGTTTTACAATATTCTAATATCTGTTAAAAAGTATTGCAGCATCAATAAGTGAGGGTTAAAGACAGTGTGTTTAGTGTGCAACACCACGTGTAATTTCTCCTTATATTCACATACACTATAAACTACAGCTGCTTTTAATTGAACTATTCATATCTTAGACTGCACTGTAACTTTTATCCATGTATTTTTTCTTGTAATGCTTATTTTATTATCTTTTCTTTTTAATGACTTTCATTTTTTGTAAAGCGCCTTGCCTTGCCTTGCCTTGCCTTGCCTTGCCTTGCCTTGCCTTGCCTTGCCTTGCCTTGCCTTGCCTTGCCTTGCCTTGCCTTGCCTTGCCTTGCCTTGCCTTGCCTTGCCTTGCCTTGCCTTGCCTTGCCTTGCCTTGCCTTGCCTTGCCTTGCCTTGCCTTGCCTTGCCTTGCCTTGCCTTGCCTTGCCTTGCCTTGCCTTGCCTTGCCTTGCCTTGCCTTGCCTTGCCTTGCCTTGCCTTGCCTTGCCTTGCCTTGCCTTGCCTTGCCTTGCCTTGCCTTGCCTTGCCTTGCCTTGCCTTGCCTTGCCTTGCCTTGCCTTGCCTTGCCTTGCCTTGCCTTGCCTTGCCTTGCCTTGCCTTGCCTTGCCTTGCCTTGCCTTGCCTTGCCTTGCCTTGCCTTGCCTTGCCTTGCCTTGCCTTGCCTTGCCTTGCCTTGCCTTGCCTTGCCTTGCCTTGCCTTGCCTTGCCTTGCCTTGCCTTGCCTTGCCTTGCCTTGCCTTGCCTTGCCTTGCCTTGCCTTGCCTTGCCTTGCCTTGCCTTGCCTTGCCTTGCCTTGCCTTGCCTTGCCTTGCCTTGCCTTGCCTTGCCTTGCCTTGCCTTGCCTTGCCTTGCCTTGCCTTGCCTTGCCTTGCCTTGCCTTGCCTTGCCTTGCCTTGCCTTGCCTTGCCTTGCCTTGCCTTGCCTTGCCTTGCCTTGCCTTGCCTTGCCTTGCCTTGCCTTGCCTTGCCTTGCCTTGCCTTGCCTTGCCTTGCCTTGCCTTGCCTTGCCTTGCCTTGCCTTGCCTTGCCTTGCCTTGCCTTGCCTTGCCTTGCCTTGCCTTGCCTTGCCTTGCCTTGCCTTGCCTTGCCTTGCCTTGCCTTGCCTTGCCTTGCCTTGCCTTGCCTTGCCTTGCCTTGCCTTGCCTTGCCTTGCCTTGCCTTGCCTTGCCTTGCCTTGCCTTGCCTTGCCTTGCCTTGCCTTGCCTTGCCTTGCCTTGCCTTGCCTTGCCTTGCCTTGCCTTGCCTTGCCTTGCCTTGCCTTGCCTTGCCTTGCCTTGCCTTGCCTTGCCTTGCCTTGCCTTGCCTTGCCTTGCCTTGCCTTGCCTTGCCTTGCCTTGCCTTGCCTTGCCTTGCCTTGCCTTGCCTTGCCTTGCCTTGCCTTGCCTTGCCTTGCCTTGCCTTGCCTTGCCTTGCCTTGCCTTGCCTTGCCTTGCCTTGCCTTGCCTTGCCTTGCCTTGCCTTGCCTTGCCTTGCCTTGCCTTGCCTTGCCTTGCCTTGCCTTGCCTTGCCTTGCCTTGCCTTGCCTTGCCTTGCCTTGCCTTGCCTTGCCTTGCCTTGCCTTGCCTTGCCTTGCCTTGCCTTGCCTTGCCTTGCCTTGCCTTGCCTTGCCTTGCCTTGCCTTGCCTTGCCTTGCCTTGCCTTGCCTTGCCTTGCCTTGCCTTGCCTTGCCTTGCCTTGCCTTGCCTTGCCTTGCCTTGCCTTGCCTTGCCTTGCCTTGCCTTGCCTTGCCTTGCCTTGCCTTGCCTTGCCTTGCCTTGCCTTGCCTTGCCTTGCCTTGCCTTGCCTTGCCTTGCCTTGCCTTGCCTTGCCTTGCCTTGCCTTGCCTTGCCTTGCCTTGCCTTGCCTTGCCTTGCCTTGCCTTGCCTTGCCTTGCCTTGCCTTGCCTTGCCTTGCCTTGCCTTGCCTTGCCTTGCCTTGCCTTGCCTTGCCTTGCCTTGCCTTGCCTTGCCTTGCCTTGCCTTGCCTTGCCTTGCCTTGCCTTGCCTTGCCTTGCCTTGCCTTGCCTTGCCTTGCCTTGCCTTGCCTTGCCTTGCCTTGCCTTGCCTTGCCTTGCCTTGCCTTGCCTTGCCTTGCCTTGCCTTGCCTTGCCTTGCCTTGCCTTGCCTTGCCTTGCCTTGCCTTGCCTTGCCTTGCCTTGCCTTGCCTTGCCTTGCCTTGCCTTGCCTTGCCTTGCCTTGCCTTGCCTTGCCTTGCCTTGCCTTGCCTTGCCTTGCCTTGCCTTGCCTTGCCTTGCCTTGCCTTGCCTTGCCTTGCCTTGCCTTGCCTTGCCTTGCCTTGCCTTGCCTTGCCTTGCCTTGCCTTGCCTTGCCTTGCCTTGCCTTGCCTTGCCTTGCCTTGCCTTGCCTTGCCTTGCCTTGCCTTGCCTTGCCTTGCCTTGCCTTGCCTTGCCTTGCCTTGCCTTGCCTTGCCTTGCCTTGCCTTGCCTTGCCTTGCCTTGCCTTGCCTTGCCTTGCCTTGCCTTGCCTTGCCTTGCCTTGCCTTGCCTTGCCTTGCCTTGCCTTGCCTTGCCTTGCCTTGCCTTGCCTTGCCTTGCCTTGCCTTGCCTTGCCTTGCCTTGCCTTGCCTTGCCTTGCCTGCTAATGCTACAAACAATATCCGGGCTGCGGTCGAATTGTCAGTTTAGCTTAGGAAACTTCCTTAGGAAACACTGGACCTTCCTTTACGAAAGGAAAGGAGAAAATGCTGTCCCACAATACCTTGCGGCTGCAACATTTACCATGACACAACATTTACCGTGACACAACATTCGGCCGTTAATGGAAACAACCGATTATGACGGAGAAATTATATCATGAAAGTTACGGTGCTTATTAAGCATTTAAAACATATGTGGTAACTTGCCAAAGTGCTTCGTTTTGAACGTTCATCAGTATTATAATCAAAGAGAGAAATTTGAACGTTAGTTTTTACTGACATTATCAAATAAAGTCAACATTTCACAATGTTTACTGAGCAGTGTTTTTTTTTTTTTTAATCCAAAGCGACTTTTAGAGTGGCAAAGTCCCTCCCCTTCCGGGGGACCTCCATGGGACCTTATTTCGGAAAAATCATGTATTGAAGTCAATGGAGAGAGAAAGATTATCTTTTGATCCCGTTTGAATTGTGCCACGAATTACACATATGATGTTTGTCAATTTAAAAGATACATTTGCAAGTCAAAAAAATAAAAATGTGTTGTACAACTGTGAAGTAACACACATTTTTGTGTGAAGCGCTCAATGAACTACATCTCCCGTCTCGCAGGACACACCAAGACGGCCGTCACATTGGCACATTTCACCTCTTTCTTTCAGAATGAAGTTTTACGACAAACTGTGACTTTTTTGACATGGAAATAATTTTTTTAAGATTGACAAACATCATATGTGTAATTCATGGCACAATTCAAACGGGATCGAAAGATAAGTTTTCTCTCCCCATTGACTTCAATACATAATTTTTCAGAAATAAGGTCCTGTGGGGCGGAAGTAGATGGGCGGGACTTCGCCACTCGATACTCAATACTGTGGATAATCCCCACAGGAGCAATTTGGGGTAGAATATCAGGAGCGATAGTCTGAAGGAGGTTTGAGGGGATAGGGTCCAGAGGACAGGTGGTAGGACGGGCAGAGGTAATGAGGGTAAGAACCTCACTTGGAGAGAGAGGGGAGAAGGAGGTCAGTGTGTGGGTGAAAGGTAGGTCTGGTGACCCAGCGGTGAGTAAAGGTGAGTCAGAAAAAGAGGAGCGAATATCATTAACCTTTTTTTCAAAGTGGTTAACAAAGTCGTTTGACAGAAGTGAGGAGGGGGGAGGGGCTTTGGGGGGGTCCAAGAGGGTGGAGAAGATAGAAAATAGTTTTTGGGAATTGGAATAGGAAGATTGGATCTTATTTTGAAAGAAAGTGCTTTTTGCCTGAGAGATGGAAGGAGAGAAAGAGGAGAGGAGAGCCTGATAGGTTAGGAGGTCGTCATGGTGTTTGGATTTCCACCATTTCCGCTCTGCTGCCCGAAGGATGATTCTATTAGCACGCAGTGCGTCATTTAGCCAGGGAGCCGGAGGGGACTGACGAGCCTGCCGAGATGTGAGAGGACAGAGAGAGTCCAGAGAGGATGAGAGAGGAGAGAGGAGAGTTTCTGGAGCAGAGTTTGGAGGCAGGAGTTGGAACGAGTCAGAGGAAGGGAGGGCTGAGAGCACCGATAATGCAAAGGTAGAGGGGGTGAGCGAACGGAGGTTACGGCGGACAGGTGCAGAATTAGAAGAGATTAGGTTGTTAGGTTTGGAAAGGGGTAGAGAGAATGAAATGAAGAAGTGGTCGGATGTGTGAAGCGGGTTTACAGAGAGGTTAGAAGTAGTGCAGTTCCTTGAGAATATGAGATCAAGGACATTGCCAGCGTTATGTGTTGGTGGGGATGGAGACAGTGAGAAAGCAAAGGTGGTTAATAGAGATGTTAGTTCAGCTATCTTCCCTGTCTGGAGGTTGAAGTCTCCGAGAAGTACAGCGGGAGGGCCAGTTTCAGGGATGTGTGAGAGGAGATTATCTAACTCCTCCAATAAGTCCCCCAAGGCGCCTGGTGGACGATAGAGAACAACAATGGTTAATTGTATAAGATGGGTTACTGTGACGGCATGGAATTCAAAGGTGGAAGGAGTGAAGTTAGGTAGCTTGAAGAGGGAAAAGCTCCAGTTGGACTTATAAAAAAAGTTAACTAACACACAGCTGGCGCCGCTAGCTAGGTAGCTAACATTAACTATTAACCAACCAAGCACGAACAAACCGCACGGAGAGCTATAAGATAGTTAGCACTACCGAAGTGCACAGAACTCAAGCTGCACAACACACTAGGGCTGTTCCTATTTATGAATATACTTTCATTTTTAAGGAGAGGTAGCGCTGTTGACAGGAAGTTGTTGTTGCTATGGAAACAACGCGACGGAGATTAACGGAGAAAAGTAATATCTACATATAAAGACGGAGAAAGTAAATGATAAAGTTTATGGTTAAGTGTTAGCACCCCCCGAACAAGCTCTTACGTTGATATTGGAGATTTCAATAAATTCAATTTGAAAGACCTAGGGCGAGATGTTTTTGTTTGGGGGCTTTTTGCAGGGCTTCGTGCGCAAACCTGTGAGGAGGAGGTGGTAGCCGTTTCAGTCTCCATAGTGTTTAAAGTGCGATTGCAAACTGCTTGTTGTTGTTTTGGGTGACCCACGTGTGTCGTCGACGATATTTTGAAGTCGGCGCCTCGACATCGTCGACGCATCGCTACAGCACTAGTGGTGACTGATGTTGCACTCTCTGATCATTCCTGTGTTTCCTTTGAGAGCTCTATTTCTGTTCACAAAAATGTTCAAAAAGAGGTAACCATAAAGCGATATTTAACTGAAAATACTAGGGAAATGTTTACTCAGAGTTTTTCTTCCACACTTGCCCCTTCTAACATCTCAGTAAATGAGCTAGTTGATCATTTTAATTCAAAAATGTAAAATGTTATAGATGCCATTGCTCCAACTAAGGTAAAGGAAGAAACTGGGAAGAAAATATCTCCATGGAGAAAGGCCATGAACGTGAGAACAGAGAAAAAAGAGTGTTGAAAAGCTGAACGCAGGTGGCGAAAAACAAATCTCCAGGTTCACTTCGAAATCTATAAAGAGAGACTTGGCCTTTATAATTTGGAATTGAAATTTTCCCGACAGTCTTTCTTCTCTGATATCATTGCCAAAAACAAAAACAACGTGTCAGTAGCCTCTGAATTTCTATCCACCAGGGCATGCAATGACTTTGCCTCCTTCTTCACTGACAAAATTCAGAAAATCAGACAAGCAGTCAGTGCCTCTGAATCAGGTATAGCAAATGTGTTGTGTCTGTGTCCGCTTAAAATCAATTGAAACACCATGAAACAATTCCATCAGATTAAGGATAAAAACCTAGAGGACATTATACAACTTCTGAAATCCTCCTCCTGCTGCCTTGATATTATTCCAACAGGGTTTTTCAAAAATGTTTTTCCTTGCATGGCCTCAGATCTACTTCATATAGTAAACAAATCTCTTCACTCAGGTGTTTTTCCACAGGTCCTGAAAACTGCAGTCATTAAACCGCTCTTAAAAAAACATAATCTAGACCAGGGGTTCCCAAAGTGTGAAGCGTGCCTCCCCTGGGGGGTGCCAGAGAGCTTCAAGGGAGGCGCAGCCGCCAGAAAAAAATAAAGAGAAACAGTGAAATCTAGCTAGTTAACTTCAGCTAAATGTATGCGAGCTGCAAAATATGGATAGATTTTTTGTGAAGTTACCTAAAGTGAGAGAGGAGACAGCATCTGTCAGAAAACGGAGGAAGTATGACAAGATTATTTGAAGCTAGGATTTTAATTGACCGGTCCTGATGACACTCCACTGCCAGTGTGTTATCTGCAACGAGGTGCTAGCTAATGACAGTATGAGACCATGTAAACTCCGGCGTCATATTGAGACGAAACTCCCATGTTTGGTGACCAAGCCACAGGATTTTTTTGACCGGAAGCTCAAGGAATTGCAGTCACAAAAGAATGTAATTGACACATTTAGCACTGTGAATACAAAGGCAACTGAAGCATCATACCAAGTGGCGTTACGAATAGCGAAGGCAGGTAAACCTCACAACATTGGTGAAACATTACTCCTCCCTGCTGCTAAAGACATCTTTGTCTCAACTATTTCTCTCCGAGTGCAACGTATGAGGAAGCTGCCATCCTTAACCTCAACATGTTTAAAACATAAAGATAAAGAGGTTTAAAAAAGCTTTTGTTTAATGTTTTAAGGAGGTGACACTCAGCCAATCAAAAAAGAGAAAGGTAGCGAAAACAGAGCATTTTATGACATTTTCTCTTACTGGACCTCTTTGAAATGCAATTGAATACCCCTGCAGAATAGCAACAACAACAATAATAATAATAATAATAATAATAATAATAATAATAATAATAATAATAATAATAATAGCAATAATAATTGGGAGGGGGGGCGCAGCTGTGATTATGTTCTCTGAGGGGAGGCTCACCTTCCCACACTTTGGGAACCCCTGATCTAGACGCTTCAGTAATGAACAATTACAGGCCAATATCAAACCTGCCATTTCTAGGTAGAATCATAGAAAAAGTTGTTTTTCAACAGTTGAGTAATTTCTTGCATTTAAATAACTGTTTGGATGTGTTCCAGTCAGGATTTCGTCCAAAACACAGCAATCAGACTGCTCTTTTAAAGGTCTTCAATGACATCCACTTAAACACAGACAGTGGCAGAACTTCAGTTAGTATTATTAGATCTCAGTGCTGAGTTTTACACTGTTGACCACAACATATTACTAGAATGACTGGAAATCCGGGTGGGACTTTCATCAAGAGTTCTAAATTGGTTTGAATCCTAATTAAAGGACAGAAACAACTTTGTTTCTATAGGTAAATACACATCTGAGTTGACAAATATGACATGTCAGGTTCCTCAAGGCTTCATCTTGGGGCCTCTTCTCTTTAACGTCTACATGCTACCGCTGGCTCAGATAATGAAAAACAACAAAATAAGTTATCATAGTTATGCAGATGACACACACATTTACATAACAATTTCACCAGGAGACTATGCTCCAATTCAAACACTGAGTAAGTGCATTGAACAAATCAATGACTGGATGTGTCAGAACTTTCTCCAATTAAACAAAGATAAAACTGAGGTAATGGTTTTTGGAGCCAAGGCAGAACGTATAAAAGTTAGCGCTGAGCTTCAGTCTGCAATGTTCGAAACAACAGATAAAGCCAGAAATCTAGGTGTAGTCATGGACTCTGACCTGAATTTCAACAGTCACATTAAAACAGTTACTAAATCAGCTTACTATCACCTAAAGAACATGTCTATGATTAAAAGACTAATGTCACAGCAGGATTTGGAAAAACTGGTCCATGCTTTTATCTTCAGTAGACTGGACTACTGTAATGGTGTCTTCACAGGTCTCACTAACAAATCTATTAGAAAGCTGCAGCTGATTCAGAACACCGCTGCTCGAGTCCTCACTAACACTAAGAAAGTGGATCACATCGCTCCTGTTCTGAAATCTTTACACTGGCTTCCTGTGTGTCAAAGAATATATTTCAAAAAATACTGCTGCTGGTTTATAAAGCACTGAATGGTTTAGGCCCAAAATACATTTCTGATCTACTGCTAAATTATGAACCATCCAGATCTCTCAGGTCTTCAGGGACTGGTGAGCTTTCTATCCCCAGAGTCAGAACTAAACATGGGGAAGCAGTGTTCAGTTATTATGCTCCAAATATCTGGAACAAACTCCCAGAAACCTGCAGGTCCCCTGTAACTCTTACTACTTTTAAATCCAGGCTGAAGACTTTTCTTTTTGCCGCTGCTTTTAATTGAAACTGAGCGGTTGTGTTTCGTTTTTGGTTAATGAACATTTGGGTCTAGTAACCCCAGGGAATCAGTGTCTGGGGACTTTGTCCTGGCTGGTTTTCTCTGTGTATGCTGCTCGGGACGTATGTGCTATACAAGCGTACACAGCTCAAAACCTTAATGAAAGGCATCAGTAAAATGGAACTTCTGTGTGAACTATTCATATCTTAAACTGCACTGTAACTTTTTATTCATGTACTTTTTATTCATGTATTTTTTTCTTTTAATGTTTCTTTTATTATCTTTTCTTTTTAATGACTGCTTTTAAATGCCTTTGTCTGAATGTCTTTCATTTTTGTAAAGCACCTTGAATTGCCTTGTGTTGAAAGGTGCTATATAAATAAACTTGACTTGCCTTGCCTTACCTTTCCCAGCTTTGTGTCCTGTCTCTTTTGGTAGCCTTACTGACTGACCTCCAGTGTACCGAACATTGGCTATAAAGACCCTTTTTGCATCCTAAGCCTCTGTCTCTGAGTCGTGCTATTGAGTCCTCTACTTGTGTTCATTCAGTCTTTACAGGATGACTTATATCAACAGAGTCACGAGGAAGCCTGAGTACTTACCTTATAGGGATGGACTAGGTGGACTCTGCAGGAGGACCACACCCAACGGGTGAGGGGCGGCAACATTCACTCTGTAGTATCTGGTGAATGTGCTCGGGGATGTCCATGTGGCCGCGGCACATATGTCCTCAAGGTGCACACCTCTCAAGGTCGCCCATGACGTGGAGACACTCCTGGTAGAGTGGCACTTTACTCTGGGTAATAATAATAATAATAATAACTTTTATTTATATAGCGCTTTTCAATAACCCAAAGTCGCTTACAAAAAAAATTAAAAGTACAGAAAGGGGGTGAACAGGCAGAAGACAACATATTGGACAAGAAAATTGAACATGAACATTACATGAACAGGCAAAGGACAACACAGGGGGGGAGCAAGCATAGGACAACGAGCAAAAGACAACATAATGGAAAAGAGGAAAGAAAAAGTTGATGAATGTATGAATAAGAGATGCAGCGTGGGGTGAATAAGAGATACAGCGTGGGGTGTGAGTGAAGTCAGTGGGTTGGGGGGTAGGGTAAGTTGAAGGCTTGGGAGAAGAGGTATGTTTTCAGCTGGGTTTTGAAGGTAGACAGTGTGGGAGAGTGGCGGACAGATTGGGGGAGGGAGTTCCAGAGGCGGGGTGCTGATCTGGAGAATGCTCTGTTGCCAAATGTTTTGAGTCTTGATGGTGGTACTGTGAGGGAGAGAGTGGAGGAGGATCGGAGGGCTCGGGGGGGGTTGTAGGGGATGAGGAGGTCAGAGAGGTAGGGGGGGGCTAGGTGGTGAAGGGCTTTATAGGTGAGGAGGAGTGTTTTGAAGATGATGCGTTGTTTGATGGGGAGCCAGTGAAGAGAGCGGAGAACGGGAGTGATGTGTTCACGGGTCCGGGTGTGGGTGAGGAGGCGGGCAGCAGAGTTTTGTACCATTTGGAGTCTATGGAGGGAATGGGAGGAGATGCCAGTGAGGAGGGCGTTGCAATAGTCGAGGCGGGAGGTGATGAAGGCATGGATGAGGGATTCAGCAGCACGGGGGGGGAGGTAGTGTTTGATTTTGGCAATGCGGCGGAGGTGGAAGTAGGAGATCTTGATGATGGAGCTGACATGGGGGTCAAAGGAGAGGGTGGGGTCCAGGATAACGCCAAGATTGCGTGCCAGGGGGGAGGGGGTGATGGTCGAATTCTCAATGGTGAGTGAAATGGGTCCTGTTTTATTGAGGGTTGATCTGGTGCCTATGATGAGTAGCTCTGTTTTATCACTGTTGAGTTTAAGGAAATTGTGAGTCAGCCATGTTTTTATTGAAGAGATGCAGGTTTCGATATGGGTGAGGGGAGGGTTGTGAGGGGATTTGGTGGTGATGTAGATCTGGGTGTCATCGGCGTAACAGTGGAAATCAAGGTTGAGGTTGCGAATAATGTGACCAAGGGGGAAAAGATAGCAGATGAAGAGGAGGGGGCCGAGGACTGAGCCCTGGGGGACCCCCTGTGTGACTGGGGAGAGGGCGGATGTGTGGCCAGAGAGGGATATGAATTGTTGCCTGTCGGTGAGGTAGGAGGTGAGCCAGTCGAGAGCGGAGCCCTCAACACCCTGTTGGCGCAGCCTTTGTAGGAGGATTGAGTGATTCACAGTGTCAAAGGCTGCGCTGAGGTCTAGTAGTAGCAGGATGTTGAGGGCACCGGAGTCTGCAGAGGAGAGGAGATCGTTGATTACTTTGACCAGGGCTGTTTCAGTGCTGTGGAGTGGGCGAAAACCAGACTGGAGGGGTTCATAGAGGTTGTTGGACTGGAGGTGGGTGTGGAGCTGGGTGGCGACAATACGCTCCAGTGTTTTGGAGAGGAATGGCAGGTTGGAGATGGGGCGGTAGTTGGAGAGGTTGGCTGGGTCAAGGGTGGGCTTTTTGAGGATGGGGGTGATGGAGGCAAGTTTGTAGATGGAGGGAACAAGACCAAGGGATAGAGATTGGTTGAAGAGGGTGGTGAGGTGGGGGATGAGGACAGGGAGGCAGGCCTTAGTTAGGGTCGTAGGGAGGGGGTCAAGAAAGCAGGTGGTTGTTTTGGATGAGGTGATGATGGCTAGGATGTGGGAGGAGTCAACAGGAGAGAAGGCAGTGAGGGGAGGGAAGGGCGGGTGGACTGGGAGAGGAGGGGGGGCGTGGGGGTTGGAGGAGATAGTGGTCATGGCAGTTAGGGAGCTGTTGATTTGTGAAACTTTGTTGTTGAAGGCGAGGAGGAAGGAGTTGCATAGGTCAGGGGAGGAGGGTGGATTGATGTCAGGTGGCTGGAGCAATTTATTGATGGTGGAAAACAGGATGCGGGGGTTCCGGTTGGTGCTGTCGATGAGGGTGGAGAAGTGGGCAGATTTGGCGGCTTGGAGAGCATCACGGTAGGAGGAGATGTGAACTTTATAGGCTTCGGCGTGGACGGTGAGGTGGGTTCGTTTGAACAATCTTTCAAGTTGACGGCCGGTCTGTTTCATGGTACGGAGTTCCGGGGTGTACCAGGGGGCGGGGTTGGTGAATGAAACAGAGGAGGTTTTCCAGGGGGCCAGAGAGTCGAGGGAGTCAGAGAGAATTGAGTTGAGTGTGGTGGCATAGTCGTCAGGGGAAGAGGGGGCAGAGTCGGGCGGGAAGGCAGAGGATATGAGCTGGGAGAGCGTGAGGGGGTTGACTGCCTTGATGTTGCGGTAGGAGATGGTGCGTTTTTTGGGGTTGTGGGGGGAGGGTAGAGGGGCGGAGAAGAGGATGCAGAGATGATCAGAGAGTGGGAAGGGGAGGGGCTGGGGGTTAGATAATGGTAGAAAGGAGGAGCAGACTAAGTCCAGAATGTGGCCTTTGGTATGGGTGGGGAAGTCAATGTGTTGGGTGAGGTGGAAGCAGTCAAGGAGGGAGAGGAAGTCAGATGTCAGGGGGGCATTGGGCTGATCCATGTGGATGTTGAAGTCGCCGGTAAGTAGGAGGTGGGAAGATAGAGAGGATGCAATGGTGAGTAGTTCAGACAGTTCAGAGAGGAAAGAGGGGTGTGGCTTCGGGGGACGGTAGATTAGAACAGTAGTGATAGAGTTGGGGAGGGAGAAAGCAAGGTGTTCAAAGGATGAGATAGGTGGGAGGTTGAGGTTCAGTTCAGTGATGTGTAGGGATTGTTTGTGGAGAACAGCGAGACCACCCCCGCGCCCGGAGAGGCGGGGTCTGGCAGTGAAACTGTAGTTGGAGGGAGTGGCTTGGTTGAGAGCGTAGAAGTCCAGGGGCTGTTGCCATGTTTCACAGAGGAGAAGCAGATCAATGTTATTGTCCAGTAGCAGTTCGTGTATAACAGGTGATTTGTTGGAGAGGGAGCGGCAGTTCAGGAGTGCGAGGGAGATGGATGGTGGAGCAGGGGAGGGGGTACAAAGGTTGTTGAGGTTGGCAGTGCGGTGGATGGGGATGGCGGGGGGATGGGGGATAGTCCAGAGTGAGGGGATGGGTGAACCGTCAGGGAGGTGTCGGTTGCGGGGGAGGCCAGCGCCCCGGTGGATGTAGCGGCGTCGGCGGAGGATCCCAGCGGCGCTAGCTGCGGTGGCAGTAGCAGCAGGGAGACGATGGTTGTTGTTGAGGCTGTGGAGGTCAGCAGCAGTGTAGATGAGAGGGCGAGAGGTTGGTGGTGTAGTAGGCTGAAGCAGCGGGAGAGATAGTCCAAGCAGCAGATGAAAGGTAGCAGCAGATGAGAGTAGCCAAGGTAGTGTATTTGCAGTGGTTATTAACTGATTGGCTAGGAGTTGGTAGGCAGTGAGATATGTGAAAGCAGCAGTGGACCAGGTGTTGGAGTGAGTGATGCGTGTGGTGTTGGTTACCCCAGACCGTCCCTGCGGCACCATGTCTGGACCTAGCTACCCAACAGTAGACGAGCTGGTGGGGAGTGGAGGCTCCCCGCAAGAACGCCGGCTGGGCAGCCAGACAGAGTGAGTGTTGTTGTTGTTGATGTACGGCGCACAACAGGTCGGTCCAGGTTGGCACAATCACCATCACAAAACACACAGCGTACTCACCCGAGTCCAGAGCAGCGATCAACACACCCAGAGCCAGGAAAAACAATCCAGTGGTGTAATCAGGTAGTCCAATTGTGACGGGAGCCAGCTGTTAGCTTCGGTGGCTAACGTAGCATACAGACCGGGTAGTCAAGGTGACGGAGTGGAGCCAGCTGTTAGCTTTGATGGCTAACGTAGCATACAGTCCAGTAGTGAGGGAGCCTATGAATGGAAACGGAGCTGGAGAGATGCACAACGGAGTGAAGAGCAGCCTTGGATCGGCGAAAACCAGCATAGAGACCCGTAGACAAAACAAACAAACATCCAGAAACAGTCCGGGGGTAGAAGCGGCAGTCAACAGACAAGACGCCAGCGTTGCTCTAGCACCGGAGGGACAGACGTGACGTGACACGACAGACGTAGCAAGGGACGGTCATTATCCTTGTATGCCTGTGCAATGACGTCCACGATCCAGTGGGACAAGCACTGCTTTGTGAGCGCACAGCCCTGTCTAGGACCACCGTAACAGAGAAAGAGCTGTTCAGACTGAGGTATGCCTGCGGTAGTCTGGACATAAGATCTAAGGGCCCTCACCTGACATAAGAGTCTTGACCTCTCCCCCTGTCCTGATGGGAACCGTGCCAGGTGGATAGGCCGATTGAAACGAGAGCGTGCAAGCACCTTAGGGAGGAACGCTGTATTCGGCCATAAGGTGACACCTGAGCCAACTGAGTTCCACCTCAGACAGCTGTTCACGGACAAGGCCTGAAGCTCGCTTACGTGCTTTTCTGAGGTGATGGCAAGAAGGAAAGCAGTCTTGGCTGAGAGCCACCTCAGTTCTGCCTGTGACAGGGGTTCAAGGGAGGCGAGCATAGGGCATCCAGCACCAAGAGCAGGTCCCATGTGGGAGCCCTTGGGACGTTCAGGGGGCGCAGCCTCAAAGCTCCCCTTAAGAAGAGGGATATAGCAGCCACATACACCCTGACGGTAGTGGGACACCGGCCGTCATCCAGGAGGGACTGCAGGAACTCAAGAATAGTAGGCACCGAGCAATGTACTGGGTCCTCATTTCGCCCTTGGCACTAGTCAGAAAATAGTTTCCACCTGTTTTCGTTCTGCATACGAGTCGATGTCGTATGCAGCGGGTCGGGCCCTCCGGTGGCCAGACCCACAGCTGGAGGCGGCAGGGGTCGGGGTGCCATGTCAGGATTGGGGAATATCAGGACCCAAATGCAGTTGAAAAAAGGACAAAACGGTCAAGGAACAAAAGGCAAGCTTTATTTAAAAAGCAGATGACAGAAAAAACATGACAGAAAGTAAACACTAACTAACTGGGAGCACATGAAGCAGGACAAACTTACAGACGGGAGAATGCAAGCGACAAGGTAAAGAAAGACAACAAACCGACATGGAGCACAGGGGAAGGCAAGACTAAATACACAGAAAGGTAATCACAGGACAGCTGGCCAGGGGAGGCAGAAACACAAGGGAAACAGGTGAACACAATGAGGCACAATCAGGCACACCAGGGAAACTAACGACAGGAAGGCAAACACAGGAAGGAAGACAAGACACGGGGAGAACAGAATTTCAAAATAAAACCATGACTAAACAGACAAAACTAAAATCGTGACATGCCATATCCGACCCTCAAGCTGAGACAAGAGGTCCTTCCTGTTGGGGAGATGCCAAGGCGTCCAGAAACAGAGTCTGTGCAGCAGGGAGAATCAAGTACTGGCTGGCCAGAAGGGGGCCACCAGAAGAAGCCTGTGGCCCTGATGAAGCACTCTGACGAGTGTTGGTAGGATCAGAGGAAAGGGTGGATAGGCATAGAGAAGACACCTTGGCCATCAATGAGCCAGGGCGTCCTGAGGGCTGGTTGCTAAGGAGAATAGACTGTTGCTGCTGTTTCTACACGGACCACTATTGCGATTAGCATGTTGTAAATTCCGGTTGTTGTTTTCATCTCCGGGTATCCCGTGTGCCTGTTCTGTTGCTGATAGCTTATTATCTTAAACTTAATCGATCGTTTTAAAACTCTTGATCACGGCAAGTGCCTGACGTTTTAATCACACGTTACTACAGCTTAAGCACTCACAACTCTCCTTCTCTTAGCGACTGTAACTCCACAGTTGCCTACACTCTTTTCGGGTTTATTAACGGTAGCTACTTTAGCTTGATAGCTAGCCATGGCTCTTTCCCCACCCTCGGGTGCTATTTCCTGCTCTAACTGTCTCATGTTTGGTTACTTCCCTACCTCCTTTACTGGTACCGATACATGTGTTAAATGTAGTATAGTTGTTAGGTTGGAGGCGGGAATCATAGCCATAGAAGCCCGGCTCCGCATCTTAGTTAGCCGGTGCGGACCGGCAAAAGGTAGCTCCTCTTAGCCGTCCCCTGGAACTCTTTGGGTGACTGTTCAGAAGGGGCATAATGCAAAACCTGCAGGTCCCCACCAACACGTTCACGTATCTAACAGATATTCCCCACTCAGCGAGACACCCGCTGAGAAGCCAACTCTGGTTATTGGTAACTCTATTATGAGACACGTGAATTTAGAGACCGAAGCCTCCACAGTCACATGCATTCCGGGGGCCAGAGCGGGCGACGTTGAGGCGCATCTTAAACTGCTGGCTAAAAATAAACGTAAATACAGTAGGATTGTTATTCACGTCGTTGGTAATGATGTTCGTTTACGCCAATCAGAATGCACCAAACTTAATGTGGCGTCGGTGTGTTGTTATGCTAAAACAATGTCGGACAACGTAATCTTCTCTGGTCCCCTCCCCAATCTGATCAATGATGACATGTATAGCCGCATGTCATCATTTCAGCGCTGGTTGTCTTGGTGGTGCCCAGCAAACAATGTGGGCTTCGTAAATAATTGGACAGCCTTCTGGGGAAAACCTGGTCTGATTAAGAGAGATGGCATTCATCCTACTTTGGAAGGTGCAAATCTCATTTCGGCAAACATTTCAGGGCTTTGTGGACTTAATCCATGACAAACTGGAGTTGAGACCAGGAGGCAGAGTCGCAGTCTTACACGCTTCTTTGCGCTCTCTCCTAGGCAGTCATCCATAGGAATCCCGAACCCAATAAAATACCCAATATTAACGGTGTGTGTGTCTGCCCAAGGACAATTTAAGGTAAAACCTAATAGAGGTGTCATACATAATAACCTAATAAAGGTAAATGTAACAACTACTACAGTGCAGCAAAACAGGAAGATTAAATGTGGTCTCTTAAACATAAGATCTCTAGCATCTAAAGCAATATTGGTAAATGATTTAATATCAGATTATAATATTGACATATGCTGTCTCACTGAAACTTGGTTGAGACATTAAGAATATGTCAGCATAAATGAGGCCACTCCACCCAGCCATATCAATACTCATATTGCCAGAGGCACGGGCCGAGGAGGTGGAGTTGCAGCAATCTTTGACTCAAGTTTACTTATCAATACTAAACAAAAATTAAATTATACCTCCTTTGAAAGCCTCGTTTTTAGTCTTACGCATCCGACCTGGAAAACTTTGCAGCCAATCTCATTTGTTACAGTGTACCGTGCACCAGGTCCTTATTCAGAATTCTTATCAGAATTCTCTGAGTTTTTATCAACTTTGGTACTTAAAACAGATAAAGTCATTATCGTAGGTGACTTTAATATTCATGTTGACGATGATAAAAATAGCCTTACTGTTGCATTTAACTCTATATTAGATTATGTTGGTTTCTGTCAGAGTGTAAATAAACCAACCCACTGCTATAATCACACTCTCGACCTTGTTCTGACTTATGGTATTGAAATTGAGCAACTATTAGTCGAACCGCATAATCCTGCTTTATCCGACCATTTCTTAGTAACTTTTGAAGTACTGTTACTAGACTACAAAGCATTAGTCAAAAGCTCCTGCAGCAGAAACCTATCTGTTAGTGCTATAGCCAAATCTAAGGAAGAGATTCCACCAATACTTAACTCGATAGCATGTCTGAATGTAAGGGAGGAAACTTATACAAAATGTACACCACCCCAAATTGATCATGTTGTTGATAGTGCTACAGATGCGCTGCGAATAAAATTAGACTCTGTTGCTCCTTTGAAAAAGAAGTAAATAAAACAACATAGATTAGCTCCATGGCATAATGCCGAAATCCGCAAAATAAAGCAAAAGTCGAGACAACTTGAAATGATATGGCGTTCCACTAAACTTGAAGAATCTCGTTTAATTTGGCATATTACTCTCAATGAATATAAGAAAGCACTGCGTAAAACGAGAGCAGCCTACTACTCTTCATTAATATATGAGAATAAGAATAATGCAAGATTTCTTTTCAGCACTGTAGCCAGGCTGACAGAGAGCCACAGCTTGATTGAGCCTTCTATTCCCATACTGTAGCACTCAGTAGTAATGATTTTATGTGCTTTTTTAACGATAAAATTGTTACTCTTAGAAACAAAATTAATGACCTCTTGCCTTTGACCAGTATAGTGTTATCAACAGCTCCAGGAAACGTACGTTCTAATATTACACTAGATAGTACATTAGATGCTTTTCAGCCATTAACCTTGAATAATTAAATTCATGATTCTTTCTTCTAAACCATCAATGTGTATCTTAGACCCGATTCCAACTAAGTTGTTAAAATAAGTTTTTCCATGGATTAGCACTTATTTATTAAATATTATGAATATGTCTTTATTATCAGGCTATGTTCCACAATCATTCAAAGTAGCAGTGATAAAACCGCTTGTTAAAAAGCACAACCTCGATCCAGAGGTTTTAGCCAGCTATAGAACTATTTCTAATCTTCCGTTCCTCTCAAAAATCCCACACGGAAAGAAAGTATACGAACATATATGCCAATATATGGCGAATATATGCAGAATATATGCTGCATATATGCCATATTCAGGTTCATATATGTGCATATATGTGGATTAATAGGAGATATATGTGTCATATATAGCTCATATATTTCCACATATGCCAAAGTCAGGTTCATATATTTGCATATATCTCCTACATAATGCCTCATATATAGCTCATATATCTGTCTTTTTGCATATATGTCATACAAAATGCCTACATATATATAGGTCTTTGCAAGGTAATGTGGTAATGTGCATATTACTCCAAAGTTCTATATAACTACATGAATTAATCATTGTACTTATTTCCATTCAATGCAGATTGAGGTTTGCGGATTGCCCAAGACAATTCAATGTATAAAGAAAATATTGTTTGATTACGGTAATGAATTGTATACGGCAACATTTTTAGTTTGAGCATCTGACATTAATCACATTCACTAAAAGGTAGTATTACATTTACTGTACCAAATGAAATGTTTTCAATCCTATGTAATTTATAATACCCTTAAATGAACAGTATAAAGACATTGCTCCAAGGTCATTATAGCCAACGGAAACTATGAAACTAACAAAATAAAACTAAAATAAAAAGACAAACAGATTAGTTAACTGAAATAAACATGGCTGCAGGGGCGGATCTAGACACATATTCATGGGGTGGCAAGAGGGTGGCACGAGAATTTCAGGGGTGGCATCCCCTGGCAGAAGTATATGCTGATTTAATCGCAGTCATATCAATCAATGTTAACTTGGAAAGCCACAATATTGATATTTTAACTCAATAACATTAGGTGAGATTATTGTGGCACATCAGTAAAGCCTTAAATATAAATATATAAGGTGGCACACTTAATTGAATGAATTTTAACTGAATGAGTTGGTTTAACTCTTAGACCAGCAGGGGTACCAAATATGCAGACTGCTGCAATAAGTACATTAATTAACTGTCTCATCGATGTGTGTCTGTATGAATATGATAATATTAACAATCATATTATTCCTATCAGCTGTCAATCACTGTTATGATTCACATATTCAGTGTTATTATTAAATAAACTATATTTTTTGGAGGAGTTAATGATGAACGTTCCTCAAGATGCTTGCTCACCCTCCTTCAAATTTGAAAGACCAGTAATTACTATCATAATTCAAAAGAATCAAAGGAACAGTTCAGCGCCCCACAACTTCATTGCAAACAGTTACAACCTTGACTTTACATCAGAAAGAACAAACATTAAAGAAATGACTAAACTGCATCAGTTAGGGTTAAAAAACGTGAATTCAGCTAAAACATATACATCGCTGCAGTTATTATCCAGTGGAAAGCCCTTACCTACTGGCCTAGTTAAATCAAAGTGGTTACTTTTTTTTGGCTGGGCAGTGAAGTTTTACACACCGTCTTATTTGACTTTCTCAGGACTTGAAACTGTTTTTTGGGGGCAGACCCCCACAAAGAAGAAACATATATTTACACATGTAAGGTCATCTTCTTAAACAGTTTATTATTGTCATCGACTCATCCGTGAGCAGAGCATCAAGTTGGCATGTCTATAACAGCTGAATGTGGCGATTACCATCTTCATCAGCAAAACGCCACACAAACTTATTAAGATTTAAAGCTATGGTGCGTTTTGATTCAATGCTGAGTACAGCCAATCTTGACAGGCTCTTCTAAGTCATAGTAGACTGCAAACAGTTGCGGCGCCAGAGTATTTGTGTTGGGTAATCTATGATAGGGCTAGCCCATACAGTGGTGGGGCTCAAGGCAGTATTTGCAATGTAATTACATACACGCTCCCCTTGACAGTGAAACGCCACGCGTGAGGTTTAGATTGTTTCCCTGTCTCAATCCAAATTGAACTGTATGAAATAAAAAGGCACATTTGTCTTGTAGTAAATAAAAAGGGCGACCTGGAGCCAATCCTGCAATTTCCCCACAGGTGAAAGAGTTGAAAACCCAACCCCTGCAGGGGGGCCTGGGGGGATTTTCCCCCAGGAGATTTTTTGAAATACTAACATCAAATACACATTCTAGTGCTCTCTTGAGAAGAAAAATAAATACATATATATTACTACACGACGTATTTAAAAAAATGAATGCCATTTTAGTTTTTTGTTACTTTGTTCTGAAAGCTGAACCTTCTGCTCCTCACAGAGAGAAGAGGGAAGAGGCTGTGTGAATTACTTTACATTGTGGATAAGGGTGGATAGCCCCCATTGTTCTGTGTGTCAAAATGAAAGACAGCTCACACACCTATCAATCATCAAACCGTGGGGTCTTATAGTTGTACCGATGTATATATAGATGTACTACAGCAAAAGTATTCTCCGTCGGGACTTCCTGCAACAACACCACGCCGTTATCGTGATTCTGATTGGCCAGAAGACATTATCAAAGATGTTCTATTGAGAAGACAATCACTACGTGACAAAAGTGTTCAAAACCGTTTCTATTCTTCGGTATTTCCAGACAAGTGGCTACTGAAATCAATCTTACTAACTGCTGTCTGTGCAGTTTACTCCGCGCGAGTTGGCAGACTTTATTTAGCTTACTTTAACATCATTTTTCATGGTGGGGCTAAGCCATTTATTGGTATGGCTGTAGCCTACCCCAGCCATACCCTGACCGCAATTACCTCATTCCTTCTGTCTACTTGCATCCGAAATGCTTCTCGTTTTGCGCTGTCCTCCCGTTCAAATGAAATCGCCGCCAATCATATTTCCAAGCTCGCGCCAGGGGGGGGGGGGGGGGGGGGGAGAGGTTACAAGGCTCGCGTCTTTTGCTGCATTCACTTGCACTCGGACACTAGAGATTTTCTCTCATAAATGTCCGATGAGCCACAACTTTTCTTTCAAAACAAAGCTGCCAAATGGGGTGGCAGCTGGGGTGGCAAGGCATTTTTCTGAGGTGGCAGCTGCCACCCCGTGCCACCCCGTAGAACCGCCACTGCATGGCTGCATGTACAAAAACGAAAAAGGAAAAAAACAAAAACAAAAATCATGGAGAAAATGTCCTATTTGGTATGGATAACACTTTGGGGGGATATGAAATCTAGTTTCCATTTTCTTTTTTGCAGTGTCATTTTAACCCATTAAAACCAGGAAAGCATCTTTGTCATTTTCAGCCATATTTTATACTTTAGCTATTCAAAAATAGCAGATATGCAAGCTCATATCGCATCACTTCATGCCGCGCTATTAACTAAAATCTTTGGTTCTGGGGGTCCCTAGAACAAAATATTTTGAGATGGGGTCGGTGGCCAAATATATACCATTTTGGGGGTCCTTGACATTAAAAAGTTTGAGAACCACTGATATAGCAACATTTTTTTTTCAGAAAACTTAGGATTTAAAGACATTTGTAGAATGGGTCTCAGGTCTTAATGGGTTAAAATTGTATGATGTTTACACAATACTTTTCCCTGAAGATTTTGAATCTCACCCCAACAAACATACTGTATTATATCAAATAAAACACAAACAAGTAAAATAATTGAAATTTTAAGCAAAGTCAAAACAAAACAAAAAGAAAATGCAAAAATGTTTAACTATAATAACCATACTTAGTTCTTTTAGATTTTCTTTTTCAAATAAGAAAAAAATAAATGCTTGGGTTGTTCAACCCCCATGTCTGTCTATTTGAGCGTTTCACTGTGGTTAATGAATGTGAAGACAAAATCTACCTTCATCTTCTCAGTTTTATCGTTTATATCTTACAAGTCGATCCATTTTTAAACTGTTTGGGGCAACGGGCGAGTTGGCAACTGACTGTCTGTTTACTCTACTTTAAACTGAGATGCTCTGACAGGCTAATGCTGCTATCATGCTTCATGTTATTTCACCCAGGACCGGAACCGGATGTTTATATCAGCTCGACGTCAGCTGATCAGTTTAAGATTAGTACATTTTTAAATATTTGATAATTGTACATTATTGTTAAAACACATAATCTGAACCACAAGTTTTCACTAAATGTTACCTTTAATTGTTTACGTTTTTTTATATTATTAGAGACTAATAGAGACATTCACCGCAGAATGTGACGTCATAGAAAAGCGCCACTCACAACGAGCGCGCATTCATGACGTCATCCCCCTGTTTATGTGCACGCGCTGCCAGAGTGCCAACTCTTTCAAATTCCAACCACTCGCGGATACAGGAAAACACAACAGACAGAACAAACATACAAATTAAATGACATTAATGTCACCATGTGCACGTTTGCCTTGGTGGAGTGGACAGAAGGTAGTGACAAGGGACTTAGGAGCATTCTGCCGATTGACTGTGTTCGAGATTTTAATGAAGAGAATTACTTGAATGGCGACGAAGAAACTCCTGAGGAGTTTTTGGTGGAATGGTGCCATGAACGCAAGGGAGCTAATAGACAGCCATCAACAACAAGCTGACAGAGCTCAGGGTTCGCCAAAAGCAAACTAAATAATTGACATTTATTGACAATAAATGTATGTTAATGACTTATACATTTTGTGTGTTGTATTTTTGTATGTAGGTAGGCTATGTATAATCCTTGAACATAGGTGTAAATAAACATATATGCACATATAGGCTAAACTTATATGCGCATATATGTGAAACTCATATGCGCATATATGTTTTACATATATGTGCATTTATTTGAAACCGATATGTGCATATATGTGCAACCTATATGTGCATATATGTGCAACCTATATGTGCATATATGTGAAACCTATATGTGCATATAAGGGACTTGTCTCTATTCTTGTTTTGCTCGATCTCAGTGCTGCATTTGATACTATCGACCATGATATCCTATTGCAAAGACTAGAGCACTTAGTTGGCATACAGGGAACTGCTTTAGGCTGGTTTAGGTCCTATCTATCTGAACGCTCTCAGTTTGTACGTGTCAACGATGAATCTTCCATTCAAACCAAAGTTAGCCATGGAGTGCCACAGGGCTCAGTGCTTGGACCTATTTTGTTCACATTATATATGCTTCCGTTAGGCAATATTATAAGGAATCATTCTGTAAACTTTCATTGTTATGCGGATGATACTCAACTATATTTATCAATCAAGCCTGATGAAATTAATCATCTAAATAAAATTCAAGACTGCCTCAAGGACTTAAAAACGTGGATGACCTTACATTTTTTTATGTTAAACACGACCAAAACTGAAGTTATTGTACTTGGCCCAAAGAATCTACGAAACAAATTATCTAAAGATATACTAACTATGGATGGCATTAATTTGGCCTCCAGTGAGACTGTAAGGAATCTTGGTGTTATATTTGATCAGGATTTATCCTTTAACGCCCACATAAAATCAATTTCAAGGACCGCCTACTTCCATCTACGTAACATTGCAAAAATCAGGCATATCTTGCCTCAAAACGATGCAGAGAAACTATTCCATGCATTTGTTACTTCAAGGCTGGATTATTGTAACTCCTTATAATCAGGGTGTACCAAGAAGTCAGTCAAGTCACTTCAGCTGATTCAAAATGCTGCAGCTCGTGTACTAACCAGAGTTAGGAAAAGGGACCACATTTCTCCTGTTCTGGCTGCCTTACACTGGCTCCCTAAAGAACACAGGATAGAATTAAAAATTCTTCTTCTCGCCTACAAAGCCCTTAATGGGCAGGCGCCATCTTACCTTAAAGAACTCATTATATCTATTGTCCTACTAGGGCATTGCGTTCCAAGAATGCAGGGTTGTTGGTTGTTCCTAGAGTCTCTAAAAGTACAATGGGAGCCAGAGCCTTTTCTTATCAAGCTCCACTTTTGTGGAATCAGCTTCCAGTTTGTGTTCGGGCGGCAGATACCCTATCCATTTTGAAGAGTGTGCTTAAGACCTTCCTTTTTGATAAAGCTTATAGTTAGGGCTGATTAGATTCAGCCCCTAGTTTTGCTGATATAGGCTTAGTTTGTCGGGGGACATCTTACTTCTTCCTTCTCTCTGTCTATACCTGTGTACTCTCATGTTCCGATTAACCCAGCTTCCCCAAATGTATTTCTTTTTGGTGTCTGTATACGCCGGGATCCGGAGTCATGTATGATCCTGCGGTCCTGTGTCATGGATCGCGAGTCCTGGATCTTGACTCGTGGCTGTGGTCCTGAATAATAAGTCCTGGATGGATATCCTCGTGGATTCATCTTCCTATTATACACACATGCATTTCCAAACATTTGGACTAGCTATGTTGCAAATGTATTATCTTTTCAATTTACACACGGCATCTATTGCACGTCTGTCCATCCTGGGAGAGGGATACCTCCTCTGTTGCTCTCCCTGAGGTTTCTCCCATTTTTCCCTTTAAACTGTGGGGTTTTCTCCGGAAGTTTTTCCTTGTACAATGTGAGGGTCTAAGGACAGAGGGTATCGTATTGTCATACTGATATTCTGTACAAACTGTGAAGTCCACTGAGACAAATGTAACATTTGTGATATTGGGCTATATAAATAAACATTGATTGATTGATTGATTGATTGATCGATTGATTGATCGATTGATTCTCCATCAAGGAGAACTATAGGGGGCAGTGGGTCGACATCCTCGAGGCAAAGAGATCTACCTCTACCCTGCTGAAGAGACCCCCGATGCTGTGCACCACCTCTGGATGAAGCCGCCACGCCCCCGGTTGAGGCTTGTGACGGGAGAGGAAGTCGGCGACTTGGTTCTGCTCTCCGGGTAGATAAATTGACCGTAGCCTGGCCAGGCAAGGGGCTGCCCATATCAGGAGCGTCTGGGACACCTCTAGAAAGCGTGCAGATTTGGTGCACCCCTGGAGGTTGATATGAAACACTGTTGTAGTGTCGTCCGATCGGACAAGCACATGCTTCCCCTCAGGTATGGCAGGAAGTGCCTGAGTGCTAGGTGCACAGCTCGTAGCTCTAGCACGTTGATGTGTTCTGTGTAGTCCTGAACAGACCACTGCCCACAAGCTGTCCTGTTCTGACACACACCACCCCATCCCGAGAGGCTGGCATCCGTCGTAACGGTCTCGCTGCGGAAAGGGACAGAGCCCATGGCCACGCCCCTTGACATATACGACCTCTCCCTCCATGGGGATAGAGTGGACTGTTGTGAAATCCTGATTTTTCTGTGCCTGTGCAACTTTTTTTATTTATTTATTTTATTTATTTATTCTACTAAAATTATACAAAAACAAAAACGTATAATTCGTACACACAAATGAACAAAATTAGTAGAAGCGGGAGGGCTGAAGCATAGCTTATGGGGAGTAGCCCTCCCGTGCATCATCATTAGCATCAATATAACAATGGCATTTATTTCGTCAAAAACATATAGAAATTAAGGAGTAAAAAGAAAACTAATGAAAACTGGAAAAAAATAATAAAATACAAATAAAAGTTAGGGCAAGAAAAAAGTAAATGCATATATAAATAATACTGGGAATGTCCAATATTTGTTAGCTGGAGTAATCTGCAAATAGAATTGTTTTTACTTTAGTTTTGAATTGTTGGTGACTAGTAACACTTGAAAGGTCTGGGTGAAGACCATTCCACGTTCTAACTCCGATTATGGATAAGCTGTGTGATTTGATGGTTGTTCTACAGGGCTTGCTAGACAACCAGTTAGGATGCAGTTGGGTATTTCCTGACTGTGGTTTGGAACTGCTTTTGAATGTTAGTAGGCATTTTGTTATGGAAAATGTTGTGCATAATCAGTACTGTTTTAAGCTTAACTATATCAACACATTTGAATAGATTGAGTTTTTTTAAATATGGGAGTTGTGTGTTCATATTTACCAACACCACAGACTATTTGTAATACTTTTTTTTTAGATGTTATTAATTTTTGTAGATTTTTGAGTACGTGTTTCCCCATATTTCGGAGCAGTTATAAAGGTAAGGGAGAAATAGACTGTTATAAAGAGCTCTGAGTATTGTTTCCTCGAGAATGTTCTTGTCTGTTTTGACAGTTTAGTTTGTACATAATTTACATGGTGCTTCCAGTTGAGTTTTTCATCAACAATGAGTCCTAAAAATGTACATGCACCAACTTTCTCAATGTCAGTATTGTAAATCCGTATAATGCAGTCATTTCTACTCTCAGACTTTGTGTTGAATAACATGTAATTTGTTTTGGCCATAATAATAATAATTATAATATAATTAATAATAATAATTAATTAATATAATAATTGATAATTTATTAACTGCAAACCAGTTACATAGTATTTCTAATTCTGCATTAACAATTTTAACAAGATCACCAAGATTATGATGGGAGCAGAGAATGGTGGTATCATCGGCAAACAAAATGAATGTTAACATGTCGGAGGTGTTGATTATGTCATTAATATAAATCAGGAACAGTTTTGGACATAAAATTGATCCTTGAGGGACTCCACATGTTATAGGAAGATTGTTTGATTTCGCCTCGTCTATATCGACATATTGTAGCCTATTTATCAGATAACTCTTAACCCATTCTTTGGCTTGACCCCTTTTGCCATAATGTTCTAATTTCTGTAGCAGTATAGTATGGTTCACAGTATCAAAAGCCTTTTTAAGGTCAATGAATATACCAGCTGTAATCATTTTTTTCTCAATGTTGTTGGTAATTTCTTCAACCAGTTCATTTACTGCTGAAGAAGTAGAGTGATTTTTCTGAAATCCATATTGGCTGGGGCATAGTATATCAAATTTGCTGAGGAATGACTCCAGACGGTTGTTAAAGAGTTTTTCCAGGATTTTTGAGAATTGTGGTAGTAAAGAAATCGGTCTATAATTATTAAAACTTGATTTATCACCAGATTTGAAAACCGGAATCACCTTCGTGATATTCATTTCATTGGGGAAAATACCTTGTTGGAACAATTTATTGAATATATTTACTAGGGGGGCTACAATGTTTGGTGCAACTTGTTTAAACAATATTCATACTAAGTCCTAAATAACCTTTAGACTGTTTAATGTGTTGAGTATTAACAATATCAAGCAGTTCATTTTCTGTAATTGGGTTCAGGAACATATTCTGTTGGTAAGCAGTTTTTCAGAAAATCCTCCACTTTACATGAAGTTGGGCTGATTTTACTCGCCAGATTGGGGCCAATTTCAGTAAAGAACTCATTAAAGCTATTTGCAACATCCGTTGGGGTTTTTCCTTCGGTTTGGAATTTCTTGAATTCCTTTCTGTTGTCAGTTCTTTTCTTCTTAATTATGCTATTTTTTACCTTCCAAGTGGTTTTCATATCTCCTATGGCATTTTCAAAATGTTCAGAGAAGTATCGTTTTTCACAGTTTTCTAAGGGTTGGGGTCCAAGTGGAGGCCGTTCAGCCATCTCTGCAGGGGTGCAGTGACAACAAGCCTAAGGGAACGACAGCTGAGGCAGCTGTCAGCTTTCCCAGGTTGGCCGCCGCGTGGTCAGACCCCAGGCACTCGACGCATCGACGGTGGGGATCGGCACCTGCAATTAAGCCCAGGCAGGAAGGGTAGGGTCGCTGCTCCAATAATGGTGAGTCCTTTTCTTTTCGCTTAGTTTCACGCAGTTGTTCTCTTGCTTGCTGGGGAGAAAAGGATGACATTCAGGATGCAAGGCCTCCTTTTACACGGTGGGATGCGCGCGCATTCAGGTAGGCCCGCCCCTGGCCCAGCTACGATTATAGAGTGAATGAATGCTTGCATGATATGATCAAGGGGTAGTACCCATAGAGTCCAGTACAGGGTGGAGCCTGTGAGAGATATATCCTGTGCAGCGAAAAGATGAAAAAGGGCTGAACTCGTTGACAAAACCGGAACTTATGCCTTCCGGGGTCTTACAAGGTCACACGTGACTTTGTTGACATAAATATTTGACCTGCGCATGCGCGAGACAGTGCTAAGCACTGCCTCCTGCGGTCAGTCAGGATGAAATAGAAGTAAGTATGTTCATGGGATAGTAAATGTGCGCATGACTTGTGTTTAAAGTTGTCCGTTTGAGTTTTGCCCATGTGAACGCAAACCGAACCTTCTGAAAAATGAAACAATGTAACAAACTGCCGTCTGGTGCGCACCAGAGAAGCGGACTATTATGTTTGAATGAGACCTTAGAGCGTTTTGCACCTAAATAAGTAATTCAAATGAACCTTGTTTTGACTTTGCGTCTTTTGTTGATATTTGTGGTTTATGCTACAGTGTGCACCAATATGTGTAAAAAAGGTTTGCAGACATCAAGTATGATAAATGAATACAAATTGTATTATTGATTGGTGATGGGGATTTTATGATTTTCTTATGGCTGCTTATCCTTCCAGGACTTTTTCAAGGCTGCAAACAGAAGGAGAACATGTTACTGTATGTTAGTTTAGTGGTTCTGTCCTGGAGAGATGATGATTTTACAAAATACAGTTACTCAAGTAACTCTTCGATCTTCGCAAATCAGTTATGAGTCTTCAAACAAATCACGCTCAATTGAAGGCGGGGCCTTGCATATGACGCACACCTGCACACTTGCTAGCCCGTTCCATTCTTCGTTCTCCGAATGCTAGGATGGATTCTGGCCTAGCCTCTGAAGGACCTGACTCGGAAGGACATGTCCTACCCAGTAGCGTGGCGTGGGAAAAAAATGAGGGGAAGCCAATAATACGTCCTTTCTTTTGGGGTCGGGGGTGTGGTGGTCAATGTAACGTAACCAGATGAGTTGTTTCATCTGTTGTATCATACAGATGCAGGACTTACACACGCCTGTTATCTAACCGACAGGTCCGCACGCACTCTCCAGCTGAAACTCTAATAAACATTCATTCACAAACTAAATCAGGAGACCTTTAACGTTTTACGTCCGGTTCGCTCCTTTTTTCCTCGCTGTACACAGCTCCAGTTTGGGCATTGGCCTGTCATCAGATTGTATTTGTTGTTGCTGCTGTAGCAGAAGTTTAGTACAATTATTTTTGATTAAATACTCCAAATCTCCACCCTCTATAATTACACTTGCTTCAGTTGGTTGCTACTTTCTAAGGGTGGTGGGAGTGGTGCAGTGACACTATCTATCTTCTATCGATTAGATTTATGATTTGAAAATTATAAAAGTAAAGTAGACATGTGGATATTATCCGACTGAACAAAACGCGCATTCATCTAACAGGTTCGTTTTCCACTGACCTTATTTCGAGCTATTTTTCCAAAATCCTATGGAGAAATCCCATTGCTATTTTGTCGAGGGAAACCGAGCGCAGCTTACTTCCGTGTTTTAGGGTGCGTCACTGCAACACTAAATTGATGCGATTTTATTGGATTGTGAGGCAAGGGAAGCCAGCCACCTCTGGCTTCCCTTGGCATGGCCCTGACTAATCACAGGTTGGCAGGGGCATGACATGAGCCTTGTCTGATTGGTCAATCCCTCCATTTTTTTTCACCAAGGGAAGCCAATTTCGGCTGGCCTCCTCTCGCAACACAGAGTGTAATCTACTGTTTCACCATAACATCTAGAGGGGCGCTGTTTCACTCTTTGTAAAATACTCAATGAGAATGGGGGAGAGACGGGCCGGCAGCAACAGACAACAAAGAATTTCCTAAACTAAACTAAGTGTTTTTATTTATTTATTAAAATTATAACTACAATCCGAAAAAACAGGGGAAGCCTGGCTTCCCTTGGCCTCCAGGAGAAAACGCAGCTGGTCCTACCAAGGAAGTGTCCTCGACTTTGAGAAACAGCCAGGGTCACCAAGAGATCACATGATTCAGTAGGTCAGCTCAGGTTTGTTTTACAGGGATAGATTCTCTCCAAACATGATTTATAATGCTGACGAGGTCATTACAGTGCAGACACCAAAGCAGGCAGTGGCAGAGAAAGGAGGATGTATTGTTTTTACTTGTGCTCAGGTTTAAACTATTGGTCAATGTACCCCCAGATGGCTCAATTTACCCCTTGACTCGGGCAACCTTACGCCTTAGCTAGGGAAAGGAAAAATTGGCTCATCTTACCCCAATCTCCCCTGACAAAAGAGCAGAAAGACACACGTTCTTCTTTTACAATTGGATGAATGAAGTTCTAAATTGATTTGAATATTTTTCTAAACCAGCTCAGGGTCACCTTTACTGTGAAAATAAACAACATGCTGCGTAACATGAAGTCACAGTGAGTCTCATTCTGATCATCACACAGACACACACACAAAAAGACACACACCACTCCTTACAAGGAGAATACACACACAAAAGTGAGACACAACAAGCTGAAGTCCCTCTGGTTGACCAGCTGGTAGCAATTAGCCCCTCCCCCCACACCATGCAGAGGTGCAAAGTTAATTACAGACATGGATCTGCCTCTCAAACACACGCACACATGCACACACACATGAACACACACACACACACACACACATGAACACACACACACACACACACACACACACACACACACACACACACACACACACACACACACACACACACACACACACACACACACACACACACACACACACACACACACACACACACACACACACACACACACACACACACACACACACTTAACTACCATACTCCACTTCTAAAATCAGTGATGCAAACACAGGTGGGGTGAAAAAAGAGAGAACTATTCGAAGCAGGAAAAAAACAGCGTAATATACCATCTGACAAAGGCCTGTGCTAAAATTCTTCAAATAACTGGCTATTCTTTATAATATACTCAGATCAATAGAGACAGAGATGTTAAGTTATAAATCAAGGGTTTTTATTATTATTTACAGCAGGGGTGGGGAACATTTTTCCTTTCAATTTTTACAACATCCTCCGAGGGCCGTACAAATTATTGAACTCAACCTCTGCTTAAAAAAACAAAAATCACTGCCCATTCATTTGGCCTTTCTTTCATGCTGTGCAAAGAAAAGCAACCTCTTAATCCATTTTACCATGACTCACGCATGCATGCATGTGCACGGTGTGGCATGACCACCAAAACAGAAAGATATGGACACAAGATGTGTGAAAATGTATTTAGTATCCATGTGAACATGATTTAAGTGCGGGTGACCTAACCTCCTCTTGGGGGGTCCGGGGGCATGCTCCCCCGGGAAGATTTGTTTTTAAATATTGAAGTTAAAAGCATCAATCTGGTGTACTTGCTTGAGAGCAACATGAGGAGATCTATGGGTACATCTTTCAACACCCATTTGAAACAGAACTGTAAGCAGATTTTTCTTTTTGGATATTTTACAAATCACTCCCCTTTTAAACTCTATTCTTGTTATTTTTAACAACTTTTTTGTTACTGTCATATTAAGGTGACCAGATTTTCAAAATGAAAACCGGGGACATTTTGAGTTTTGCGGTCAAAATCTCATTAACATATCCAATTTTCTTCGCTGTTAAAGAAAAAAGGGGGACAATTCTGGTTCAATGTAATTCGAACATTTGAACTGTTGGATACAAACAGAAGGACGATAGCTCATATATGAGATTTCAAAGGTCTTTTATTTTGAAACTGTACATCAGATTGTCCAGATTCTCTCTGAGTGACTAGATGGGGTGTCCTGCTATCACCCTGAAGTGAAAGAAGTATTTGATTGACTTCGAATGACTCTTTGATTATGGACAGTTTCCATTAAATAATAATCAAAATATAGATGGACAATAGATCTAATTTGAGATTTTAAACAGCATACATTTTAAATTGTGCCTCAGAAAGTAATGTTATTTTAGGAGTGTTGTGAGATGGTGTCAACATCATTTGAAATTAGTCACCCAGTGGAAATGTCAGATATGTCCTCATAACTGTATCCTTACATTTGACATTCACTCAGTTATAATGTGGTAGTTATATGTAGTTTGTTTTAAATTATTATTGATCACATTATATAGTAAATATTTCTTAATTTAAAATCCAGTATATATGAATATGTTTGGTGTGTCTTTTAGGTATATTTGTTATTGACCGAGTAAACGCTTTTATTTTGAAGGCAGTTTTTACAGGCCTCTACCGTAATGCATACGATATTCGCGCACCGCACTACAGCGTGCGGGCTGGCTTGACTGTGTTTTCCAAAGTGGGGGCTGGCTTGACCACAGTCTGTTTACCCAGTGTTTCCTGACATGAAACGTTTTATTTCACGTTGCTATGTGTTTTTAACATATATAAAAAAACGGGGACATTTCCGGGGACAGTTTCAACCGGGGACAGGGCAATACAAACGGGGACTGTCCCCGGAAAACGGGGACGTCTGGTCACCCTATGTCATATAGTATTTTATACCTGTTTTTAATTTAGTCTCTAATGTCTCATTAATAATTATAATGATCATATCAAGGTGTGCCTTAACCTCACTGAGCTGAGGTTATTTGAGCCTCTCAGGAGAGAGCTCTCTTCCACCTGGTTGTAGAAAAGCTGTTTAAATGTGTTAGCATAGCTAGCTAACCAGATGCTAATAACAACAGATCGCCACTGTGCTTAAAACTAAAGACACAGCCACGCAAACACTGCGGCATGTGTACGGCTCCTTATGGGTACTGCAATATTTGAAGAGATGAAACGCGTTCCGGTGCTCTCCGTAAGCACTCTAGTCTAGTCCAGTGGTTCTCAAACTTTTTTCAATAATGTACCCCCTTTGAAAATAAAATTCAGCCAAGTACCCCCTGATCAGCGCAAAAACAATTTGTTAGGGGAAAAAAGCCTATATAAAGAGGAACAGTACAGCGCTGCACCATCAGCGTCTGATTTATTAAAACAACAACATTGTAACTGAGAAACACTTAAATGCTACATTTCAAATGTTTACAATCCATCACTGAATTCATCGCAAACCAATTTTAACATCATGCAATAACACTAAGACGACATTAGTTGCATTGAACTTGTCTTTTTAATAAGTTGTACTTACAATGTAGTGAGAAACATGGGCTTGTGCTTCACTGAGGATCTTTGTCATTCTGACAGGGAGGCAAACTGCAGTTATTACACCTCGTGTTTTGAAATATGTGTAACTCTGTTAATATAAAGCCCACACTGCTCAAACTCCGTTACATTTCCAAAAATGTGTTTATTTATTTATTTATTTTGGGGCGTGGGGAATGAAGAGAAAAATATATATGAGCATGTTATGAGCATGGGATTTTGACCCCTCATTATGCATAATGCTGCACTATACTTTGCAGCCACAAGCCGTTGCCAAGCAACACTTATTGTTTAGGTCCTTTGATAAGCAGGCAGTCATATCATTAACTAGAACTAGCTAGATCTGATAGATTTGGACATAAACGCGAGTGAAGTCTAACCGGACGCGAGAGAGAGAGATCAGAAATCAGATCAGCTGCTGCTGACGGAGATCACGCAGCTCTGCATGATCACAGCTCCGCCGCTGTGACGGACCGTTGAGCCGAGCAAAATACACTAGGAGTTAGACCTAACACACTTAGCTAGTTTATCTACTCTGGAACAAGCTAAACTGGTTATAAATATGTGTATTCTTTACTGTTGGGTCACTTATTACAGGTTCAGCGAGCTGCACGAGACTGACGGGCTGCCAGGAGAGGGAGAGGAAAAGAGAGCACCCCGTTTATGTTACCATTTTATTATCCAGAATTACTGTACACCTTTGAATAAAGTAGTTCATCTAGCCTACTATTAGTAGTTTGTTTAAATGCAGTAGCCTACTTATGGCTTTTTTTTTTCATTAAAATAAAAAGAAATCTCACGTACCCCCTGCAGTACTCCAACGTACCCCTAGGGGTCCGCGTACTCCCATTTGAGAACCACTGGTGTAGTCGACTCTACAGTACAGTACCATGGTACACACTCCTGTCAGACGAGACATAACCACGTGAAGACACGTTACGCTCGTGTTGTGTTCAAGGAACCTGTCCTTGGCCAGGAAAAACAGGCACTCGCTTGTTTAATTATTTTGCGATCTAGATTTCTTATTTTTTGAAGTGAGAAATTGTCACTAACGGACGGACTGACGGACCCCCCCAAAACGAAAACTCTTCGGTTCTCCACAAATTACACAAGTCTCCCAAAGCAGCGTTAAAAAAGTGGGATGCGCCGAAAAGCGACTAATTTGCAGCACCTCAGAGCCAAACAACAGACATCAAACAGTGAGCCACAATTAGTAATGGGTTGACTTAGGCCCAAACCGCCCCCTACACCCTACCCCTCCGTTTGCGCGTTCACGCGGAGGGTCCGCCATATTGAGGGCTGTTCCAAACCAACGAGTGTGGAGCGATGTGGAGGGGGAGTGGGCTATCAAGCCCTCAAACAGCGAGTCTGCAGCGGTGCTGACTTGAGACCGGTCTCTATCTGACCGGTCTCCACGCTGTGTGTGTCCGTCAGGAAACGAGCTGTTAACAAGTAGTTCCAGCAAACATCCACTGATAAACTGCGATGCTAACAACCTCATGATAACCTCATGTGTTTTTAACTTAGGATCATCTGTGTTTAGTCTAGAAAAAGGTAAATGTATGCATTTTATTATAAAGTTGTGTATATTATTTACAGACTGTTGCAAAAACTAAGAAGCCCACACGGAAAGAAAGTATACGAACATATATGCCAATATATGGCAAATATATGCAGAATATATGCTGCATATATGCCATATTCAGGTTCATATATGTGCATATATGTGGATTAATAGGAGATATATGTTTCATATATAGCTCATATATTTCCACATATATGCCAAAGTCAGGTTCATATATTTGCATATATCTCCTACATAATGCCTCATATATAGCTCATATATCTGTCTTTTTGCATATATGTCATACAGAATGCCTAGGTCTTTGCAAGGTAATGTGGTAATGTGCATATTATTCCAAAGTTCTATATAACTACATGAATTAATCATTGTACTTATTTCCATTCAATACAGATTGAGGTTTGCGGATTGCCCAAGACAATTCAATATATAAAGACAATATTGTTTGATTACGGTATGTTTTATTGTATGAAGCAACATTTTTAGTTTAGTTATTTCACCCAGGACCGGAACCGGATGTTTATATCCGCTCGACGTCAGCTGATCAGTTTAAGATTAGTAAATTATTAAATATTTGATAATTGTACATTATTGTTAAAACACATAATCTGAACCACAAGTTTTCACTAAATGTTACCTTTAATTGTTTATGTTTTTTTATATTATTAGAGAATAATAGAGACATTCGCTGCAGAATGTGACGTCATAGAAAAGCGCCACTCACAACGAGCGCGCATTCATGAAGTCATCCCCCTGTTTATGTGCACGCGCTGCCAGAGTGCCCGCTCTTTCAAACCTTCAGGGGCACAGTGATAGTCATCCTGCAAAAAGTATTTTTGAAAGACTGCTGGGAGCACAATGAGTCACATTTAACAAGTTTTGGATGGATTGGCGATGTTAAAGAAGCAAGTATAGGTTTGAATCAAATACAGTATTGCCCCACAGTTCCAATCTCTTCCATTCCACCCTGGTTATTCCCATTGCCAAGTGTAGACCTCAATATACAAAGGGAGTTTAAGGAAAAGAAAGAACTACCAGTATGGCGCATAGTCCAGAATTATTTTTGCAAGATATCACTCAGACTCAACAATCATATTTACAGATGGTTCCAAAGATCCAGAGACAGGGCGTGCAGGGGCAGCAGTATACATCCCAGTGAGTAATACACATATCAAGAAAAGGGTAACAGACCATGTGTCAGTATGCACCACAGAGTTGTTGGCATTGGTACTGTCGTTGAAATGGATAGAGGAGAAAGAAAAAAAATAATAGTGTAATTGCATCTGACAGCTTTTCAGCATTATCGAGTATACGATCAGGTAGATCTTCATCTAGAATGGACATAATAAATGAAATATATCTAATTTTATATAAAATGCAAATCAAAGGCATAGCAACTCGTTTCATCTGGGTTCCTGCTCATGTTGGTGTGGAGGGTAATGAACAGGTGGATATTCTGGCCAAACAAACACTCAGAAGTATGAACATAGACATAGAAGTTCCACTCAGTAAAGCGGAGGTTAAAACATTAATACAGAAATATGCACAAACAACATGGCAAGATCATTGGGACCTTAGTGATACAGGAAGACATCTTTATAACATTCAAAGGTACGTGGGGGATGGAAGGAAGGTGGGGTTTAAAAGAAGGGAGGAAAATGTCATTTCTCGGATGAGAATAGGTCACACAGGTCTCAATCAAACATTAAGTATAATAGGAAAGCATCCAAACGGAAAGTGTATACACTGTAGCCAGCCAGAAACTGTTGAGCATGTTTTACTGCTTTGCAGGAAATATAGTACAAAGCAAAATTCTATGACTTGTCGCTATCAGGACTGTTAGGGAAAACATCAAGCAATATATATTGTGAGATTATTAAGTTTCTAAGAGAAATTGATCAATTTAAAATAATCTAGAGTTTTGGTTCTTTGTTTTGTTTTGTGTCTTTTGTTTATTGTTTTCTGCTTAGTCTCTTGTCCACACTCCAGTCCAGTTGGTGGCGGTAATGCACCTACAAGTTGGTTTGCCAAGCGCCAATAAACACGAAAGAAGAAGAAGAAGAAGAAGAAGTGCCCGCTCTTTCAAATTCCAAACGCTCGCGGTTACAGGAAAACACAACAGACAGAACAAACATACAAATTAAATGACATTAATGTCACCATGTGCACATTTGCCTTGGTGGAGTGGACAGAAGGTAGTGACAAGGGACTTAGGAGCATTCTGCCGATTGACTGTGTTCGAGATTTTAATGAAGAGAATGACTTGAATGGCGACGAAGAAACTCCTGAGGAGTTTTTGTTGGAATGGCGCCATGGACGCAAGGGAGCTAATAGACAGCCATCAACAACAAGCTGACAGAGCTCAGGGTTCGCCAAAAGCAGACTAAATAATTGACATTTATTGACAATAAATGTATGTTAATGACTTATACATTTTGTGTGTTGTATTTTTTTATGTAGGTAGGCTATGTATAATCCTTGAACATAGGTGTAAATAAACATATAGGCTAAACTTATATGCGCATATATGTGAAACTTATATGTGCATATATGTTTTACATATATGTGCATTTATGTGAAACCTATATGTGCATATATGTGAAAACTATATGTGCATATACACTGCACCCATATATGTACATATATATGTGTGTGTGTGTGTGTGTGTGTGTGTGTGTGTGTGTGTGTGTGTGTGTGTGTGTGTGTGTGTGTGTGTGTGTGTGTGTGTGTGTGTGTGTGTGTGTGTGTGCGTGGCTATATTCAGAGCTCTGCTGCCTTGGCTACAATCTTTCATCGTTGCTGTTGTATGATTGATGTTTAACTACCGTATTTAGCATCTACAGCACCTCCCTTTTTAGGGTTAACGTAGACCCAAACGTCGCCCGGAGGTCCCACTGCGGTCAACTCAGCCGTCTCTCGCATTTGCATGGTCAAATGAGCAGGGCTTCATTTTTGAGTGCGCGATTAATAGCGTCTTTACGGTAATCGCCGAGAAGCGACGCTGACGGTAGTAGCTTATGAAGTTCTCAGTGAAAGATGTACTGTTGGACTCAGTACTACTTGCAGAGGCGTCAATTGGGTATGGCAAGGTATGGCAGCTGCCACACCTTGGCTCCAGGGGAAAATGTAAATGTTCGTTTTAAAAAAATAAATTTATGGAATTACTCTGTGTCAATTTGTATTGATTATTCTATTATTTAATACATATAAATTAAATACAAATGAAAATCAGAACAACACAATCGATTTCTCTAGTCTAGATATTATCTTTCCCAATACTTATCGTAACGTATCCCCCCTCCCTATCTTGAAATGTGGTATCTCCTGACGAGAAGCCGCCGGAGGTCAGAGCGGGTCATGTTATCGCGGTTTTTTTTATTTTTCGGCTAAGCTAATTAACTAAAATGAAAAGAAAGCAAAGAACTTTAGAATCTTTTTTTATCAAAAAAAAGGCAGGTGAAGGTGATGGCTCCAATGTTGCCCCAGCAGCAGAGGGAGAAGGACCAGGTAGTGAAGGTGGGATTCAAGCTGTTAACGAGGCTGTTAGCCACTCCAGCACCTGCGCCGGGGATGCAGATGCTAACAGGGAGACGGAGACTACATGCATGGAGGCTGAGAACTCGTCCACACCGACTTCTCGAATTGAATCCGAGTCTGAGTCCCCACCAATTTCTCAGATTGAAAGAGCTGGATCAGACGTGGACAGCGATAAGGAAGGTCAAGGCCCGGGTGCAGCAGCAGTAGCAGCCTCTGGGTCAACTGGAGCAGAGAAGAAGGATATTAGTGGATGTAAAACAGACGGACTCAGGCGTCCTCGTTTGACCCACTTCCCAACTAGAAATGGAAGACGCTTTAATGTCAGTGTGTATCAGGAATATGACTGGGTTGAATATTCTGCGCAAGAAGATGCAGTTTATTGCTTTGCATGCCGTCATTTTGGAGGAGCCTCAACTTTAACAGGTGACAGGCATGGACTGCGTGTGTTCATAGACACTGGATACACATGTTGGAAGAACATGAAAAAAAATCTCCGGGATCATCAAGGGAGCAGTAGACACAATTGTGCTGCATTAGCGTGGTCTAACTTTAAGGCTGTGATCAGCGGACATAAGGAATCCATCGCAAGTCGGATTGACGCAAACAGGACAGATGAGGTGCAGGAGAACCGGGCTCACGTCAAATCCTTGTTCAAAATCACGTCATTTCTGGGAAGACAGGCCCTCCCTCTCCGTGGCCACAACAAGAGAGATGAGGATGAAAATAAAGGAAATTTCCTTGAACTTTTGGACGTTATTGCAACAGATGACAGGAACGTGAAAAGCAAACAGGAACGCAGGTATGCGCACTATTCTTCCCCAGAAGCCCAGAATGATATGGTGAGAGTTATTGGGGAAAATATCAGAAGTATAATCATAAATGAAGTAGGAGAAGCACGGTACTTTTCAGTGTTAGTGGATGAAACGAAAGACCTGTCTAAGAAGGAGCAGCTGGCCATTTTGATCCGTTATGTACATGACGGGATTATAAAGGAAAGAGCCATTGGAACCTATCACATGAAGGACCTGACAGCTGAATCCCTGGCCCAGAAAATAATAAAGGAATTATCGAGTTTAGATATTCAGCTGTGTGTTGCACAATGCTACGATGGTGCAAGTGTTATGCGGGGTAATGTGCGTGGAGTGCAGGCTTTAATACGTGAAAAAGTGCCGCATGCAGCGTATATACACTGTCATGCACATAGACTAAATCTTGTGCTTGTGAGCTCGATAACTGAAATACCAGAGATGGCAGAGTTTTTTGGTGTTGTTCAAACACTATATACTTGTATTGCAAATAGCAATACCAGACACATGCTTTTCATTGAGGCTCAAAAGAAGTTGGGACACAACAAAATACTGCACTTGGAGCGCACCTGTCCCACTCGGTGGCTGTATTGGTATAGGGCTCTACAGAAGATAAAACTGCGCTACGAGGCTATACTAGCTGTGTTAGATGCCACTATTGACGCTCATGCAGAGGGTTCAACTGAAGCTGCTGGACTTCGGACAAATATGCTGACAGTCACTTTTGTTGTGCGTCTTCATGTCCTAGAAAAAATCTTAAATCTCACTTATGGACTGTCTGAACAGCTTCAGACAAAAGACATTGCAATCACGATGGCTTCCAACCTCATACGGAGTACTAAGGCCCAGCTGGAAAAGATGAGGTCAGATAAAGAGTACCAGGACACACTGAGCAGAGCCAAGGCATTTTCCACAGAGCTCGGCCTCCCAAGCAGCGACACTGCCCCTCTGCGACCAGCAAGAGCACGGAGTGTGTCCAAAGCCTTGGCAGGGTTTATTGTCGGATCATCCAGTGGCCAGAGACAAACAGGAGATGACCAAGAAAAAAGACTATACTTTGAAACACTGGACCGCTTCATCTCTGAGTTAGATCGCCGATTTACAGATAATGATGAGCTACTTAATGCTATCCAGGCATTTGATTATTCATCTCCCCATTTCATGGATGTAGTTAAAATGGAACAGTTTGCACAACTCTATGATGAACTGATCGACACCACCCTTCTCAGTTCCCAGTGTCACACAGCAAAAGCTTTCCTTGAACTTGAGATGAAGGAGGACGTGGAGGAGGAGAAAAACATAATGCTGGCTTTGACACGACTGAAGACCATGTCTGTCGCTTTTTCAGAGGTCATCAAGCTATTCAAGATCGCAGCAACAATTCCTGTCTCCACTGCATCCAACGAAAGATTCTTTTCCGTTTTAAAAAGAGTCAAGACTTACCTGCGGACCACCATGAGCGATGACAGGCTCACAAACCTCATGTTGATGGCTGTTGAGCCTGCTGTCGTAAAATCCCTGGACGCAGATGAACTCGTCAATAACTTTGCTGCTTTGAGGACCCGCCGTTATCCACTTGTGGAATAATTAATAAAGTTCATCTCAAAGTAAGATACCCAAACATCTTATTAATATGATTTCTCTTTCTCTTTTCTTCTCCCTCCCTCCCTCTCCTCTCTCCCTCCCTCCCTCTCCTCTTTATATTTGGACTTTAACAGTTTACAGCAGTTTACCTGGTATGTTCACGTGATATTGTTGCAATTACATAGTGAATGAAGTGAACAGAAAGAGTGAAATTGTGTCAGAAAGGCTATTACTGCTGTCTAATCCATGGTGCTGAAAACGGATGCGTAACGGCGAATTTGACTGAATTGATTGATTGACGTGCGTAGTTAAGTGTTTGTGTCCATAGTTACTTGCGCTAGCGGGATGTGAGTGAGGCTGCATTTGAAAAAGTTCAAATTTTCCTAACCACACAGAAAAGCTACATAGCAGACTTGTCACTTTTGTTATGATTATTTGCTGGGCATGTATATTGATTGATACTGTAGTTAAGTCATGTGACTAGTAACCTTGCCATACCTTAGCTTTGGCTGAATTGACGCCACTGACTACTTGGACTACCACCACAGGTACAGTCAAGTACTTTTATCGTGTACTTTTTGAGTAATACCCTGTCAAACTCCCATGCAGAGTACAATAATGCATGTTTTCTGCCATCTTTGATGAGAGATAAAATCATTTTTTGCCATAAGTTCTCAGTGAAAGTGGTACTGCTGGACTCAGTACTATTTGAACTACCACCACAAGTATAATCAAGTACTTTTATCGTGTACTTTTTGAGTAATACCCTGTCAAACTCCCATGCAGAGTGCATGTTTTCTGCCATCTTTGATGAGAGATAAAAATCATTTTTTGCCATAAGTTCTCAGTGGAAGTGGTACTGCTGGATAGAGTGCTACTAGGACTACCACCACAAGTACAATCAAGTACTGTTATCGTGTACTTTTTGAGTAATACCCTGTCAAACTCCCCTGCAGAGTACAATAATGCATGTTTTCTGCCATCTTTGATGAGAGATAAAATCATTTTTTGCCATAAGTTCTCAGTGGAAGTGGTACTGCTGGATAGAGTGCTACTAGGACTACTACCACAAGTACAATCAAATACTTTTATCGTTTACTTTTTGAGTAATACCCTGTCAAACTCCCCTGCAGAGTGCATGTTTTCTGCCATCTTTGATGATAGATAAAATCATTTTTTGCCATAAGTTCTTAGTGAAAGTGGTACTGCTGGATAGAGTGCTACTAGGACTACCACCACAAGTCACTTTCACTGAGAACTTATGGCAAAAAATGATTTTATCTCTCATCAAAAATGGCAGAAAACATGCACTCTGCATGGGAGTTTGACAGGGTAGGCCTATTACTCAAAAGGTACACGATAAAAGTATTTGATTGTACGTGTGGTGGTAGTCCTAGTAGCACTCTATCCAGCAGTACCACTTTCACTGAGAACTTATGGCAAAAAATGATTTTATCTCTCATCAAAGATGGCAGAAAACATGCATTATTGTACTCTGCAGGGGAGTTTGACAGGGTATTACTCAAAAAGTACACGATAAAAGTACTTTATTGTACTTGTGGTGGTAATTCAAATAGTACTGAGTCCAACAGTACATCTTTCACTGAGAACTTATGGCAAGAAATGATTTTATCTCTCATCAAAGATGGCAGAAAACCTGCATTATTGTACTCTGCAGGGGAGTTTGACAGGGTATTACTCAAAAAGTACACGATAAAAGTACTTGATTGTACTTGTGGTGTTAGTTCAAATAGTATTGAGTCCAACAGTACATCTTTCACTGAGAACTTATGGCAAAAAATGATTTTATCTCTCATCAAAGATGGGAGAAAACATGCACTCTGCATGGGAGTTTGACAGGGTATTACTCAAAAAGTACACGATAAAAGTATTTGATTGTACTTGTGGTAGTAGTCCTAGTAGCATTCTATCCAGCAGTACCACTTTCACTGAGAACTTATGGCAAAAAATGATTTTATCTCTCATCAAAGATGGCAGAAAACATGCATTATTGTACTCTGCATGGGAGTTTGACAGGGGATTACTCAAAAGGTACACAGTAAAAGTACTTGATTGTATTTGTGGTAGTAGTCTAAAAAGTACTGAGTCCAAAAGTACCAATTTTATTGTTGGTAGCAGAAAAAAACATGCATTCTCTTCAGTGCCACTTCTCGGCAATTACCGTAAAGGCGCTATAAATCGCGCACTCAAAGATGAAGAACTGCTAATTTGACCAAGCAAACGCGAGAGACGCCTGAGTTGACCGCAGTGAGGTCCCCCGGTGTTGTTGCGGGAGCTGCTGTACTAGCTAACTCTGCACTAGCTAACGCTACATTAGCAAAACAAACGCTAATCTTACTTGCAAAAGGTGCAGTGGGCTTCAAACACGCTCCCCTGCACTGGTTTCAACCAAGCACTAAATTTGAGGTTTTCCAACCAAATACGATTGAACTTACACTTCCCCATATTTATTTATATGTAGATTCGAAGATACAAGAGTTTCTGACTGCCGCTAGCTGAGGCTTGGTTGCTAGGTTACTAGCTGGTTGTTCTCCTATAAGGGGCAGGGGGAAACAAAGTTAGTGATTACTGGTTCCATGTTGATTTATTTCAATACAAATTGTTGGGGGGAACTGAAAGGCCATTACCGTACTGGTTACTTTTCAACCCGGACATTTCCCACAAAACACATTTAGACGCGATCGCAACACAGAAGTGCCTTTCAAATCCGATCATTTTTAAGACCTTCTAAATCATATTTAAGACCTTTCTTATTTTTTTGTTCATATTTAAGACCTTTTTAAGGCCTTAAATTCAGATTATCAAATTTAAGACTTTTTAAGACCCCGCGGGAACCCTGTAAAAGAGAACACAATGAAAGGTGTTTGGAGTTTTATTTGAGTTATTAATTTATATTTTTTGTCAAAGAGGTGCTGATTTGAAACCGTTGTTACATACAGTTACGGCATTTACACTCTCTGTGCAACCCCCCCCCCTCTCTGTTTAACCCTCCTATTGTCTTTGTCCCCCCCCCCCTTACTTTGGTGTTCACAGTCAAATTTGACCAGTCCTGTTTTAACTGCTGTTACATTAACACAAAAACCATTAATCATCACCACATTTCATTTAACACCCTTTCAAACTGTACATATTGGATCAGACTACAGGTCAAAAACTGCAGTAAATATACAAAAAACCGACACTGAACATGTATTGGTGTGCCAGGAGTGATCCATGTGGGGGGATGGGCACATAAGAGCGGGAAATGTGTCAAATTGTTCTGTTTGCGTGTGTGGTGTGATTCACATGGGGGGGATGGACACATAAGGGGTGTGTGTGTGTGTGTGTGTGTGTGTGTGTGTGTGTGTGTGTGTGTGTGTGTGTGTGTGTGTGTGTGTGTGTGTGTGCGTGCGTGTGTGTGTGTCCTCATCTTCATGGCGGTCAACACCACGTGTGTTACAAAGTTGACTAAATCATCCAAAATTCAATGACAGTGGTGATCAGAAATTGTATATGTTCAAAGGTCTACTGTGAAGGATATCATAAAGCCTTAATGCAATCGAATGTAAAACAAAAAAGTTATGATTGATGAAAGTAGTAAATCGGTCAAATTTGACCCGAAGACAACGTATGACTGATGAGTAAAAATGCCACTACACTGGTCCCATTAATTATAACCATTTTGGAATTTGAAAAAAAAGGGCTCAGAGAGGCTGGATTAGATGGAGGTTCCATTGGTGATGCAATAAAACCATGTGTTCATCTGTGTGTGTATATTAATCTGTGCTTGTTGCATTGAAGCTTGTGAAATAGGTAACATGGCCCTACAGGGCTCCCCTCTCTGACTGGTGCCCAGTAATGTGTGTACCTAACTGGAACAATAAGCACCCAGTGTGACGGGTGATGTCATTTACCAAGCTGCTGTCATGAAGACGGAAACTTGCTGAGATGGTGATTGAGGAAATTAAACGGTGTGGAAATCTCCAAGGAATATATTTATATCAGGAATTAAACTGTGAAGCTGATATATTGTTATTTGAAAACTGTGACGCATACACTCACAACCTGACAGCATGAAGGGAAACTCTTCTGAATGTATTTCTGGTAGCTAACTGCAAAGAGTGTCCTTGCATTGACTTTAAACTGCTGATCTTGTTACTGTCGCAGGGGGCTACAGCCTCATGGGGGTTTGACCACAGCAACCCTTTCCCCCTCAGTATATATTTACATTGAAATATAATTTTAGAGGAAAAATGGTTGCTGTCTGTTGTGGAGAGAGCAAACAGCATACCTGGGGGGGATGGCTTCAGATCCTCAATTTTGCTGATTTCTGCTGATTTATTAAGTTTAAAACTTAAAAGAGAACTGATCGTTTTTTAATATTTTGTATTTGTTTATTATTGTTCATTAGTTGTGTATGTGTGTACACATATGCATCTTGCATTGAACACCCTGGGTTGGATTTAATCCAGGTGAAAGATCTGTGCAAGTCTTCCTCTCTTTGGCGCTTTGTGTGAGATGTTGACTTTCCACAGGGTTTTCTGACTCAGCTGCTGCAGAGGAGCCTTTTCAGAAAATGGATTGTTTGTTTTTGGAGAAACAAACATCAACAGTAAACCTACACATGAATGCAAGAACTGGGATAACTCCTCACTGTGTCCTCACAGAGCCGAAACCGAGAGACAGAAACGATTCTTCTGTGGGGGGGCAGTGCTGACCCATGCTAGGCCCTCAACATGTCCTAATATCACTGATACCCTTCCAAAGTTGATTCTATGTTTTCAAAAGTGAACAAATGCATCCAGCCTTGCTGCAGAGGACAGCAGGAAATGCACATGTCAGTGACTCTGAGCCTCACCGTGATATACACAAGTCCAGACAATGCTCCGAGGATAAACTCTCCAAACTGTTCACAATCTTTACACATCACTATGTTTTATTAGAGATATGGATATGAGTGTGTGTAAGTGTATGGGAACACTGACAGGAATACTCAAAGTATTTTGAGTCGTCAGAAAGACTGGAAAAGTGCAGTTATTAAACCAAACTAAAGACTCTTGACACTTTTGTGTGCAGAATAATGGTACTGATAGAAGCATTAAACAAAACCATGTGATACTTTGTTACTGATTACTGTAAGTTTCAGTTGATATTTGACATGCTGTACAACCAAATGGACTGAAAACCACTGGGTATAGAAGGAAGTGTGTACATTTAAAATGTTGCTTTTGCATTGAAGACTTTGGAGGTAAAGCATAGAGTGAGGATAAAAACCATCAATCATTCACCCCCTCACTGAGAAATCAGGTTATTGACCTATTGGCTCTCTAACCACTTGCAAAGGGGTTAACACCTGAACAGTGACAATATTACTACAGTCAATAAGCTACACCCCGCTTCTGTTTGCCCCCCCCACCCACCTCCCTGCCTGAGCTCCGACTCACCCGTCTCACTCACTCTGTAATCGCTGAGCCCTGCCCTCACACAAAGACTCAGTAATTAGACGGCTTTATGAGGGGCTCCTGGCGTGCGCACACAAACACACACACGCGCGCACACACACAGATCTCTGTGGGGGGCTGTAGCACGCACACAAACATCCAGTGTTTAACCATTTAAAATGGACTGTTTCATTCTTAAGTGCATTCTATACAGTTATATTAACGCAGTGTAATGAAAAGCTCAGTGATGTACAGCTCAAAGCACTCACAGCTAATAATATTAGTAAAACACAACCATTTAATATATAGCTTATAGTTACAACTTAGTTGGATTAATATATTATGTTATAATAAAGAAAAAGTTTAGATCGGAAGTTTACAAATAGTGTACATTACAGTTTTTTTCAATTGCTAAGACACATTTTTTGACAGCAGGGCTCATTTGGTCAACACACTAAACACAATTCACAAAGCCACACACCCAAAGTGCAACACACTTCATATGTCTTGCAAAATGAAGCACTGCACCCAAAACCACATAAACACTTACAAAAAACAAACTTTTGCACAAAATGGCACACACTTCATTTATAGTACAAGACACTTTGCCAACCAACTGCTTTATCTAAAGCACACTCATCTTTTTTCATCACTGGTCTCCTGCTCTCTCCCAAATGGAGCTTTTCCCTCTTCAAGCTACCTAACTTCACTCCTTCCACCTTTGAATTCCATGCCGTCACAGTAACCCATCCTATACAATGAACCATTGTTGTTCTCTACCGTCCACCAGGCGCCTTGGGGGACTTCTAGGAGGAATTAGAAAATCTCCTCTCACACATCCCTGAAACTGGCCCTCCCGCTGTACTTGTCGGAGACTTCAACCTCCAGACAGGGAAGATAGCTGAACTAACATCTCTGTTAACCGCCTTTGCTTTCTCACTGTCTCCATCCCCACCAACTCATAAAGACATCATCATCATCGGCCCCCCATCCCGTATCAAAGACATCCAGAATTTCAACTTCACCATTGACAGCCACACTCTATCTCCCCCCCTCATATCCGCAACCTCGGAGTCATTTTCGACAGTCAGCTCAAATTCAACCACCACAAAAATCACAGAAAGCAACGCAGGTTCTAGTCCAGGCTCTCGTCATCTCACACCTAGACTACTGCATCTCCCTCCTGGCTGGTCTACCTGCATGTGCCATCCGACATCTGCAGCTCATCCAGAATGCAGCGGCTCGTCTGGTCTTCAACCTTCCTAAATTCTCCCACATCACGCTGCTCCTCCGCTCCCTTCCCTGGCTTCCAGTAACTACTAGAATCCACTTCAAAACAATGGTACTTGCGTACCATGCTGCGGATGGATCTGGCCCTTCCTACATCCAGGACATGGTTAAACCGTACACCACAGCACGTGCACTCCGCTATGCATCACCCAAACAGCTCGCTTCACCCGCACTGCGAGGGGGACCCAAGTTTCCATCAGAAAAAACACGTGGGTTTGCTATCCTGGCTCCAAAATGGTGGAATGAGCTCCCCATTGAAATCAGGACAGCAGAAAGCTTACACATCTTCCGGCGCAGACTGAAAACTCATCTCTTTCGACTCCACTTCGAGCGATAGAATTATTAACAAAGCACTGATCTACTAACAAAGAACTGCTAACAGAGCACTTATATACTAACAAAGGACTGGCTTATCTATAGCCATTTGAGTAGCACTTGAAATGTTTGGCTCTATGAAACCTGATGTACTTATACGATTCTGTTTTCTTGAAAGGTTGTATCTTCCTGGTCGAATGCACTTATTGTAAGTCGCTTTGGATAAAAGCGTCAGCTAAATGCAATGTAATGTAATGTTTTATGTTGATCTATATGTCGAGTACTCTGCATAAAAAGATTGTCTACAAAAATATGTGCAGGGGCCTCATTTATAAAGGGATATACGCTAAAAAAATTGCGTACGCCAGTTTCTACGCAATGTTTGCGATTTATAAAATACTAACTTGACGGGAAAACGTGCGGTCCTCCATGCCGCACTAAGCACAAAAACGGGAGAGACGAGAAACTGCGACACCGTTGGAAGAAGGAAGAATGGAGAGAAATATGTGGAAATAATACCATAAATAAAATGTTACCTCTCATTTATCATATATGAAGAATTCATTTTTCAAACATTGATCAAAGCCAATCTTAAAATGATTAAACAAACGTCTGTTTGAGACTCCTCAGTGCACACAAAAGCATAACATGGAGAAATAAATAAATACGGATATGTTATTTAAACCACCTCGTATATGTTGTGTATATCAAGGGGGTGTCTCCTGTCCCCGGTACAAACACACTGCCTGAGGAAGGCTATAGAGAGGTTTCTCAATACTCACATTTTCCCTCCTCGACTCCTATCCTCGACTCCTCTCCTCGAGACTTGGTGCCGCCCACAGGAGATGCGAGCGGAGGACTGAGGAGGGGAACCGAGGAGAGAGGAGTGGAAGCAGAAGGCGGTTAGAGAAATGAGAACTCCTATCCTCTGAGCGGTCATTTTAAAGAGACGTCCATTAATGATGACAGGAGGCACAGCAGCCCTCTGTCTGATGGACAGATGTGTTCATGACCACTTATATATTTACTTTGAATTCATTCACAGTGCGGTATAATGAGACAATAACAGGCTACTATGCGGACACACACACACACATATATTTATATACAATTTCAGAATCAAACAAGTATGAGAGCACTCTCATAATAACGTAACACAATCAGAGACTGGATATATATCCCCCCCCCCTCTCTCTCTGGTCGCTGAAATGGGGAATTGAAATTACGGGCCAAAAGTTGTACAAGTATTAAAAGTAAGCATAGGACACCGAACCAACTGAGACCTGTCTGTCCGCCGCATCTACATGTACGCACTGTACAACACACACACTGTACCACACACACCTACAGCTCCTAAAGCATAATCAGCCGTTGTGTATTTTATTATGTGAAGCACTAAATGGTCTTAGAAAAATATCGACTCTTTGTTTGTAGATATCTACTAAACTACAGCATACAAATACAGAACGTAATGTAGGCCTGTTATACTGAGTGATATATATTGTACACACTGCTTTGCTTTCTGCACGGACCTCGCAGCTGTTCTCACTGTAAACATCGCGTTGCGATGAAAGCGGTTACTAAAATAATATCAAAGGGATGCATGCAGAGCTGTCATTGGCTAAGATAAGATAAGTCCGGCCGTGCGTCACGCCTCCACCGTTCCCGGAAATGCATCCGTGGAGGAGCCGTGGAGGACCCATCAGTGTCTCCTCGGTTAGAGCTCCTCCAGAGAGCCTCCTCGATGCTCGGTCCTCGAAGTGCATTTAGAGAAATGAGATGTCCTTCAAAATGGCAAGCTGAAATTCATTTCCGGGTCACTACCGGAGGACCGAGGAGTCGAGGAGTCGAGGAGGGGAAATTTGAGCATTGCGAAACCTCTATTGCAGAGGCGCGGGAAGGTATTTTGAGTGGGGGTGCTGAGGTGCTGGACTCCAGTGAACACTATTACGGGCACTGTAGAGCACGCACAAAAAAACTCCCCACACGCAAACACACAGTAAACCCGCGACTGTTACAATGAAGGCTCGATAATCAGCTCATGGCATATAGGCAGGGGTAAAGTGCTATTTTTTTACGAGTCGGGAGCGGACCTCACCTCCTCTAGGGGGGTCCGGGGGGATGCTCCCCCGGGAAGGTTTTTTTTAAATATTGAAGTTAAAAGCATCAATCTGGTGCACTTTGAGAGCAACATTAAGAGATCTATGGATACATCTCTCAACACCCAGATGAAACACAACTGTAAGCAGATGTTCTTTTTCTTTATGGATATTTTACAAATCACTCCCCTTTCAAACTGTATTCTTGTTTTACTGCCATATAGTATTTCATAATTGTTTTTCCTTTATTCTCTTTTTTTTTTTTATAACTATAATGATCATATGAAGGTGTGCCGCGGAAATAATCTTTTGAATAATTTTTGACCAAACCGTTTGAGACCCACTGAGATAACTTAGACTAAAGTTAACTATCTAAACACTCAGAGAGTCCTTTAGCTCACCTGAGCCTCTCAGTCTGAGAGGAGAGCTCTCCTCCAGCTTGTTGTGGAACAAACAGCTCCGTATGTCCGTTAGTGCAGCTAGCTAACCAGATGCTAACAACACGGTCCCTGCTGCTGGCACCGGTCCCTCTCTCTCTCCCCCTCTCTCACACACACTAAATGCGCTATTTCCGCACACACACAGAGCCGCGAGCTTGAATGACACAAGCACACTTTTATTTCCATCCAACTCTCTGATTGGTCTGGTGTCTTGCCTCTGTTGCATTCACTGAACACGGGAAATTACAGTCCTGCCGTCCTTTCTAGTGTCTTGATGAGGTTCACGTAAAGCACGGTTAATGTATTATATTATTGAGGTAGAATTGTCCGGGGCTACAGAAAAAACATTCGGGGCAGGCCAAAATATCATTTTACCAACAATGTGGAATGTATTGGCTACATATTACACAGATTATGCACAGCGGGAGCAGCAATAACCGTCAAATAATAATTCAGACAGGGGAGCTCCGCACCCCCTGCCTGCCGCTAGGGGGTGCTGCAGCGCCCTCAGCACCCCCCTTCCCGCGCCCATGCTCTATTGTGTATTTTTTTTGTCATTAACCTTTTTCGGACCACTTATTTATTTATTTTGGTGACGATCCGACCTCCATGCTGCTACTCTGGTTCAAACTGCATCCACCAAACAATGTAATTTATCTCGACCTCCCCAAAATAACCAAAATCTGACACGGGCCCTTTCTCATTTCATCAAATCCCCCTCCTCGACTCCTCGACTCCTCGGTCCTCCGGTAGTGACCCGGAAATGAATTTCAGCGCGCCATGTTGAAGGACATCTGATTTCTCTAAATGCACTTAGAGGATCGAGCGTCGAGGAGGCTCTCTGGGGGAGCTATAACCGAGGATACACTGATGGGTCCTCCACGGTCCTCCACGACTCCTACGTGGATGCATTTCCGGGAACAGAGATGTTTCAAAGAGTCGTGACGCACGGCCGGACTTATCTCGGCCAATGACAGCTCTGCATGCATCCCCTGGATATTATTTTATTGACTGCTCTCATCGCGACGCGATGTTTACAGTGAGAACAGCTGTGAAGTCTTTGCAGAAAGCTGAGCAGTATGTATAATATATATCACTCATTATAACAGGCCTACTCTCTTTATTTGCTTTAGTTTAGTAGATATCTACAAACAAAGAGTCGATATTTTTCTAAAACCATTTAGTGCTTCACATAATAAAATACACAACGGCTGTAGACTGTTTTAGGAGCTGTAGGTGCGTGTGTGTGGTACAGTGTGTAGGTGTGTGTGGTGCAGTGTGTGCGTAGATGCAGCGGACAGACAGGCCTCAGTTGGTTTGGTGTCCTCTGCTTACTTTTAATACTTGTAAATAAAACTTTTGGCCCGTAATTTATTTCCCAGCGACCAGAGAGGGGAGAGGGAGGGGGGGTGATATATCCAGTCTCTGATAGTGTTACGTTATTATCGGTTATTATGAAAGTGCTCTGTTTGATTCTGAAATTGTATATATTTAAATAAATATATACATATATGTGTGTGTCCGCATCTGTAGCCTGTTATTGTCTCATTATACCGCACTGTGAATGAATTAAAAGTAAATATATAAGTCGTCATGAACAAATCTGTCCATCAGACAGAGGGCTGCTGTGCCTCCTGTCATCATTAATGGACGTCTCTTTAAAATGACCGCTCAGAGGAGAGGAGTTCTCATTTCTCTAACCGCCTTCTGCTTCCCCTCCTCTCTCTTCGGTTCCCCTCCTCGGCTCCTACGCTCGCATCTCCTGTGGGCGGGACTAAGTATCGAGGATAGGAGTCGAGGAGGGGAGTCGAGGAGGGGAGTTAGAGAAATGAGAAAGGTCCACGGTGTGAGATGTATTTTTTAGCTGTTCTGTCGTAATTTCCTGCGATCTTCTTCATAAAGTCAGTCAAAATGAATGAATGAATGGGCGTTTCTTTGACTATTTATAGGCAAATATGGGCGTTACGTGAAGCCCGCAAAAGCTGCACCGCATTTCGAGTCGATTGTGATTTATAAAGGGAAACCGGCGTAGGAAGTGTCGTACGCACCTTCTTCACCGGTACGCAATGTTTGGTGAATCGGAAAATGTCGGAAAATTTCTCTACCTATTTTTGGGATTTCTACTACGTAAGCAGCCTTCCCACGTGAATCCTACGCACAGCTTTATAAATGAGGCCCCTGATCACAAATATACAGTTGTTATACTTTTGTTTTGGTGCAACTTCCTGCACAACAAATAGTTACAGTTGTGTAAACACAAATGATGCCTTTGACAAATACAGTAAAGTGAAAAGAAAACTTTAAGGAAAAAGAAATGCAATTTTTTTCCCCCCGAAAAAACAGAGGAGGGAAAAATACTCAAGCAGGCATTTGACCCCCTCACTGGGTCTGACCACAGCTCCTCATCCACCTGCAGAAGAAGCATCACCTGCATCCTCTCCCTCTCTCTCATCCTCCCTCTCTCTCATTCTCCCTCTCTCATCCTCCCTCTCTCTCTCATCCTCCCTCTCTCTCATTCTCCCTCTTGCTGCTGTCCATATATCCATTGTTGTTTTTATACATTTCTTACCTGAAGCCTTTTTCTAGTGCTTACATCCTGATTGCTGAGTCAACAATAAAGCCGTTTGGTGTTTATGGTCATTTGGCATGGGTATTTGTTGATCGGTTCATGTGTGTAGCATATTTAATGGCAGTGTTTTGAAAATGGCAAACAAGTGAATATGTCAGAATTTTGTGTCTTACTTAGAGAGTGTGTGTGTGAGTGTGTGTGTGTGTGTGTGTGTGTGGGGGGGGGGGCGTTCCAGCCAGTTGAGCTCCCAGCACTGCGCCCTCCCATGAGATCAATATTTGAGTAGACAATCAGTTCTTTATAAGCTCCTGCCATCTGACAGACAGGAAGGAGCCTCTCATTACGGGACATTAGCACTAAACTCTGATTAAAGGGGGGGGGGGGGGGGGGGGGGGGGATTTGGGGATTAGGCCGTCAGTGCTTTGAAGGATATTGCTGATTGACTGCTGAGAAGAGCTTTTCAATACGACAGCTCTGTCACTGCTAGTGATATGCTTCATTTGGTAAAAATGTAAAAAGATATTGTTGTATTTTAAATAATTGTGTTGCCTTTTTCCTTAATTAAGAATAACACTAGTGTCTGTGATCAGAGAGACACGTCAGTCTGTAGCCACAGAGACTCATCAGATGAAACCTGAATACATGTCAGAGGCCTCCAGTCACAGTGAGCCTCTGAACAGGAGAAGGGAAGAGGAAGATCAGAATCATCAGAATCTGAATAAACAAAATACTTTAATGTTAGAAAGTCCGATAAAGGTACATTAAATAGATTTCTGTGTAGAGAGTATTTTCAATGTCTGCTTTATTGATGGTATTTATAACCAGTAGTCAGTGGTGTTTTTATACAAAGGTGGTGCACGAACATCTTGGATGTGTATATATAAGCTTCTGGTGCTTTTTTAAACACGTGAACAAATAGGCTCTTTCACACCGAGTACTTTTCCCAGGAATAGTTCCCGGAATTTAGTTCCCCGGAAATCTTTAGTTCCGGAACTATCTAGTAGTAGATCGCATTCACACCGGAATAAGTCCCTGAGGGAGCCGCTGACGTCACTTCTTCTTCTGCTTTGGGTTTACTGGCAGGCCGCAAACAACTTCACGGCGTATACTGCCACCCGAATATAAGGGTATAAGGAAAACACAGACACTCATCACCTAGGTCACAATATCAATCGATCCAGCAGAGCAATAGCTAGGCAAAACACAGAAGATCAACAAAAAATATGACATAAAATGAACTTATAAGTTGAAGTAGATAACTTCATTCATTTGCTTTCCGTTTTACTGATTTTAATCGCTGTACGCTGCTCTCTCTCGTCTCCTCTTCACAAACAACTACTATTTTCGCGGCACACATACTTACAGCCAATCAGCTCTCTGAATTATGAGATGACGTTTGGTAGGTATGTCAGCACAGTGCCCCTACAGTGATTATTTTTTTGCCGCAAGCATTGAATAGAAAAATACACATTCACTTTGACGGTGAGAGAGAGGGGCTAGATCGGGGCTTGACCCACGTCGCTCAAAACGGCTCAATAGGCACTCTGTAGACACTAATTAGAAGAACACAGACTAAAACAGCAATGTCAGACGAATCAGATGATTAAACATGATCTCAAAATATATTTTAAGATGTTTTTTTTTTGCATTTATTTGCATTTTTTGGGAATTATTATTTGAATGACTTTCTGCTGACACTAGGTGGGGCTGTGCCACCTGCCCCATGACCAGCCGCCACTGCCAGTAGTTAATCAAAAGAGAGGTAAATTGCAGTCTGTCCCCTCACATTCAGACAGGCAGACAAGCAGCACAGCATTAAGAAAAACTTCAACAGATCTTTTTAGGGGGGCCCTTTGTTTCAGGTGGATACAATACATTTGTAGGGATGCCCCTTACATTATTGAGGTAGAGAAACCGCAACCCATTGTGTTTTATACATAAATGAAAAAGGGGCAAAAGAGGAATAAAGGGCAATGAGTACGAACAAGTTGCAACATCACTTTTGTTAGGTAGATTAGTGAACTGGTAATAAAGTAACAAGTGAGCCCCCCGCCTACCCTCACTTGACAAAAAAATCATCAGAAGTTCTTTATCCTCTAAGCGCGCTCCCGTCTCTTGTAAACGGGCGCGCGCTTGGCTCGGCGACGCGCACTCAGCCCTGTAGTAAAGCAGCACAGCTCAGACATGGCGGCGGATCCTCAGCCGGACTGGCTCTCCTGCCTTCCCTCTTCTTGGAGTTATGGGGTGACTCGGGATGGACGTATATTCTTCATCAAGTAAATATGACGCGGAATCATGGATTTATGGATACGGAGTGATTATTGCTCCCACGCATTTTCCCTGTTTGTCTTTTTTCGGGTTCTCTGTTCACCTTTCCCCGTTTTCTTCCACCAACAGCGAAGAAGCGAAGAGCACAACCTGGCTGCATCCTGTTACTGGAGAGGCTGTGATCACGGGGCATAGAAAAACTCCAGGTAAACATCCGAGAGCGCTTTTCCTTCAATCCATGCCAACATACGCACACACGCGCGCACGCAGCACCTGGGAAATGTTCTCCACGCGCCAGGGTGGAAAAAGGGGCGACCATGTCTCTGAGAGGGAGACGGGAGGGAGGTTCTGCTGCAGAGCAACAGCCTCGCTCCTCCGCTCCTCTGGCGAACCATTACGCACAGCGAACCCCCCCCCCCCCACCTGGGCACTTTGCGACACACTTTTTAAAAGTTCCGTCACGTAGGCGAGAAGAGATTGTGGAGCTGATTTTCTGCAGTGACACATGACAGATGTGTTGCCGCCGCTGCAGGAGCCCCGAGCTCAGAACGCTCAGAACAATGCGGCAGAGATGTTCTTAAAAACATCAGGACAGATCTGATGAGAAGCACGGTCACATGCACATCAGCGTTCACACAGCTGTATGCTGAGCGCTGACACGCACTGACACACACACACACACACACACACACACACACACACACACACACACACACACACACACACACACACACACACACACACACACACACACACACACACAAACTGAGTAATCCTCCAGATCTGCTCCGGGGAATGGGGAGGGGGCGCGGGAATGCGATAAAGGGCAAATGAGCTATTTGTGGTTCAGACACTGCATTGCTGCTCAGGTGTGTGTGTGTGTGTGTGTGTGTGTGTGTGTGTGTGTGTGTGTGTGTGTGTGTGTGTGTGTGTGTGTGTGTGTGTGTGTGTGTGTGTGTGTGTGTGTGTGTGTGTGTGTGTGTGTGTGTGTGTGTGTGTGTGTGTGTGTGTGTGTGTGTGTGTGTGTGTGTGTGTGTGTGTGTGTGTGTGTGTGTGTGTGTGTGTGTGTGTGTGTGTGTGTGTGTCTTTTTGTTTCTGAGTCTTGTGTTTTGTCTTCCTCTCATGTCCTCACAGATTTACCAACAGGATGGGAGGAAGGGTACACGTTCGAGGGGGCTCGCTGCTTCATCAAGTGAGTTGGAATGGGTGGAGAGAGATGGAGAGACTGCTGGAGGCAGGGGGGGGTCTGAGCAGTGGCTGAGGGGCTGCTTTGTTTGGTCGGCAGCACAGAGATTTCCCTCAGCCTCTGTGCCCTGCTGGAGGAATTCATAAATGCCTCTGTTTACACACACACGCACACGCACACGCACACGCACACACACACACAATTAGTGTGATCGGATAGCTGCACTGCCTTGACTTCTCTCGTGCTGTTGTTGAGGCTTTCTGCTATCAGATGTGCTCTTGCCTTTCACCTCTCTTAGAGACACACACACACACACACACACACACACACACACACACACACACACACACACACACACACACACACACACACACACACACACATACCATATGTATACATCACTTCAGGGGACAATACATTGACTTACATCTCAATCTTTATTTTTATTTTTTGGATGCATTTTCTTGAGACTTATCCTAACCTTAACCATAACCGACACATGCCTAACCCTAAGCCTTAACCTTACCCTTGCCCTAACCCTAAACCTAACCAAGTCTTCACCCTAACATTAATGATTCCCCTCATGGGGACCTCCCTTTTGTCCCCATAAGGGAGGCGAGCCCCCATACGTGACTGTGTAAACAGATTTAGGTCCCCACAAGTATCGTAATGCTAAGCCACACACACACACACACACACACACACACACACACACACACACACACACACACACACACACACACACACACACCCCAAAAGAGGGATTAGCTCAGGAACAAGTCTTCTGTCAGCTAGACGCTAGTTTGACAAGCAAGTGTGACTCACAGGCTGCTGGGCTGAACAGGCTCTACTTGTTGGTGTGTGTGTGTGTGTGTGTGTGTGTGTGTGTGTGTGTGTGTGTGTGTGTGTGTGTGTGTGTGTGTGTGTGTGTGTGTGTGTGTGTGTGTGTGTGTGTGTGTGTGTGTGTGTGTGTGTGTGTGTGTGTGTGTGTGTGTGTGTGTGTGTGTGTGTGTGTGTGTGTGTGTGTGTGTGTGTGTGTGTGTGTGTGTGTGTGTGTGTGTGTGTGTGTGTGTGTGTGTGTGCCTTCCTTCATACACACACTGTCTCTGAGGTTGTGACAAGGCACTATCATTTGTTCTACCTACTTTCCCACCTAGTTTCTCTGCTGTTGCTCCTGCTCTCTGTGGCCATTTTGAGAGCAGCAGCTGACACATATGGTGAGCTAATATAGCTGTTCTATAAATAGCCCAGCACCGCTGCTTGTTGGTATGTATGAATGCATGCAGCACGTGCACGCATGCATACCATGCATATATGCATGCGTGGACACGGACATGTAAATATACCACAGTATACAAATGCTAACACTGACATGGAGTTTGATGCTACTGCTACTGCACGGCTCTCTGCTGCATATGTGACAAAGCATGAGACTGTGTACAGTACATGTCAGCTGAGATGGACATGGCAGGATTAAGAAATTCAGAAGGCCATACAACTTGCTGTTGGGCCAATGGTGACCCCCAAAACCCTTTGGGCCTCAGCATGGTGTTCACCCTGTTGCTTCATGGTTCCATGTTAACAGCAGACATAGACCCCGCAGCTTTGCTCATACTAATTCCCAGCCAAGTCTCAGAACCCAACATGGCAAACTGAGTTAAAGTTGTGTTAGATTTATTAGCCACACACTTGCTTGCAGCCAATCGGGATGAGTTGCAGAACTCCATATGGGCTTACATGGCAAAATAAAGGCCTGACAGAACTGGTGCACAGTAAATGTAAATGTTCCTCTCCTTTCAAAAAAATCTAGAGATTTTTTAATTGATTGATTTTTCAGAAATGGGTTGATTTAGCATTTGGAAAGATAGTCTCTAGTTATTGCTGACTTACACTGGACTGGATCCATGCTGCCACATTCAGTCTTGAATACAATGAGCAGCATTTCACTGTGAACAAGTGGGCCCAGTGTCACATTCCCTGAACAACACTTCATCATCTCAACTTCTTCAAATCCTTCAAATTCCTACAAAATTCACTTTTCTATCAGCCCATTAATCCAGTCCTGGCCCGCTGCTCTCTTATAGCCATGATGTTGGATGACTCTGCCCTCTGCCAGGCGACAATCAATGCATAGTGTACCCCTCCCCAACACTGTCAACTACTGGTCAAGACTCTACCAAGTTGCCGTAGTCAGTTTTGAAATAATTTCTTATTGTTTCATACAACCCAGGCCAGGAAAAAAAGAATCTGCAAAAACTATTTATATTGTATGAATAACTTTCGAGGCGTGAGATTAATTTGACTAGTTGCAGTACTACTACAACATCGAAAGTGTTTATTTGATAGAGATTGTTTACCCGCCACCCCCCTCTCTCTCCCACATAGTGAGGCGACCTGAGATCACCCCCGCCCTTCTTTGAGTTTGAGACCTTCCATCCCAGCTGCCTTCTGTCATAAGGGCGCCCGCGCCCCCTTCTACCAACACCAGCAACAATACACTATAAGAAATGACGTGCATAAAAAGATTTACACCCCAAAAAAATGTTTTCATTGTGCTTATCAACCCCGTCAAAATGCCGCCCTGGGCAACCGCCCATGTCGCCCATATTAATGTCCACTACTGACTTGATTTTAAACCCCACTAATTTGACTACAAAGATTGACACACTCCTGATTTCAGAGCGTGCAAAGCCCCAGTGGAGTATGAGGAAGAGACCGTGTGTGCCTCTTGTTTCTGCTTTGTGACTTCCACAGTCCAAACCACTGTTGTTTCAGGGAGAACTGAAACATGCTGGGCTGGCTGAGCCACATTTTCAGTTTGGTTGTTGCATGTTTCACAGATTTCAGGACTATTGCAATGTCTTCCAAACGTCTTTCAATTTGTTTTCTTTGATTGCCAACATTTTGCAGTGCTGCCAAGGTGTTTCTCTTGCACAGCGTACTAATTGCTCCAACATTCACCCATAGCATGTGAGAACTCTCTCGGTTAGAGAAATGAGAAATCCTCTCCTCTGAGCAGTCATTTTAAAGAGACGTCCATTAATGATAGGAGGCACAGCATTCTGTCTGATGGACAGACCTGTGTTCATGATGACTTATATATTTACTTCAATTAATTGACAGTGCAGTATAATGAGACAATAACAGGCTACAGATGCGGACATATATACACACACACATATATGTATAGGAATATTTTTAAGGTTTTTAATACTCTTATCAACATATGAGTGGACAAATATGCTTTATGCAAATGTTTATTATCATTTGAACTATGACACATATTCTCATGAATATTAAACACAACCTCTGAACATTACAAATATTCGCCTCAATTTAACCTGGAACCTCTCATACAATACAAAGTGTGTGTGTGTGTGTGTGTGTGTGTGTGTGTGTGTGTGTGTGTGTGTGTGTGTGTGTGTGTGTGTGTGTGTGTGTGTGTGTGTGTGTGTGTGTGTGTGTGTGTGTGTGTGTGTGTGTGTGTGTGTGTGTGTGTGTGTGTGTGTGTGTGTGTGTGTGCGTTCGTTCGTTCGTTCGTTCGTTCGTTCGTTCGTTCGTTCGTTCGTTCGTTCGTTCGTTCGTGCTATGTGCAACTCAAGGCATATGCTCGAACGGGAGCTGCCTGGACGCTGCAATCATGTTGCGCGCACTATCCGTGCTGAGTGTGCTGACTTTTCGTACAATGTCCCACTGTCTGGCTACCTGCATAAAGTCAAGTGCTCGGCGCAGTTGTCGGCGAAATGTCGCTCCTCTGTTTTCATTTAAACAGCTCCGTTAGCGCAGCTAGCTAGCACCAGATGCTAACAACAACAACAATACACGTAAGGTCTCTCTCTCGTGCCACACATACACACACTCTCCCGGTCCTCCTGTTGGCCAGTCGGTGCTTGCCGGTGAGCGTGGAAGTGTGGTCTGCCGCAAGCGGACGGCAGGAGCGGGGCTGGCAGCATCAGCTTGTAGATGGTATTTTAAACTTGATGCGCTCTGAAACTACGGGGCGGCCGAGGACAAAGAATACACATGCGTTAATCGCGTTAAAATAATTAGTGGCGTTAATTTTTTTTTCGCGTTAACGCGTTATTAACGTTATATATGTGATAATTTCAGAATCAACCAAGTATGAGAGCACTGTCATAATAACGTAACACTATCAGAGACCTATGAAGGGGGCCGTGTAGGCCAACATCCAAACTCACCTCGCACACACACTACTGAAAACATCTGGCCTTGCACAAACACTACTGAAATACTCTCACATTCACTACTGAACACCTCGCACACACACTACTGAAAACATCTGGCCTTGCACACACACAACTGAAATACTCTTACTTTAACTAATGAACACCTCGCACACACACTACTGAAAATTAACCTCACACACTATTAAAATACTCTCACATTCACTACTGAACACCTCGCATACACAACTGAAAATTAAACCTCACACATGAAACTCTAAATTAACCTCACGAACAAACTACTACTGAAATACTCTCACATTCACTACTGAAAACCTCAAGGGGGTTTGAGGGGGGATTCTGGCTGTAACGGAAGTCATTGTAATGAAACGGAAGTACCAAACTGCTAGTGATCTCTCTGCTAGCTCCGTTAGCCCCGTTAGCTTCATTAGCTCCAGGCTGCTCCAGGGGCTCAGATGATACAGAGAACACAACTTGAACTCGGACGTGTTGATGCCTGGTGGAGTATTCTTCATTGAAATATCGCACTTATCTTATGGCTCTGCAGTTCAAACGATGCTATCCGTAGCATACAAGTTAAAACATAATAGAGAAGTGTGAAACATTAAGAAGGATTATACTGTAGAACAAAAGGCTTCACACACACACACACACTAGGGTGGCCATCCGTCCGGTTTTAGGTCGGACAGTCCGGTTTTCAATGTCTGTGTCCGTCTGCCGGCGCAGCCTTGAGCCGGACGCTCATTTGTCCTCCTTTTGAGGTGATCCCCATTTTATACTTTTAGGGTATAAAAAAAAAATAGACAATTATACAAAGAAATACAAAAAATAAGTTATATGTAAGTATATATCCCTGTAAGACTTGTGGTCTTACAAATTATTGGCTGAATATGATGTCAAATAAATATCTTGTATTTCATTGGTTAATAAACGTAAACAATTAGCCATGTGCTTCTTGACGTCACGTTCACGGCATGGCACTGTGGCACAGAGTGACGTTAGCGCTAGCAGACTAGCTCATGAGCCAACTCCGCCTAGTTAGCGGTAGGTTAAACCGCAGAAATGCCGAAACGAAAGACTTCATTTAATCCTGAATGGTCGAAAGAGCATGGATTCCTCACAAAAAGCCGAAAGGACGACTTCCATGCTTTTTGCACGTTGTGTCGTTGCGATGTGGACGTAAGTAGCAAAGGAAAAGGTGCTGTCGACAGACATGCTAACACAGATAAGCACAAAAGCAACGATCAAAGCGCAGGTGCCTCTTCACTTTTATCGTTTTTCCGTGAAGCTTCATCGCCTCAAGATGACAAAATCTCCGCAGCAGAACTTTGTAAAGTTTATCATGCCGTCAAGCATCACCAGTCATACAGGAGTGTAGACTGTGGAATAAAAGTTGATCGCACAATCTACAACGACTCATCAATAGCAAAACGGATGACCTGTGGAAAAACAAAAGCCAAAGCTTTGTGCGAAAATATCCTAGCACCCTACTCTGTCCAGACGCATGTGGATTACATAAAAGAAAATGAACTGCATTATTCAGTGGCAAGTGATGCATCAAACAAAGGTACGATCAAGTGTTTCCCCATTGTACTGAGATATTTTCACTTTGAGGAGGGCGTGCAACATGCACTGTTGGATTTTTACAGTGATAGCAACGAAAAGTCGGAAGCTATAACAAATCAGCTGCTATCTAAACTGGAGATGTCTGGACTAGATGTGAAAAAAATGTCAGCATATGCAGCAGACAACGCCAGCGTTAACTATGGAAAACACAACAGTGTTTATCAGAAACTGAAACAGGCTCAAAAAGACGTGCTCGCTGCAAACTGTTTAGCCCATATTCTGCACAATGCAACAAGATATGCAGCAAGCAACTTGGATATTGACATTGAAAATGTTGTGCTTAAGGTGTATAGCCATTTTAGCATCTCAGCTAGCAGAACGGCGCAGTTGAAGGAATTCTGCGAGTTTGTGGAAGTGGAGGAATGCAATCTGCTGCGGCACGTTGTCACGCGATGGTTGTCTCTGCTGCCGTCTATTGACAGAATCCTGAAGTGTTGGAGACCCCTGACCAGCTACTTTCAGAGTCTAGGTGAGGAGGAATGCTCCAAGATTTTGTGGAAATGCTTTGGAGAGGATGGCAACGAAGTATCTGAGATGTATTTTCTCTTCCTCAGTCACATTCTGAAAGTGTTTTCAGACTGCATTGAAGCACTTGAGGCCAAATCATTCAGCATAACCTCTGTGTTTAAGGTAATGACTGAACTGAAAGGGAAACTTGAGAGAAGGTTAAAGGACACATTTTTTGGCTTTGCTGTGAACAACAAACTCAAGCAGCTAACCCCTGATCTGGCTAAGAAATGTGAGGCTGATTTTCTTGTTTTCTATGAAAGAGCCAAGAAATACGTGAGTGAAAGGTATGACTTCTCTGAGAACAGCTTTCATAGTAAAGTGTCAAAGCTTGGCCTCACAACTGCTGTGTCCTATGGAGAATACAGTGATGCAGTCCAAGCCTGCAGCCTGAAAGACATTGACATGGATGGACTCTATGAGGAATATGGCATGGTGGAAGCTATTCTCAGCTCTTCAGAAATGGAAGGATGCCACAGTGAGGAGCGGTATCTGAAACTGTTTTCCAAAGCAGAAGTCCCACTTGTGAATCTGAGGAAGATCAGCGCCTACATCTTCTCCATCCCATGTAGCAATGCACATACAGAACGTGTGTTCTCAATGATGACCTCAGCATGGAGAAATGAGAGAAATCGTCTGGATGTGGACAGTGTCAAGGCAGAGCTGCAAATTTGTGTCAACTTCACATTTGAGTGCACAGACATGTACCAGAGACTCCTTACAAACAAAAAACTATTGGAAGCAACCAGGAAAGGGCAAAAGTATCGTAAATAGACATTCAACTTGTGGTTAGTACACTAGTCTTATTGTGTTTTGAGTGTGAAGGATTCAGTGAAGCCAGGATAAAAACTAAAAGATAATCCCAAAGTGTCCTCCTTTTTGGTGTTATGGAAATGGCCACCCTAACACACACACACACACACACACACACACACACACACACACACACACACACACACACACACACACACTGTAAACCACGCTCCTACACACTGCCTAACAAGATCGTAGTTAGGAGAACTGTTGGTCTTTAGGTCCTAGGAGTCGAGGAGGGGAAATTTGAGTATTGAGAAACCTCTACTGTTGCCGGAAATACTCCGCGGACGACCCATCAGTGTATCCTAGGTTATAGCTCCTCCAGAGAGCCTGCTCGATGCTCGGTCTTTGATGTGCATTTAGAGCAGGGGTGGGGAACCTCGAGGTAACACACGCAAAAAAGAAAAAAATGTAAGAAATCTAGACCGCAAAAGAATCAAACAGGCGAGTGCCTATTTTTCCTGGCCAAGGTCAGGGTCCTTGAACACAACACGAGCCTAACGTGTCATCACGTGGTATATGTCTTGTCTGACAGGGGTGTAGTTCTGAGGAGAGCACCAGAACGCCGCTCCGGCCCGGGACTTCACAAATTGCAGTACGCATAAGGAGCCGTCCACATGCCGCAGTTTTTGCGTGGCTAAACCTGTCTCTGCGGTCCTGCCTGGGTCTTGTCATGCTGCCTCCCTGAAGGCTCCCACAGGATTGTAGTTGACATCTTCGTAGATTCATCTTCTTATTACAGACACATGCATTTCCTAACATTTGGACTACCTATGCTGTAAAATGTATTATCTCTTCGATTTACACGCGGCATCTATTGCACGTCTGTCCGTCCTGGGATAGGGATCCCTCCTCTGTTGCTCTCCCTGAGGTTTCTCCCATTTTTCTCTTTAAACTGTGGGTTTTCTCCGGAAGTTTTTCCTTGTACAATGAGGGTCTAAGGATAGAGGGTGTCGTTTTTCTCATACTGATATTCTGAACAACCTGTGCTGTTGTATTTGCTTTAAAGTGTCTCTACTGTAGGCTATTTTTATTATATGTACAGCACTTTGTCTCGACCAAAAATCGTTTATAAATGTGCTATATAAATAAAACTTGATTTGATTTGATCATACAGTCCATAACTTTGTTGTTATTAGCATCTGGTTAGCTAGCAATGCTAACGAATATAAGAAGCTTTTTCTACAACCAGTGAGGTAGAGGCACATCTTTATATAATCATTATAGTTATAAAAAAATAAGAGAATAAAGTAAACAGGTATAGAATACTATATGACAGTAAAAAAAGTTGTTATTAATAAACAAGAATACAGTCTGAAAGGGAGTGATTTGTAAAATATCCAGAAAGAAAAATAAATCTGCTTACAGTTCTGTTTCATATGGGTGTTGAGAGATGTATCCATAGATCTCTTAATGTTGCTCTCAAAGTGCACCAGATTGATGCTTTTAACTTCAACATTTAAAGAAAATAATCTTCCTGTGGGAGCATATCCCCGGACCCCCCTAGAGGAGGTTAGGTCCCCCCCCCCCACTTAAATCATTTCCACATGGATAGGAAACTAAATACATTTGCACACATCTTGAGTCCATATCTTTCTGTTTTGGTGGTCATGCCACAACCGTGCACGTGCATGCATACGCAAGTCATGGTAAAATATCTGGATTAAGAGGTTGCTTTTTCTTTGCACAGCATGAAAGAAAGGCGAAATGAATGGGCTGTGATTTTAGTATTTTTAAGCAGAGGTCAATAATTTGTACGACCCTCGGAGGATGTTGAAAAAATTGAAATGGCCCTTGAGAGGAAAATGGTTCCCCACCCCTAATTTAGAGAAATTAGATGTCCTTCCTGTGTGCTGAAATCCATTTCCGGGTCACTACCGGAGGAGTCGAGGAGGGGAAATTAGAAACCTTCTAGGTGTTCTAAGTTTCCATACCTCTTGTGTTTATGGAGCAACCCACAAAGTCTTAGCAAACGGTGTTAAAATAATTAACTTTATTTGTAAAGGGCCGTTCAAAAACAAAGTTCTAAAATGCTTAACAATTTAAACACATTTTTACAACATAACATAATGACTCGATATAGTATATAAAAACATGCACTCGTATCTATACAACCTATAATAGAAAGTGCAAAAGTTATGTTTTTGTATGCACTCAGGAGTATTAAACGGGCGTTTGTTTAATCATTTTCAGGTTGGCTTTTATCAATTTTTGCAAATTAATTATTCATACATGATACATCCATCCATCCATCTTCTCCCGCTTATCCGTGGTCGGGTCGCGGGAGCGGTTCAACTCTGAGTCCCTCCCGGATGACTGAACTTCTCACCTTATGCCAGCCACCCTGCGGAGAAAACCGGAGAAAACCCATCTTGGCCGCTTGTATCGGCATGATACATGAGACGTAATATTTAGATTTATGGTATTATGTTCACATGTTTCTCTCCACTCTTCTTTTGGCCAATGTTGTCGCAGTTTCTCATCTCTCCAGTTTTCGTGCGTACGGATTGGTCAGTGTCCGTGGAGGACCGCACATTTTCCCTTGAAGTTTGTTTTTATAAATCGCAACGAGGAATGCTCCGATCGATCGGCCGCCGATCGATATCGGCCGATATTCACTCTCTGCCGATCGATCGGTGCTCTCTATAAATGCCGATCGTGAGAGCCGATCACATGACGTAAAATACATGACACTTTTCTCTGTGCGTTGCAAAACAAGCTCGCCAAAATGGCTTCACCAGTCTGGCAGTATTTGAAGGTGTCCGAAAATGACAGTAAAATAGCGGTATGCAACGTGTGTGAAGCAGAAATCCTGCAGCTCCGCCCACTGTGACAGACCGGTAAGCAGAGCAACACACACACTAAGAGTTAGACCTTACACACTTAGCTATGTTATCTACACTCTAAAAACAAATGCCTTGGCTCAACAAAGAAAATCAACGCAACAGTTTGCATCGATGTTTATTGAGTTAAGAAAACTTTTAATGAAATTGTCTTAAAGCAACAAAGTTATTTGAGTTAGGGGAGAAGGCTTTTCCTCTACAATCAGAGGTGTTTTTAATTACCACTTACTTAATAATTGGTAGCATAAACACAAGTTTTGAAGTTGATTACTCAAAAGATTAAGTTGTTCCAACTAGTTTTACCACATGATTTAAAAGGAATTTTAAGTTGTATGTACTTAATTACCCTCTTTGTGAACACACGTTTTTAAGTTGACAACCATTTATAAATTAAGTTGCTCCAAATATATTGTATTCAATAGTTTTTTTTCTTAGCTTTTTCATGTTTTTGCCTTTTTAAAGAAAGAAATTAATTGATTCCACAAGAAAAATATTAGGCAATTCACTTTTTATTTTGAACTGCAGTTGTTTATTTCAACACATGTTTCAATCAGGAGAGAATTCATTTAGTTTGAACATTTATTGACACATGCCATATGATAAGGTGCATGAACACCTGAAATCACAGCTGACTGCAGGAGAAAGGAGAACCATTTTATAGTTTGGCTGCAGCACGGTGATTGGCTGCTGGAGAATGAGGTGAAATGTAATAGGTTATAGAGAACGCCTGTGATGAGCTGATTATATGCAGCTGCGGAGTGAATGTATATACACCCAGTTTTCCTGAAAGAACTCGAGCTGAGTTTCATTTCAATCTTGAAAAAAAAGATAAATAACACAAATTTAAATTGCCCCACAAATAATAAATAAACACATTAGCCATATTACCATGGGAAATGGGGACACAGAAAATAAATGCTGCCATCACATCGAAGTTAGAGGCCTTTGCATATTTAAAACCAGTGCCAAATATGTAAAATCTGTAAAGTTTTTTAAAAACTACAGTAACAAACTCTCAATGGCCACCAATCTGTAGATCACACACATCAATTTTACCAAAGATGTAACAAAGATGTTTACACTGCCGACAGTCATTATTTCAAACAGTATGAACACATTTAACGCAGAATGCTTGGTCATTCATTTGTTTCCCTCGACCACGATGGTTGCCATCGTATGGACCGGTCACTGATGATGGCGATATTCATGTCCTTTTGAAGCACTTATTAAGCATTATTGATTGGGGTGTGGCCAAAAGTGCAATATGCTTCAAAATGTAACTGACAGAGAGCAGTGCTTTTATTTTATTTCAAGATTTTTAATTACGTCGCTAAACTCCTTGAAAAGGTCCTCTTCCTTTTCTCCAAGGCACACGACAAGGCAGCGGATGGCTATAGTTCTCTGAGTACTTCAATTGTATTGTGCTATTTTTGAAAAAGGAAAAAAAGAGAAATTACCTAAATGAATATATTCTGAATGGGTGACTGCCAACAACTTGCATTTCAATGACAACTCTAAATAACGATCCTACCTCAAGAAGCATGTGCTTGATCTACTTCACCGAGATTAATTTGTAATAAAAAGCGATATCACAATAGTAACCAAAGTATTTTTACTCTCACAGTAGCCTCTACTACTTTGTATCCTCTCACATAACTATTCACAGTTCAAAGGCTGCTAATTTTGGTCAAACAGCAATTTGCCTATACAGTGCAACCACAAGGCTATCTACTGTATTCAGTGGCAGCACCAGGGTATGGCTGGGGTAGGCTACAGCCATACCAAGAAATGGCTTAGCCCCACCTTAGCCCCACCATGAAAAATGATGTTAAAGTAAGCAAAATAAAGTCCGCCAACTCCTGCGGAGTAAATTGCACGGACAGCAGCTAGTAAGATTGATTTCAGTAGCCACTTGTCTGGAAATACCGAAGACTAGAAACGGTTATGAAAACTTTTGTCACGTAGTGATCGTCTTCTCAATAGAACATCTTTGCTAATGTCTTCTGGCCAATCAGAATCACGATAACGGCGTGGTGTTGTTGCAGGAAGTCCCGACGGAGAATACTTTTGCTGTATTACATCTCAATATACATCGATACAACATTACGTGTTGATAGAAATCAACACGTAATGAAATAAGACCCTACGGTTTGATGATTGATAGGTGTGTGGGCTGTCTTCCATTTTGACACACAGAACAATGGGGGCTATCCACCCTTATCCACAATGTAAAGTACTTCACACAGCCTCTTCCCTCTTCTCTCTGTGAGGAGCAGCAGGTTCAGCTTTCAGAACAAAGTAACAAAAAACAAAAAGGGCATTCATTTTTTTAAATATGTCGTGTAGTAATAGATTTATTTATTTTCTTCTCAAGAGAGTACCAAAATGTGTATTTTATGTTATTATTTAAAAAATTCTCCTGGGGGAGAATCCCCCAGACCCCCCTGCAGGGCTTGGGTTTTCAGCATGTCAACTCTTTCACCTGTGGAGAAATTGCAGGATTGGCTCCAGGTCGCCCTTTTTATTTACTACAAGATAAATGTGCCTTTTTATTTCATACAGTTCAATTTGGATTGAGACATGGAAATAATCTAAACCTCACGCGTGTCGTTTCACTGTCAAGGGGGGCGATATAGCGTGTATGTAATTACATTGCAAATACTGACTTGAGCCCCACCACTGTATGGGTTAGCCCTACCATAGATTACCCAACAAAAATACTCTGGCGCCGCCAATGACTGTATTTGAAGGACAAAAGATGACACTCACCTTAAAATGTCCTTTGTATATTTCTATTTGTCTTAACTGTCGGAACTTGTCCAGGGATGTTAAGTGGGAGTGGACTTGAAATCCTTAACTCAAGGTGTAGAACAATTAAGTTATCAAGCCAATTGCATTACTTACTACAACTTGAATTTTGTTTTAAGTCAATTAACGCAGAAATCAGAGTTCAAATTACACAATATTAAGTTGATGTAATAACCAACATTACTACGTCAACACAACTTATAAATGAATTTTTGCAACTTAAAATGTTTATCTAAATCAATTAACTCACATTTTTATCTTGCAACCATGCATTTAATTAAGTGGAGGTGAAAGGTTGCCTCAAATCGTTTTTAGAGTGTACCTCTGGAACAAGCTAAACTAGTTATAAATATGTTTATTCTTCACTGTCGGGTCACTCATTACTGGATCAGTGAGCTGCATAAAATACTGACGGGCTGTCAGGAGAGAGAGAGAGAGGGAGAGAGGAAAAGAGAGAGCTTCCGCTCATTTCTCCCGTGTTATTATCCAAAGTTAATGTAAACTTGAATAATGTACTTCATTTGAATGTAATAATTATGTTGGTTGTTGTTTGTGGAAGCGCCAGTGAATGAGCCCCATTAACTGAGTTTTAAACATCACTTTAAGAGGAAGATCCCCATAGGCCCCACCCACTCGATTGGATCGGCGATCGGTATCGATCAATTCGTAACAATTGCTTAGAAATTGGTGTACACCATGTTTTGAGCGTACCCCATGTTTATAAATGAGGCCAATGGGCTTTAAAGAAGAAGATGGACCTTCATCAATTCAGTTTTCAACTCTGTTTTTTATACACGCACATGCTATTGTTAAGACTTAAAAATACACGCAGTTATATTATGTGCACACATGCACGTGCATTTTTTGCTGTATAGTTACAATAAACACAGTTATATAGGCATATATGACCATGCATTGAGAGGTCCAGAGCGGAGAGGCTGCCAGTCTAGCCGGGCCCAGGGAGCAGTTGGGGGTTTGGTGCCTTGCTCAAGGGCACCTCGGCAGTGGCCCGGGAGGTTAACCGGCTGCTCTCCAGTACCAGTCCACACTCCGTATTTCTATTGGTCCGATCGGGACATGAACCGGCGACCCATCGGTCCAAATTCCAAGTCCCTACGGACTGAACCCCTTAAAGTCAGGATATCTCTGCCTGTGAGTCTGTCTCTAACAAGACCCATTGTAATGTATAAGGTTTAGTCTTTTTTACCGCTGCCCAGGAGGTTATGATTCGGTTTGACTGTCTGTCATCAGGAGAAAAAACTGCTTTGCCTCATTTCATGAAACTTGTTGAAGAGGAAAGGGCCATGGAAACAGACATGGCTTGAGAAATGGGACCATACGAGGACCATGTGAATCCTCAATACACCAAAGGAGGTCTCTCCAAGTGTTAGTGTTGGTTAGAAATACAAATAATAGGGATGGGAACGATTAATTGAATATTCAAAATTATTCAGGTATGAGAATATGAGTTATTAATGTTTTTATTGTAATTTCTTTTTTTTGGAGGGGTGCCTAAGTTGATTACATATTATCAAATGGAATAATTCAATGTATACGACAGTGCCATAGCTAAATGTGTTAGGTCTAAAGGTGTGTTTTGCTCCGCTCACCGGTCCCTCACAGCGGGCAGAGCTGCAGGTGCTGATCTCTCTCTCTCTCGTGTCCGGTTATACTTCACTCGCGTGTATGTCCAAATCCATCAGATCTAGCTAGTTCTAGCTAATGATATGGCTTCCGCCCCTCCCTACACGCAGATCAAGCAGACTCAAACCTCATCTTATGCCCAAAGGCGCTCCGCAGTTACCCCATTGCGAGGTTCCGGCGCTAACAGTTCACGAGCTTGCCCCCCCCCGCGCGCCGGTAAGGACGGTACAGAAAGAAAAAAAACGGTACTCAGTGTCCTGGCGAAGGAATACCTTGCTATACCCACAACCTCCGTTCCAGCTGAGAGGGTCTTCTTTACAGCTGGCCTGATTGTGAACAAAAGCCGCGTTAACACCGCAGTACTTTTCCCATTTTAGTTCCGATATAGTTCCGAAATGTCGCGTTCACACCAAAAAGAGCCGGAACTAAAATTAGTTCATCAGAACCTTTTTTCCCCCCTTTTCCATCCCTGCTAGAGAGCAGCTACTTTCGTGGGAGAAAAAGGTTCCTATGTCTGATTGGCTGGGCGGAATGCAAACCACGCCCCGTAAAACTCCCAAAAAGTTTTGTGAAGCCGCCATTTTATTATCCTCGCATTAGCATTATTAGCATTAGCCCAGCGCACAAACGCAGAGAGACTAACTTATGGCAACACAAAAGAAAACATGGGAGCGGTGGAGATGAGGAGGTGTCGGCGTACTGGCGATTTACTCTGAAGGCTTCAGTAGAAGCTGCTGGGAGTCCCAGCAGCTTCTACTGAAGCCTTCCCCAACTCCGGGGACTTCCGGCCGGGGTCTTCGGGTGGCAGTATACGTCGTGAAGTTGTTTGCGCCGGCCAGTAAACCCAAAGCAGAAGAAGAAGAAGTGACGTCAGCGGCTTCATTTGCCTAATCCTTCCCCCGGGAACTTATTCCGGTGTGAACACGATCTGTACTTAGTTCATCTGAACTAAAGAGTTCTCATGAACTAAGTTCTGATGAACCTTTGTGGGAAAAGTACTGCGGTGTGAATGCACCTATTGTGGACACCGGACTGCATAGCAACACATACAGTGTCATGGAGGCAGCTGTCAAGCTCTTCACTGCACACAATGATAGAAGACAGCAGAGCACAGACCTGGGGACCTGTGACTTCATATGCTGTGCTTCATATGTCACTCCATCGCTTTGTGGGAAACATGAACTCACCACAAACACTGGTCAGATGCTTGAACACTAAACATGCCCATGTGGATGTTTTGAGAAGCTGCTGTGGTTTGGGATGCTTCAGTATACCAGGTACTTTTTGCAATATGTCTTCTACTGATGCAGCCTTTCCATGGAATGGGAGAAGATGGTGGTGATAGTGTACATTTACCTAGACTCGATTCACTTTGCCACCCAGAATTTCCTTTTCCACTGTGGATAGTGTTTTAACTCGGTTAGTATTAGCTCAAATCGCTTGGAACCTTGGCTTTAACTGCAGAATGCAACTTAAAATAATACTGTGCTTTTTCATCTTTTATTGAGCAATTGTTGTGCTCACTTCCTCACGCAGCCTGACCAACATTGGTCAGGCTGCTAACACAGTGGTAGCCCCCCTTCCCCCAAGTGGGACTGAAACATGAGAAAAGGTGAATATACACACACACAGCTAGAGTAGAAGCGTTTCTGGGGTCAAATGTTCCCCCTGGCTGCTTTGGAATTTGATCTCCTGACTCTGACATGCAGTCAACCTTTGACATCTGTATTAGAACAGTTAACAAACAGGCCATAGTTTGTGAAGCATGTGGAGATAAATGAGGACGAGACAGATGAATACAGAATGAACATAAAGGAACAGTGGGATGAAATGGAAGAAAATCAGTGTAACCTGGAACTGACTTTGAGAAGAGAGAGGGGGTAGTGGTACTGACATGCCACCACCACTGACGGCCTATTTATCTCTTCCATTTCAGTGTTTCATGTCTTTCTGTCTGTCTGTCTGTCTGTTGTCTGTCTGTTGTCTGTCTGTCTGTCTGTCTGTCTGTCTGTCTGTCTGTCTGTTGTCTGTCTGTCTGTATGTCAGTGCTTTGGGAACACCACAAATGAACATTCTAATTTCAGTAAAAATAATGCATCCGTGTAGCTTCCTGCGCACCAGAAAACACAATGAAAAGCAGCCAGCTGCTGATCCTGACTCACTGTGTAAAACTCAATGATGCTCGGCAAGTCAATAAAGAGCTGAAGAAGGGTAATTCTTCTTCATGTGTGTGTATGTATGGTGTCTGTGCATGCATGTTTATAAGGAAGTTGTTTTCTTTTGAATGTGCCATTGATTAAAGTGCTGTTTTCATGCCTGCTTGTGAATACTCAATGGACCGAATAGACTGAAACAGTAGCGCTCAAGAATTCAGAGTCAGAAATCATTCATAACCTCCACCATTATATTGTAGAATGCATCTGAATCATGCAGCAAACACACTGTGTGTGTGTGTGTGTGTGTGTGTGTGTGTGTGTGTGTGTGTGTGTGTGTGTGTGTGTGTGTGTGTGTGTGTGTGTGTGTGTGTGTGTGTGTGTGTGTGTGTGTGTGTGTGTGTGTGTGTGTGTGTGTGTGTGTGTGTGTGTGTGTGTGTGTGTGTGTGTGTGTGAATTGCATGAAATACGGATATGTCTTTTCTTTAGTAATGGTAATGGGTGATTGACCATTGCTTTCTTGCATGTCTCCCTTGCCTGCTGTCCTCAAAGTTGCATGCTCCTATTGTTGGCTGTTGGTATCATCACATCACCGAATCTGCACATAATGTAGCTTAGCTTTTGTAAATCCATATATATTGGATAATAGCTTTGCCCATGCAAAAGTGCAAACTAACAGATGTGCAGTGGGGATTGGAGGGGAAGTACTGAGATGACTACTACCCCTCCTCTCTTTTCAGTGTCAGTCCCAGGTTAGACTGTGATTCTCTTTCATTTCATCCCTGTGTCCTTTTCTCTTCATTTTGTATTCATCTGTCTGTGTATTAGCACAGAGCTGGAGTATCATGGGGATCTGCAGCACAGCTTTGAAAAACTCTTCTCCTCTTTCATCTCTAAATGCTTCATGGAAAATGACAACTGCGCAAACCAGCCACTGCTTGTTAACCGTCAGAGGTCAAAGGTCAGGTGCGTGTCAGAGTCAGTAAACAGCCAGGGTGAAGCTTTTACCGTCAAATTCACTCTCATTGTGTCTCTTCTTCTCTATTGGCTTGTTGCAGCCCCTTACTTAAGCTATATGCTAACACAGTGAAGAATTGAAAACCAAAATGCATTTCTGCATCAAAGAGGAGGTCCTTACAGCTTTGTGCATCAGTTTCCAAGTTTCCCATATTTCAGTTTCATAATACAGTGGAAGTTCATTCGATATGATAATACTTTAATGGTCAGATTAAGTCTGAATTTGACTTACATTAATAAGAGGTAACAAAATTGCAATTTCAAAATATCTTGCTGTCCTGCCATGCAACCACAGCTTCTGTTAAGGTTCACTGCTGAGCGTCCTGAGAACTCCCAGAGTGTGTGGTTCATAAAGAGTATTTTGGAGAACTAGCAAGGCTGTTGATTAGTGTGTCTGCGTCTCTGAAAGCATCTTAAATTGTGCTTCACCAATAAATATGCTGGACTGATTGGCTTTGAGCCAACAAAAAGTCAATTTGATTTTGGTAGTGATCCAGATCTGGGAGTTCCACCCTCAAACAACGATTGATTGGCGTGATATAAACTATTGGAGATTAATTGATTGTAATTCCTACCACAATATTTGCAAAATCATGGAATTAATTTATCTTCAAATTGCAGCAATAGGAATGATGTGTTCAGGGTGAACAGTTAATCAGAGAATAGTGGAGTACCCCTTTTTGTTGGAGTGGGAATGGCTTTTTGTTGTTATACGATGTTCTTATTTTAAAATGAAGCCTTTGAAAATGTCAGGGAGTTGTAGCTGATTCTGTTTGCCTCTGGCTCTGCTGACAGTCGATAGCCAATCAAACTTCCGACCTTGAGGCAGGAATGCTCTCAGCATTCAGAGTGCCCAAAAACAAGGCTAACCACATTTCATTTCAATAAAGTACACATATTTAGGAAAATCTGTCACTTCTACTTGTAATGATGGCCATGAAAATTGTGAATTTATGGATATTATTTAGGGTCAGTTGACAGAAGAAATCCTACTTCTAATGGAATCTAGCCATGCAGCTAGTTTGTTTTTGATGATGCCTCCGCGTCAACATTTTTATTAACAAGATAACGCAGGAACGCCTTGAGGGAATTTCTTGAATTTGGAATAAACATATTTCATCCCTCCTGATGAGCAGGAAAACACCAGGACAAAGAGCCAGCTTGAACTGTGTGCTGCTACAGAACAACATGAATATGTTAAAGGCAGGCTGAAGCAGCCGAGATCAGTGTCTATTAGGGATGTAACGATACCAAAAACTCACGGTACGATAATATCGCGATAACAAGTCCACGGTACGGTATTTATCGTGATATTGAATAATAAAGGGAAAAAGAAAGAAAAATCAGATTTTTTTTTCCTCCAAAAAAATTGTTTTACTCGGAAAATGTTTTTTTATTAAATAATAAATCTGATTTTTACAGCATTTTTGTAGGATAGCAGTATTTTAAAGTGTCAAAAACAAAGTGACAGTAACAGACTGGAACAAGAAAACCAGTGTTTTTTTACCTACTAGTACTACCAAACAAAGTAAGCATTTTCTTTATGCCACTGCATCTCACAAATAAACAAGGACATTTAATAATCAGACCCTGCAATAAAATAAATCAAGTTTCACTTTAGTTTTTCAAATAACTCAACTCAAACTCACTAGTCACTCACTCAGCATCATCAGACAGGTTTTTAGGAATATGAGAATGTCCACATTTCCAGGTATTTATAAGCTGGGATGTTTGGGCATTTACAATATCCCCTGCTCTGGAAAAAACTCTGTCGCTTGATACTGATGTTGCTGGGACACCAGTGGTCGCGTTAACCCAATATTTTATTTAACAATGACGGAAAAATCTGAACGCGGTCTGTCATTTTGACAGATTAGAACAAACTCGGAACAGCGCCAACGTTTCCCCGCAGCCAGGCTCTGGTGTTATGCCGTGTTATGCATGCCCTCCAAAAGGAAATGATATAGTTTCCAAACCGTACTTTGCCGTACAGATCAATACATGTCTGGGAGGTCTTGCTTTACGCTGTGCGCGTCCCGCGAGGTGCATGCACACACGGCATAACACCGCCCCCCCCCCCCCGTTGACAGTTCACGAGCATGCTCTATCGTGAACTTTTCAGACCCGACGGGTAATAAGGGATTATGACGGATATTTTACGATCCTGTCTGTCGAAATGACGGACAGCGAAAAAGTCTAACGCCAGGCTTATTGACAGGGCGAGATATAAATATATTGTTGATACTTGTCAATGTCTCTAGGTGTGTAAATGTAGCCCTGTAAATACGATGTCCTTTTGTGTTATCTGTTGTTTTATTTTCATGTTGTAACCTACTTGCTGCCATGTTAGAGAGGTCTCTCTTGAAAAAGAGATTGATGATCTCAATGGGACCACCTGGTTAAATAAAGGTTTAAAAAAAAAAAAGTGTTTTTAAAAAAAAACTTTTTTTAAAAATAATTTTTGGGGGAAAATCGCGGTAGATTTTGTCAGTCTCACGACGGTATTGGGAAGTTTATTTACCGCGATATTCGGTATATCGTTACATCCCTAGTGTCTATAGAGACGGACAACTTTGAATGACCTCTCCTGGGATCCTCCATTGTTCCCATTGTAGATTTGTATGATTGGAGGGTTTGTTTGTGCCTATACCTGCGCCCCCTGTAATGATCATACGCTGTAAGAGCCTGTAACGCACTGTAACACGCTGTGACTGTAATAAAGACAGACAAGAGGGAGAACAAGCAGAACAGAGGACATCTTCACACCTCTTCTTTCTTACAACAGCTTTAACCCCAGAGATATCTAGTTCACAATGAGAGTAAACCTGCATATTTAGCCAATATATCCATAGAAAAGATTGGATAAATTCATACCTAAGTTATAAGCCAATTCAGTTTTTCAATGGCACAGTACACATTCTACGATATATAAACTGAAGTTGATGTATAAACATCTGTGATGTGCCTTTAGTTACATTATAATACAACACATAATTGCTAGGTAGAAGACCTCTAATAAAAGGAAATGTCTACCGCGATTCATACCTGCCTGCTGGTGTGTGAATGTGTGTTAATGAGTGATGGCTTCTCGGTGAGCCACAGGAAGTGAGGTCAGAGGGATCACAGGAAACACACTCAAATGTTTCCTTACCCTCCCCCCGCGCTGCTTTTGAATGCAGCATCTCAATTTCACCCTGTCGTCCATTCAGGTCAGGACACAGTGTTGTGCTTGCTTTGCCAAACACACACAATACATATACTGTATGTGTGCCTAAATCACATGAGCAGAAAAAACTAAAAACATAATGACTCTCCTTATCTGAAGGTAATAACACTCTAATATAACCAGAACTCAAATAACCAGCCGGTGGTCGTGGAGGTGTTGACCTTCCTCTTCATGGTAACCTACTCCTCCACCGCCCGGTACCTCTCGGCTCATCCCCCTGTTCCCACATCAGTCTGCCAGAGAAGTAGGGAGGGAAAGGTTAGGGCTGTGGATCAGCAGCTCCTCCTTATTTAAGTGGCTTGAGCTCACTGAAACTGGTCCGTCCACTGAACCAGATTTAATTGACCTTTGGCTGATGGGGTCAGCTCTGAAAAGACTTGATGAATCATCTGCAATAGCTGGTCAGTTCCAACAACGACCTCATGTTCGCTATTGCAGATGTCTTATCTAACTGGGGAGGGACCACTAATGTGTGCATGTGTTCGTCAGATACTCAGCCCATCTCAAAGAGTCAGGCATCGCCAGCCACCTGCTGCATATGCTGCCCTCAGTTGCTGCTATGCATGATGATTTCATCCAGCTAGGAGCTTGTACATGCAACAGAAAAGTGACAAATTGGTAACAACCATTAGCCGAGGAGAACACTGTCTCCCCCTGGATTATGGTGACTAGTGAGTCTGCCAGTAACTCTGGTTTAAAACAATTATTTATATCTTGAGAATTGACTCATTGAAATATTTAAATCCAGCAGCACCTTAATGCATGAGATGGGACATAATAACCTTTTCTGTATTTAACTGTATTTAAAATAAAAAGTTTTCAGTCGTCTAAATCATGGCAACACATAGGATACTCAACACAGACCCGGTCTCAGCACAGTCAGCAACCTCACCCTCACGTGCTCTAATGACTCAGTGCAGTTTAAAGATGTTCTCACAGTGTGAGAAATTATTTTCCCAGTCCTATCTACACTTTAATATGACGTGCAGAAACTTGCACAAACCTGTTGGCAGACAGCTGTATATGTTTCTGCTGATCAAGCACTATTTCATCAACCTGCTAGAGAATCAACCTGCCAGAGAACCAACCGGCGCACTCACTCCCACACGCCCCTCACAGCAAACCGTAGTCATCCTGGCAGTAATAACAACATTTTGATTATTATACTGTTGAGTATGTGGAGGATGAAGAGTCAGCAACCTTGGCTGGAGGTGACTGAGGCAGTCACGATCATGTGTCATCATGCCTGATTGTTGAGGCAGCATGCGACAACAGGAGCTTTTGTCCTGAGCCCTGAACCAGCTTTACTGGGCAGAACATGTCCTGATTCACCCAGCTGGCAGCTCCACTCCGGACTGACGCAAGAGCTGCATTGTCTGTGTTTTAGGAAGGAAAATAGCAGGAAAACTGTAGTATGTGTATCTGTGGTGGTGTTGTTAATACCATTGAACTTATTATTGTGTTTGGAAATCATGATGTACGAGAAGCATATAAATATGTAACGTCAAAGTATTTTTTTCTTTTGAGATGCTTTAATACTTATGATTATTAAAAAATATGCTTGGAAATCCAAAGTTGTGTATGGTTTCGGCTGGGGACCTTTGTTTCATGCAATTCTCTGCTCACGAGTACTTACAAGTATTTAGTGCAAAACATGTGATAATTGCTTGAGACTAGAAGTTTATGAATAACAGGCAGCATTGTTAAATAATTCACGAGACTCCTGTTCATTTGTTGGGAATCATTCAGAATCAGTAATACCTCCTTTAACTACCAGCGGAACTTGGGTAAATTGACAATATGATACAAATATATTAAAGTGTGTCAGTGTTCTATGGTGTGCTTTAGTGTGTTCCAGTGGTTTCTAGTGTAGTATTCGTTTATTTGTATTCGTTTATTTGGCAGTCTGCTACATTGTGTTACAGCATTGTTTCTCAAACTTTTTCATACCAAGGACCACTTAACCAATAAAAAAACACTCGCGGACCACCTAACTCAACAAATATCCCAAAACTCATATTTTTTCTAGAACAGATTACAAATCAACTGAAAATGGTACAAACAAGTGGCAACTTGTGTGATGTTGCGCTGGGCTATATCATGCAACAAAAGTGAAACTCAAGCTCGCTCCATTGCGGAGATATTCCCGCGAGAGTGCGGAATGTATTTATTTATTTCAAATGTGAAATTGTACCAATATACTCACGGACCACCAGTGGTCCGCAGACCACACTTTGAGAAGCACTATGCTCCAGTATGTTACAGCGTGTGAAAATGTGTGACAGTATATAACAGTGTGTCAGTGTGTGAAAATGTGTTACCGTATGTAACAATGTGTGTCTGTGTGAGCTTTTGACATTGTGTGACAGTGTCTGTCGGATTGTGATAGTGTGTGGCAAGTGTGTGATATTATCTCACTGTGTCACAGCGTGTTACAGCTTGTAACTTTGCTTTACAGCGTGTTACTGTGTGTTACAGTGCTTTAGAGTGTGTTACAGTGTGTTTCAGTGCATTACAGCGTGTGACAGTGTGTTACAGTCTGTTACAGCGTATAACAGCGTATAATAGCGCATTACAGCGTGTTACAGTGTGTGTAAATGTGAAAAGGACTTCTCTGCTTCATTGGTTCTGTATGCTTTTCCTCTCTCCTCGCCCAGATGGATTGAGGAGTTCTAGAAGGATCCGAGCAGGCTGCTCCTGCCGCTTGTTTTGGGCCACTGGTTACAGAGGTTTTCAGCTTGGACCAGATACACTATATAGTAGGGATGTAACGATACCAAAAACTCACGGTACGATAATATCGCGAATAAAAAGTCCACGGTACGATATTAATCGTGATATTGAAAAATAAAGATTTTTTTTTTGAATTTGCTCTCTCTCAATATCCCCTGCTGTGGAAAAAACTCTCTTGCTTGGTACTGATGTTGCTGGGACAGAGAGATATGCTTTGGGTGACAGCAGTGGGTAAAACTGTGCATCGTCTCTCCACCACTTCTAAAACAATACAGTTTTTGCCAAGAAGGTGAGGCTTATTGACAGGGCGAGATATAAATATACTATTGGTACTTGTCAATGTCTCTAGGTACTGTATGTACCTGTAGCCCTGTAAATACAATGTCCTTTTGTGTTATCTGTTGTCTTATGTTCATGTTGTAACCTACTTGCTGCCATGTTGGACAGGCCTCTCTTGAAAAAGAGATCGATGATCTCAATCTGGTTAAATAAAGGTTTAAGATTTTAAACCTTTATTTATTTTTTTAATCGCGGTAGATCGCGGTAGATTTTGTCAGTCTCTAGACGGTATTGAGACATTTATTTACCGCGATATTCAATATATCGTTACATCCCTACTATAGACAAAAGTATTGGGACACCTACACATTACACCTACCACCTACCTGCTTTTATGACATCCCATTCCAAACTCCTCCAGTCGGGCACGTGCAGCTGGGAGAGCTTGTCCTGCAGCAGAGCCGGGATGATGGGGTTGAAGGCAGAGCTGAAGTCCACAAACAGGATCCTGACGTAGGTTCCTGCTGTGTCCAGGTGCTGGAGGAGGAAGTGAAGGGCCATGTTGACAGCATCTTCTACAGACCAAAAAAACCCAAACACGACAAAACAAAGCGCATCAAAACACCGAAGTAGCCATCTGCGGTGCCATCTTAGGGTTGAGGTCAGGGCTCTGTGCGGGCCAGTCAAGTTCTTCCACACCAAACTCATCCAACCATGCCTTTATGGACCTTGCTTACAGAAAAGGGCCTTCCTCAAACTGTTTCCACAAAGTCGGAAGTACAGAATTGACCAAAATGTGACTTGGTAAGATGAAGCATTAAGAATCCACTTCTAGTCCCACCCCAGAAAAACAACCCATACAGTAGCATTATCCCTCCTCCACCAAACTTTACAGTCGGCACAATGCAGTCAGACATGTAACCTTCTCCTGGCATTCGCCAAACCCAGACTGGTCCATCAGACTGCCAGATAGAGAAGCGTGATTGTTCACTCCAGAGAACACGTTTCCACTGCTCCAGAGTCCAGTGGCGGCGTGCTTTACATCACTCCATCCAACGCTTGGCATTGTGCTTGATGTAAGGCTTGATGCAGCTGCTCGGCTATGAAAACCCATGGAGCTCCCACAGTTTGGTCTGATATTAATGCCAGAGCTGGAACTCTGCAGTTATTGAGTCAGCAGAGCTTTGGCCACTTTTACGCACTATGCGGCTCAGAACTTTTTTTTAAAGAAATTAAATATAATGCTGTAATGAACCGGACATATCTTGCAATAAGCTGGATAAATACACATTTTGAAAACAATTATCAGAAGACCTGACACAATAAACATACAATATGTAGATCATTAATTTTTATTCATAATATTTTACAAAAAATAATAACTGCATATGGACAGTAAGTTCAGGCTTTACTGATCTTAAAATCACAACACTAGACATTTGCAGTTCTCTAGTATCTATTCTCATTAGACTGACATTTTTTTCTTTAAATTACTACTTTGTTCACAAAAGATATAATCCTACCATCAGTGTTCCCTCAAACTTTGTTTCAGCTTTTTTATTAATTTAATAAGTTTAGAACCAAAGTCCTGCAGTAGGGGTCCCATCACAGCCCCCTGTGCACCCCCCTCATTCTCCTCGGCAGGATCATCTCTTATCACACTGTGGGATGAAAAGGTAATCTATTACTTAGGCTGCCCATGATTACAATGATGTAGGGGATCTAAGCAGTTCAGTTCTAAGCTTATGAAATTCTCTGGATCCACTGGCAGCTGCCGGGCTTGCTAATGTTCTCAATCTGGATCAGAGAGCTGAGCTTTTTATTGTGTGTTTGTGTGTATGCACATGTTTGTGTGTGTTAAACAAAAAAATGGATAACATGAATAGGATTTGCAAGTGAGCCTGCTGGTCTGGAGTCAATGGAGGCTTATGTTTGGTCTATGATTATTAATTTAAAAGCAGGAGATGGCAGCATGAACAGGCCTTTGGAAAAAGTTGTCTGTTTGTGTGTGTGACTGCAGAGATATGCAGCAGTGAGACTGAGCTGCTGCAGCGCTCAGTGTACAGCCCGCTTCACTGTCACAAAGTTTTAATCTGGAAACACACACACACACACACACACACACACACACACACACACACACACAGACACACAAGGTGGATGATATGGAGCTGGTGTTGTGGAGCATTGTGTCCCCTGCCACAGACTGAAGCCATAAATCGGATGGAGTTAGTGGAGCATGTTGGCCGCTCCAAATAGGTCTGAGTGTGAGGACGTGGGCAAGAACACAAATACCTTCATTGCTGCCCAGTTACTGATTATGGTAATGCTCTTTCTGCTTCATTTGGCGGATGGCATCTATCATACAGTGATGAGGGAGAGTGAAGGAGGAGGAATACTGCAAGGGCGGGAATCATATTAATCACGTTCACCCTGAAGAGACCCCCATCCGGTACAGACGGACTGCTGCTGTCCCGTCCTCACAGCGGCTATGGATTGGAGAGCTCTCAAATGTGTCTTGTTCTAATGATTACAAGTGTTTGAACCATAGCAACAGGAGAGCAATGTTTAGGATACTGGTTGGCTATAATTTGCACCTAATTGCGATTATTTGGTTTTTCAATAGCGATATGATTTGAGATAATAGAGGAACATCTTTACATCAATATTATGTTTTCATTGAAAAGCATTATATATATTATATATATACATTCAGACTCACATTCACAAACTGTTGGCCATGATTTCAGGAGCAACTTTGTGTTAAGTATCTTGCCCAACAGCGACATGTTGCCTGGAGGGTCTGGGATTGAACCCCCCACCACTGCTTGGTAGACGACATTAGCACGGGTAGATAGCAGCAACCTATTGTTTATGGTCAGTGGCGGGCCGTGCATTTCACACCTAGGCCTTCAGTGATGTCCTACACAGTCCTACCTGAATTATTCCACCTCTTAATACCATCATTATGACGCCATGGCTCTAGAAACTATACATTTAGACAGAAACGCAGTATAACCGGGCGTTGCATCACCTTAACATAGTCAAGTACAACAGAGTTATATTAATATTTCCGAAGCATTTATAATCAATATATCCGCATTTACAATTAAGAGTGTTAAACTACCAGCTTTAAGATCGCTTGGATACGGTCAAAACTTAAAAATAAAAGGGGCTTTTAAGGCATTAGTCTACAAAGTTTTATTAAGTCCACCAAACCAAGTTTGTTCACTAAACAGCGCATTGTCGCACCCAAAGCAGTTTCATTTAAGAAACGTGACGATAAAGACACAAACTATTCACTGAAAATAAAAGAAAACAAACAAATAATTTGCATTTGTTCATGAGGATATATTTGCGACAGTGGTGAAAGTGTATTCCTAGCACTGAATGTCCACTTTGATAAAGGTTAAACCAAAACAATTCAACAAGTCTCCTTGAGTACTTTTACTGCACAGCTGAGCCAGTGCGCCACACACATCTCTATATCTCTTGCAGAAGCATCAAACATTTATTTTTTATATATTTGTCATTTTAATTACATATATATTAATTCGTTAATATTGATTTAATATTAACGACATAAAATGACAAAAATATATTAAAATAAAATAAAAAATAAAATGCTTTGTACTCACCAAAACAACTGATTATTTGAATACAAAATCCATCCTCCTTTCTTTCCTCAAGAAGACTTCAATGACTCTGTTGTACAGTTTATCTGTGCGTTTCAGTTCCACCAATAAGTCATTTTCTATAGACATGAAGGCTAATGATGAAAGCCTAGTCTGTCCAGTAGAATTTCTGGCATAAGTTTTAATTCGCTTTAAGGCCGAGAATGACCGCTCGACAGAAGCAGTGGACACAGGGATAGTCACTGCCACACATGCCAATGTGTAAAGCTGCCCCATGCTCTCACTCAGATTTTTCTGCTTAAGGAAATCAAGGAGATCAATGGGACTTTTCCCTTCAAAATCAGTCATGGCATACATTACAGTCAGTTCTGTTTTTAGCCGGGACAGATCGAACAGTGTTCCGTGACTCTGTGTTAATTTGGCTAAGGCTGTATGCGGGAATTTTTTCCGGTAGGTCTGAAAGTGCTGGGGGTCCAGGAGGGAGAGAAACATACATTTTTCGTGGTCTTGAAACCTACTCCGTATCTGGCAAAGAATGTTGTCCAGAATATTGCTGTGGAGTTGTTGGTAGTATGCGCGAAGGTCTCCTTGTGCTGTACGTGGGCCTCTGCGTGCGCTCGGACCAGTGGCGCAAAAAGTGGGTATGCACTATATGCGACGCATAGGGGCGCCACACCAGTGGGGGCGCCCAACAAGCGATGGTAAAAAAAAAAAATTAAATTAAATAAAAATAAAATGGTATTTTCTTTATGTTTCTAAATAGTTTCTGCATTTCCTTAAGGTTTTAAAACATTTTAGAGGAGTAATATGCTAGAGAAGGGCGCCCTATCTCATAAGATTCCATCATAGAATTTTGACATAGAGGAGGGAGCACGAGCAGGGACGCCGTGAACACTGAGGAGCAGGCGCTCGTTGTGAGTTAACGTCAAAAAGAAATCATGGATAAACCAAAAAAGCGGTCGGGGGCAGAAAATAGAAAAAGAAAGAGGGAAAAGGAGACGGCGTGTCAAGGGATGCGACAACAGCTAAATAAGTGGATGTTGAAAGGCAACAGGTAGGAATAGGATGATTTAAAGTGTGACGTCTGTCTGTGCTTGGAAATATTGACTGGCTAGCGTATGCTAACACTGGGCATGTAGCAGCCAAAGGTGGGTGGGTTTATGGCTAGCTTAGAATATGCAAACCAATGTTGCTGCGCCAGCGCTGACATGGAAAGTATGAGGTAGCATGTACAATAAATGACAAGAATCTGGAAAACATAACTAATGCAATAACTCTGGTTTATCATGGAATCATGCACACATTTGCTACCAAATAAGAGGCTTGCAAATGTCAGTTCAGACTGTTCTCAGATTGGCTAGTGTTTGCTAACACTAGCAGCTGAAGTGTGGTTTACGGCTAGCTTTAATGCAAACCGATGTTTCTGATAGCTACATTTAGATTTTGGTTAAACCCCATGCATGTCACGTCCAAATTGTATTAAGGTAAAATAACAACTGGTAAATATAAGGTAGCATGCACAATAAATGTCAAGAAGCTGGAAAACATAGCTAACCATGGAATCATTTAAATATGTTGTGCTGCCATTAGCTGTCTATGTTAGCTGTGCTGTCAGACATACAGGCTATACATCTGTTTGGTGACACAGAAGCTGTTATTACAGGGTTACATCTCTTTACAGGTCTGTGCTAAGTAGCTCTCCGTATTTGTTCTTTTAAAATTCAAAATGTGAATGTACTTTCAACAGCAGCACAACCTTACACGGCATAATAGTGTTTTTTATTTGTTCTTTTAAAATCCAAAATGTGAATGTACTTTCAACAGCAGCACAACCTTACACGGCATAATAGTGTTGTTTTTTTTATTATTAAGTTGCCTTATCACTGGGCTGATATAATAATTTAATTTAGACAGCTGCTTTAACAGTGAATTCATTTTATTCAGGTGTGAGGATGGTGGCTCAGGAAAGACAGGGGAAGGCAACAGGTAGGTCTAACATTAGGTGTAAGTGTAGGGGTCTTGATACCAACAGATTCATTTCTTAATATTATTTTAATATTATTAATAAGGAAAAACTAATATGGAAAATCTATTTCATAATGTTTGTTTGACAATATATCTTAGTGGAAAAGAACACAGGCAAGGAGTGAATGAGACAGACATGAGGTCGGCGATGGCATCAAGTAGAGATGAGACCAGTGATGATGTCAGGTAGTAGGAGTTCTATTAGTTTGACCACACAAAACTCAATGTCCAGTATGGTTTGAAGTTCTGTTGACCAACCTATTCACTGTGTCCTTTTTGGGGATAATAGTGCAGACAGAGATGGAGAGCCACTCACCACAGAGGTGGAATTTGAGGAGATTGTCGAACCGAGAGGTGACGATGAGGTGGAAGAGAATGTCGAACCGAGAGGTGAAGATGAGGTGGAAGAGAATGTGGAACAGAGAGGTGAAGATGAGGTGGAAGAGAATGTCGAACCGAGAGGTGAAGATGAGGTGGAAGAGAATGTGGAACAGAGAGGTGAAGATGAGGTGGAAGAGAATGTCGAACAGAGAGGTGAAGATGAGGTTGTGGAACAGAGAGGTGAAGAGGAGAGGGCTGAGTCAAGGCCTTACTCAGAAGATCCATCAGACTGGCCACCACCACATCAGATTGGGGACTCATTTAGGCAGTGTGTTGTTGAAAATGGCCCACACAAATGTCCTGATGGGCCATATCCAAGATCAGAGAAGTCTAGAAGGTGTTTTTCGAAAGCGTATTGTTTTCGCACAATGTCAAATGGAGAGAAAGTTGCACGAGATTGGTTACTGTATTCTAAAAGTACGAATAAGGTGTATTGTTTTGCGTGTAAACTTTTCGGTGGAGCTAGCGTTGTTGACACACGCTTTGTGGTGGGATATAATAACTGGCAGAGTCTTTCAAAAACGCTGCAGCACCATGAAACCAGTGGTTTACACATCAACGCGTATCTTTTGTGGAAAGAATTAACATCTCGCTTACGCCTTGGTAAGACAATTGACAGTACCTTGCAAAAAGCCATAGAAGCTGAAAAGGCACACTGGAGAAGCGTGTTAACGAGAGTGATCGATTGCATACTCTTTCTCGCAGAAAGGAACTTGCCACTGAGGGGGAAGAATGCTACATTAGGAGATCCTAAAAATGGAAATTTTCTGGGTGTCCTTGAGGTCATAGCACGATATGATGTCACACTAGCAGAGCATCTTAGAAAGGTAGCGGCTCAAAAAACCACAGGATATCTTTCCTGGTGCACTCAGAATGAATTTTTAGATTCAATTGCAGACTGTGTACTTGGTAAAATTTGTGCCCAGGTCAAAGCCTCCAAGTACTTTGCTGTGGAGTTGGATTGCACTCCTGACATTTCAAAGCAGGAGCAGGCCTCAGTCATAATCCGGTATGTTCATACGGACGACAAAAAGAAAGCCACCATCAATGAGTCTTTTGTTGGCTTCATAGTTGTGAAGGACACAACTGGTAAAGGTCTCACAGAAACACTGACTGGGGTGCTGGATAGCCTGGGGTTGGAGTTGAAGAATTGTAGGGGACAGAGTTATGACAATGGCTCGAATATGAGAGGTATACACAAAGGTGTTCAAGCCTTGGTGCAGCAGAAGTGTCCAGAAGCACTATTTATCCCCTGCTGTAGCCACAGTCTCAACCTTCTCCTATGTGATGCTGCATCATCAAACAGAGTGTGTCTTACCTTTTTTGGCACTATCCAGAGACTGTACACCATTTTTTCAGCTTCGGTGAAGAGGTGGGATATCCTCAAAGAGTTTGTGGACATTACTCTAAAGCCTCTCAGTGAAACCAGGTGGGAGGCGAAAATAGACTCTGTCAATGCTATGCGTTTCCAGTTAGGGGGGATTCTTGACGCTTTGGAAAAGCTTGAGGAAGTGGAAAAAGACGGCAAAACAGTCTCAGAGGCAAAGTCGCTCTCTGGCGAGATTGTTACCATGGAGTTTCTGATGTGCCTCTTGATTTGGTATGATCTATTGTCAGAGATCACGTTTGTTAGCAAGGCAATGCAAGCAGTGAACATTTCGATGGACACTGCCATAAGGATGATCGATTCTCTGAAAGAATTCTTCTGTAAGTATAGAGAGGAGGGGTTTCAGAAATCCCTTGACATTGCACGCAGACTAGCCATTGAGATGGATGCTTCCCCTGACTTTAAGGAAAGACGTTGCAGAAAGCAAAAGAGATTTCATGGAGATGATTCAAGCACTGGCCATTTTGAACAGGAACCTGAGACCCATTTTAGGTGCATGGTTTTTAATGTTATTGTTGACACTGTAATTCAGGAGTTGTCTGACAGATTTTGCAATCTTCAGCTTGTGTCCGAAAAGTTTAAGTTCATTTACAAAATGGAACACATGACAAAAGCTGAGTTGGAGGAATCAGTGACAAGATATGCACTGGCTACCGATGATGTTTCAAGGGATATCATTCAGGAAATTTACCCAGCAAGCCGTCTACTTAGGGGGCATGAAAAGGCTCTGGATAAACTAAATGTCCTCCTACAGGAGAACCTTGATTTGGTTTTCCCAAATCTGACAGTAGCCCTGAGAGTTTTCCTGACAATGCCTATGACAGTTGCCTCTGCCGAGAGATCATTCAGCAAGCTAAAGCTGATTAAAACATACCTTCGTTCCAACATGAGCAATGATCACTTAACCCAATTAGCAGTCATTTCAATTGAAAACAGTGTGGCACGAACTGTTTCATTCGATGCAATACTAGATAAATGGGCAAGTGCAAAGGCACGCCATGTTACGATTTAGTAGCAACTAAAGAGTGCTCTACTACAATCTCAGGTAGCAACATTGTTACATAAGCTACATCATTTTTTAATTTTTTTTATTTATTAGCTTATTTGTCAGGGGCCGTGTACAAGACAGTTCAGGTACCAGAGTTAGCTATAAAGTGATTTACATCTGTGGTTGTTGTTAACAGAGTGTGTTCTAATGGATCTTTGTAAGCTTACTTTTGCATTTTAATGTTTTAATGTTTTATGTTGCATTGATTATAATGATTGTAAATGTGTAAATTTGTTTATTATTTAATGATGGTAGACCTACAGTGGCTGATATGCTTTAAAATAAACCCTTATTATTTAAAGGCCATGTCCAGCAGACTTATTTATTTATTATTACTATATATATATATATATAATATATATATTAAAAAAATTTTTTTGGGGGGGGGCGCCAAAATGGTTGCTGCATACCCCCCTGACACAGGGCAGCTGCGCCCCTGGCTCGGACCACTTGAGATGCGCGCTGTGTCCTCGTAGATCTGACGAAACTGGCACCTCTCTCGCTCAATTGTGTCACAAAACTTGTTCACCCTTGTCAGACAGAATTGTACATCCAATGTTTGTTTCTGTAGTATTCCAAAGAGCACATCTGAATGCTTAAAAATCCCATTGAATGTTTCAAGCAAAAAACAAAACTCAAAATCATCCAGACGTGCATTAAATCCATCAGCGCTAAGCATAGTATCCCCATCATACTCCTCATGATGTTCCAGTATGTGGTCAAACACCTCCTTTAGGGAAACTCTCTTCTCAAAGACTGCATTGACCAATCTCAATGTATATTGCCACCGCGTTGGTGCAACATTAGGAAGACGACGCTTGCAAATGTCATCCAGCAGTTGCGTGCGCTTAGGGGATCTGGAGAAAAATGCTGCAAGGCCATTGAGGCTGGCAAAAAAGACCTTGCATTCTTTAAGCTTTGAGGCCCCTTGAGTCAGTACTAAATTTAGTCGATGTGCATAGCAGTGAATGAATAAGGCCATAGGTGCCCTCTCCTTAACTTTAGCCTGCACCCCGTTTAGTCCAGATGCCATGACCGCTGCACCATCATAACACTGTGCCACAACTTTATCCAGACTACATTCATATTCCTCCATGAAACGGAAAATAAGAGCGGCAATGTCATCAGCTCGCTTGCCGCTTGTAACATCTTCAAATCTGACAAACCGCTCCTTGACACCTGTGTCCGTCACATAACGCAGGACAAGTGCCAGTTGTGCTACATTACCCACATCTGTCGTTTCGTCCACCATAACAGCGACAAAGGGTGCTTTTTTAATCTCCATTTTGATCTCTTCTCCCATCACTTCAGCAATAGCATAAATCAGCTCGTTTTGTATTTTGCCTGACGTCCCAGTAAACACTTTGTTTGTGGACAGGTGGTAATGCAAGTCTGTGTTGTTCTCAGCAAGCAAAGAAAGAAGCTCCACGTAGTTTCCTCTGTTTCTGGACTCGGCGCTTTCATCGTGTCCCCTAAATGAAAGTTCCTGTTTACCCAAAAACAGGACACAATCAATCAGTCTTTTCAATATTTCCCTATTTTTGTTCACCCTTTCGTTGTGGAGCTCCGTTTCCCGGCGCACTTGTTCGTTGAGCTGTAGATCCACTCGGGTGTCCCCAAAGGTTTTCAAAAGCACCATTGCTTGTAAGTGCCCAGCCGTGCTTTGGTGTCTCGTTGCTGCCTTGGTTAGACAACTCAAGTTTGCAAATCCAGTGTGGCTCCAAACACCAAATCGATCAGTTGCAAATAGCAGGCATTCCCAGCAGTACAATTTGCAGTGCCTCTCGGAGGCTGTGAGCCAGGGGTACCGCTCGTAGTTAGTGATTTGAAAGTGGCGGACAAACCCTTTCCCCCGCTGTGATAGGCTCGCTAGCGTCGGGGTTGGCCGTTCTCTTCTCACGATGTCTAGCTTTTCTTGAAAAGTTCGTCTTGAAAATGGCGTTGTAATTATATCTGCGACCAAATCGATCTCTTCTCCTCCTTCAGCCATTGTGGGTTGAAAAAAAACAGCTTGTAGAAATCTACACAAATTAGCTCGTTCAAATTCAAGTTCAGTTTGCTAGCTCTACATAGCTCTGCCTCTCAATAGTGCGTATCCAATCAAAAGACGTGCACGTGCTAACGTCATCGTACGCCTGCTAGCTGGCCCGTTGTCGCCAACTCAAAATCTGATTGGTTAACGCCACAGTTTTGTTTCCGTTCACTTTAATCTACAGGCGCCCGCACTGTTGATTCTGAAGGCCTAAGGGCAGATTTCTTGGACCCTGGCAACACATTATGGCTGAAATATGATTGGATAAAAGCTCTAACATAAAGGCCAACCCTCCAAATCTCGTTCTGAGGCTGGAAGCAGCGCAACCAAGAGGAAAGCTATGAAATGAAGAGAATAGACTACAGGGAATAATTTAATACATATTTGTGGAAAAAATATATCAAAATTTAATTTATATTCTGATGATGTTTAGGCCAGCAGAGAAGGCCTTGCTGGCCCTGACGGCCCACCACTGTTTATGGTACAGGTTGTTAACAGGCTCTGATTCAGTTTATCTGTATGTCTGTAGTCATATTCATCACACCATCACACCATGAAAAGCATGTTGGGTGCTTTTTGCAACCTGCTGATCCACAGTCAAATAACCTGACCACATGAGGGAACAGTTCTTTATTCCTGTGCTTCTGCTTTAATAACATCCAGTTGAATGTAGGTGTTTTCTGTTTGCTCTTCATGTAACATTCATGACTAGCTTATAACTGAATGTTTAACAAGAGGCTGTTCATACTGCAGTCTGAACATGCAGCACACCAGCGGGCCGAGCAGTCTTTAAATATTTAGCTCTTGCTACGAGCTAGCCTTTAGCATACATGTGCAGAGGACAGACACTTCACATGTGTTCAAACATACATGCACAAGCAGATGATCATCCAGTCGAGCTCAATTTACACTCAGAGAGCAGGTTACACTCAGAGAGCTGCAGTACAGTGATCATGATCATGTTTCATATTCTCCATTGCATGTGTAAAACCAGCTAGTCCATTCCTTATTTCACAGAGAATTACAAATGCTGTCATCCCCTCTCTGCACAGATTAACAGGCTGATTCACAGAGGAGAGGGCTTCTTCTGCCGCTGGGAGCAAATTATTTCTGTCACTTTGTATACATTATTTTAAAGGTGACATGTCATGCTTTTCCGGTTATTACCCGTACCCTTGTGTGTTATGAAGGTTTTTCTGCATGTAAACGGTGTGCAGAGTCAAAACCCTCAAACGGTGAAACGTCATCATGACGTCATCGTCATTTGATTCTTCCGGGTACGTGCTTTCGTAAGCACGTACCCGGAACTAAATGGGCCAATCCGTGGAGCCGTTACTTTACGTCCGCGGAGCCGTTACGTTAAGCCCCCGCTGATTGGTCCAAATTGACCAATCCACACACACACACACTCAGTGCAGGCAGCCCTGCTGATTTCTGCTCCCTGGCTGCAGGCTGATAACAGACAGTTGGGATCGCGCAAAATTCTCTCTGCAGATCCATTCTCACAGCGTTTATCAACCTATACACCTTTTTCTTACTCAATATCAAGCCACACTTATTGTTTTTATTTCGGCTGTGACTTTGTGCTTGTTCAGGTTGAGTTTGGCTGTGTATCGCTAAACAAGGAAATCACGGAGGGGGGGGGAGGAGCTGCAACGAGCCGTTTAGTGGAGAAAGTGAATACTGCTGAATACACATACTTTACAGAGATGCTGTATGCGAAACCAATGTGAGTTTGGAAAATTGCACAGTATTTTTCTATTTCAGTATACCTCAACAATGGAATTATGATCAGTGGAAATGGCCATGACACCTCTCCTTTAAGGACAACCTTAATGATAGAGCGCATGGACCTGCAGGTCATGTTCCACACACTGGATTTGAAAAACGAGTGCAGCGTTGAGCCGTTCACCAGAAACATGTTTGTGATTTACAGAAGGCCGAAGAGGACCAGGCAAAGATTACCCTGTGGAAAATTAATTGTTGCCGAAGCCAGGCTTTCATTATCTCAGAGGAAAGTTGTTCTGTGATGAAAAAATGAAAACCCTTTTTATAATTTGGCTAAACCCCTCCCCTGAGCAACAATGATTCAAACATAGCTTAGCGAGCATGTTGTGACACGGCAACTATAATAACTTAGTTTTTTAATCATCTCATGGCCTCTCAGATTTGCGTGTTGACCCTTTGGAGGAGCCTGACCCCTAGCTTGAAAACCACTGGACCAACGAGCTAAATGTATCTGAAGAATTTAGACTAGGTGCTAACACACTGATGCATTACAATCTAATAGTGTCCAATCCAATCCACTTTATTTCTATAGCACATATTAAAAACGGAGGGTTTACCAAAGTGCTTCACAGCAAACACAACATTATAATAAAATATAATATTACAATAATAGATAAAAGGCACACATAAGAATAGATAAAAGGCACACATAAGAATTAATACAAGGTAAACAAAGGATATGGACAGACAATAAAAGAATAAAAATTTATAAAACAGCTCAAACTGACTCAAAAGCGAGGGAAAAGAGGTGGGTCTTCAGGCGGGACTTAAACGTTTGGAGGGTGGGTGACAATTTGACATGGGGGGGGCAGGTCGTTCCAAAGCCTGGGGGCTACCGCTGAGAACGCTCGGTCTCCCCTGGTCTTTTTATTGGTTTTAGGGACTACTAGCAGCAGCTGATCAGCTGACCTCAAAGCCCTTGAGGGGGTGTACACCTGTAGGAGGTCGGAGATGTACTGAGGGAGGGGCCAGCCCATTAAGCGATTTAAAAACAAACAATAAAATCTTAAAAGGAACTCTAAAATGGACAGGAAGCCAGTGGAGGGAAGCCAGTGGAGGGAAGCCAGTGGAGGGAAGCCAGAATAGGGGTGGTGTGTTCATGCTTGCGTGTTCCTGTAAGCAGCCGAGCCGCAGCGTTTTGTACCAGCTGCAGGCGTGCCAGCAAAGTGTTGTTTAGGCCGGCATAAAGTGCATTACAATAATCTAGACACGTAGAAACAAAGGCATGAATTACACGTTCAAAGTCTAAAAAGGATGAAACCGGTTTAATTTTGGACAGGAGCCTCAGGTGATAACAACTGGACTCAACCACAGAGCTTATCTGTTTGTCTAATTTAAAAGCACTGTCGATTTTGACGCCCAGATTAGTGACCATGGGTTTTGCATTCGGTTGAAGGTCAATGGAAGGGACATCACCATTTGGCCAAACACTATGAACTCCGTTTTGCTCTCATTTATATAGAAAAGTTTAGCGCCATCCAGGCCTTTATGTCATTAAGACAGTCAACCAGGGGCATCAGAGAGCTGGTGTTTTTTTTTAGGGGCAGATATATTTGGGAGTCGTCTGCATGAAGGTGGTAGGAGACGCCATGTTTTTTAAAAGTTAGCCCAAGGGGGAGAAGGTATAAAGAAAATAGAATGGGCCCCAAAATAGAACCTTGGGGAACTCCACAGGATAGGGGGGCAGTAGAAGATGCAAATTCACCAAGCCTAACAGAGAAAGATCTCTGGGACAGATAGGACCTGCACCACTCTAAGGCAGTGCCCCCTGATACCCACACAGTGCTTAGACGAGAGATAAGGATTCAGATATCCTCTCAGCATCATTTCCATTGTAGCTGTTTGTTTTGTGTATGTGAGATGTTTCTGAAAGTGTGAGATGTTTCTGAAAGTCTCTTTAACAGAAATCTTTTGGATTAGAAATTGAATGAATCTAAACTTCCTATCACAGCCCTGCTTCATCCTTTCACCCCCTCCTCTCCCATCAATCCTGCTTAATAAAGAAATAAAGTCATTAAACCATCTTTATGAATGGAAATTAGGGCAAATATTTTCTCCAAGTGAGATGTAGATGGGGGGGAGGTGGGGGCAGATCCTCCACTCAACACTCCCACCTGGTGAAACGCAGATGTTGTTGAGCAGTATCCTCATTAGTATTCCCTAATTGGTTAAACCGTGCTGTAATAAGTACAAAGCTCCCAGCTCCATCAGTACAGCTCTGTACAGGAAACAAAGGTCCTCCTGTGCACTGCGCAACTTAACATTTATCACTTTAGAGAAACGTTTTAGATCAATTATTTATCTGTTTTGCATTTTTTTTTAATGTTTTTTCTTCAGATCTAGGTTGCTCAGTCATACATATTACTAATTTACCTTCCTTATGGGGACATGCCACATTCATCATTTTCATTTTAGGAGCCATAAAACACATCTGTTTTATTTTTTCTCAAGATATGTTCCCTCACAATGCCATTAGAGTGAAAGAAGCAGAATTATGTTTGGTTGAAGTATCCCTTTTCACTGTGAAATAATACGGTGACCACCAAACAAATACTGTGGTACTGTAGGAATGTTCTGTCATATCGCCCACCCCTATAGGCCTACATGTGCAATGATGTATGTTGGGGATAAGCATAGTAAAGCTGTTGTAACACGGAGCGGACAAAGGATGAAGTGTTGTGAACGTGTCAGTGTTTCTGTAAAGATGATCTCCATTCAGCCCACGCTTGGCAGGAAATCTGGCTGCAGCAGCGCTGGCTTATTGTTTGCATTCAATATGCTGACGCACACACACATAAACAAACATCTGTGGATGAGCAGAAACATCCAGAGTGCAGCTACTAATCCACACACCTGTCCCTGTGTACTTTACCATGACAACCGCTCCGTCAACAGGACTGATACTGTCTGTCAGTGTCTGAGGAAACTGTGTGTGAGTGGGTGTGTTTCAAAAATCGTTATTGAAATCTCACTCTCCTTTTGGTTTGTAAACAATGTTGAAATAAAAAAGAAAGTGACCAATATATAACCATAGAAAAAGCTATTAGGCATTGGTTACATATTTTAAATTGAAACGAAAAACTGGCATGTTTACTTTCTCGATACAAAGAATATATCTTCTATATAAGTCTCAGGGTCTTCTCCTTCCAGAAAAAAACACAATTGAGCAGTACATTTCAAAATAACTCTGATTGTCTCTCCTGCTGTGATCTGAACCTCCATCTGATGTGAGGTCAGCTGCAGATCTGAGGTCAGCTGCAGCACAGCCTCTGCTCTGAGGACAGTGCTGCTGTGCACACTGCTGAAGGTTTCTCTGGAGCAGGGGAACATGCTCATGAAGGAGCATCATCTGTTTCCCCCGGAGCATAGTTTTACAGTAATGGACAGTTGTGTGTTGAATGGAAGGGTTTTGGAGGTACATTTCCAAAAGCAAAGAAGTACACATCTGTATTCAAGAGATAATCTAGAAGAGGATGTATGCTTTGGTACTGGTGTTAAAGAAGTTTGTTGTCTTTTCGCCTGTTTTCATGTTGGTTTTAAGAACATACATGGAAATAGGACTCCACTGAGACGAAGAGGAGCTGACTCTGTGTTTGCATCAGTCCTGCTTGGTGTTTAAACCTCTATAATCAGTGGAGGAGGAACAAAGGAATGGCAGCGGTAGACATGCCGGTGTTCAGCAGGATAGTGTTCCTCTCTGTCAGCTTAGTGTCAGTGCTCCTCTTCCTCTATCTGTGGCTAGTCATCTCTCAGAGAACCCCGTCTCTCTACTGTAATCTGTTCCATATCCTCCTCCCTGCTCCTTTGTGTTCCATTGCTACTACGACATCTTCCTCTAATGCGTGTCTCAATATTGTGAGAAGGGACCCCTTTACTTTGCATAAGAGAGTGAATCTGTGAGTAGGCAGTGAAATTAGGAAAGCGGGAGGAAATCCAAACAGTGTTCACAGCTTCAAAGAACCACCTTTACTAATGACTTTATATAAGAGGGTGAATCTGTGAGTGGGTGGAGACACTGGAGTTATGCAGAGGTGAGGAGAGGGTCTGTATGTAAGAGGGGAGGAAGAGGGTACAGCCTGGAGAGGTGAAGGCTAGGAAGTTATGGGTCCAGCATCTGAGTTTGTGAACACAAATAGCTTAAACATGCTGGTTTATTGCATCCATAACCAGGGCTGTTCAGGGCATCCCATTGTTCACTTTACAAACTATACCACAGTTAAATCATCATAACACAACACAACAATAACTCCCATTTACTTCAGTACACACACCTTTTAATACTGTTTGTATGCCATTTTTTGGTCAGTGAGATAAATGGGTCATCATTTCCTCTTTGATATATATGTTACATTTGTGTGAAAACTGTATTTAATCAAGTTTATCGCCAAAAACAATCTTTGACAAGACTACATTTAAACACATTATTAACAGGAACGGCCCGTCCACACTACAGCTTCGACAGCTTCAAAAACGGTTTCCAACGCGTCCGCCCATTCACTTTGAATGGGGTGACGTCACGTTGTCTCGCTTTTCGCCGAACTGAATTGTGGGTAGCAGAGCGGAGCTTTCCTGGCGTTTCAGGCTGCAAAAGTTGAACAATGTTCAACTTCTGAAGCTGGAGACGCCGGAGTAGCCAGCGTCAGCCAATCAAATCCCGTTTATGCAAATCTGACAGTTCAAGCGCTAGCCAATCAAACCGCGTGCAAGCTGGGAGAGCCAGACCGCAGTTCATTTCCTCATATTCCAAACGAGAAATTACGGTAGCAAATCACCCGGTTCTTTACGACCACAACTATTTACTGGGATACAAACCGGAGGAACCAGGCATGGAGGGAGGTGGCAGAGACAGTGGGTGAAACTGGTAGGTTTTCGCCTGTTTGGGGAGTTTATATATATATATATATTGCTCGCATAAAATGCCCGTTTTTTTTTGCTTTGTATGCCGGGGCGGGACATTCATGTGATTGGTTGTTGGTCGCGGTGCTCGAATAAAATCCTCAAGCTTCAGACACGCCCAGCTCCAAGCTTTTTTTGAAGCTATAGTGTGGACGGGCCGTAAGACTCTAATGAAAAATGCTACCCAGTTGCATTATGGGAAGTGTAGTGTTGAAACTTGAACCCCACCATGCAGGGACTAAAAGTCAGGATAGCTTTGCGTCTAATTTTCCTTTATTGGCCATGTACTCTCTCGCTCTCTCAGAGAGGCAGGGAGAGAGCGTGGAGTCACTTGGAGAACCAGGAAATTCAAGATTCAAAGGGTTTAATGTAATATGCACATAAGCTACAGTGTAGACATGGAAATGAAAACCTTATGACCCGAGCTCATCCAAATATGCAACATATATAATGAAATACAAAAATACAAATAAAAAATAGTGCAAAAAATCTATATACACGTCAATAGAATATGATACAAGAGCAGAATGTAAAATATTGTATAAAACATATTGTACAGTAAGATTAAGTTAAATAAGGTTTATTACGGTGATAACTATTTAGATAAATAAGTAAATGTGCAAGATGACAAACAGATGAATGTTTATCGAGGCACTTAAAAGAGCTCAGGTGTTTAGCAGTCTTATGGCCAGAGATGGGGTCGTTACTAAAAAAATATAATTTATTACATATTACTTTAAAAAAAGTAATACATTACGCTACTTCGTTACTATCTACATGAAGTAACTCGTTACTTTACTCGCCAAGCACGTACGAACTGCGCATGCGTGAGTGGCAATAACTCCCCTTACCAGCAGGCGGCGGTAGTGTGTATTTGTAATTCAAAACAGGCAACAACCGGAAGGCAGAGAAGAAGAACAGACTACGCGATATAAAGAAACAACAAATAGCGTGTGCGTTAGCTTCACCTTAGCATGTGTTCTTTGCAGGTGTTTGTTGAGGTTTGACGTGGTGTTTACAGCAGTGGATAACAGCTTCTGGCCTGGACACAGTTTGCACCTCACCGTCACATTCCTGTCTATTCTTCGGACGAACTCAAAATAATGGGTATAACTCCACCCATTGGCGTAGGAAGCATCCTGAATGTGGGGGGGACATTTTTAACGGGGGGTTTGGGGGTCCCCCCCACGAAAAAAAAATAGATTTCCTGTATTCTGGTGCATTTTAACAGGTGGTTTGATAGTTTTATGTGGCTATACTAGCATGAGGAAAATGATGGGTACATTTTGTAATTTCATCCAGTAGTAAAGAAAGGAAACATATTTGATTATTAATTCAGAGCCATCTTTGAATGAATAAAAAGCAGTTTAAATGCCCATTTTTTGTACATTTATATACAACAATAAATATTTGTGAGTGCATTGAGAGATATTGTTGTGGAGAGTCATTTATATATAAATCGCAAAATACATTTGTGAATCCTTCTGTGAGAATTTATTAATATTGAGACTGATCTGACTCCATACGGATGTTAAGTTCACCTAGGAATGGTATCATTGACTTAAATGTTCAAATAAATGTTGCTCTTCTGTCTATATTGGTCATATGATGACCCTTGACTGAAATGTTTCCTGTTCAATATCCCCACTGATTTCCTTAAAATTCTGGGATGAGAGTCCACATCACAATTTACTCTAAACTGTCATTTCCCTTTCATCACTCACCTCAGCAATGAACCTATCTCCACTGTCCCTGTGTTCTGCCTCTGACTCACTCTCAAGTGCCTAGATGTCAAGAGAGGTGGTGAAGTGATCATTATTTATTGAGCAGTCTTTCACATTGAATCATAACAAGTCATACTGAATGTAAATACAACTGACTCTAAAGTAAGTCCCAGTCTGTGACATTGGACATTTTGAAGACTCAAAGCCCCAAGCAGTAGGTAGAATATTAGCTAGTCTATGTAATGTGCACAGAAAATAAATAGTTAACTGAATACTGGGATGGAAATTGCCTATAAGCACTCAGTAAAACATAAACACACACAAAAAGCTTCTGAATGATAAGAAGTATAATTAAAACATAATGCACATTACCATTTTGAGAGAGAGTACCGAAGTTAAAGAACTCAGAAAATAATCTCTTATCGAACTGAGGCTCCAGTAAAACACACTGACTGCGGCTACATGGACATCATGGTGTTTACATGAGCACAGAGAGATCGGGTTATTCATGTTCCCTGTTTACATGATGAATACTAGTAACCTGGCATTTCGATGCCTTTTCTCATCTAAACTATTCAGTATTTGTATCTCTCTATCATTACATAAAGACGAAACTTCTCTCAAGAGGCGAGACACTTTTGCCGCCGCTGCCGCCATCACTGTTAACTGATTAACTGCTACCAGCTGATGACTTACTTTCCTCTTCTTTGAAAAAAATGTTCTTATGTCCATGTTGTCTGTGGGAGAAAACATATCAAACCAAGAGATCGTCAGCTTTGATTTTCGCTGTATTAACAATGTCCTGAACACTTGGTGTGTGTGCCTTACCTCTGCTACCGGCATCGCTTCATACAACAGGTCTGAGCTGTCCAACTATGACAACACTCCTTGAACATCCGCGCGCTACGGGAGAATCTGCCTTGGTACAAAGTACCAGTGAAAACATGGTATGGAGTTTCATTGATTTGGGCCTTCTCTCAATAAGCAAGTGGAATGGATTTGATAGTGAAGCACTGACACAGCGCTCTACAAAGTGCGGCGAGTGGATAGACCGATTCACGGACTTTCCACATGGTAGAAGTGGGGGGGTCTAAACTAATCATTTCAAAAAGTGGGGGGGACTTGTCCCACCCTCATAATGGCTGCGACGCCCATGCCTCCACCCCTCGAAGTTATCGCTGACTCAGCCATGTTTATGCAGCACTGCACGTGGAGATGTGGACGTGCAGATTACGTACATATAAAGCTGCGGCGGAAACCCCTCTTGTCTGTCAGTGTGATTATGACTGATTTTAGTAAGTAACGAAGTAACGAGTGTCGGGGCAATGTTAGTAACTGTAGTGTGATTACTGAATTATGAAAGTAGCGCGTTACACTACTCCGTTACCGACAAAAGTAATATTATTACAGTAACGCGTTACTTTGTAACTTTGTAACACGTTACACCCAACTTTGCTTATGGCATGGATGAAACTGTCTCTGATTCTGGTGGTTTTTGTCCGGATGCTGGGTTACCGCCTGCCAGACGGCAGCAGACTGAACAGTTTGTGGCTGGGGTGATGGGGGTCTTTGATAATCCTGAGGGCTTTCTTCCTGAGCCGCTGGGAGTAAAGTTCTTCCATGGATGGCAGCTCCGTCCTGGTGATGTGCTGTGCAGTTTTCACCACCCTCTGTAAAGCCTTACGATTGAGGGCGCTGCAGCTGCCGTACCAGGCCGTGATGCAGCCAGTCAGGATACTCTCTATAGCCGCTTTCACACCACAGGACTTGCCGTACTTTAGTGCCGGCACTAAAGTACCATGGCACTGAATCCGCCAGGGGGCTAGTGTCAATCGCATTCACACCGCAGTACTTTCCCTGAGGCAAGATTACGCTGACGTCACTTCGTCTTCTTCTTCTCTGGGTTTACTGGCAGGCCGCAAAACCACTTCACGGCGAGTACAAAAAAAAACGCGAGAAGAAGAACTACACGGGGGAGGGGGTATAAAGCCCACCCCCTGTACATGATATATATATATATAATAGGTAGGCTCAGCAGACAGACCGTAGTGCAAAGATAAAGTGTCACATGATTATCTACTAAATAGTGAATTCAGCATCAACTTCACCAAGATGAAGTTCATATCTTCCTAAGATACGTGTTTATGTCCCTACTAGAATCCGAGCTCAAATGACTCAAACCAACAAAATGTCCAAGCAAAGAATCATATGCACCATGAGGCTGGGTTATAAGGGTAATTTACAAATAAAATACCCCATTATAACAATGGACTTTATCTTTATGTATTTATTATATATTACTCCCTCCGCTGATTTTGGAAAAGGACATTAAACGTTGGTTGTTTTTTTCCCCCTTATTTATCTAAAACAAATGACATGATAAATTACTTGTGTTTATGTGTTTAAGACTTGTGTTTCTGCCCCTGCCATTGCTGCACAAGGTTGCAACATTGTAGATAAATTCAACCACCGACACCTGTCTGCTCTCACATTCTTCTATTCTGCAAATTTGGGGTGGGACACAATAAATAAAGCTTCGCCAGTTTGTTTGTTTTATTGCACAGTCAAGACATAACAATAACGGCATCACGCCGCTGAAGTAGCTTTTGCGAACATCGCTCAAAACATTTGGAGTTGGCAACTGCTTTCTGTAGAAGCTGCTGCATCCCGTCCTCAGAGTAAATTGCCAGAAGCGCCGACACTTCCTCATCATTCCACCGCTCCGGTGTTGTAGTACGTGTGGTCATAACTGCTTTAAAGTACAAAAAAACTACTCGCTCAGGTGTGGATGTGGTTTTGTAGCGAGGAAAAAAAAGGCTGCCTAACAAAACAAATTCAGAGTCTAACGGGGCGTGGTTTGCAATTCGCCCAGCCAATAGAAATAGAATAGAAATTGGCACTCTTTTATCACCAGGTTCGTACCACCTCTCTAGCAGGGACTGAAAATGGCCAAAAGAGTTCCCGGCACTGAGTAGTCCCGGCGGTGTGAACGCGACATTATTGGTACTAACGGAAATAAAGAACCAAAGTACCAGGGAAAGTCCTGCGGTGTGAATGCGGCTTATGGTGCACTTGTAGAAGGTCAGGATCCTCTCTATGGTGCACCTGTAGAAGTTGCTGAGTATCCTGGAGTCCATGTTGAACCTCCTCAGCCTGCGGAGGAAGAAGAGCCGCTGTCGAGCTGTTTTGGTGATGGTGATGGTGTGAAGAGTCCATGTCAGGTCCTCAGTGATGTGGACACAGAGGAACCTGAAGCTGCTGACTCTCTCCACCGTAGTCCCATTGATGGCGATGGGGGCGTGTCCCTCTCTCTGCTGCTTCCTGTAATCCACAATCAGCTCCTTGGTTTTGCTGACGTTGAGATGGAGGTTGTTATCCTGGCACCAAGGTACCTCTCTGTACGCCGTCTTGTCGCCGTCGGTGATCAGGCCGATGACGGTCATGTCGTCGGCAAACTTCACGATGGTGTTGGAGCTGTGTGTGGCCACGCAGTGTTGTGTGAACAGGGAGTACAGGAGAGGGCTGAGCACGCAGCCTTGAGGGGCTCCGGTGTTGAGTTAGGCTCCAAATCTCAACCTCTGTGTGCGATAGTACGTGCTTTTAGCTTGGCACGGAACTCTTCTCCAATCTCATAAAATAGTTTGCAGAGGATTCACTACAAAGTTGTGGATGAGAGTAAAGAAAGAAGAGGAGAAGACTTTGAAGAGGGTAGAGGGAGAGAAGGAGCTTAGAGAGGAGGAGATGACAGGATATTTGAAAGGCGAGCGGGGATAAGAGAGAGTGTTTTCTCTCTCTGAAGCATGTGCTCTGCTCATGACTAGTCTCTGCCTTAATCTAATCATCTGTTCTGTGTATTAAAACACACACTGTGGAGCAGACTTTTTGCTTTCTTGTGGTGTGTGTACTTTGACAGTTTACAAAGACCTGTTGGCTCTGCTGCAGCTGCTCTCTGAGGTCCAGCATACACACTCTCAGGAGCTGCCCCTCTCTGTGAGTCAGGCTGGGCCAGAGCTCACACTGATTCAGGTGTAAATACAATGACTGGAGCATTCTTGCTGCACAACATGTAAAGCAATATACATGATTCTGCTCTCTTCTCTTCAGCAAACTAGTGTTTACATTAGTGAATATGTAACAATAGAGTATCTGAACAAATACTGGGAGGGTGTGAATCCAAACCTAAAGTGTTGTCAAGTAATAGTTCCAAGTTCTGTAAAATATGTTTGAAACCTTATATATTATTGGTTTAATCCGTACCAAACAAAAACAAATCACCAGAAAGAGTTCAGATGTGTTGTTACAGGTTCAGACAAATTCTAATCTAATTCGAAGTCTATTAACTCTCAACTAGAAATAAAAAAAATTGGGTTTTCTCAAAATGTCAAACTATTTTGTGAATGATAACTCGTTTAAATAGAGTAAAAACTATTTTCATAATGCTTTGATGCCCTTTGTAAATCTTGCAAATGAGATAAATATTTGTTTGCTATCTTTTGGCGTTCTAACGGTAAAAGTCATTTTGAGCCTTATCATAAACCTCACCAATAAACCATACATGGAAAAATTCTGCTTCCTTTCTCATATCCATTTTCCTTTCCTTTGAGAAAGAAACATACACTTTTTTCCACTTACATCTTCACCTCAATTTATTTCAATTTGACTTATTTGCATGATTGTTACAATTACGATATATAAGATAAGATACTTTATTGATCCCAAATTTGGAGTTTCTCTAGTTAGTTGTATATTTTGAACCAATGTATTATAATCAGACTTTACGGGTTGTATTTTTTAACTGTTTGCTCTGCGGATGTATGTGAATTTAGAAGTGTCTGAAAGGATGCTTTAACATCTCTGTTCAGTTTTCTGCTGAACAAGACTGGTCTCATTTGTGAAACTCTCAGTTTTAGTATGCTTGTTCCTTCGGTTCTCTGGGTGGAGGTGATCAGGACAGTGTTGGTCAGTCGGTGCCCCAGCAAAACCTTAGTTTATGAGCGAATATTTACGTAATAACTACTAACATTTCGATCAGCCTCTGCTGTGTTAACACAGCAACAAGTAGGACATGTGGTCAGTAGTGTTCCTCCTGAACTCATTGGCAGGTTAACTTTTAGATGCTGGCATCAGTTATTCACCTAAAGGTTTCATGCTAAAAGGGGAATTTGGTTCCCACCTTTTTTAGGCTTCTTTTTATTGTTTTAGTGTGTTTTAATGAATCCAGAGGTATAGGTAGGGAAGAACATTTCAGTACATTTAAAAAATGTTAGTCAGTTAGCGTGTTTTTTTCACACCACTGCTTAGAAATTCAGTTATACCAACAACAAAAAACAAAGGTTTGACTTCCATTCATAGCAATCTCTAACATATCTATTCTGAGTCTCTGTATAATTCTTTATCCAGGTGTTGATTCCCAAGAAATAACCTGGAGAGGCCTCAAAGCAAAAAACGTATTAAATTAGAAACTGCTTCTGTTGAGTCAAAATGTAAGCTCAGTGTCTTTAAATACAGAAATTACTATGATACAGCATTGTAAAAGTCATTGATGATGCTCTCTTTTTTTCTGATATCTTTGACTAATTCAGGTTTTGGACAGACATGAATGTGAACCTGACTAGTTAGTAGAGCTATACAACTGTCTTTATATTTATATTGGTTATGACAAGATTGTTCCTGGTACGATAGTTGTTGAGATCTGGAAGCACAGTAACATTACTACAGATTCTAAATGTTGCACAGGAAAATGTTGTTGGAAAGAAGTCGATCACTACAGCTAACACCAGCGTGATGTCTGGCTATGTGCCTTTCACAGTAAGCTGGTTATAAATAAAAGGCTAGACTATCCTAGAACAACTGAATGTATGGTTCCCAGAGGATCATTTCTGCTGTTTGTGGTGACCCCTGACCTTTAATCCCACCATTGGTTCATATTAACTCCATGTACTTAGTATATATCAGAATCTAATGGGCAGCTTGCGATAAATTACTGAACATATTCATATTCCACTGAGAATTCCTTTTTTTTTTATGTTTAACATTACTTTGAACCTCAAAGCTTATGATCTAAAAGGCACATTGCCTTTAAATTAGCCGAGCATATTAATGCTCTGAAGGGGATAAAACCTTTGATATCATGAACATGACCTTTTCTCTGGCACTTCCAACACGACAAGCTTCATATTTTAGACTTCTCCATCTGTTAGGCCAAATCATCACCATGTTGGTCATTTTGTGGTGTCCTGTAGACCTTTTGTTTTTTAAAGCCCTGACTCTTTTTCTACTGTGTGCTGCAGAAATAGAGCCAGACAGGCTAACCTGTTTTTCTGCTCGCAGTTTTTCCTGTTTCTGATTCTTCTGTTGGCCCCTGCACATTAACATACAAACACTTCAAGGAACATTTGAGAGATTAAGGAAGATATGAAATTTGTTTTTGGTGTCCTGAACTGTGGCTCACTGCATTAGTGCGCTGATCTTTGGATCAGGGGGGCTGGTTCAAATCCCGCTCTGTCAGCATGTCCTGTGGGGACTGCCTACAGTATTGAATGTATGTCGCTTTGGATAAAAGGGTCTAACAAGTGACATGTAAAGTCATTGGGTGTGGGCAGGATTAATTGGGAAGGAAAGGTGGGCATTGTCATGTCAGGGAGATGGCCCAACAGAAAAGGACTTGGCTGTTATCAGGACCCTCGTCACTTTAGTCTAGACACTGGGTTCAAGGTTAAACCGCAACCTGGTGATAGGTAATCCCACAAAGTATGTGCTCTGACCTGTTCAACTGGGATGTTTAACTTCTGCTTTGTTTTCCGAGGCTCACATTAGTCAGGGCTCGACAGTAACGGTTGCCAGGTTGCCATTGGCAACCATTCAGAAAAAAGGTCAACCACTTCAAGGAGAGCAAACAGCTAAATGTGCACCCCAAAATAGATAAATGTTAATTATTTGTTGTATTAAGAGTGATATTTAATTATTGTTGTGACCAGTCGGAACCTGATACTTAAGTTGCACGTGCATTGGTGTGATTACAGAGCCAGAAAGCGATGCACGTTTACTCGCGTGCGCTGTGCACCGTGTGTTTGTTTGACAAAGAATGTCGAAGCAAATTAAGTTGTTTGACTGTGGGGTAAAAAGTTCGGCCAACCCGTCAACATCTCAAACGAATGTTCAAAGTGATTCAACTGATAAAGCGCAAGATGAACCCGAACAAAAGCAAAGACGACATTTGTAAAGTCTAGGGAGGCGAAATATATATGTACATTCTGCTCTGTTGTGCATTCACTTCCGGTAAAAGTTCCTTCAAAATAAGAGTTCCGATCTTATTACTACCAAAATAAAAGTGCTAAACAAAACTTTACCATAGGAAAATATTGGCATACAAATATAATCACTTCTATAAAAAGGTAACACATTTTAAATATAGTTAGACATATTAAAGGTAATGTACAGCATTAATAATTAATATCTAATTCTTAACTGTGAATGGTTTTCATTTATTTAACATTAGAAATGTATTAGTCTGGCCAATCCAAGACTTCAATGCTGAAGGGCCAATGGATCTATGGTGGGGGTCAGCACAAAGGTCAGGAAAACCCAAATTTGAAAGGGAGACAACTAGAGGTGTAACGGCATACGTACCCATGCCGAAATTATTTGGTACGGGCCAGGGCAGGAATTTCACGAGGGCCACGAGGGCCATGGCCCTCCCACTTTGGCCTTGTGCCCTTAAAAATGATATCTGCCATAAGGCCACAGTGGCCTTGATGCCCTCTCTGACTAAGTTTTGTGGTTTAGCAGTCTGCCTCTTTTCTGACACGGCTTCAACACCAGCATATTTTGAAGGAGGAAAAAAAAATCAGCGGTGCACTTGATTTGAGCCTGGAATGCACCGCTCGGACGGTCTATGACAGGGGTGGGGAACCTCCGGCCTCCGGGCCGTATACGGCCCTCGAGACCATTTGGTACGGCCCTCGAGGTAATTTATAAACACACGCAAAAAAGAAAAAGATTCAAGAAATCTAGACCGCAAAATAATTAAACAAGCTTGTTTTTCCTGGCCAAGGTCAGGGTCCTTGAACACAACACGAGCCTAACGTGTCATCACGTGGTATATGTCTCGTCTGACAGGAGTGTAGTTCTAACGGAGAGCACCAGAACCCGGCTCCGGACCGGGACTTCACAAATTGCAATACCCATAAGGAGCTGTACACATGCAGCAGTTTTTGCGTGGCTGTGTCTTTAGTTGAAAGCCCAGTGGCGATCTGTTCATCTGTCATACTGATCATACAGTCAATAACGTTGTTGTTATTAGCTTCTGGTTAGCTAGCTATGCTAACGAATATAAGAAGCTTTTTCTCCAACCAGTGAGGTAAAGGCACATCTTTATATGATCATTATAGTTATAGAAAAATAAGAGAATAAAGTAAACAGGTATACAATACTAATATGACAGTAAAAAAAGTTGTTATTAATAAACAAGAATAAAGTTTAAAAGGGAAGTGATTTGTAAAATATCCATAAAGAAAGAAATCTACTTACTGTTCTGTTTCATATGGGTGTTGAGAGATGTATCCATAGATCTCTTCATGTTGCTCTCAAAGTGCACCAGATTGATGCTTTTAACTTCAACATTAAAAAAAACTCTTCCTGGTGGTGCATGCCCCCAAACCCCCCTAGATGAGGTTAGATCCCACCCCCCCCCCCCACACTTAAATCATGTCCACATGGATATGAAACTAAATACATTTGCACACATCTTGTGTCCATATCTTTCTGTTTTGGTGGTCATGCCACGGTGCATGAATGCGCGGGTCATGGTCAAATATCTGGATTAAGAGGTTGCTTTTTCTTTGCACAGCATGAAAGAAACGCGAAATGAATGGGATGTGATTTGAGTTTTTTAAGCAGACGTTGAGTTCAATAATTTGCACGGCCCTCGAAGGATGTTGTAAAAATTGAAATGGCCCTTGAGAGAAAAAAGGTTCCCCACCCCTGGTCTATGATGACAGTTGACATCAGTCTAGGACCTATCTCCGCCCACCCCCTCACGCGTCCATGTGCGTAGGACAGTCTAGGACCTAGCTAGCTGATTCTCCGCTCAAGAAAAGGCTGAGGTGAGGTAAGGTTTTGTGATGATCCTGTTTGCCGTTAAGTTTTTCATTTGTCCAGCTTTAAGTGTAATTTTATGGATAACATTACTATTTCTTGCTCGTATGGTAATGCATAATTATAATATTTTGAAGTGTTTTTGTTACTACTTGGATAAGTTATGTTGCAGTTGTGTTCTTTTTTTATTATTATCTAGTGCTAGGCAGTTAGCGCTGTGTTGTTAGCTGTCAAAGATAAGATGATGCTTAATAAATATATATAAAAGTATTGTAAATGCATATACAATCGTAGTCACTTCATATCGTATGTTAAATCATTGTTTTAATTTATGGCCTTGGTGCCCTGGCTTTTGGCCTTTGTGCCCTTAAAAAATTGACAACTCAAAAGGCCAAGTGGCCTTGCCCCTAAAATGACGAAATTCCAGGCCTGGTACGGGCCCTTCGGTTCGGTACACATGTGTACCGAACAAATATGTTAAACGTAAAAAATTGAGAACGGGAACAACTTTTTGGAAGTAATCTCAGGTGCTGCGTCGCAGCATTCAGAGTAATTTGCTCACATTGGGTTCAAGGCGTCATAGAGCGACCAAGTCATTTCATTGGGCGAGAGGCATACTATGAGAGCTGGTCACAGGGATGCGTTCAAATTTAGTCATTAATTTGAGGAACTGTCGAAATGGCGAAAGCAGATAAAGTTGAGCTCGAAAATCCTCCAGCATCATTGAAGTCTCCGGTTTGGGAACATTTTGGTTTTGCAGTTACGTACAAGGATGACGGACAAAGACAGGTGGACCGAACCAAAGCTGTTTGTCGGCATTGTTCAACTAAAATTGGTTAAGCGGCTGGCAATACATCAAACTTGCACACTCATTTGAAAAGGCATCACCCGAACGTGAATATCACCGGTACCAAAAGAAAAAAGACTGAAGTGCAAACCCAACTCCCACTAGCATTTAAGCCTCCAACACTCGCAAAAAGTTCAGACCGAGCCAAAGCTATTACAAACGCCAAATGTTAGCAAAGCGCTACCTGGCTGTATCTGCTACCTCTGTCCCTAGCGAGAGGGTGTTCTCCACAGCAGGAGACATTGTTAGTGCAAGCAGATCTGCCCTTTCGGCAAGCAATGTGGACAAGTTCATCTTTCTTTAAAAAAACATGAAAATACAATGACAAGCAAGTCATAATGTCAAATTGGCTGTTTAGGTGATTACTAGTGCAGTACAGTTCAAATACAGATTATTTCAGTTCATCGAAATGCTGCACCTTAATGTTTATTTTATTATATTTTGTATTTATTTGAGTGAATATTCACAGTTTAATAATAATTAAAAACCCAAAACTAATAGTTTATGTTTTGTGAGTAGGCTACTAGTACAGTAAAGTTCAAATACAGATTATTTCAGTTCATTGAAATGCTGCACCTTAATGTTTATTGTATTATATTTTGTATTTATTTGAGTGAATACATTATTCACAGTTTTAAAAAACATATTTTATGTTATGATAATTTTTTCTGCTGTACTGAAAAAGTACCGAACCGTGACCTAAAAGCCGAGGTACGTACCGAACCGAAATGTTTGTGAACCGTTACACCCCTAGAGACAACGGATGACAAAGAAACTAGTGACTTGCTCAATTCATTTGTGAGGGATCTTTGAAGAACATGACAACAGCTGCACTACTGGTATACCAGCAATTGAATTAATTACTAAAGCATTTGAACATTCTTTTGTGTCCCATTTTCATTATTAAGTTGATGTATAACTGTATAGTATCTTAATTATTTAAAATATAAGGTGACTAAAAATGGCAACCATATTTTCAGTTTTTGGTAACCAAAAGCTGATGCCTGGTTGCCAGCCTGGCAACCACTTAAAAAAGTTAGCGTTGAACCCTGCATTAGTCATCATTAACATCAGGATGAGAGGAGTAAATGGTCTTGTTTAAATTGAACATTAGAAAACTAGATTTCATAGTTAGTGGTGACAATACACATTTTTAAGACATTTTTTAAAAGGGTGAAACGAGGGGTTACGTATTGTAACCCTAGTTATATAAGCAGAGGCGGAGCCCTCTACTGGACTCTATAGGTATTACCTCTTAACCATACTATGCAAGCATTCACCTACTGAGATATCTATGAACGTAGCCTGCCCCTCGGGGCGGGCCTACCTGAATGCGTGCGCAAGCCCACTATTTATAAGGCGGCCACGCCTCCTGACTGTCATCCTACACCCTCTTCAGCGAGCGGCATAGGACAGACAGGGCCCCAAGTAGAGGGCTCAGCCTGTGCTTATATAACTAGAGTTACAATACGTAACCCCCCGTTATATCTTATACAGGCTCCGCCCTCTACTGGACTCTATGGGTACAATGGGTGGAGCCCTGATGCATAAGTCCCTAAGGAGCATGGGAAAACATAAGTGCATTATGTCCAGGGGGGGGTCAGATACCTACTGAGGGGGGCCTTCAGAGATAAAAACATTCTCTGAGGTCCAAAACCACAGGTTCTCCACTGTGCTAAACAAGGCGGCGGAGCTGACTCCGTCCTGCCTGTTGATGTAAGCCACTGTGGTTCGGTTGTCGCTCCTCACCAGCACATGTTTGCCCTGTAGTAAGGGTCTGCAGTGCTGTAGGAGCAGTACTACTGCCCGTAGCTCTAGAAGGTTGATGTGCCGAGTTTCTGTCAGAGGCCAGCCACCACCTATAGCTCTCTCTAGGCAGGTCCCCCCCATCCTGTCACGGATGCGTCTGTGAACACCGTGATGTAGGAGGTCACTCGCCCCAGTGGAGTTCCCCTCCGGAGAAGTTCTGGGGACCCCCAGTATGTATGTATGCATTTATGGACCTGGCCATGACTATCAGGTCGCATTAGAAAACCCTCATGCCATGGTCGCGAAGCGGCTGAAACGCTGTGGCCACACAGTTGCTGAACGTGCGTGGGGATAGGGAGTAGCCAAACGGTAGTCTGTTGTACTTGTAGGCTACCCCCTGGAAGGCAAAACACAAATACTTTCTGTGCTTTGGAGCAATTTTCGACATGAAAGTAAGCGTCCTGCAGGTCGATGGTTGTGAACCAATCGCCCGGCTGCCCTAGTTCCAGTAATTGGTGATTCAGGATGCAAAGATCCAGAATGGGTCTGAATATTCCTCTCTTCTTGGGAACCAGGAAGTACATGGAGTAAAGCCCCTTTTCTCTCTCCTGAAAGTGCACAACAGACACAGCCTGTTTTTGCAACAGGGCCTGAATCTCTATGTCCAAAGCCAGATTTTATTGAATTGTCAGATAAAAACCCTGAAACAAGCTGCTCCTCAAGAAAATATATTTCATTTTCGTTTATATCCATTTTTTGGAGAACCTGTGAAGTGGTGAAGCTAAGGTTTTTTCATTTCATTTCATTTCAAACCTTTATTTAACCAGATTGGTCCAATTGAGATCATAGATCTCTTTTTCAAGGGAGACCTGCAAAGTTTAGTGAGCAACAGCACTAATCAGGAGGCACGCGTTGGAGGAGGCTGAACCAGCGACCATAATGAACATGACTTTTGGAATGAAGTTGGAGAGTTTGAGCCAGCATGTAGCGGTTACGTTGCTCAGAGGGCTGGATATTGTTTGAAAAAGTCTGATCCTGGTGCCAATAGGATTCCTGAGTTTTGCTGTAGATACCTGAGTTTCAGGGATACAAAGATGTTAACTTTTTCTTTTTAAATGTATTGTTCCATTTTCAATGCTTTGCCAAATAATATTTATTCTTAAGCTTACTAACCAATTAGTATCTGGATTGATTTGATCTGAGAATATATACAATATTCTTCTGAAACCATTTGGGCAGTATTCAGGTAAACACCCAGTCCTATAGTTTTTCACATACTTCAAAGTTAAAGACCATGATTTCCTAAAGTCTTTATTTTGTGAGCTCTGTGAAGAGTTTTTGTTGATAAGAACAGTGATAACCTCTGATTTGTGCAGCAATGAAAGGTAACTGTTGCCTTTGAAGACAAACATGTTCAGTAGAAATAACACAGTAAAGCCATCATCAGAAGAATGTTCAGTTAAGCTTTAAGAACAAAGATGTGACAGCTGTTAGCTGCAGGTTGACTCATGGGTTTATTTAGTGGAGTTTGGAAGCATTGGCGGCTCCAGAGTATTTTTGTTGGGTAATCTATGGTAGGGCTAACCCATACAGTGGTGGGGCTCAAGTCAGTATTTGCAATGTAATTACATAAACGCTGTATCGCCCTCCTTGACAGTGAAATGCCACGCATGGGGTTTAGATTATTTCCCTGTCTCAATCCAAATTGAACTGTATGAAATAAAAAGGCACATTTGTCTTGTAGTAAATCAAAAGGGCGACCTGGAGCCAATCCTGCAATTTCTCCACAGGTGAAAGAGTTGACATGCTGAAAACCCAAGCCCTGCAGGGGGGTCTGGGGGATTTTCCCCCAGGAGATTTTTTGAAATACTAACATTAAATACACATTCTGGTACTCTCTTGAGAAGAAAAATAAATACATCTATTACTACACATTTAAAAAAAATGAATGCCATTTTAGTTTTTTGTTACTTTGTTCTGAAAGCTGAACCTGCTGCTCCTCACAGAGAGAAGAGGGAAGAGGCTGTGTGAATTACTTTACATTGTGGATAAGGGTGGATAGCCCCCATTGTTCTGTGTGTCAAAATGAAAGACAGCCCACACACCTATCAATCATCAAACCGTGGGGTCTTATTTCATTACGTGTTGATTTCTATCAACGCGTAATGTTGTATCGATGTACTGTATATAGAGATGTACTACAGCAAAAGTATTCTCCGTCGGGACTTCCTGCAACAACACCACGCCGTTATCGTGATTCTGATTGGCCAGAAGATGGCATCAAAGATGTTCTATTGAGAAGACGATCACTACATGACAAAAGTTTTCAAAACCGTTTCTAGTCTTCGGTATTTTCAGACAAGTGGCTACTGAAATCAATCTTACTAACTGCTGTCTGTGCAATTTACTCCGCGCGAGTTGGCGGACTTTATTTTGCTTACTTTAACATCATTTTTCAAGGTGGGGCTAAGCCATTTCTTGGTATGGCTGTAGCCTACCCCAGCCATATCCTGGCGGTATGTATGGCACTGTTTGGAGGTCACATTAACAGGCTTTTCAGTTCATCACTTCCCTGTTTCTGTGCCTGCTTTGTGTACAGTTGTTTTGTGGGTGCAGTAGTCTATTTCAGTCCACCCACCTCGCCCTGTGTTTATATGCGGTCCATTAGAGCTGACATGTCTCTGCAGACTCACAGCCTTAAATGGAGAGAGAGCTAGACTTAGCCAAGCAGACAGGTAGACCGAAACAAGCCTCTGACCTCTGGCAGCCCCCCACTGGGAATATGTCTTGAATGTGTGAAACTGCTTGAAAAAGAGCATTAATGCTTAGTCAGCCATCCCTGGATCAATACTGAACAAAACTAGAAGAACATCCAAAGGAACATGAACGTAGTTCTGAGTGTTTCTCTATCAGCATGTAAACACAGAGCTGCAGCTTCCATTCATTCTCTATCTCAGTGACGCAGAGGTCAGGGAACAGCGTTACAGAGACACCAAACACAGAGCAGTCTGCTTCATCCACCAACACAACGACACCAGAACCAGAACGACCCGCTCTGAGACACACAGGGATTTGTGTTTTAGAAAAACTTGCGTTACCATCATGTCAGGTTTTTGGTGGATTTAAAAAAAAATGAAGTCTGGGACTGCAGAGTATGCACGTCTTCTCGATATATTCAGACGATAAATACGTGTGTAAGTTTGTGAAGGAGGAAGGGAAACTTCCGCGATCACCGTCTCCTTTCTGTAAATAATGAGTGACTGGCTGACAGTAACCATAGTAACATGGCAGGGTCCGGAACAGGGGGTTTTCAAGTCTTGGAGTTCAGACTATTAAAATATTATCGCTGAATTCAAATTATAAATACTTAAACAATGCATGATCTAAAAAAGTGATGTGAATTATTATTCACAACAAATTGTTTGTATCTCTGATGATATTACTTTTATATGCAATCGCTTTTTTCTTGTCCTAATTTTCGTTTTATTTGTTTTTTCCAGTTTTCATTGGTTTTCTTGGTTTCTTTGTACTCCTTAATTTCTATATGTTTTTGATGAAATAAATGCCATTATTATTATATTGATGCTAATGATGATGCACGGGAGGGCTACTCCCCATAAGCTATGCTTCAGCCCTCCCGCTTCTACTAATTTTGTTCATTTGTGTGTATGAATTATACGTTTTTGTTTTTGTATGATTTTAGTAGAATAAATAAAAAAATAAAAAAAGATATGATGAAGCTGACTTAATCTCATACATTCATGGGATTTATGTAACAGTAAGACAGAGGAATGTTAGTCTGAGCCCACATTCAGTATTTATGTGTATATCGATGCACAACCATGTGCTTATGTTACCAAACTTATTTTTTAAGGAAATTGTACAATTGTTTATTGTTTAATTCTTAAATATATCAGCTTGCAATTATTTCCCCTAGACTTCTGCTTTCAGGTATTTACTAATTAGGTTGCAATTATGTAATACATTATTTTATATATTTATATAGTCTTAAAGTTATGCTAATGTTGTTGTGTCTCGTCAAATGTGTTAGTTATGTTTGTGTATTTTGTCTGTCAATTGTAGGCTTAAGTTTTTCTTAAGTTCTCTTTTTGTTATGCCTAGTTTTTTCCTCCTTGTGAGCGCCTTTTGTTATTTCCAGTACCTACTCTGTTAAGAGGGATTACCTGATCTGTGAAATTAAAATTACATTTTTTTACATTCATGACTTTGTCTCTGGGTTGTGCATTTGGGTTCAACAGTTTGTTTTGAGATCCTGACAAATGTGGCCCGCCATGAAATTAGTTGGAGACCCTGATCCACGCCGTCATTGGATGGGTCTGTGGTGGCACTGTGGCAGCATTTTATTAGTTGGAACACTTAGCGACAAACACTGTGTATTAGTCAAGTCGGCAACACATATCTCCTTTATTATCAATTTGTTGTTATTTTCATCCTGAATGAAAAAATACCAAATGATAATTGGAGAAAGAAATCGACACAATCAGAAACATTCACCCTCGTGCGTGCGTGCGCTCTTATGGACCGTCCTCAACTTGTTGACAACAGTATATGGTTCCAAAGTGTAGCCAAGGGTGCTACACCTATATTTATGAAATAATAACTCCATGTAGGTTTATTTAGGAAATGTAGCAAGGCAGTCAGTTTAACTTGCAGATCCTCTGCAAAGGTTGGACCTTGTGGTGTGAAGGTGGAGAGATGTGAACAGCTGATCATTGAACTTTTACGCTCCTCTATAGCTGGATGTAAGTATGCAGATTTGTCTGTCTTTATATGGAAGGTGGTGTCTCCATTTCCTCAGTCAGGTATTGTAATGCACAGTGAATGATCGGGGGTGCAGCAGCTGGTGCTGTGTTAAAGCTCATTGCAGTGATCTTAAGCCCTTATTTTGCAGCGTGCACAGAGAGTGGGACAAAACATGAGAGTTCAAGAGGGCATCTTCTCCTTTAATCCCATCAGCAGACAGAGAAAGATTAGACACACTTCTGAGGCACATACATCATATTACCATGCTGTCACAAGGATGGGGAGGACCCTCATACAGAACCGGGTCTCTTTTCTATCTGGATCATTTGACATATTTGTTGCAGTGACATTTTTTAAATCAATGTGTTCAGCCCAGCACAAAACCCTCCATGTGTATGTGTTCTTCCTGCTTTCTTAAAATGCAGACGCTTTTCTGCTTGTTCTTGCCTCTGATTAATTTTTTATGCTGATTTTCCTATTTTTCTTTTCTGAAAACTTGGAGCAGCGGCTCCTGGACATTAACTTATCACTGGGACAGTTATTCTTCGTAAATAGACGGAGGGTTTCAGCCATATTTAAATATTTTTACAACGACCTCAGTCTTACAGTAGCGTGACCTAGCAACAGCTAAAGCCAGGTACTGCATGCTATTTAGCTTAAGCTAGTTAGCAGCAAAATGCCTCCGTTCTCTCCAGATGACTTCCACAAACTTCTACAGAAGATGGCCGTGTTGGAAATGAAAATGCAACAGTTGGAAGTTAACGTGGAAGTGAATGGACTAGGTTGGAATGACACCACTTCACCAGTGTTGCAAAAGAATGGACAAAGGCATGCTAACTCAAAGCTAGTTAGCAGCTACAGGGATTCCAAGGAACAGGAGGGCTGTGTACTGGGTAATACATCTACAAGTGTTTGTCCTCCCTGGAACTCTCTGGGTGCAAAGCCTAAGAGTAAATCATTTCCATGGGATTCGGGAGGAGGAATAACAGGCAGACCCCAACGCTCTGAAATATGTGATGCGACCGGCTGGCCTGCATTGTTATCACCCAGGAAGAGCGCCTCTTCAACCCCTATTCATACTAGGAAACAGCCGTGGACAGCTGCTAAAGGGAGAACAGCAATAAATCCTCCTAAACCATCAAGTGTGCCAATCCAGATCAGATAAGCTCCGCTGACCCATAACCGGTAAGGACCAATAGCTACTCCAAAAGTAAAAGGCTAGAAGGAAAGCTAATGACTGGGCCTGAAACTCTGATTGTGGGTGACTCTGCTCTAAGAGATGTAAAAAGTCTGTGTAGTAAGAACAACACCAAAGTACTCTGTTTCCCCAAGGATATGGTCTCTGACTTGGCTGAGAAGATCCTGCATATTGGGGCTGAACATCCGATTGTGAAAAATGTGGTACTGCATATTGGAACAAATGATGTTGTGAAACAACAGTCAGAAGTGCTGAAAGAAGACTTTAAATGTCTGTTCGAAACTGTCAGCTCTCTAAATGCAGAGGTGTTCATCCGTGGCCCTCTGCCGCCAGTCAGAAGAGGAGTGGAGAGATTCAGCAGATTGTTTGCACTGAACATGTGGCTCTGCCTGTACTGACCATTCTGTCCATTTTATTGACCATTTTTACTTTTTCTGGGACCGCAGACATCTGTTTAAGGCAGATGGAGTTTGCCTGAACAAGTCAGGAGTTTTTTGTTTTGTTTACCTCTAACATATTCAACTGCCTGGGTCATCAATCTGTTCCCTCTGCCAAGGACAAGCAACAAGCAAAACAAGAGAAAGACACAACACATCGCGCAGAAAACCTTGAAGAAGTATCACTGCACCCGCCTGAGGAATGTCTTGATTATGGGAAACCTATGAGACAAATGGAGGAGTCTCCACTGCCCTTCACCCCCCCCCCCCTATCACCTTAGTGGATACTCTTCCTTCACCCCCCAGCTCTTTCTACTCTCCGTTCACCCTTTCACCCTCGCCCACCCTCCTACAGAGGGTTGGCACCAAGTCTTTCCTGGAGATCAATGGCCGCATGAAGGCGATACACAGGGTTGGCAGCATGTCCTTTACCCCCACCCCTCAACGACGCCCACCAAAATCACCAAAGCAGAGACGCGCACCATCTCCCCCGTCTTCATCACCGTGCCTACGTCAACCACCTTCCCCCCCTTCAAGACAGCATCTGCGGTCTCCGAAGCCTAATAAGAATGTGTGTGTACAAAACGCAGCAAACTCTAACTGATATGTGCTGGGTCCAGGCTCAAGGGCGTATGGCACTCTCAACTCTTTCCAGGACAAGCCGGGGCCCTGCCTGCCAGTAGCTTTGCCGATATTTGTGTTGATAGGTAATAGATTGAGAGCGGTGAATCGGCTTAGAAACAGGAAGCGCTCAAAAGTTTGTGTGAGTTTATCAAATTTAGCAGTGATTCCATGTCAGCCACAGCTTGCCACAAGCAATCTGACTGATAGTGTATTTAACTAACTTAAACTATCTTTATTAAATGTCAGGTCTTTGGCAGGAAAAACATTTTTAATCATTGATTTTATCACTGAGCACAATCTCGATTTTATGTTTTTAACGGAAACTTGGATTGAACAAAATAACAGTGCAGCTGTTCTTATCGAATCAACACCTCCCAACTTAGAATGCAGAAGAAGGGAGGTGGAGTTGCTATTTTGTTCAATGATTCCATTCAATGCAGGAAGACATCTTATGGGAACTTTGCTTCTTTTGAATATGTGGCCCTTCAGCTGAAATGCTCCTCTCGAGCTCTGTTCCTAAATATCTATAGACCACCCAAATACTGTGCAAGCTTTTCTGATGACTTTACTGAACTGCTGTCTATAGTGAGTATTGACTTTGACCGTCTAGTCATTGTTGGTGATTTTCACATCCATGTTGACACCCCCCAGAGGGGCTAAAGAACTGTTTTGTTTTCTTGATAACTATGGACTGACTCAGCATGTGACGGAGCCCACGCACAATAAGGGGCACACTCTGGACTTAATTATCTCAAAGGGTCTGAATATCTCTAAGGTTGTGGTGACTGATGTTGCACTCTCTGATCATTCCTGTGTTTTCTTTGAGAGCTCTATTTCTGTTCACACAAATGCTCAAAAAGAGGTAACCACAAAGCGATATTTAACTGAAAATACTAGGGAAATGTTTACTCAGAATTTTTCTTCCACACTTGCCCCTGCTAACATCTCAGTAAATGAGCTAGTAGATCATTTTAATTAAAAAATGTTAAATGTTATAGATGCCATTGCTCCAACTAAGGTAAAGGAATTGACTGGGAAGAAAATATCTCCATGGAGAAAGGCCATGGCCGTGAAAACAGAAAAAAGAGAATGTCGAAAAGCTGAACGCAGGTGGCGAAAAACAAATCTCCAAGTTCATTTTAAAATCTATAAAGAGAGACTTGGCTTTTATAATTTGGAATTGAAAATTGCACGACAGTCTTTCTTCTCTGATATCATTGCCAAAAACAAAAACAACGCACGTGCCTTGTTTGCCGTTGACAGACTAACTAACCCCCCAGTGTCAGTGGCCTCTGAATTTCTATCCACCAGGGCCTGCAATGATTTTGTTTTTCCTTTCCTCAGATCTACTTCATATAGTAAACAAGTCTCTTCACTCAGGTGTTTTTCCACAGGCCCTGAAAACTGCAGTCATTAAACCGCTCTTAAAAAAGAATAATCTAGATGCTTCAGTAATGAACAATTACAGGCCCATATCAAACCTGCCATTTCTAGGTAAAATCATTGAAAAAGTTGTTTTTCAACAGTTGAGTAATTTCTTGCATTTAAATTACTGTTTCGATGTGTTCCAGTCAGGCTTTCGTCTAAACCACAGCACTGAGACTGCTCTTGTAAAGGTCTTCAATGACATCCACTTAAACACAGACAGTGGCAGAACTTCAGTTAGTATTATTAGATCTCAGTGCTGCATTTGACACTGTTGACTACAACATATTACTAGACCGACTGGAAAACTGGGTCGGACTTTCGGCAACAGTTCTAAATTTGTTTGAATCCTACTTAAAGGACAGAAACAACTTTGTTTCTATAGGTGCATTGTCTCTCACATCTCTCCTGTTCTCAAGTCTTTACACTGGCTTCCTGTGTGTCAAATAATTTATTTCAAAATACTGCTGCTGGTTTATAAAGCATTGAATGGTTTAGGCCCAAAATACGTTTCTGACCTGCTGCTATTATTATGAACCATCCAGATCTCTCAGGTCTTCAGGGACTGCTCAGCTTTCTGTCCCCAGAGTCAGAACTAAACATGGAGAAGCAGCGTTCAGTTATTATGCTCCAAATATCTGGAACAAACTCCCAGAAACCTGCAGGTCCGCTGCAACTCTGACTACTTTTAAATCCAGGCTGAAGACTTTTCTTTTTGCCGCTGCTTTTAATTGATATATTCATATCTTAGACTGCACTGTAACTTTTATTATCTTTGCTTTTTATCTTTGCTTTTAAATGAGTGTTTTTAAATGTCATTTTATATCATTGATTTTAAATGAGTGTTTTTAGATATCATTTGATATCCTTGTGTTGAAAAGTGCTGTATAAATTGTAAATTGTGTGTGTGTGTGTGTGTGTGTGTGTGTGTGTGTGTGTGTGTGTGTGTGTGTGTGTGTGTGTGTGTGTGTGTGTGTGTGTGTGTGTGTGTGTGTGTGTGTGTGTGTGTGTGTGTGTGTGTGTGTGTGTGTGTGTGTGTGTGTGTGTGTGTGTGTGTGTGTGTGTGTCCACCCTGACTTCGGCAAACACAGCAACAGTTTCCAGCACTCATCTGCTCTTATTATGTCTCATCAGCATCCGTGGAGAGAGAGACAGCCTGCTGAGGAAAGGAATACTCACTCACACACAGCTGATTATGTTTGTGTGAGAGAAAGAATCAGAGAGACTAGCTGTCTGAATGTTTTGTGTGTGTGTGCGTGTGCGTGCGTGCGTGAGTGCGTGCTGCTGTGTAAAGTTGAGTTTTTCATCTGTGATGGTTGTGGTCTTGTGTTTGGGAAAGAAGTCACGTTCCCTGCTTTTACCCACCCAATATCACAAACACACAGTACATAAATACAGTAGATGTATCAGATCTTTGGGGATAATTACAGGAAAGAGCGTTTGGCACTGAATGCTATTTGATTGCTCTGTGTCTTCCTCTACTGGAAGTCGTGTGTGTGTGTGTGTGTGTGTGTGTGTGTGTGTGTGTGTGTGTGTGTGTGTGTGTGTGTGTGTGTGTGTGTGTGTGTGTGTGTGTGTGTGTGTGTGTGTGTGTGTGTGTGTGTGTGTGTGTGTGTGTGTGTGTGTGTGTGTGTGTGTGTGTGTGTGTGTGTGTGTGTTACCATGGCAATGTGGGAAGGAGGGGTGTGGAAGATTTGTAAGGATGATATGTTCCTCACTGAGTGAAGTATTCAGACTGCACTCTGTTACTGTTACCTTCATCATTTGTACTGATCATTATCATCTCATAAATGCTCACACTCACAATATGCATCATGACACTCACACCAGAAGGCAATTAAAAGGCGAATAATATTCAGAGAGCATCCTTATTAGAATATGTGCAGATCATCAGTGTTTTTTGAATGTGACTGTTTGTAGCCCTGCAACTTCAGTATATACATGGTATTACTAGTGTGTATGTTTGATATCTTCCTAACCAAAATATCATACCTCTAAAACACCTTTTTTTAAACCGAAGGTACTTACCATTTTAAAAACTTTTGAGTTGTTCAAATGATAATTGTTATTTAAGATGAGGGAACCCTTTAGTGATGTGGCTTTCCCTTCTTTTCCTGTGTAACACTCTCCAAAAGCAACGCTCTGGTTTTCAGAAGTAGTAGTACTTCTTACAGATGGTGTATTTGCAGGGGTTGCGTTAAAACATGTTTTTGTAAACATATGACAAATGTGCGAGGGTGATGACGTCAGAGCATCGTCCTATGTGCCGGGCTGAGCCCCGGACAGCCCCGGCCCAATTTAACCCCTGTGTATTTGCATCTCTACTACAAAGAACACCAATATTAGCTATAAAAACAGCTGATTCATTTATTTGTATTTCTTTCACCTAGAAAATGTAGTTGGCAGTAGCTCTTATTTTCCACTGCTATACATTGTCTGTGGATACTCTATAGAGCCACAACATCCCATAGCAGGTTTGTTGCTGCCAGTAAAGGTGCCATGGCCTTCTGGGTCCACTGAAGAGTCTTACAGGATTTTATTGGGATAGTCTGATAATAAGGAATTACAATCATCCAGCCTAGGAGTAACGGATGCATGGGCCAGTTTTTCTGCAGGAGCCCCAGAGATTGACCTTTGGGGAATGATGACGGGTGAGTTTGTGCCACTGATCATCAGCAAAACTGTCTTACAGTGCTGACCTTTGAGGGATGGAGAGCCGTAGGTCTGAAATGGGAGCGTCACTTGGGAATGCCATGATCCGTGATGCAAGTGACAGATGGGTGTCAAACAAAGCCGTATCAATAGGAACGCACAATCTAAAACCACTTGTCTGGTTGGCTTTGTAAGGCAGTGAAAGTGGACAATGATGTATTTTGTCATCCAGTTTGGAGGATATGTTGTCCAGCAATATTGAAGAGTCAAAATCAAAATAAGACTTTTTCCAATGTCTTTGAATCTCAGAGGTTTAGACGCATGGTGTTAATATCCACATTGTCATGTATGAGTGTGTCCTGCTCCGTGTCCTCACTGTTCAGTATTTCCACTAACCACAGCAGCTAACAGATCCTCTCTGTCTTTTCTTTCCATGTCCACCTGCTCCTCTTCACCAGGTAAGACATTTTGTGTGATGTTTTTGCCTATTTGTTGTTTTGATTTCTTACAGGGTTTGGTACTTTTGTGTTTTGGACTATATTGGCTTTCCAGATGCTCAGAACTGGTGTGTGCTGAGGGCAAAACAGTGGATTTGTGTGCAAAACTGAAAGTGACTATTATTCACTTGTTTCTGAACTCTGAATTCAGAAAATAGATAATCTTTTTGTTTTTAGCCGGCAGCGACCATGGCTTTTACCAGTTAAATGATGGTAGTTGGTCATATCATGTGCTGAATTGCACAAATATATAACTCTGTGTTAATTTAACTCTAAAACAACGCTATGGAAGTACAAGTGGACTGAGCAGCTGTTTCTGTTCTCACAAATCTGACAGTGACAGGAGTTATACTTACAACCTAAACTGTTAAACATTCCTATTGTACCAATAACTGAAGCTTTTCTTCATAATAGTTTTGAATAAGGACACTCAGTATTTGGATTAAGTAACATAATAAAGTCAGCTGAATCTAGAGGGACAAACCAAGACAAACCAACAAACACATTCCTTCCTCAGCAGAGGAAAGATAAATATCTGATCGACCCAGCATTGGCAGAGGACCTTTAGGTCTCTGATCTGGATCTGAGACCCAACGTGTGTGTGTGTGTGTGTGTGTGTGTGTGTGTGTGTGTGTGTGTGTGTGTGTGTGTGTGTGTGTGTGTGTGTGTGTGTGTGTGTGTGTGTGTGTGTGTGTGTGTGTGTGTGTGTGTGTGTGTGTGTGTGTGTGTGTGTGTGTGTGTGTGTGTGTGTGTGTGTGTGTGTGTGTGTGTGTGTGTGTGTGTGTGTGTGTGTGTGTGTGTGTGTGTGTGTGTGTGTGTGTGTGTGTGTGTGTGTGTGTGTGGTTGTAGATCCTGAAAGACTGCTATCCGCTCTGCTTTGAGAGGAGACAGTGCAATTTTGGATCTTAAAAAGATAACACCCTATAAAAGGTGTTCTGTGTGTTTTCTCTGTATAGCCTTTATCCCAATGCTGAGACGTTGGCCGGAAGATCTGGTTTTCAGTGTGAGAGAGAGGAACAGAAACAGGGAACGTTGCATGCCCTCCTTCTGTCTTTCTAATAATAACTCTGAATGATATCCTCTTTTTATGATACAGGTCTCCTAAGAATTGTGTTAAATGGTTGAATGGGGTGGAAAATGAATCTAGCAGCTAAAGTGAAAGGAGACAAACACTGCTTGGAACTGATAGTTGGTTTTTATCAGAGATTGTGTTTACTGTGTCTGAGGCCAGTTGCCCCTAGAGGACGGACAGGAAGGAAACAGAGCAGCTCGATGTTCTCTGAACACGCCCTTGCTCCATGCTAACCTTGCACAAAGTTATGGCATAAAAAGATGCTGCAGAACCTGATTCAGGAGTTTTTGTAGGACGGGTTTTTGTAGTGAATGTTCGCTGACAACAGGGAGCACTGCCTCAAACACCTCAACAAATGTGTTTGTCAGTGTTTTCTGACACAGTTTTAGGTTTGATACAACCACTGCTAATATAGCTATATTCTTTCAGTCAGGTGTTTCTGGATTGAATGATGTTTGAAGTGATGCTCTGCTGTAAAGGCCTTACATAACCAGATCTGTACATTTACTGTATTGTCCTGAAATGTGTTGTATATGATTCCAGAGAGGATGCCTGACATCTTTGTGACCTTTTATCTTGCGTCGTCACCAGGTCAAAGCTATTCCCATAATATGAACTGTGTTCCAAAACAACATGGCTTTAAAATGAATGGTTGGCTTTTACAAAATGCAGAGAGAACAGTGATGCTGGGGAGTGTGACCATCTGGAAAGAGAAGTAGATCATCTCCCATTGTTCATTCAGGGTATAACCACCTCACCTCCATTCAATCTGAAAGAGAGATGTTGAGGCTTCCCTGCTCTGGGAGAGCAACTCTCTGTTCTGATCACAATTTATTGCGATAATGATTCCAGGAGATATCAACTACTCAAGTCAAGGTTGTATGAGCTGGGAATGAGTCAGTGTCTGAGACGTGTGCAAGGGTCTGGACCGATTTTGTGTTATCTGTTTTTAGTTCAACTTCTTAAACAAAAAAGATTATAAAATCATATTTAAATTAGAGGACTTTTTTAAGACTTAAAAGTGGTTATTTTGTCAGCATGTGTGACAAGAAGGAAAACATTTATATTTTTTTGACATACATGAGAACGTATGACTTATAATGATTCAGGCTTCTTTGTAATTCCGTTTGCAGGACATGTTGTCCAACAATGTTGAAGAGGTTTAACCCATGAGAAGAGGCATGCTTCCTGTTTACATCTACGCATGAGTCTTAGTGCTAAAATGTGTCAAAGTGAATGGACAATGTTTCCCTTGTGTCAGTTTTTCAAAGTTAAAGATGTCTGACTACACTATTGGGTGTAGCATGTTGCTGATGGAACCAGTATGGTTCTGTTTCTATTCAGGGGGGGGGGGGCCAACATACACAGCCCCAGCACGTGCACTCCGCTCTGCATCAGCCAAACAGCTCGCTGCACCCGCACTGCGAGGGGGACCCAAGTTCCCATCAGCAAAAACACGTGGGTTTGCTATCCTGGCTCCAAAATGGTGGAATGAGCTCCCCATTGAAATCAGGACAGCAGAAAGCTTGCACATCTTCCGGCGCAGACTGAAAACTCATCTCTTTCGACTCTACTTCGAGCGATAAAAATAAAGAAAATAAAAAGCACTTTTAAACTAACAAAGCACTTATATACTAATAAAGGGCTGGCTTATCTAAAGCCAGTTGAGTAGCACTTGAAATGGTTTGGCTCTATGAAACCTGATATATATATATATAATACTTATATGATTCTGTTTTTTTCAAGTTTATGTCTCCTTGGTAGAATGCACTTATTATAAGGTAAGGTACGTTTATTTATATAGCACATTTCAGACGCAGAGGCAATTCAAAGTGCTTCACATGATAGATATACAGAGAGGAACACAATAAATAAACATAATGGAATAACGGTTTCATAAAAACAATGCATTAATGAGATACAAAATAGTTTAAAAACGGCATTGTAAATACGGTTGGTGCTAAAACAAGTTAAAAGGCTTCTGGGTAAGCAGCTCTAAAAAGTAGCGTTTTTAGCCTCGACTTAAAAGAACTCAGCATTGGTGAAGACCTCAGGGTTTCTGGAAGTTTGTTCCATTTGTGGGGAGCATAAAAACTAAAAGCAGCTTTGGCGTGTTTGGTTCTGAGCCGGGGAACAATGAGTAAGCCCGCCCCCGATGATCTCAGAGCTCTGGGGGGCTCGTAACAGGGCAGCATGTCAGACATATATTGGGGTCCCAAACCATTTAATGCTTTATAAGTTAACAATATCATTTTAAAATTGATTCTGTAAGCTACTGGTAGCCAGTGCAGAGATCTGAGTACTGGGGTGATGGGTTCTACTCTTTTTGTTTTGGTCAGGATTCTGGCAGCGGCGTTCTGGATTAGTTGTAGTTTTCTAACCGATTTTTTACAGAGACCTGTAAACACACTATTACAGTAATCAAGCCTGCTAAAAACAAAGGCGTGAACTAGTTTTTCAAGGTCTTGTTGAGACATGAATGTTCTAAGCCTGGATATGTTTTTCAGGTGATAGTATGCTGATTAAGTAATTGTGTTGAATTATAAGTCGCTTTGGATAAAAGCGTCAGCTAAATGCAATGTCATGTAATGTAATATTAAGTCCTCTGAAATCCCCATGTGTTGCTCTGAGGATAAGTCACCCACTGCCCAAGGACAAGCCCTGCGATCAGCTAACTCTCAATATCCTGGTTTAAGCCTCTGCTGAATTGGGACTCCACCACTACACCTCACATCTTTGGAAGTCACCGATCTGTTTCCTGTTCCCACACCCTGTCGCTGCCACGGAAAAGCTCTTTAATATGTATTTTCATTTCAGTAAAACTTGAGCCTTTCAATTGGGTCCATGTCCATTGACAACGCATGTTCTGTAAGTTAAATACAATTAACTGTTTTAACCCAAAACATGATTTTTACCTCATTAAGACGATAACAAATCCTCAATCATATGGAAGAATCAACAAGAACTCCAAATGAGAGGACTGTTGTTCTGTTATCCTTCCATTACATGACATGCTATCTGGCTGAGACGTGTGCCTCACACATACTTCTATGGGAGCAATTTGGTGTAAAGTAGCGTGCCCAAGGACACTACGACATGTCGACGGCAGTGGGTGGGATGAACTGCAACCCCCTGATTTAGAACACATTATTGTGCCTTTGCAATCCAAATCATCCAAATCACAGTTTGTTAGATGTTTTTGTTACAGTTGTTGGGATGTGTCGGTGTCAATAGGGGTCTGGGTCCCTTTTCTTTCAACCCAGCTCAGGATTCTGGAGACTTATAGTTCATGGAGGGATGGCAGATAAGAGGGGTGCCAGCTCAGAAAACATTCAATAAAATAGTACATTTCTCTCTTTCAGAAACTTTGGCATTAAAAAAAAACAATATAACTGTAAGATTTGATGTTTTTGGCCTTCATGTGTCAGCATTGTCAAGAGAGTGAATCTTATCAAAATGTGCTCATGCTATCATGTTGGCATATGTTTTGTACACACAGTAAGGTAGGAAATGTCCAAGTTAGCTCAAACTGAAGGTGAGCTTTGGTTTCAATGAGCTATAGTTGAAGGGTCAGAGCAGGAGGACAGTGTTTAGATTGAGAGTGAAGGGGGCAAAGACAAGGTGATGTTTAGTCTGTTTGTCATCCCTGAACACAGATGCCATCCTAACACTCTACCCTTGAAGACAAATATGTTTCTATCAAAGTTAGAGACCAGCTGCTGTATATTCCTTTACTGAGTTTGAGACTACTCCTGAGACTCAGAGACGAGGAGGGATACACCAACTATCAGCTGACTCTCAGCCAGATAACAGATCAAGCTCTCCGGGTGTTTACGGAGGACTGAGGCCCCAGTCAGTCTTCTCCTGCTCAGCTCGATGGCCTGACCTGAGCGACCTTGCAGATATTACTTTATCAGCAGAGAAAATAAACATACGAAACACCATTATTTACTTTTCCATCTGTGGCCGGTTGGGTTTGTATGGTCTGTCCCTCTGGCAGCTGGAGGAATGGCTCGTCTTCCATTCCAAAACATTTCTCCTCCCAACACACTGAACTAAGAGCACTGTGTGTGTGGAGCTGGACCAAGGATGTGTGTCATCTGCATGGGAGTGTCCTCACATTAACTCAGTGATGTCAGAAACACACAAGATATTTTATTCTGTCACGGTATGCGTATTTATCTTCTCTATCTGGGCTGCTGCAGGTCGGGGGAGTAACAGGAGAACTGCCCCCCCTCCTCTCTGGGCTATGTTCTGTTTTTCTTTTGGTTCACAACCTCAAGAGAAGAGAGAGGATTATGGTTCAGAGACAAAAAGACACAAGTAAGGGGGAGGGGTGTAGTCCTCATGTAAAAATGATGAATATAGGAAAACAGAAAAACCAAACCCCTGGTGAACTGGACTCCTGAATGTGTGGTGCAGAGAGAACAGGAAGTGTGAGTGTGTACAGACATGTCTGAGAGCGGGGACACTGACGGAGGCTGTCAGTAACTTCATTAATTTAGACTGAATGCTTCCGTTGTGGGGGGGGGGGGTAAGCAGTTAAATCAGTTTGGAGCTGAATGAGAACAGAGTATTTTAACTTAGACCATCTGAAACATCACAGGATGACACTCTTGTTGATGGCATGATGTTGTGATGCTCCAAATGTGTGTGTTTATTGTGTGTTCTCTTTGTGGACCTGCTGAGGAAAGCCACCACACATTGCAGAGTGATGTGAGGGGACCCCCCCCCCCCCCCCTGGCCACACTGCTGCTGATGTTCTGATACAGTGATCCATGGTGGTTCTTGTTGAGGGCTGAGGTCCTGTGAGCTGCTCTCTGAGGACCTCTGTTGGTTCCTCAGTGGGTGAACTCATGAAGATAATGTCAATGATGATATTTCCCATCAACCTGGTGCAATCCCTGCCAGTTGTCCATCATGCTGTATGTTGAAAGGTACTCTAGTGCTCTATTATACTGCATTATAAAACGGACAAGTCAAATCAGGCAATCTGATTGGTTCTTAGCCGTGATATACTGAGCGTATACCACGGGTAGAATTGTAAGTTACTTTTCACAACAAGTCAGTATCCCTCCACGTCTGAGAAAAACAGTATACCGTTGGGCTGAAAAGCAAACTGCCTGCAGTTAGCTAAGAGGTTTGTGGACCCTGCGCTTCGCGTCGGGCCGAACCACGCCCCTTAGCTGTGATATAATGAGCATATACCACGGCCTGTCGTGAGCTATTGCTTAAATATAATAGAATGGGTCAAAATAAAGAAATGGTGGTGTTCCTCTGATGAGCATGTCACTGCAGCGTTGTGTGTGCTCCACCACAGACTCCTGTCAGCACAGGGTTCAACACAGCTGATTAATGCGAGGCGTTTCTCAAACACTGACCCTCACAAACTGAACAAGAGTGCTGTTCATCCCGGGCTGGAAGTGAACACCGTGCTGAGCCGAGGAGAGGGGTGGAGCTGCAACGCTTCTCTATTTCATTTGGATATGAGCAGAAAGGTGCCATGTGGAAAACTTGCAATGCAAAACTGCATATCATTTTAAACAGCTTCCACTCTTTTTCTAAAGCATTTCTTTCTATAGAACTTCATAGTTTCCATATAGATTGAGAAGTGTCCACGCAGGTACAGTTTGTGACATCACTACAGGTGGTCAGCCTCTTCCCCAAGCTGCAGGGTCTGGGGGGGCTTGCTGCTGTTTCATCAATAAGCATCAGGAGAATGAGCTTCGTAGTGAGATTGGCTTTGATTGATTTGGTCTAGACTTGTATTAGGCCAACTGTAAAGTTTAGTCAGCAGAGGACAGTCAGAGGACACTGACAAGTGTATTTATCTTCTGCAAAATGTCCTAGACACTTCATATCTTGGTCACATTTCATTTATGAATAACCAAATAACAGATGCAGATTCTTATCAAAAGTATGAATACGAATTGAAGCCAATTCAGCTCTATGGTTGTCTAAAGGTCTCTCCACCTCTGTCCTCCACAAATAACTATCAACAACTAAAGGTTTGGTTACAAAAACATGAATAATGAAGGCTTGGACCCAAACCCTAGAATTAGCCAACGCTGCATTGTGGGTAAAGTGTTAGTTAGCAAATGTCTTGTCTGCTCAGAAAACATATTCAAGAAAACACATGAAACTTCCTAAATATTAGCATGTTAGCATTTCCTTGTTAGCAACCAGCCCTTAGTTTCCCTGTCTGTAGTATACGTGTAGTACGTGTAGTACGTGTAGTACATGTAGCGTAGTGAGGGGGTGGAGTGCTGTGACCACACAGCCCAGTGCTTGGTCCAGGTGTTAGTCCTGCTCACAGGACGTTCTGACCACAGAGCAGTCAGTAGTTGGGCTTTGATTCTCTTTTGGCAGCAGAACAATCCTCACTATTTACAAAGGTTGATGTCATAGTGACTTTATAGGAGGGATTAGTTCACTGACCCTCTGTCTCTCTGTCCTCTCTCTCTCTGCCTGCCCTCTCTCTGTCCTATCTCTCGCTGCCCTCTCTCTCTCTCTCTCTCTGTCCTCTCTCTCTGTCCTCTCTCTCTCTCCTCTCTCTCTGTCCTCTCTCTCTGTCCTCTCTCTGCCCTCTCTCTCCCTGTTCTCTCTCCCTGTCCTCTCTCTCTGTCCTCTCTCTGCCTGTCTTCTCTCTGTCCTCTCTCTCCCTGTCCTCTCTCTCTCTCTGCCTGTCTTCTCTCTGTCTTCTCTCTCTCTGTCCTCTCTCTCTCCCTGTCCTCTCTCTCTCTGTCCTCTCTCTCCCTGTCCTCTCTATCTCTCTCTCTCTCTCGCTCTCTCTCTGTCCTCTCAATTCAATTCAATTCAATTCAAAAGCTTTATTAGCATGACCATATTTACATACAGTATTGCCAAAGCTATGCATAGTTGTAACATCGATACAAATACACACAAATAAACAGCTATAAACAAAATGTTTTTTTTTTTTTTACAAGGAATACAGATTCATTTCATTCATATAATACATGAATACAAAATAGAATATGATATATATACTTAAGATGTGAGACCTGGTGTATCTGCTCATTCCGGTTCCCTCAGACTGGCAGGCAGAGACAAACTGTCCTGCCACAATGCAGCTCTCTTTATATTCCCGGAGAAGTATTTTTAGTTTTTCATTTTCATTTTTAAATAATTGAGGATGCTTATGATTGAGTTTTGGGAAGAATTGTTTCCGTACAGGTTCAAAAGTTGGGCATTGTGTGAGGAAGTGCTGCTCTGTCTCCACAGCAGTTCCTCCACACTGTTGTCATGATCACTCCTCTTTTGGCAGCCATGTTTTCTTGTACCTGCCTGTTTCTATGGCCAGGCTGTGAGCACTCAGTCTGTACTTTGTGAACAACTTCCTGTGTTTAACATCAGTCACTGTGGTCAGGTAGGCTGCCAAAGTGTACTGTCTTTTTAGGGCCAGATAGCATTGCATTTTACTTTGTGTTTGGGATTTAGTGTTCCAATAAGTGAGGTAGTTTTGTGTGTGTTTTGTTATAATCTGGTTGACTCTTAATAGATGTGGTCTCAGCCTGGTCCTGATCACAGTTTCTCTCTCTCTGTCCTCTCTCTCTCTTTCCTCTCTCTCCCTGTCCTCTCTCTGTCCTCTCTCTCCCCGTCCTCTCTCTCTCTCTCTCCCTGTCCTCTCTCTCTCTCTGTCCTCTCTCTCTCTCTGTCCTCTCTCTCCCTGTCCTCTCTCTCTCTCTCTCTCTGTCCTCTCTCTCTCTCTGTCCTCTCTCTCCCTGTCCTCTCTCTCTCTCTGTCCTCTCTCTGTCTGTCCTCTTGTTTTTGTTGCCTTTCAGTGTGGATCTTTGTTTGATCCTATATTTAGGATTAAGCTGAGTTGTCTCAACACCATGATCAGTGGTAGCATTATAATCTCTGTCATTGTTCTGCCCAACTGTCATTTGGCGGACAGGCTCTAATATGTTATTATTATTTGTTATTGTAATACGGTGTGTTTAATATCATTTAATTTTCATCATGCACTAAATGAAACTCCTGAATGATGCTGCGCAGAAAAGGCAGCAGTTTGACACTCACAGAGCAGATGAATGCTGTTCTCTGCAGTGACAGCAGAGGCCACTCAAAACCATCAGGCATTGTGCCTGAAATGAAACTATGAACAATACGTTTGACTGTGTTTGCCTCCATTGTTGACGGCTCATGGTTTTTGTAGGACAATATCAGAGGGTGTACAAAATGCTTGAAATGTCCAAGACAGCACGACTTCTCCGAAAGGACGCCTGTGAATACAGAAGGGTCCTGTGGACACATTTTGCTTCAGAGTGCTGTCTTTGTGTTCATGTGGATGTAAGGCACATTAGCTGACGGGATCACTTTAAAAGACACTTAATTTTTGTCATAAGATATGTGACCTTTCATTATTAGCCTAATGGAAACTCTATATATTCCGTATATCAAAGGTTGGTATTGGCAGCAGAATAAAATCTAGCTTCTGTCTGTCTCCTGGTTTCTGTCGCTCTCCTTTCTCTGGCAGGTTGTAATGCTCAGCTTGGTGGTCATCTCAGTCCCGCGAGGATCCTGACTGCCTTTAACTCCACTAAGAGGGAATCTCTTTCGCTGCATTCACACCTTGTGAAACATTAAACCTGCTCTTTCTTTGGGATCCTCTGTGTGATAGAGTAATCACAGTAATAACTCCACATCATGCATAACACAGAGAGTAAAACTGCTCCATCAGACTGTGGGAACAGCTGGAGGAGAGAGGCGTTAATAAAATACTTTTTCACTTCGGAACTCACCATTATAATTAACGGCTCAGGCCTGATTGTCAAGAGGAGTTTTTTTAGGCCCCGGCCCCACGAGGACGAAAACGGTCGTTTGCGTTACTGTTTAATGTCATATAGACCATTCGGCCACACGAGGACGACCGAATGTGACAGTAAACAACTGCGGTAACGATAACGGGTCCCAAGGTGGAAAGAACGGCATACGCAACGCTCTGGGGGGTCCAACGGCTCCGTGTGTGCGCCCTATACGATCATTTTCTGATAATGATGAGGCAATAGCCCCGCCTCTCCCCACCTCTGCTGCTCACCCCCGCGTCAAAGTAAACTGCACACTGAATTCAGATTATTTATCTTTCTCTCGATATGGACATAAACGCGAGTGAAACTACCTAAACTAGTTATAAATATGTTTATTTTTACTGTCGGCCGGGTCACTCATTACTGGATCAGCTGCTGCATGAGACAGACACTGACGCTGTCCGAAGAGAGGGAGGAAAAAGAGAGGCTCCATGTATTATATTATATAGATTCGTTATTCATTTGTTTTAAAGCTCAATAAATAACAAAGAAGACCTTTGACCGGCACTTTTATCATTTTGTCCGGAAGATTTAAACTTGAATACACGTTGACTGGCGGAAAAAACTCTGCCCGGTTCCCTCTGCCCCCACCGCGGAGAATAAACAGGAGGGCAACCATGAAAACCATGGTTCTTCGCTGTTTTTGTGGAGGAAGTTACAGCGCCACGTACAGGCTCCTGCATATATACTGCAGCTTCTCCAGCGGTTGGAGCTAAACGGAGCTGTCTCGTGTGGACAGACACTATCCGGTGAACATTGCGTGTGGACGGAAGCTTTTTTGCGATTGCGTTTGCGTTAATCCTATGCGTTTAGCCGTATGCGTCCTCGTGGGGCAGGGGCCTTAGACTCATTCAGGAGATGGTCATTAGTCTTATGGTGATGAGAGTGTTAATATGTTGATCCCTGCAGTTCCTGAGCAGATGACATTCAGTTCAAATATATTTTACAAACTTCATTTCTCCAGGACAGAGGAGGACAGTATGTGCATAAAGAAGAATTGTTGTGCATTGTGGAAACACAAGAACTATCATATGATGTCTTGCATTCTTGATGATGATTGGCCATTATGTTTCACTCCAGCCTCTATATGTGTTGTTTGTACATGTGTGCTATTGGAAGTGAAAGATATTATTCAGTCATAACAGAAGTCGTTTTTTTTGTCTAGGTTTTGAGATAACTGTCTCTGTTTTCACCACAATACAGTGGATGCGAAAGGATTTTTTTTTTTTTTTAAATAAACACAAAATAGTCTACAGACATGAGCTCTGCAGGCATAGCAACGCTTTGGGCTAAACGCTAAGTCCAGTATGCTAACATGCTTACATCACTATGCTCCCGGGCTGATGTTTAGCAGATATTTCGTTTACCATGTTATTCATCTTAGTTTATCTTGTTAGCATTGCTAGCTGAGGCTAATGGGCATTTGATTTATGTTGGAGATCACCAGAGTCATTATGATTAATCCTGTGGTGACCATGAATGTCTATAAAACATGTCATTCTAAGCCATCCAAAGCTGTTGATATAATTCTAGTCTGAACCCAAGTGGTGGACTGACAAACTTGCATGGACTTCTTGAGAGCTCTGCTGCCATTACTAAAACTATGGTAGTAATCTATTTAGCTATAATCCTCACAGTCTCATCCATTACGGAACAACCTATAATGGTCTGATGTCAGACCTCACCCCAATGTGCAAAAAGCAAGTCCTCCTTATTGTCGTTCTGGGGAAATCACAGTTATTAGCAGGTCACATTGGAGCACAAAATACCACCGAAAATGGAGCGCTCTCTGCAGGCAGAGTGGAATATATGAGCTTTCTCCTCATCATCCTCCTCGTTATTACTGAAGACCTATGGAGTTCATATTACATTGAAAATAACTTATATAAGCCATGGTTCCATTCATACACGCTGAAATGAAATGGCTTCATTTTGATCTGAATAAGTCCATATTTGAAAAGTAGCTTTTTTTGTACTTCATTTGATGTTTTGATCATGTTGTGAGGATGTCATTGGTTACTAGTCCTGAACCCTAAAACATTTGACCTACCCTGTCACTTCCTACTTTGTGCGTTTCATGTGATTTAGTCCCACTCAGCCCAGATGCACAGTGTGTACATATCCTCTGGCCTGAGCTGTTATTGACTGTCTCTGTCTGAGTGTGAGAGCACACAAACTCAGCAGACACAGCTCTCTGCTGCTGTTTCAACCTTGTTATTACTGCCCAGAAGGTTTGGGAACCTACTGATTGCACAAATATGAACTCTATGTTTCTAAGAAGCTGCTTTAAAATACCATCCAACCCCCCCAAAATCATCCAACCCCCCCAAAATCAGCTCCCTAAGTATGTTCCCTAACAGGTCTGACCTTTGCCATGCTGCTCGTGTGTCGGTACAGACAGCGAGAGTTTGCCCCGGCACAGTGAAAGCTGTGGCAGCAGACAGGGGACGCTGCATAGGTTTTTGGTGTAAAACGAGCCTCAGTCTCCTTTCTACTTTCTATGAATAGATCCCACTAATATTGCATGTTTTTCCAACACGTAACGCTGTCAGCCTTTGCAAGTCACTAGCAAACAAAACAAAAATGAATAAAAGAAGCTAACGGCACTTTTGCCACGTGCGCTGGTTGTTGATTCTGATGCAAAATAGATTCCCAAGTCCTCTCACAGAGAAAATATCACAAACACCAAAACTGCTCCGGAGCTCCTCCATGATGGTCTGCTGGGCGGGTCGAAGAATCCAGAACCTGTCACCAAGGGAAATACAGCAGATGTTCTTCCAGACTTTTAGAGTTTTTACTTCTTTTCCATTTATTTTGTTCGACAAAATATGAATCATAGAGTATTTTCCCATAATTTGAGGGCGGACTTTTTTTGTTTGTTATTTTTTTAATTTAACCTTTATTTAATCAGTTAAAAAGCATTGAGATACAATCTAATTTAAAATGCTGACCTGTCCAAGAAGGCAGCAACGTTACACATTATTACACATAACACAGACATATCAAATACAGAGAACACAACTAAGTAAACAATAAGACGAAAAGCAGTCACTACATTGTGCACATTAGGACAGTAAGAAAGGTACTACTTATTACTGCAAGAGCAGCTGGTGGTAAGGAACTCAGACAACTTCAATTTAAAACAGGCTATAGGGACAAGTTGTCACGATTCTCATGTTATGTCACGTTTATAGTTTTGTAGGTTTGGGTGTTTTTTGCTGTTTTCCATGTCATGTTTTCCTTTGGGTTATTGTCTGGTCCTTTCCCCTGTGTTTTTCCTCTTGTCATTAGTTTCCCTGGTGTGTCTAATTGTCTGATTATGTTCACCTGGGCCCCTGTGTTTTCTCCTCCCTCCTCACCTGTGTCTTGTTGTGTGATTGAGTCTTGTGTGTATTTAAGTTCTGGGTTGTCTGTCTGTCTTGGTCGGTTCGTCGTGTTCCCTGACTAGTTCTGCTGTGAGTGTTCTGTTTGTCATTGTATATATATATCATAGCCTTGAAATAAAGGAAGTTTCAGTTTAAATCTGCATTTGGGTCCTGCTTGTTTCACAAACCGTGACAGTACGAACCGACCTTAAAATGGACCCAGCAGATCTTTTGAAGCTACAGGCGGAACGTCTTGGATATTCTCTGGAGTATATTTTTTATACGTGGAAAGGCGCCTCATCTAGACGGGGTAGAGAGGCTGCGTTGAAGGAGGCACGTCAGGAGGTTGCTCGCAAGCCCTGGCTCTGGAGCTTGTTGCCCGAGTGGCTTAGGATTTTTTCACGTAGCCCTGAGAGCCAGTCCTCATTTTCTGACCCTTTCTTGGGGTCTGGTCTGGAGTTTGGGGGTCCACGAAGCCTCCAAAAAACTCCTAAGAGACGCAAGGCCAGGGTTCCGCGCCCAACAGCCATGGTTCCGGCTCCAGCGCCAGACCCAGCAGCCGTTGCTCCGTGCTCCAGTGCCGGCCCATGCAGCTTTCCTTCCATACTCCGTTACCTGGCTTACACAGCCAGGGTCCAGGCTTCTGCTCCGCGCCCATCAGCCAGGGTTCCGGCTCCAGAACTGGACCTTACAGCCATGTTTCCGGCTCCAGAACCGTACCTTACAGCCATGTTTCCGGCTCCAGAACCGGACCTTACAGCCATGGTCCCGGCTTCAGTGCCGGCTCCAGTAACCATGGCCCCGACTCCGGCTCCTCGTCACCTGCTGACTCATCGGCCGACGCCAGCTCCTCGAGTCCTGTCGGCGTACCGGCCGACTCCAGCACCTCGTCTCCGGTTGGCTGTCCGTCTGACGCCAGCTCTCCGTGTCCTGATGGCTGTCCGCCCGACGCCAACTCCATGTCTTGTCACGTTGGAGGTCCCGCAGACTACTCTTCTGCCGGGGGTCCTGCCAACCCCATGTCCTGAGCCGTTGGAGGTCCTGCAGACTGCTCTTCTGCCGAGGGTCCTGCCAACCCCATGTCCTGTGCCGTTGGAGGTCCCGCAGACTACTCTTCTGCCGGGGGTCCTGCCAACCCCATGTCCTGTGCCGTTGAAGGTCCCGCAGACTACTCTTCTGCCGGGGGTCCTGCCAACTCCATGTCTTGTCACGTTGGAGGTCCCGCAGACTACTCTTCTGCCGGGGGTCCTGCCAACTCCATGTCTGGTCCCGTTGGCGGTCCCGCAGACTACTCTTCTGCCGGGGGTCCTGCCAACCCCATGTCCTGAGCCGTTGGAGGTCCCGCAGACTGCTCTTCTGCCGGGGGTCCTGCCAACCCCATGTCCTGTGCCGTTGGAGGTCCCGCAGACTACTCTTCTGCCGGGGGGCCTGCCAACTCCATGTCGTGTCCCGTTGGAGGTCCCGCAGACTACTCTTTTGCCGGGGGTCCTGCCAACCCCATGTCCTGAGCCGTTGGAGGTCCCGCAGACTGCTCTTCTGCCGGGGGTCCTGCCAACTCCATGTCTTGCCACGTTGGAGGTCCCGCCGACTGCTTTTCCGCTGGGGGTCCTGCCAACTCCATGTCCTGTCGCGTTGGGGATTCCGCCGACTGCTCTCCTGCCGGGGGTCCTGCCGATCCTGTGTCCTCTTCCATGGGGGATCTTGCCGACACCGGCTCCTGACCGGCCTCCGGAGCTGTCTGGTCTTCACCCCTCCTCGGACTCTGCCTTGCCCCCGGGCCGTCCGCCCGAGATTCCCTCCATGGACTCTGCCTTGCCCCCGGGCCGTCCGCCCGAATTCCCCTTTTTTGAACTCTGCCTTGCCCCCGGGCCGTCCGCCCGAGACCCGTCCTCCAGACCCCCTCCAACCACCCTGCTGGATTTTTGTTTTTTGGGGACGTCTGGAATCCGTCCCTTGAGGGGGGGTTATGTCACGATTCTCATGTTATGTCACGTTTATAGTTTTGTAGGTTTGGGTGTTTTTTGCTGTTTTCCATGTCATGTTTTCCTTTGGGTTATTGTCTGGTCCTTTCCCCTGTGTTTTTCCTCTTGTCATTAGTTTCCCTGGTGTGTCTAATTGTCTGATTATGTTCACCTGGGCCCCTGTGTTTTCTCCTCCCTCCTCACCTGTGTCTTGTTGTGTGATTGAGTCTTGTGTGTATTTAAGTTCTGGGTTGTCTGTCTGTCTTGGTCGGTTCGTCGTGTTCCCTGACTAGTTCTGCGGTGAGTGTTCTGTTTGTCATTGTATATATATATCATTGCCTTGAAATAAAGGAAGTTTCAGTTTAAATCTGCATTTGGGTCCTGCTTGTTTCACAAACCGTGACACAAGTGCCCTTAGTTTGAGGCGTGATTTGAAGGTCATTCCAGGACCATAATGAAAAAGACTCGTTTTTCCAGCCTCAGTCCGCACAGCAGGTACCTGGAACCGTGTCCAGGCACTGGATCTGAGGTTGTAAGAGTCACAAACTGGAGCAGATCTGGCACATATGTACAGTGGAAGCTTACCTAAAATGGCTTTATACATTCATAAAAACCAATGCTGCATCCTACGCATAGTAAGTGCGGACCATCCAGTTAGGCTATACAGTTTGCAATGATGAGTCCTATAGGGTGCATTTGATATATATCGCAGTGCAGCATGTTAGAGTGGGTCAAGTTTGGCCAAAACAGTGGGACAGGCAAATCTATAAATGGTATCACCGTAGTCAAGCTGGGACAGGAATAAGCCAGAGACCAACCTTTTACGGGATGAAATTGAAACACAACATTTAAGTCTATATATTGACAAAAAGATTTTCCTGGCTGTTCAGCAGCCATTATTAAGAGGCAGCCATGGAAGCTCTAATATTTTGTCCATTATTACACAAAATGAGGAAGAGTAATGTGGGGGCGGGGTGAGTTTAATTCCCCTCTTCTTATTGTGAGGGTCTGGATAAGAAGTGCTGCAGGTCCAGCAGGCAGCAGGTGATCCGTTCACTGTGAAGGAGTGGATGAGAGAAGCCCCCCCCTCAGCAGAGAGATGTAGATGCCCTTGAGCAAAGTGTTTCAGGAGTAACTTCAAACTGCATTCACTCTCCTGAGTGCAGCCGTGGTGTGCAGCGAGGTTCAAAAAGCTTATTGAAATTGTGGGTTTTCAATATTTAAACTCACCAGCTTCTTTAGTAATCCAGCTGTTTCTCTTCTTGCTGCTCAGCACTCAGTCATTGTTCCTGCTCATTTGGACTTTGGTAGATTGTAAGACTCACTGCCTTCATTTAAGTATTTGCATGTGCTTGATGGTATCCTGTTTCTTTACCCTTAATTGAGAGTAAAATAGAATTGCAAGTCCAAGAGTTCTAGTTAAAGACATGTTTGAGGCAGTTTATCAGAATGTGAAGTATAAGGTGAGCAGTAAGAAGAACTCTGGAGAAGATTAAGGTTTGTTAAAGTTAGTTAGGTAGAAGAACAGGAAGTGCTCTCAAGATTAACAAGTAACCAATACCTATTCTTATAACTTCATTTAGGATATCTGAACATCTGTAAACAACACCTAGTGGAACTTATTGAGAGCTTTTCATTTGTAAACAAGGATGTCTGTAGAACTGAATGTGAGACGCAACATTCTGTGACCAGTGCATGGCTCAAAGTGATCCCATCGGACGCCCTCATGTTTAGTTATGTTTACATCATTCAAATACTAAGGCTGGAAGACACATTTACAATGTTTCTTCACCTTCCTTCTTGTGACTTTTTTTTTAATCAGCATGTTTTTATCAAAATAGGAACTGGGGTGGAATGAATGATACTTATTCATTTAAGGTAATCTCTGTGGTAACGGTTCACTTTACACACCACTTCTGAGCATGACACACCGTTCACAACGCTGATTTACCAACATGTCCATGGAAGCTGAACATGGTGAAGTGTGAGAGCTTTTTTATTATAAGTGCTGCTAATAAATTCCCCATTTTTGAAAGAATGATGAGATGAGAATAGATTCTACTCTGAGGGCCCAGAATGAGTTATTTGGTTAAAGATAGGCTAGACCCTGCTCTTGGGGTGATGGTTTATGTTTAATATTACATGCCGATGTTCAATGGTTATGTGTAATAATCAGAGGTGGGAGACTCGAGTCACTCTGTTTCCATCTCTCAGGCAAAAAGCACTTTCTTTCAAGATAAGATCCAATCTTCCTATTCTAATCCCCAAAAACTATTTTCCATCTTCTCCACCCTCTTGGACCCCCCCAAAGCCCCTTCCCCCTCCTCCCTTCTGTCAAGCGACTTTGTTAACCACTTTGAAAAAAAGGTTGATGATATTCGCTCTTCTTTTTCTGACTCGCCTTTACTCACCGCTGGGTCACCAGACCCTCCCTTCACCCACACACTAACTTCCTTCTCCCCTCTCTCTCCAAGTGAGGTTCTTACCCTCATTACTTCTGCCCGTCCTACCACCTGTCCTCTGGACCCTATCCCTTCAAACCTCCTTCAAACTATCGCTCCTGATATTCTACCATTTCTCAACCATTTCATCAACACTTCTCTAACTTCTGGTCACTTTCCAAACAGTCTCAAGGAGGCAAGAGTAAACCCTCTCCTAAAGAAACCCACTCTCAACCCATCTGATGTTATAAACTACAGGCCTGTCTCTCTCCTCCCGTTCCTGTCTAAAACACTTGAACGCGCTGTCTTTAAACAACTCTCCTGTTATCTCCATCAGAACAACCTTCTGGATCCGCACCAGTCTGGTTTCAAGACAGGTCACTCAACAGAAACTGCCCTCCTTGCTGTCACTGAGGAACTGCACACTGCTAAAGCAGCCTCCCTCTCCTCTGTCATCATCCTTTTGGACCTGTCTGCTGCATTCGACACGGTGAACCATCAGATCCTCCTTCGCACTCTCCAAGAACTTGGAGTTTCAGGCTCTGCACTTTCCCTCCTCACCTCATACCTCAAAGACCGCACCTACAGGGTAACTTGGAGAGGGTCAGAGTCCGACGCTTGTCAATTAACTACAGGGGTCCCTCAGGGCTCTGTTCTTGGTCCCCTCTTCTTCTCCGTGTACACAAACTCGCTCGGATCAGTCATTAGCCCGCATGGTTTTTCATACCACTGCTACGCTGACGACACCCAATTAATTCTGTCCTTTCCCTGCTCAGAGACCAGGTCGTCGCACGCATTTCTGCTTGTCTAGCTGACATCTCTCAGTGGATGTCTGCTCACCACCTCAAGCTCAACCTTGACAAGACTGAACTGCTTTCCAAAAGATTGTCCCACTCTTGACTTAACAGTCAACATCGGCACCTCGATTGTTTCCCCGATTCAGACTGCAAGGAGTCTAGGTGTGACCCTAGATAACAAACTGTCCTTCACTGCAAATATAGCTGCTACAACCCGCTGCTGCAGATACACGCTTTACAACATCAGGAGAATACGTCCCCAGTTGACCCAGAAAGCGACGCAGGTTCTGGTCCAGGCTTTCGTCATCTCACGCCTAGACTACTGCAACTCCCTCCTGGCTGGTCTACCTGCATGTGCCATCCGACCTCTGCAGCTCATCCAGAATACAGCGGCTCGTTTGGTCTTCATCCTTCCTAAATTCTCCCACACCACGCCGCTCCTCCGCCCCCTTCACTGGATTCCAGTAACTGCTAGAATCCACTTCAAGACAATTGTACTTGCGTACCATGCTGCGAATGGATCTGGCCCTTTCTAGATCCAGGACATGGTTAAACCGTACACACCAGCATGTGCACTCCGCTCTGCATCAGCCAAACAGCTCGCTGCACCCGCACTGCGAGGGGAACCCAAGTTCCCATCAGCAAAAACACGTGGGTTTGCTATCCTGGCTCCAAAATGGTGGAATTAGTTCCCCATTGACAGCAGAAAGCTTTCTTTGCAGGCTGTTATGTTTATGTGGGGAAATGGCAGTGCATACATTATTTGAGATGTATTTCGAACTCGGACTTCTTTTTAGGGACATGATTTCAGCCAGGAGTGTAGAACTATTTGTTCAAGCACCGGAATGGGGAAACAATGCCTTCACTGTGTTTACCTTCATTAGAACAGCTAAAGAGCGACCGCAGGCTGCTTCGTTTGAACCGCACACACACACACACACACACACACACACACACACACACACACACCATGCGCCCTGGTGACCGGACATCTCCTTCATAAAACGAGTAATAGGGGGGAAAATCGGGCAATTCTCTCTCTGTGTGTGTGTGTGTGTGTGTGTGTGTGTGTGTGTGTGTGTGTGTGTGTGTGTGTGTGTGTGTGTGTGTGTGTGTGTGTGTGTGTGTGTGTGTGTGTGTGTGTGTGTGTGTGTGTGTGTGTGTGTGTGTGTGTGTGTGTGTGTGTGTGTGTGTGTGTGTGTGTGTGTGTGTGTGTGTGTTCGGTGTATATACTTCATCGGATCTGCACAAACAAGATATCATATGAAAGCTGAGATTCCACGGATTCCAATGGTATAAGTATCATCACTCCACGACCAAAACTCGCGGAAGGGAAATCGGACAACACACAACTTAGCTTTACGTAGCCAAAACAGCAAATATGTCTTACCTTTGCTGTTTTCTGATCAAAGTTGTGTTCAATGGCATTAAGACGCATATAAACGCTGCTGAAGGTTAATCCAATGTCTCTGTGTCACTTTGAAATGATTACTGATAATCCATCATCATATTTATGGCAATAATCATATTTTTCATATAGAGTGTGAAGGAGCCTCCGGTTTGGGGCATGCTGGCTGCACATCACTCTCATTCACCAATAGTAATGTTTAGATGGATTTAGGAACCCCCCCCCCCTTGATTCTATTGGCTCTAACGGTTCAAAGGAGATGTCAATCATCAAAATCGGCCGATGGGTTCCAGAGGTATGGAAAAATCCACCCAAATGCTAAACCTCTCTAAAAAGTCAAATTTAACTTGTTTTGCATCAATCTTGATAGAGGGTACTTATTATATGTTATAGTTTGGATTCCTAAAGATGTTTGGTCTACCTTACCATCATTCAAAGCTGGTTTTCACTATAAGTCATGGGCTTTTTCGGACGGAAACTATAATTTAAATGTTTACTTTGTTCAATCTGAATTTACTTTAAAATAAAAACATCTATATTGATTCTGACTTTTCTACATCCAACTCACAGGTTTATCATTGCTTTGAGAAAAAAGATTATTAATTTAACCCTTTTTAGAAGGGAAGATAGAGTCATTTGTTCTGGGAATGTCATGTTCGAGCCTGAAACCTGAAAAACAGGCTCGGGGCTTAACAGGTTAAAATGTGTTAAAACACATGACCCCGCCCCCGGGGGCAAAACACAACAATATTCACGAAACTGTGTCTCAGGGCTTCTCAACATTTAACAACCTATTAATGTGTCATGCACTTAACGGGAAGAAACTCAGCTAACTGACGATATGAGGTTAATATAAAACTCAACTTTTCATAACCACTGATTTAAATGCAGAATTTCGTAGGACTTGACTTGACTCGCTTGACCTGAGCAATGACTTGACTTGACTTGCTTGACTCTCACCACAGTGACTTGGGACTTGCTTGATACTTGTAGGTTAAGACTTGAGACTTGCTCATGACTTGCACATGTAGGACTTACTCCCACCTCTGCTAATAATATGTGCTAATGTTTTATGGTTCATGGGCTCAGCTGATGTGGATGGATGTGAAATATTGGAGCGAGTGTTTCATCTTCTTCTCTTCTTCTCTGTGTGCTCTCAAAAGCTGTTGTGATTACAGAACAACATTGTAGCTCTTTCATATTTATTGGGAATATGATCCCCAACCATTTATTTTATATAAGTACATGTCAGAATCTAAACCACTTTATTCTGCAGCTGTAATGACTGCACATGCATTTGTCTTGATGACAGCATAATGTGCCGCAGTACATTTTTAAGGCTTAGCTTTTAGCCAACATTGTTTTCCTTCAAGTCCTTTTGGAGATTTGTCAGATAGTGACATCACAACAAGACGGTGCAATAAGGCTAGCAAAACAAATGCAATACCAAATACTTTAATTACTATGAACATGAAATCCATTATAGTCACAGTGGAACCATTGAGTGGATCTGAGTGGTTTGCGTTATCATTTCATATTTTTCTCTTCAATTATCTTGTAATCAAGGTTAAGCCTGGTTCAACACTTCTGCATTCTTGCACACATCTTTAAACAATAAGGCTGGTGAGATGTGCAGAACCTGACACATGGCAACAGAGAAGAGACTATCATTCAAACAAATTCCTTTTCTTCCATGCATTCAGCTCAACTCCGCTGAACTTTGTTCCAAAATCTGAGCTGTTAATCAATAGTCTGGCAGTGGCTCAGTAAGTAGGGGCTTGGACTGGACCCCACTCCCATTGCACCCCAGGCGCTGTACAATAGCTGCCCACTGCTCCTAGTAATAGGATGGGTGCTGTGTGCTCTGCATGTGTGACCATTAAAGAGGGTTTCATCCTTCAATTCTATAAAAATAGTAAATGGTGACGCCAGTGCTGACCTTTAATGGAATACAAATCAGAAAAAGAGAGGAAGCTCTCATACTGGTGTGTGTTTACAAACCTCCTTCTGCTATGATGCTCATGTAATTCCTCAGACCATTTTAAGACGCAGGTATATGGTAATGTCATTATTTCTTATTCAATAGAACAATCCATCTCATTAATTAACTGTAGCCCATTTGTTAAAAGTTGGAGAAGTGTTGGCGTTCTTCAACTCCACTAGAAAGCAAGACCTCTGCGACTCTGCATTCTGAAGCAGTGAGACGTTCTCCCTCGGTCTCATCTCTCCGTGTTCCTTCCTCTATCTCTCGCTCATCTCCTCCCAACCTCCCTACATCTTCTCCTCCTCCTAAACTAATCTCAGCCTCTTGGGGTGGGGGTGCGGGGGGCTGACGGCAGTGGTGCAGCCTGTCTGAGCTTTGATCCTCTCCCGGAACACAGCCAGGAGAGTTAGGTACTTTACTACTCTTGTCTTCTTTTAATTACGGCCCGTAATGAAGACTGCACGCTCTGCAACACATCACACACCGAGAGGGGGGTGGCTCCATCTCCTCCTCACATCACAGCCTTCACCCCCTACCAGCCTCCGTGCTGATGTTGATCCACTTTTGGGAACGCACAGTCAATTTGAATATATATCTTTCTTTATGTTGTTTTCTCTCTTCCATAGCTTAGCTTACGTTGTTCTAGAATCTCCTTATGAAAGGAGTTCTCTGTGTTCCACTTTTTGAAGAAAGTGGACACCGTTGTGTAGAGCAGTGTAATCTCCTATCTTGTTCCATAGTTTTAGGTCAGAAGGGTTCCATGTTGCTCCTGCCATCAGCCCACATTAGGATGGTGTTTCGGGGCTGTATATTTATTGGCCATGCCAGCGATTTCCATTTCAGCGTATACCATTAAGCTATGTTGGCTATGTAATTTAGATGAATTAAGTCTGATAACTCCTGTTCTGTGTGAGTTTTATATTTATATATATATGAAATGAAATAATGGGAAAGTGGTTGTCTGAGCTGGGGGGTCCTGAGGGGAAGGTGTGATATATCTCAGGAGGAGGTGTGTGAATTAAAAAGGTATTTCTCTATATGGTGAATTATGGCCATACTGGACTATGACTCAGCTCTGCATGACTCGTATTATTCTGAACCTGACGGGCCTGGCAGGTATTAAAAGTTAATATCACAGTCACAAATCATTAGCTGCCCCTCTAATTCTTTTATCAGACTTTCTCAGACTCATTTCAGTGAAATCGTGAACTGTTTAACAAATTGGAAATACACTTATGCTGCATGTGCAACTGACGTGTGGTTAGTTCAGAGCTAGATTCTGCTAGTTTAGCATAAAGACTGGCCCAGGTCTTAGCCGTGTTCTCTTTATCATCATAATAAGCTGTGTATGTCTTATTTATCTTTGCTCTGCTTCTGTCTCTCTGCTGTACTCTGAGGCATTATCATCATTATCATTTTTACAATTGTGTCTCTTTTTGCATGATTTAATGTTTTGTTTCATACATTTCCCACAATACAGCAATAAAACATAATATGATGTTGAAAGGCTTGCCATAGGGAGTTCCTGCAGCCCCCGCCTGTGTGTGTGTGTGTGTGTGTGTGTGTGTGTGTGTGTGTGTGTGTGTGTGTGTGTGTGTGTGTGTGTGTGTGTGTGTGTGTGTGTGTGTGTGTGTGTGTGTGTGTGTGTGTGTGTGTGTGTGTGTGTGTGTGTGTGTGTGTGTGTGTGTGTGTGTGTGTGTGTGTGTGTGTGTGTGTGTGTGTGTGACCACCAGAGGGAGACACAGCTCCACAGTGTAAGCGCTGCATGGCGTCAGACTGCCAAGGACAGTGAATGTAGACCTGGCAGTGTCCCAGGGCGTATTAACACAATGTAGAGGGGGAAAACTGACCTACTGACACACTGAACATCACACACTGAGCCTCATGGGACAAGGACATGTCAGATAAAAGCAAGCAGGCGACTGCCTCATTTATTATTCTACAACAAGGCCGGTCCAGAAACACGCCAAATATTGACTCTGAGCTGTCAGTAATAAGCTCAGTGTAAAACTGCCCAGAGATCCATCAGCTGCTCTGCCTACAGCAGACAAAGGTCACTGTGCCTGGCAGAGGTATTATACTTTAGTATAACACCTGTGGAGCTGTGTTTGATTCAATGAGAACAACAGTTTTAAAAGTAAGAGATAATGTGCAGTGAGGGAGTCATTAATGAGAAAAGAACACTGACATGGTGATCCGGATCGCTCTGATCCAGGTTTTCTGTAACTGTCCAAGTTGGCTCACATTTTCTTCTCAAATAAGCAGGTTGAAGAAATCAGCTCCTATTGTCCTAACCACTATGCATTGACCTCTGTGTGAACTGCACAGGGTTAAGGAATAGTGGATAGGAGAATTCAAAAGGATTTAGGAAAAGACAACCAGGCTTCAAGATAATCCGACTGCAATGACACTATCCGACGTGTTTATGACGCGCCAGCAGATGTCATTAATGTGATGTGGGGAAACTACAGTTTTCCTCTAGTCCACACGTATTAATCCACATGAATCCCAATACGTATGACTGTATGAAAATATACATTTGTATTATTATTATAAACTTGTTAGGCCTTAACCTATCATTGAGTATCACCATTCAAACAGGTTTAGCAAGTTTAAGAAACCCCACACAGCTCAGTAAACACTGAGAAATGTTGACTTTATTTGATATTTTCAGTCAAAAAATAACATTCATATTTCTCATTTTGATTATTATAGTTTTGAAAGTTCAAATCAAAGTACTTTGCCAAGTTACGGCACACTGAGGTACTTCTGGGTCATTTCCCTCCGTTAGGAACCTTCCTAAGCTTAACTGACAATTCCAACACAACCCGTCTTTCTGTTAGTGTTTACATCCTGTTTTTCTTCTACTGCTGTTCCACTTAGTGAATAGAACGATGATAATATAAACCCTCCAGAAAAACGCGATTCTGCGATCGCAGAATTTACCGCATAATCAGCAAAATGGCGCAGATTTTTAAAAAGCCGCATATTTATCAAAAGGCCGCATAATCCCCGCATTTTTCCACACAAAGTTGAGAAGAAAAAAAAGTTAATTCGTCTTGACGTGACGTCATCAGCTCGCGCATCACAGAATGTAAACAACACTGTATAGAGCTCATTTACCAACGAACATTTCTACTAAAGAACGGGCAAAAAGTGGGGGGAAACTATTCTGCACCCCGTGCAACTGTGTGTTGCAGCATAAGAGAAAATCGACGGTGGCGACCCACTTTGATTCATTCAAACATTCGAAAATGCTTTCTGCTGCTGCGGACAAGAAAGCCATTCAACTCCCGTTCACCGAGGGATCAACCTCCAAAACCCTTTCGAGGGCTACAAGAAACGAAGTGAGTAGCCTACAAGATTGAAGCTGGTCAGATAACGAACGAGTAAATGAAAACAGAATGAGGCGGAGAAGTCGGTGTGTGTGTGTGTGTGTGGGGGGGGGGGGGGGGGGGGGGTGGTGGTGTGTGTGTGAGATTAAAATAGCCCAATTTCTTTTACAAAAAATAAACATTGAATGTGTTTAATTGAATAGTAAAGGGGTTTAACGTTAGTGGCAGGTTGTGTGTGAGAGAGAATAAATAAGACAGCCCAATATTTAAAAAAATTGTTATTCTTTTCCCCCGCATATTTAGCATATTTCGCAACTTTCCGCATATTTCCTAACTTCCCGCAATTTCACCGCATAAAATCACATAAAACCCTGCATGTTTAATTGCATAATCAAGGATTTTAGCCCGCATAATCAAGGATTTTTGCCCGCGTTTTTCTGGAGGGTCTAATAATAGTAAATAGCAATGTAAAACATCAGAGCACTGCAGCCTCACACGGTGCCATGACGGGAGGGTCTCCATGGTTCAGGTCTCCATGGTTCAGGTCTTTATTATGCTCTGGGCATCATACAAAGCTACAAACACACCTGTATGTGCTGACCTTCACACTGTAAAGGGTGATTGATTAGAAGGACAAATAATGCATCACTGACACTTTCCCATTCCCGTTTAAACTCCTCATGCTCCTCTCTCCCTCCTCAGTTTCTCTGGATCCTTCTCTACTATCTCTTATCTTAAAATGACAGTGTTTTGGATGAGGATTAAAATGATCTACAGTCATATTGATCTGTCGAAATGGTTTTGAATCTCTGCCAAACACAGCAGCTGCTTTGCTCCTCCATGTACGCCTAGTTGTGCATCTTGGATTCTCAATCAATCAACTTCACAAAAACCGTAGCTCTTTTGCAACTCTTTTAGCACAAATCTGAATCTTCCCAGAAGTCACTTCATCCCTCAGATTGGTCTGTGTGGTCTGTACATTGAAATCATAATGAGCAGAGTATTTATCAAAGCAGGAGACGACATGTTGTGCAGAGGAGAGAGGAGGAACAATACCAACAACTCTCATCAGCTGTTATACTCTGACACTCTCGCTGTACATTCATCCTTCTTCTTTAAATCTGGTACTCTTTGAGCTAATTACGCTGTCAGGTGCTGTTTAACATGGAGCTGAGATTGTAATGTGTTGGAAGGTATGAACTGGAATGGGGGGAAGGGGGATGTTTGAGAGGGAGATAATGGAAGAATTTGTACGGTGTGTACTGATGTAGTGGTTAACAGATCCTTGTTCTGTCTCTTCTTTCCATGTGTGTGTGTGTGTGTGTGTGTGTGTGTGTGTGTGTGTGTGTGTGTGTGTGTGTGTGTGTGTGTGTGTGTGTGTGTGTGTGTGTGTGTGTGTGTGTGTGTGTGTGTGTGTGTGTGTGTGTGTGAAGCTTGCGGCCTGTAACTAAAAGGATATTCTTCGCAGTTTATTTATTGCATTAGTCATGAAGTGTAGCTGCCCCCCCGTGACATAATCCATGTGTGTGTGTTGGGCTGACTGAGGCTCCTGAATGTCACGCTGCTTCTCTGCTGTCACATCTCAAGGGTGCCCACCCCTTAAATAAACAAGAGGTGTGTGTGTGTGTGTGTGTGTGTGTGTGTGTGTGTGTGTGTGTGTGTGTGTGTGTGTGTGTGTGTGTGTGTGTGTGTGTGTGTGTGTGTGTGTGTGTGTGTGTGTGTGTGTGTGTGTGTGTGTGTGTGTGTGTGTGTGTGTGTGTGTGTGTGTGTGTGTGTGTGTGTGTGTGTGTGTGTGTGTGTGCGCGTGCGAGCGAGCGAGCGACCTTGTTGATGTTCCAGTGCTTCTCAGATGTGATGGGGAGATTGGCCTTGGCAGTTTTTATTTTCTTCATGCACAGTGTGTGTGTGTGTGGGGGGGGTGTGTGTATGTGTGTATATGCGGGTCTGCCCATGTGTGCTTGGGGCCTGTATGTTCGTGTGTACTGATACAGTATGTGTGGAGATGGGTAACCATGGCAACAACAGCCTGAGGTAGGAGTGCATGTGGCAGCACATCTCAGTGCCCTCTCTGTTTTTATCTGTTTCTCTCCTCCCTCTCATCCATCTATCTTCATGCATTGCACACCATGTGCAGATATTTGCTCTTCCTAACCAATCAGTCACTGCTCTGCATCCTACCACAGGCTATGTGGTTTCTGATAGCCCAGCTGAAATAGGAACAAACATCAACAGAAAACACAAACCAACCCAGCAGATTTTAACACATTCTTATTAAATGAAATCTATGTACATATCAGTCAACCCCTACTAACTGTGGGCGTGTCACACACACATGTTAATGAGGTTTTTAACCGGGGTGAAGGTATTACACCTTCATTACATCTGCCTCCTGGTTCTAAACACACATGAATGAGTTGTTTATAAAAAGCGTCCCTCAGTGTCTCCTTGCAGCTCTGTGAAGCGTGTGCAGTCAGGCAGCAGCAGAGCCAGCCTCATGATGCCTGCAGCAGCACGGCACTATGGGGGCATTCTTTTTTCCAAAATGTCATCAGTTGCTGAGTTTGAGCCTCTCTCAGCCTCTTCCTAAAACCAGCTACACACTGACCCAGTTTGGCAATGCTAGTGTGTGTGTGTTTGATGTGAATGCATGTGTTTATACGGCTACTAGCAGAGTAGGCCAAAAGCAGTCATCCAGTTCCTGGTGAAACGCAGCTGCAGCAGGTGTAAACATCCCTCCTCTCTGCCAATTTTCCCAGCATGCCCTGTGGTCATGGTACGTTCTGGACGCATCCTGACTTAATATGTTTGTTTAGTTGCTGCTTGATATTCATCCAGAGTAACAGCTGCAGGACCGTAGTGTGGACATCTGTGTGTGTGCTCTCTGAAGCTTCATGGCTGACTCACACTTATTGGGTTGTGTATGGACGTGCAACATGTAGCTTATCTGTGTGCAGAGGTGGGAAGTAGAGGAGTACAAATAGCCTACTTTGTTACTCTACTTAAGTACATTTTTCTGGTATCAGTACTAGGCCTGTCACGATAATGAATTGTGTTGGACGATACATTTTTCTGGAAATTATTGCGATAAACGATAATATTGTCGGCACCGTTTTAAGACCATTTTAGACATAATGATAATATATAATAATAATTCTAGTACATCCTTTCAAACATAACTTTTTATTGAACATTCAACATTGCAAATGAAATGTGAAATAATATTAAAATATATAAATTCATAAATAAAACAAATTAATTAAATTATAAAAAATTAATTAAATCACACACAACCAAAACAATAAATTAAATAGTCAGGCTGGAAAACAGAGCTCTCTCTCTCATATATATATATATATATATATGAGAGAGAGAGCTTTATAAATAAATAAATAAATATGAGCACACATTATCTCACAAGCAAAAAAAAACTCCTTAAAACAACAGTCAAGTGTACAGTCCACTGTCAAAGACCCAGATGCCTCAACAGGCCATATCCAAATCTGTTTTTCTAAGTTTTTGAGCAAGGAACACCAACATGTTTGCATTGTCGGGCGGGGGCTCTCCATCTCCAGCTGCCGTGTTTGCTCCCAGCTGGGAAAACGGAATGGGGTGGTTGTGTTTTAGGTGGTTTAAAATGCGTGGTATTGCCTGCTTTTGTCGCTACCTTTTTTAAACCAATGCGACACACCGCCCGGCTCATTCAAGTCCGTAGGTTCGCCTCGTTGATTTGGTTTGAATCCAAAATACTGCCACACCGGAGAATCGAGATGTGTAGTAAGGTTTTGTAACCAATTCCATTTCACTTTAAATTCCCCGCGAGTAAGTCACACGTTGTCTCCCGCTTGTCGCTATATTATTAATTTGGCTGCTACGCTGCTGCACGTGCACGCGGAGTGTCCTGAGCTGGCTGTGTGTCAGCCCCGCCCCTCACAGCGCGCCTGGCAGCCACAGCGCTCCAGGCTAAAATGCTGGTCACATCTTTATGTAAAGGCAATTTATCGAGCTCAGAAAAGTTATCGAGTCCATTTTTATTTATCGTACGATAAGTCAATTTATCGATTATCGCGACAGGCCTAATCAGTACTTTACTCCACTTATTTTTTTTGACGACCTTTCACTTTTACTTCATACATTTTTTAACACAAATACCTCTACTTTCTACATCTTCCATTTTCAAAACAGGCTGGTTACTTTAGTTTGAATTTATGTTTGGTGACGTGATCATTATTATTTAGAGTCATTGCGTTCCTATTGATTTGAACACAATCCATCATTTCCTGGGACCAATGAGAACTCGGCTCCAGTCTATTCCATCATCCTCGGAACCAGAAGCAGCTACAGCGCCTTATTATCCCAAACCGTGCCAGTAACGGAGCGAGGTAGAAACAGAACGTGGAAGGCAGCTAGAGGAATAACTACAGACGTTAGAGAGGAAGATGAAGAGACAGAGACAGGTGATAAAGTTAGCAACAATAGAGCAGCGGAGATATTACGGTTTTTCTCAATCGCTAAACCCACCATTTAGAATCAAAATTCCTTTCATCAAACCAACAGCACAGCCATCGAAACAGAAAACCATTTATCTACAACAGTATACCATTTATCATTGATATCACACAAAATGCAGATTCTAAGCAGTGTTTTGCAAAACAGATCACACATTTCTCTAACTGAAGTTACAATTCTCTACACCAGGGGTTTTCAAAGTGTGGGTAGGTGAGCCTCCCCTCAGAGAACATAAGAACAAGCCCCCCCTCCCAATTATTATTGCTGTTATTATTATTATTATTGTTGTTTCTATAATGCAGGGGTATTCAATTGCATTTCAAAGAGGTCCAGTAAGAGAACATTTAATTAAATGCTCTGTTTTCGCTGTCTACCTTCCGCCATTTTAAATTATCCTCTTCTCTTGTCGTGTCTCTGTGTGTTTAAATCTATCGTGCTGACTGCACCGATTTGATTGGCTGAGTAGCGTCACCTCCTTAAAACATTAAGCAATAACTTTTTTAAACCTTTTTATTTTTATGTTTGAAACATATTGTATAAAACTCCCCCACTACTTGGACTATTCCTTGCACCCCTCTAGAATAAGCCCGAATGGTCTCAACCATATTGCATCAGTAACGTGCACTTGTTATTGTAACAAGATCGCAAGGACGCTGGTAGCGATCGGAGGATTGAGTGTTGTTCAGTTTGTGTGTTGTGGAACATGCGTGTCAGTGCATGAAAATATACCACACACCCAATTACAATTGCATGTTCAATTCACTACCCTGGAAGTTAATACAGTTGTTAAAGTTGGAACAGCCTGTGGACAGCCGTTCTTCCTTGCATGTCAGTCGCCGACACCTTCTTACAGAGGACAGGCACATCTAGCTGCAGCACGACCCGTATATTTCCGCACGCCGTGTTCTCAAGACATATTTTTTTTAACATTTTCAACATGGTGGATAAATCCTTATATGCTCCCGGTAACACACTGAACGTCAACTTTGCGTCCTTATTACACTCACCCCTACTTTAGTGGGAACAATGAGTCTGCGTCTTTGATGCACAGAGGAATAAACGCAGTTCATCCTCTGGCTGCAGCCTTGACCGGTACTTGCTTTTGATCAAAGTCAATGCGGAAAACCTGCACTCACACAGGTAGGTGGAGGTGAAGGGAATGAGCACTTTTACAGCCTTTTTGGCGAGGTGGGGGAACTCGGTCTCCACAGACAGCCACAAGTGGGCAAGTGTCACTTTACTCGTCTTTTTCTCGTTCTTTTGTGTCTCACGCTGCGCCTCCCCTGAAGCTCTCTGGCGCCCCCCAGGGGAGGCGCGCCTCACACTTTGAAAACCGCTGCTCTACACAAACATCAAAAATCTTTTGTGTAACTCATGTCTACAAAACAAAATAATCTTCTCACAGTGGATAACACTTACTCCTCATAAACTTAGACCATAGCTATACTAATTGACACTTGATGTGCAAAATATTAACACTTGTTATCAGTCAATCACCCCATTGAAAAAGGTAACTGCATGGAATGTACTGTATACCTTACAGTAATGATGCTCACATCCCTGTAATGGAAGCATATAACACGCAACGTGTCCTTGCCTTCCTGGATGTCCTGTACGACCGACTTGTGCCACCAGAAGAGAGGGATCAAGTGAGGTCGGTTCACGTGGTCATATGGGACAATGTGGCATTCCACCACTCTCGTGACGTGAGGGCATGGTTTGAGGCTCATCCACACATGGCCATGGAGTTCCTCCCTCCATACTCCCCATTTCTAAACCCCATTGAGGAGTTCTTCTCTGCCTGGAGATGGAAGGTTTATGACCATCATCCTCATGACAGAATTCCCCTTTTGGACGCAATGAATGCTGGCTGTCGGGACATCTCTGTCGGAATCCTGTCAAGGGTGGTGTTGACACGCAAGGAGATATTTCCCACGCTGCCTTGCAAGGGAAGACATACGCTGTGATGTAGATGAGGCTATGTGGCCAGACAGACGCCAAAGAGCAGATCAGTAAAGCTATATAGATCTCATTCTCTGCTTTACTGCTGATTTACATCATTTACCCATGTTATTTTTTTTCCAGTGTATTGCTATTCATCTTTTGTTTCTGTTACGGTGCTCTTCTGAAAATGAGACAATAAAAACAATGACATAGTTACAGTAGCATACTGTTTTTCCTATATGTAAGTTTGTTTCTCCCAACTTGTCAGTTTTCCGTTCAGTTTCCAATATTGATAGCTTGAGGTTTGTGTATTGATGATTGTAGTCAGTATTTAGTGTGCCACTTAGTAATGACTGTTCAAATAGTCTTCTAATGAGCTGACAAATGTTTGTTTTTGGAGAAGGTATCTGGTTTTGGAAGGGGTATTTTTAGTTTTGAGTGCCTTAGAGCACTTTGCAAGAAATGTATATTGTTATGGTAGAATGTGTTATTATGGTGACCGGAGTTTCAGTTATGAAAACATATTTGTCTCATTAGAGGACAATTTGTTCTGTTTCGATCGACTTATTCTTTTTTGTGACCAGTATTTTCAGCTTTGGTCATGTAAGTGCATTTTTCAAAAGATATTCAGAGTTATGGCAAGTGTGTTTCTGTTTAGATGGCTATGTTCTTGTTTTGAAGAAATACATTTTGATTCTAAATAGTGGGTTTAGCAATTGAGAAAAACTGTAATCTCCCTCACCCATGAGGAAATGCTCGAAATGATTCCTGGCGATGTGTGGTTCAGGAAACTATCGTTACGCTGATGTTCTCAGCTATATGTTATCATTCCTTTTCATTTGTTTGGTTTCAAAGGCAATCATGCGATCACTTGCTGTCTCTGTCATTCTGCAGACACACACACGCGCGCTCACACACACACACACACACACACACACACACACACACACACACACACACACACACACACACACACACACACACACACACACACACACACACACACACACACACACACACACACACACACACACACACACACACACACACACACAATTATTGATTTGGGTTAATTATTTGACCCTACAATTTCAAATAAAGTTGACCATATAACTCACTACAATTCTGTTTTTTTAAAGCATTTCCATGATCAATTTTGTGTTGTTTCCAAGGAAGAGGTAGAGTCGCCCTAGAGCAGCGATTGGGCTCAGAGATGTGATAGGTGGCGGGTTGCGAATGGACGCGATGAACGGGAGATTATTAGTGGAGCGACTCTGATAGGATGCTGAGGGTGTCACCCAGGTATCCCCCGCCTCTCTGCCAATCATAGAGCTGTACCGGGATACTGGTTGAGGGCGGGCCTGTCGTTTGGGGGGCAGACGGGGGAGGGCGGTAAGTGGTGATGTAGTCGGGGTTATAAAGGTGTGTGTATGAGAGCTTAAGAGAGTGTCAGGTTGAACCTGCAAGTGATATCTGTACCTGTGATCTTCAAAGAAAATAAGAGTTATTAAAGCCTAATAACTAGAAGCCTGTTTCCGACTCCATCTGTGAATGTTACATTGGTGTCAGAAATGACTTTTCGAACGAAGGACGTCTATCCGGACGGGTGTTCGTAACTGCGTCACGGAGCTAGCAGGTAAGCTAGCGGAGATGGATAAGTTCAGCAAGAAGGGAGTGAAGCAGGAAAGTAGGGGTGGAGAGGAAGAAGGAGCATGCGAGTGGTCGAAGGACATGAGTGGGGAGTTTGTGAAGGCACGAGAGGCGAGAGAGCGCCTAAGGGAGTCGGCGGTGAGGATGGCTAGAGACGCGGGAATGGCGCCATCTTCAGCTGCGTTTCGCGCCAAAACCGAGCGGGATGTAAACAACAATGGCGGCGCCCATCAACCGGTAGCAGCCGCCGTGTCCGTGAAGACACCCAAGTACTCGGGTAAGGCTGACTGGGAGGCTTTTCATGTCCAATTTGAACTGCTTGCACATGCAGGGGGGTGGTCAGTAGAGACTAAAGCACTACAGCTAGCTTTGTGCCTCACAGATGAGGCTCTGTCATGTCTGCTGCTGCTTAGCCCTGAGGACTGGCACAACTATAAAGCGTTAGCGGGGGCTCTGAGGAGGCGGTTTGGACAGTGTTTCCCACCAGAGCTGCTCCGGAACAAATTGAGTAACAGCTGTAGGAAGTCTGGGGAGACGCTGCGTGCGCTGGCTAATGATGTGGAGAGCCTGACGCGGAGGGCGTACGCGCACATGCCGCCCGGGGTGCAGAGTGAGCTGGCCCGTGATCAGTTCATCAGGGCTCTCCTCCCGGTGGACTTGAGGGTAGAAGTACAGCTGCAGCATCCGCAGTCCTTGCAGGCGGCCTTGGAGATGGCTGTGGAGAGAGAGGATGTGTGGAGTGTAGCTGTGAGGAGCAACGGAGGGCCGGTACCACCGGCTGTGAAGAGCTGCAGGGAGGAGAAGCCTGCATGGGTTACCGAGATAACGGAATCGATAAGGGCTGTTTCTTTGCAGCCAACATGCGGAACAAGTACCAGGGTCTGCTGGGGGTGTGGTCAGCCGGGACATTTGGCCAGAGACTGCCCCAAGGCACGCCGGACCCAGGGAAACGACGGGGGGTCCGCATAAAGGGGAAGATGCGGAGACAAGCCTGAAACCTCCTCAAACAAACCACCGTTTTATTGTCATCAACACAGACATCAGAGGAAGGAGCCCGGCAGCACAGCAGGGGGAGTCAGACGCTACGCCTTCCTGATGGAGTTGACGGCACCGGCTTGGAGCCTGTCGTCGCGGTGGGCCGTGCTGGTGGTGGGAATTCCTTTTATGTCCCTGTCGCTGTGGAAGGGGTGCCCTGCACTGGTGGACACAGGCTCTACAGTAACCCTAGTGAGACCAGAGGTGTTGCCCAGTGGGACTATGTTGGAGCCGACAGCGGTGCGTCTCCGCACAGTCACAGGAGAGCTGGCGCCTATGAAAGGAAGAGGCATGCTGACTGTGTCGGTGGGGGAGTTGAAGTGTAGCACCCCTTGTGGATAGCGGAGGTACAGGACCCGTGTATTCTGGGTCTGGACTTTTTGAGGGCGTCTGGCTGCCATCTGGATTTTCTAGCAGGCACAGTGAGTTTCCATGGGGGGCCGGGGATCACTATGACCCGTATCCACGTCCCTGCTGAACCTGCGGGGAGACCCCCTGCACACACTGTGAGTACTCTAGGAACGGAGGAAAATCCTCCCTCCTTTCCCGTATCCACGGTGACGCCCACTCAGGACAGTTCCGCACAGGTCTCCCCCGGACGGTGCCACCCGATCGCAGCCTCCCCTCAGTTACCCCAGGTTGGGTTGGAAGAGGTTCCGTCTGCAGTATTGGAGGTGTGGAGGAAGAACTGTGGCGGCCTAAATCCCGAGCAGCAGGAGCAATTGTGGCAGCTGCTGCTAGAGTTCCAGGGCAGTTTTGCCATGAAGGAGGAGGAGGTGGGCCGAACGCATCTGGTAGAACACAAGATTGATACGGGGGACGCACGTCCCATCAAGTGTCGCCCGCGCCGTCTTTCCCTAGCTCGTCAGCAGGCTTGCGACGAGGCAGTACAAAGCATGCTGCGGGCAGACATCATCGAGCCCTCCGGTAGTCATGGTCCCGAAGAAGACAGGTGGCTGGCAGCTGTGCCCAGACTACAGACCGGTGAACGGGGTTACTAAGAAGGATTCATACCCCCTTACCCCCATCGATGAGTCCCTGGACCTGGTCGCAGGGTCGTCGTGGTTCTCTTCCTTGGATCTCCGCAGTGGGTATTACCAAGTTCCTCTGGCCCTAGAGGCTAGACCGAAAACGGCTTTCTGTACCGGCCGGGGACTATGGCAGTTCAAGGTCCTCAGTTTTGGGCTTTGCAATGCCCCGGCCACTTTTGAGCGGTTGATGGACAGGGTGCTGTCGGAGATTCCCCGCCAGCAGTGCTTGGTTTACCTGGACGACATCCTGGTGCATGGCAGCTCGTTCGAGGCGGCCCTGGGATCGCTACGAGTGGTGCTGGAAAGGATCAGAGCCGCTGGTTTGAAGCTACATCCAGATAAGTGTCATTTCATGCAGAGAGAGGTCACTTTCCTGGGCCACAAAGTGGGGGGGGAGGGCATCGGCACCCTGCAAGAGAAAGTGCAGGCGGTAGCGGGTTGGCCAAATCCTCACAAACAGAAACAGCTGAAGAGCTTCCTGGGCCTGGCTTCGTAGTACAGGAAGTTTGTACGGGGTTTTGCCTGCACGCCTGCACCCCTCTTCCAGCTGCTGCAGAAGGACAGGGTTTCCTGTGGTCTGAGCCATGTCAAGCAGCGTTTGACAGCCTTCGGCGTGCCTTGAGTGAGTCCCCGGTTCTCGCCCCAGCCATCCCCAGCCTGCCGTTCACCCTGGACACAGACGCTAGTGGAGTGGGTGTAGGTGGAGTGCTCTCCCAGACTACATCAGAGGGGGAGCGGGTGGTGGCATACTTCAGCAGGGCGTTCAACAAAGCAGAGCGACGATTCTGTGTCACTCGCAGGGAACTTTTGGCAGTGGTGCTGTCCATCAGGCATTTTAAATACTACCTGTGTGATCAGGCGTTCACGGTGAGGACGGATATCTCTGCATTACAGTGGCTCATGACGTTCAAAGAGCCCGAAGGGCAGGTCGCCAGGTGGATAGAAGAGCTCCAAGCGTTCGACTTCAGGGTGGAGCACCGGGCTGGGGTGCGCCACACAAATGCGGAAGCTCTCTCCCGCCGCCCGTGTGCTGCTGGAGGATGCCACTACTGCGAGAGGAGAGAGACTCGTGAAAAGGAGTGGAGGAGGACTTCGTCTGTGCGGCGGCGAGGCAAGTGGAAGAGGTTGTCTGCCGGGAGCTCCGGTCAGTGGACGGGGCAGAGTGGAAGCAACAGCAGGAGATGGATGCTGTTCTACAGCCTGTACGGCAGTGGATCGAGACACGGCAGCGGCCACCGTGGGAGGAAGTGGCCGTGCTCTCTAAAGCGACCAAGGGGCTCTGGTCGCAGTTTGAGGCTCTACGCCTGTGTCAGGGCGTGCTACAGCGGGCGTGGCAGGAGCCAGCAACGGGGGAGAGGAGGTGGCAAGTGGTGGTCCCGAGGGGTCTGCAAGAGGCCGTACTCAAGGCCATGGATGGAACGGCAGGTTCTGGGTACTTTGGCGTCACTAAGGTGCTCCGGCGCCTTCGTCAGAGCTGCTACTGGGGGCAGTGCCGGAGGGATGTCGAAGACTTCTGTCGCCGCTGTGACCCGTGTATGGCTCGGAAGGGTCCCCCTGGTCGTTCCCATGCTCCACTGCAACAGTTTCCCGTGGGGGCCCCGATGGAGAGAGTAGCGGTGGATGTGGTGGGTCCTCTACCTTTGTCGAACAGGGGTAATCGCTACGTGCTCACGGCCATAGACTATTTCACAAAATGGCCAGAGGCGTATGCCCTCCCTGATCAAGAAGCTGAGACAGTCACAGATGCCTTAGTGCCCGGCATGTTCAGCCGGTTTGGAGTACCGGAGACCTTGCACAGTGACCAGGGGAGAAATTTCGAGTCCCGGGTGTTTGCCTCCATGTGCACACAATTGGGAATGCACAAAACACGCACTTCCCCCTTGCGACCTCAGAGCGACGGACTAGTCAAGAGATTCCATCGCACTATGGGACAACAGCTGGCCATCCTCACGTCTCAGCATCAGCACGACTGGGACGAGCATCTGCTCCTGGTGCTCATGGCATGTCGCTCTGCAGTCCAGGAGTCCTCGGGCTGTTCTCTTGCCCTCCTCATGTTGGGGAGAGAGCTGCGAACACCTGCTGTTTTGGCGTTTGGTCAGCCACCAGATTCCCTGGACACGCCTCCAGGGCCTGAGTACGCCCGGAGACTTCAGGACCGCCTTGAGTCCGCTCACGCCTTTGCCCGCGATCAGCAGAAAAGTGCTGGGGTGAGACGGAAGCGGAACTATGACACCCGGACAAGAGGGCAGCATTTCCGGGCTGGGGAGCTGGTGTGGGTCTACAGCCCCCAACGCAAGAAGGGCCGGTGCCCAAAACCGGACAGCCAGTGGGTGGGGCCTTGCAGAGTACTGGAGAGGGTGGGGGAGGTTGTTTACAGGGTGCAGCTGCCATCAAGTGGGAAAAAAGTGGTTCTCCACAGAGACAGGTTGACTCCGTACCGAGGAGTCGCTTCCCCACAGGCCCAAGGAACACCGGGGCCCACAACCGGCCTTGCAACATCCTCACGCCGGTCCCTCTGCGAGCGGAACAGCAGTGCCTCATCAGGGACGGAGTATCCCCCCATTTTCTTTCCCCTTTCCCCGCCTGGGCCGGAACCGGCCACCCCAGTCCCCCTGCCGAGAAGGCAGTCATGACCCCCGGGTCGTTTCAGAGACTTTGTGTGTTAGTAGAGGTTTTTTTTTAGTGAGACCCCTTATTTATAGTAGAGGGCAAGAATGCGCCCTGGTCTCACTGGAAGGGATGGTAGTCCACCCAGACCTTCCTAGTCAAGTTCAGTGCGTGGTTGTTGTGTTTGTGCTGAGTTTTGTTTGTTCCTCGGGGGCGAGGAACTTTGTAGTGGGGGGGTAGTGTAGCGACTCTGATAGGATGCTGAGGGTGTCACCCAGTTATCCCCCGTCTCTCTGCCAATCATAGAGCTGTACCGGGATACTGGTTGAGGGCGGGCCTGTGGTTGGGGGAGCAGACGGGGGAGGGCGGGAAGTGGTGACGTAGTCGGGGTTATATAGGTGTGTGTGTGAGAGCTTAAGAGAGTGTGAGGTTGAACCTGCAAGTGATATCTGTACCTGTGATCTTCAAAGAAAATAAGAGTTATTAAAGCCTAATAACTAGAAGCCTGTTTCCGACTCCATCTGTGAATGTTACATTATTATTATTAATTTAGTTTTTAAAAATTACCTCAGGCCGGAATCGAACCTGGGTCCTCGCGGGCGGTAGTGGACTGTTACAGCAGGAGACTCGCAACGGCGGTGAACCTTCAAAGCGCCGCTGCACTGGCGGGTGTTTGCGGCGGCGGATGCAGTACCCGGTGCAGCGGCGCTCTGAAAGTCCACAGCCCACCTATGCCAGAGCCAGCGGCCCACCGAAGGCAGCAGCCCACCAAAGGCAGCGGCCCACCGGGTAAATTCCCGAATCTCCCGATGGCCAATCCGAGCCTGCTCACACACACACAACTGAAACCAAAATCATTTACAGACATTTTTGAAAATCTTTCATACACACATAGGCGGCGCGTGAGGCTCAGGTTTGGGAAGGCTAAATAACTGTTTTTACCTGACGCTGCCCGCCTCCGGCCTCTATAAAAAAGAGATCAACTCAGTGAAAGCACCGGCTGCTGACCAATCAGAGCTCAGTGTGCGGGGTTTAAATCTATCAAGTCATATTACAGGATAAAATGAATACAGTTTAAACTGCCGTATCCAGAGAACACGCCGACGTGTCACACTTATCATTCATATCACATCATCAACCAGATCATCGATCATATAATATCATAATAGCCTATATCATATATTTCCTTATCTTAGTCAGCTTCTCGAGCCGTATCTGGCCATGCAACACTTACATTGTCACATACTGTATTCAGAAGTATTATGTATTATATTATTCAAATGTAATTAAAGTCAGATCCACTCGTGTCTTAGATGGGGCAGTGATATCATAAAACTGTTGTACGCTTTCAAACACTCAGTAATTTATTTATTTTTTAACCAGTTGTTCTATATTCACCTTGCAGGTGTAACTATGTGGCTTGTCTCCTGCAATATATGTTTAAGTAATGGATGTTTAAAGTTCATATTTGTCTAATATTAGTTTACTTTTCATTAATGAAGTATGACGTTGCGCTTTCAGTAGGCTACACTTGTCCCTGTTTGTGATTGGTCAACTGTAGCTAAACCTGCCCCTTTCACGTGAACGCCCTCTCAGCTGGAGAGAGAAACCCTGACTTGATTTACAACCAGCGTTGTAGAACCACTTAGAGATCTCGTTTGTTAGGGTTAGTTAAGATAACTCAAACATATCCAGGGTCTGTTGAACTGGCTTCGTAGTACAGGGCACAGGTGGCTGCATAGCAGCGCTAATGTCAAAGACACAAACATTATAGCCTACATTATATTTGTATTTGACCAGGATGCGACACAAATATTTGGGGAAAAAAGAGGGGTAAAAGTAGCTCACGACTTGTATTATTATTTGAAAGTAGCCCTCATTCTAAAAAAGGTTGGAGACCCCTGTTATAGAACGATACATTTGACCATTTTAAGCTTGGCCTACCATTTTATTGGAGCGATGAGGAACAGGTGGGGCTATAAAAGGCCCACCGGTTCAAAGTGGGGAATGACAGAAAAAGTGTGAGAACCACTGCCCTGGAGTCTACAATGTAGCCTATGCGTTTTTTCCCCGTTCCCTTTTACCCTCTTTTTCTTTGCTTGTGTTCTAAATGGTGGTTGTTCAGCATCGAAACATTCATTAGCTAACAATTGTTCTATTAATATAAAGTGAGGTCCAGTTACCAGTTACTCTATAAAACAGTTGGTAGTTATGGGTACTTTTTACTTAAGTACGTTTTGAAGCCCATACTTCCTTACTTCTACTGGAGTAAAGAAGTTTAGTCATTACTTATTTATTTATTTATTATTTCTTTTTAAAAACAAGTATCTGTACTTCTACTTGAGTAAAGGATATGTGTACTGTGTACATTGAAACAGAAACCCTCGCATCGTTTCAACGCTGACTTGGCAGAACCAGAGACTAGTTAAACTCTGTGTTATTGTTGAATAACGGGCTCAGCACATTCCCATCAACTGCTTTTGAACATTTGGCAGAGAGTGCAGTCAAGGCGTTGGTGGTGAGGATAAACTCGATTACACACCAGATACAATGTTGACGTGTTGAAAAAGAATCTAAAGAAAGATGTTATCAGACTTCAATCCCACTCTAAAGAAACACGTCACATACACACTGACACCAACTGAAAAACATTCACTTATGGGGATGGGGATATTTATCAGCTGCTTGTGTGACAGTCAGACTGAATACTTTCCAGCGGCCGCTGCCTTGAGTTAAAAGTAGACTAAACTCTGCCGTGAGTTAACGGGAGACTAAACTCTGCCGTGAGTTAACGGGAGAATAAACTCTGCCGTGAGTTAACCGGAGACTAAAATCTGCCGTGAGTTAACGGTAGAATAAACTCTGCCGTGAGTTAACGGGAAACTAAACTCTGCCGTGAGTTAACGGGAGACTAAACTCCGGTGGACGAGCAGCACTGCAGCTGCCGGTAAATGCCGCTGAACCACATTAATAAACAATGAACCATGGCACTCTGGAGAAGTTGATTAAATCTTGCTTCATACAATTACAAATGTTGACCTGATGCAGTCCGACATTGTTGTTGTTGTAAGCGGCGTTGCAAAGGAAATCAGCGACGTCAACAATGATGTCATGACGCAGCACCACTTAGTTTCAAACCAAAAAAGCAGGAGCACAGAGCTAGAACCCAACTGATTTACAGTGGAAAGGGGATGTATGAACTGAAAGTCTGTAAATGCTGTGTTTGAGTGGAAACATTAACACAAATCTACTGCTCTCTGTAAACATGTCTCTCTCTCTCTCTCTCTCTCTCTCTCTCCTCCACCACACTGAGCTGAGCATCAGCTTCACCTGGCACTGAAACATTTCCTCTCCTCAGGCCTGCTGCTCAGCCAAGAGGAGCCAGCTCAATTATCTCCATTCAGAAGCTTCTGAAACTGCTGCATGAGCATACATGTGTGTGTGTGTGTGTGTGCTCACACACACATGTGTGCTCCCACACGTGTATGCTCACATGCAGTAGATTCACACAGGATGCATGCAGTGCATTAAAAGATGTCATCATTGTTATCAGATGTCATCAGATGTTATCATACTGTATCTGAGTTTAATGACCTGTAGTTTGGCAAGTTGTATACATTAGTATATACTTACATAAGGCGCACACACTTCTGTTTTTACAAATACTACATTGCTATTTAGCATTAGTTAAAAGTGAATCTAAAATATCAACATTAATGAAGAAATACAAAATGTACTCCGGGGAAAGAGTCAAAGCAGCATTTCTGCTTGATCATATGCAAATGACTCATATGTAAAGCAACATATGTAGCTAATTGAATTTCAGCAAACCTTTGACCCTAATGACTGCAAACCTTCACTGGTTAACTCATGTTTACAGTTCCGAAACTGGATATACAGTTGCAAGAAAAAGTATGTGAACCCTTTGGAATTACCTGGATTTCTGCATAAATTGGTCATAAAATGTGTTCTGATCTGCACGTTTGAAGTTTGCAAAAGAGCACCTTGATGTTCCACAGCACTACTGGCAAAATATTCTGTGGACAGATGAAACCAAAGTTGAGTTGTTTGGAAGGAACACACAACGCTATGTGTGGAGAAAAAAAGGCACAGCACACCAACATCAAAACCTCATCCTAACTGTGAAGTATGGTGGAGGGAGCATCATGGTTTGGGGCTGCTTTGCTGCCTCAGGGCCTGGACAGATTGCCATCATCGACGGAAAAATGAATTCTCAAGTTTATCAAGACATTTTGCTGGAGAACTTAAGGCCATCTGTCCACCAATTGAAGCTCAACAGAAGATGGGTGATGCAACAGGACAACGACCCAAAGCACAGAAGTAAATCAACAACAGAATGGCTTCAACAGAAGAAAATACGCCTTCTGGAGTGGCCCAGTCAGAGTCCTGACCTCAACCCAATTGAGATGCTGTGGCCTGACCTCAAGAGAGCGATTCACACCAGACATCCCAAGAATATTGCTGAACTGAAACAGTTTTGTAAAGAGGAATGGTCCAAAATTCCTCCTGACCGTTGTGCAGGTCTGATATGCAACTATAGGAAACGTTTGGTTGAGGTTATTGCTGCCAAAGGAGGGTCAACCAGTTATTAAATCCAAGGGTTCACATTTCTCCACCCTGCACTGTGAATGTTTACATGGTGTGTTAAAAAAAAAAATTGTTTGTCTGGTTTTAGCTTAAGCAGACTGTGTTTGTCCATTGTTGTGACTTAGATGAAGATCAGAACACATTTTATGACCAATTTATGCAGAAATCCAGATAGTTCCAAAGGGTTCACATACTTTTTCTTGCAACTGTATGTATATCCCCCCCCCCCCCCCCCCCTCTCTGGTCGCTGAAATGGGGTATTTAAATTATGGGCCAAAAGTTTTATTTACAAGTATTACAAGTAAGCATAGGACACCAAACCAACTGAGACCCGTCTGTCCGCCGCATCTACGCACTGTACAACACGCACCTACACACTGTACCACACACACACACACACACACACACACACACACACACACACACACACACACACACACTGTAAAACACACACCTACACGCTGTACAACACACACCTACACGCTGTACAACACACACATACTGTACAACACACACATACTGTACAACACGCACTTACACACTGTACCACACACACCTACACACTGGACCACACACACCTACACGCTGTACAACACATGCCTACACACTGTACAACACACACACACACACACACACACACACACACACACACACACACTGTACAACACACACCTACACACCTACACACTGTACCAGACACACCTACAGCTCCTAAAGCATAATCAGGCTACAACCGTTGTGTATTTTATTATGTAAAGCACTAAATGGTCTTAGAAAAATATCGACTCTTTGTTTGTAGTTATCTACTAAACTACAGCATACAACAAAAAACAGAGAGTAATGTAGGCCTGTTATACTGAGTGACAGTGTTGTAGTCAAGTCACCAATTCACGAGTCCAAGTCACTCTCGAGTCACCACTCTTCGAGTCCGAGTCCAAGTCAGAGTCACCAAGGGAGAGTCGTAGTCGAGTCCAAGTCCGAGTCAACCAAGGGGTGTCCGAGTCGAGTCAGAGTCATCATTACCTGTGTTTGAGTCCGAGTCCAAGTCCGAGTCACCCAAGGAGTGTCCGAGTCGAGTCCGAGTCATCATTACCTATGTTTGAGTCCAAGTCCGAGTCAACCAAGGAGTGTCCGAGTCGAGTCCGAGTCATCATTACCTATGTTCGAGTCCAAGTCCGAGTCACCTAAGAAGATTCCAAGACAAGTCAGCGTCACAAGTCTTCATGTATTAACCTCCGTGGATATATGTGTTGAAATGTAGCTGCTCCTCGACATTGCTTTTATCCTGTTATGTTATACTAATCTGTCTATTGAACTGCTGTGAAGCGAGTTTGGCTAAAATTATTGTAATAGGTGCTATACAAATATAAAGCTTATTACTAATATTAATATTATGCGGGTGTGTCTCTAGACATCTCTAGACTGGAATAGCGGGGCCCAGTCTGTGAACTCGCCTCACAGGTGCATATGCCATGATAGAGGACATCAGACTCCAGAGAAAACTTGCTCGAGTTCGAGTCCAAGTCAAAGCGTCAATGTACTAGTCGAGTCCGAGTCATCGTGGGGGGAAAAATTCACAAGTCAGAGTCCAAGTCAGCGTACGCAAGAATTCACCAGTCCAAGTCCGAGTCGCGTCAATCAGTGCGTAAGTCCGAGTCCAGGACTTGAATACTCCATCTCTGTTGAGTGATATATATTTTACACACTGCTCTGCTTTCTGCACGGACCTCACAGCTGTTCTCACTGGAAACATTGCTTCGCGATGAAAGCAGTTTATAAAATAATATCCAGGGGATGGATGCAGAGCTGTGATTGGCTGAGATCAGTCCGGCTGTGCGTCACGACTCTTTGAAAAACCACTGTTGCCGGAAATGCATCCGAGGAGCCGTGGAGGAACCATCAGTGTCTCCTCGGTTAGAGCTCCTCCAGAGAGCCTCCTCGATGCTCGATGCTCGGTCCTCGATGTGCATTTAGAGAAATTAGATGTCCTTCAACATGGCGCGCTGAAATCCATTTCCGGGTCACTACCGGAGGACCGAGGAGTCGAGGAGGGGAAATGAGAGAATTGAGAAGCCTTTACTGTGTGTGATCATGGTCACTAGCTGGCCCTGTTCGTAAACAGCAGTAAGACTAAAGCCATCTCTCCATAGATGACAGGTGTTTGAAACATTTAGTTTAGTATTACATTAATGTATTCATTTGCAGCTTGTAGAGGAGGGAGGTGTTTGTTTTTTCTCGGCAGACTCAAATGTGTCATGTGCAGATTAATTTGTGCCTCAGATCCTTCCTCTCTGGGTACAAGGCAAGTTTAAAAATATGATGCACAGCTCCCTGGATGCTGCTGGAGAGGACATGCATGGTGAACACACAGATCCAAAGTGGGGGAAGGAGGAGGAGGAGATGAAGATGAAGAACGCTCATTTTAAAGTATAAAGGGAGCAACATTAGAGTTTTCTTTGAGGCAACTGTGACAAATACAAAACACAGATTGGAGTTTAACTTATAACAACTGGGCTCTTTGCTCTTATTTCTTTTGAGTAACTTTTAACTTTTAATCGATTGTTGTTGAGCTACCGGGAATGAAGGCCAACATATTCTGCACAGTATTTTAACCCAAACGCAGTCCAAACTGGGTGTAGAATGTGAACCCCCTGCAGAACCCAGAAGGACACACATTACGGGTGATGACAGTGTTTAGGCTCTGCTGTTGTACTCTGCTGAATGTACCTCACAGCTCGTCATTTGACTGGTTTTTAATTGGCATTTGCTTTGTGCAAATTCTGGCTTTTATATAATCATTTACAGTAGGCTACTGTATCTTGTTTTACTTTCCTTCACTTAAAATATGATATAAAGCTCTCTACTACCATTTCTGTTTCAGGGGGGAGGGTTCAGTAGTTATGCTGGGCGTTTGTATTATGTCATGCCATGAACCCCCTCAGGCTGTTGGATAACACCCAGCATGCATCTGTCTTTCTCCAGGTTTAGAATCAGTGTATGTAAGGTAACATGAAGGCAGGTATTTGTATGGCACTTGTAACCTATAAGAGAAACACTTATTATATAATGACGTGACAATACAATGGATCAGTAACATATTAATGGCAGTATCATTAAGATGTGGGACACACATGATGATGTAGTCTCCAAGGTTTACCGTTTGTGTAATAATATATATGTAGTCTATTTCTGGTCATGAGATTCACGGCATGAATTAAGACTCGGTGCATTTGGTCGTGACACGAGAAGCTTCGCATAAATGCTTCGAGGACTGTCACACACCCCGTTCTGTGCGGCAGACGCTTCTCACGACATGTGAGCGGCTATCAGGACAGGGCTGTGAAGGTGCGGGTTTGTCTTCCATGTCCCAAGTGTTTTTAATGAATATGCTAATGATATTGCATTTCTAGTATATCTTCGAGGAGCATTTCCCAGCATGGACAGGAAGTCTTTGTGACCCAAGCAGCTTTTGTGGTCCCTGTGTGTCCTCCTCCCTCCTCACCTGTGTCTTGTTGTGTGATTAGTCTTTTGTGTAATTAAGTTCTGGGTTTTCTGTCTGTCTTTGTCGGTTCGTCTTTTGCCTAGACTAGTTCTGCGGTGAGTGTTCTGTTTTGTCTTTGCTTATATCATAGCCTTGAAATAAAGGACTTTTTTCAGTTTATATCTGCATTTGGGTCCTGCTTCCTTCACAAACCTTAACAGAACGAACCGACTAAAAAATGGACCCAGCGGATTTGCGTGAGTTTGAAATGGATCTGTTTGATCTAGAATTTTCTCTACAATGTTCTCATGCCGAGTGGAAAGGAACTTCTTCCAGAAAGGACAAAGAGGCTATTCTCGAGAGGGCACGAATGGAAGTGGCCGAAATGCCTTGGTTGAGGAGTTTGTTGCCGGAGTGGTTACAGCTCTTCACAAGTTGTCCTGAGGACTGGTCCGATGCTTCTAACCCTTTCCTCGGTTCCGACTACGGTCCTGTTGGAGGTCCACGGAGTCTCCAAAGAGCCTCTAGGAGACGCAGGGCCAGGACTCCAGCCCGTGCTCCAACAGCCATGATCCCGGTGTGGGATTTCCAACCTGGCGCCATATACCTCGGTGGGATCCGTCTGAAGACAACCCATGCTTCTGCCCCAGTTCCTGCTCCTGTCCAGGAGTCGTATGCTGGAACTCGTCTGGCTTATGTAGGTCCACAGAGCCTTCAGGCGGCTGCTAAGAGAAGGAGTCGCAAAGCCAAGCTAGCAGCCCGAGCCCCAAGAGTCATGGCTCCTGTCCCAGTACAGGCCCCAGCAGCCATGCCTCCATGCTCCAGTACCGGCCCACGCAGCTTTGCTTCCATACTCCATTACCTGTCTTACACAGCCGGGGTCCAGGCTTCCGCTCCGCGCCCAACAGCCATGGTTCCGGCTCCAGTGCCGGACCCAGCAGCCATGATTCCGGCTCCAGAACCGGACCTTACAGCCATGTTTCCGGCTCCAGAACCGGACCTTACACCCATGGTCCCGGCTTCAGTACCGGCTCCAGTAACCATGTTCCCGACTCCGGCTCCTCGTCACCTGTTGACTCATCGGCCGACGCCAGCTCCTCGAGTCCTGTCGGCATACCGACCGACTCCAGCACCTCGTCTTCTGCTGGCTCTCCAACCGACGCCAGATCCCCGAGTCCTGTCGGCATACCGGCCGACTCCAGCACCTTGTCTCCTGCTGGCTCTCCAGCCAACGCCAGCTCCCCGAGTCCTGTCGGCATACCGGCTGACTCCAGCACCTCGTCTCCTGCTGGCTCTCCAGCCGACTCCAGCTCCTCGTGTTCTGTTGGCGAACCAACCGTCTCAAGTCCCCTGTCGAGTCTCCTCTCAAGTCCCCTGTCGAGTCTCCTCTCAAGTCCCCTCTCGAGTCTCCTCTCGAGTTCCCTCTCGAGTCTCCTCTCAAGTCCCCTCTCAAGTCTCCTCTCCAGTTCCCTATCGAGTCCCCTCTCAAGTCACCTCTCGAGTTCCCTATTGAGTCCCCTCTCAAGTCACCTCTCGAGTTCCCTATCGAATCCCCTCTCAAGTTCCCTCCCAATCACCTCTGGAGTCACCTCTTGTGTCACCTCTCGAGTTCCCATTCAAGACACTTCTCAAGTCGCCTCTCGAGTTCCCTCTCAAGTCACCTCTCGAGTCACCTCTCGAGTTCCCATTCAAGACACTTCTCAAGTCACCTCTCGAGTTCCCTCTCGAGTTACCTCTCGAGTTCCCTCTCGAGTTACCTCTCAAGTCACCTCTCGAGTTCCCTCTCGAGTCCCCTCTCGAGTCACCTCTCGAGTCCCCTCTCAAGTCTCTTCTTGAGTTCCCTCTCGAGTCAACTCTCGAGTCCCCTCTCGAGTCACCTCTCGAGTCCCCTCTCAAGTCTCTGCTCGAGTTCCCTCTCGAGTTCCCTCTCGAGTCACCTCTCGAGTCACTTCTCGAGTCACCTCTCGAGTCCCCTCTCGAGTCTCCTCTCGAGTTCCTTCTCGAGTCGCCTCTCGAGTCCCCTCTCAAATCTCTTCTCAAGTCCCCTCTCGAGTCACCTCTCGAGTTCCCATTCAAGACACTTCTCAAGTCACCTCTCGAGTTCCCTCTCGAGTTCCCTCTCGAGTTACCTCTCAAGTCACTTCTCGAGTCCCCTCTCGAGTCACCTCTCGAGTCTCCTCTCGAGTTCCCTATCGAGTTTCCTCTCAAGTCTCCGTTCAAGATCCCTCTCAAGCCATCTCTCAAGTAAACTCTCAAGTTTCCTCTAGAGTCTCAACTCGAGCCCCTACTCTTGTGCCGTTGGAGGTTCCGCTGGGCTCCTGCCAACCTTATGTCTTGTGCCGTTGGAGGCCCCGCCGACTACTCTTCTGCCGGGGGTCCTGCCAACCCTATGTCCTGTGCCATTGGAGGCCCCGCCGACTACTCTTCTGCCGGGGGTCCTGCTAACTCTATGTCCTGTGCCGTTGGAGGCCCCGCCGACTACTCTCCTGCCGGGGGTCCTGCCAGCCCTACGTCCTGTGCCACTGGAGGGCCCGCCGACTACTCTTCTGCCGGGGGTCCTGCCAGCCCTATGTCCTGTGCCGTTGGAGGCCCCGCCAACCACTCTTCTGCCGGGGGTCCTGCCAGCCCTATGTCCTGTGTCACTGGAGGCCCCGCCGACTACTCTTCTACCAGGGGTCCTGCCAGTCCTGTGTCCTGTCCCGTTGGGGGTCCTGCCGACTACTCTTCTACCGAGGGCCCTGCCAATCCCATGTCCTGTTTCGTTGGAGGCCTAAACATCACCTGTATCGCCGGGGGTCCTGCCAACACCGGTTCCACCGGCTCCGGTTCCTGTCCGGTCAACACCGGCTCCTGCCCGGTCCCCTGAGAGCTGTGGTCTTCGCCCCTCCTTGAACTCTGCCTTGCCCCCGGGCTGTCCGCCTGAGTTCCCCTTTTTGAACTCTGCCTTGCCCCCGGGCCGTCCGCCCGAGACCCCCTTTTTGAACTCTGCCTTTCCCCCCGGGCCGTCCGCCCGAGTTCCCCTTTTTGAACTCTGCCTTGCCCCCGGGCCGTCCGCCCGAGACCCCTTTTTTAACTCTGCCTTGCCACCGGGCCGTCCGTCTGAGAACCCATCCATGGTCTCTGCCTTGCCCCCGGGCCGTCCGCCCGAGAACCCATCCATGGTCTCTGCCTTGCCCCCGGGCCGTCCGCCCGAGTTCCCCTTTTTGAACTCTGCCTTGCCCCCGGGCCGTCCGCCCGAGACCCCCTTTTTGAACTCTGCCTTGCTCCCGGGCCGTCCGCCCGAGTTCCCCTTTTTGAACTCTGCCTTGCCCCCGGGCCGTCCGCCCGAGACCCCTTTTTTAACTCTGCCTTGCCCCCGGGCCGTCCGTCCGAGAACCCATCCATGGTCTCTGCCTTGCCCCCGGGCCGTCCGCCCGAGAACCCATCCATGGTCTCTGCCTTGCCCCCAGGCCGTCCACCCGAGACCCGTCCTCCGGACCCCCTCCACCCACCCAGCTGAACTTTGTTGTTTGGGACGTCTGGGATCCGTCCCTTGAGGGGGGGGTTCTGTCACACTCCTAGACTCATGTCACGTTAGTAGTTTTGTATGTTTAGGTTATGTCACGTTCTATGTCTAGTTTTGGGTGTTTTGCTGTTTTCCCTGTCATGTTTTCCTCCTGTTTATTGTCTGGTCCATTTCCCTGTGTTTTTTCTCCTGTCGTTAGTTTCCCTGGTGTGTCTAATTGTCTGATTATGTTCACTTGTGGCCCCTGTGTTTCCTCCTCCCTCTTCACCTGTGTCTTGTTGTGTGATTAGTATTTTGTTTATTTAAGTTCTGGGTTTTCTGTCTTTGTCGGTTCGTCTTTTGCCTAGACTAGTTCTGCGGTGAGTGTTCTGTTTTGTCTTTGCTTATATGATAGCCTTGAAATAAAGGAGTTTTTTCAGTTTATATCTGCATTTGGGTCCTGCTTCCTTCACAAACCTTAACGGAATATATTCCATACCAGACTCAAAAACTGCTGCATTATCGAATAGTTGAATGTCTTTTCTGTTTCTTTTCTTTTGGAACTTGTTTTGTATTTGAACATCACACAAACAAACAATGCCATATTTACATATACAGTGGGGCAAAAAAGTATTTAGTCAGCCACCAATTGTGCAAGTTCTCCCACTTAAAAAGATGAGAGAGGCCTGTAATTTTCATCCTAGGTATACCTCAACTATGAGAGACAAAAGGAGAAAAAAAATCCAGAAAATCACATTGGCTGATTTTTAAAGAATTTATTTGCCAATTATGGTGGAAAATAAGTATTTGGTCAATAACAAAAGTTCATCTCAATACTTTGTTATATACCCTTTGTTGGCAATGACAGAGGTCAAACGTTTTCTGTAAGTCTTCACAAGGTTTTCACACACTGTTGTTGGTATTTTGGCCCATTCCTCCATGCAGATCTCCTCTAGAGCAGTGATCTTTTGGGGCTGTCGCTGGGCAACACAGACTTTCAACTCCCTCCAAAGATTTTCTATGGGGTTGAGATCTGGAGACTAGCTAGGCCACTCCAGGACCTTGAAATGCTTATTACGAAGCCACTCCTTTGTTGCCCGGGCGGTGTGTTTGGGATCATTGTCATGCTGAAAGACCCAGCCACGTTTCATCTTCAATGCCCTTGCTGATGGAAGGAGGTTGTCACTCAAAATCTCACGATACATGGCCCCATTCATTCTTTCCTTTACACGGATCAGTCGTCCTGGTCCCTTTGCAGAAAAACAGCCCCAAAGCATGATGTTTCCACCGCCATGTTTCACAGTAGGTATGGTGTTCTTTGGATGCAACTCAGCATTCTTTCTCCTCCAAACACGTCTAGTTGAGTTTTTACAAAAAAGTTATATTTTGGTTTCATCTGACCATATGACATTCTCCCAATCCTCTTCTGGATCATATAAATGCTCTCTAGCAAACTTCAGACAGGCCTGGACATATACTGGCTTAAGCAGGGGGACACGTCTGGCACCGCAGGATTTGAGTCCCTGGCGGCGTAGTGTGTTACTGATGGTAGCCTTTGTTACTTTGGTCCCAGCTCTCTGCAGGTCATTGACTAGGTCCCCCCGTGTGGTTCTGGGATTTTTGCTCACTGTTCTTGTGATCATTTTGACCCTACGGGGTGAGATCTTGCGTGGAGGCCCAGATCGAGGGAGATTATCAGTGGTCTTGTATGTCTTCCATTTTCTAATAATTGCTCCCACATTTGATTTATTCACACCAAGCTGCTTACCTATTGCAGATTCAGTCTTCCCAGCCTGGTGCAGGTCTACAGTTTTACTTATTTTCCACCATAATTTGCAAATAAATTCTTTAAAAATCAGACAATGTGATGTTCTGATTTTTTTTTCTCATGTTGTCTCTCATAGTTGAGGTATACCTAGGATGGAAATTACAGGCCTCTCATCTTTTGAAGTGGGAGAACTTGCACAATTGGTGGCTGACTAAATACTTTTTTGCCCCACTGTACTTACATACTTACACTCTTGCTGCACCAAAAATGAGACGTTTCTAGTACTAATGCCTTTTCTGTTTCTTTGCTCATTCTGTACAATGAAACATGTTCTGCACTCATGAACCAATTTATTTTCCGTCTCAGTTCAAGCAGGAAAATGTTCTTCCTTTCCCTTCTCTCCCCTCTTCTTCTATGGAGCTGCCAGATTGCTGCTCGCAGACCAGTTCACATCGTCTCAGGAAAGCTTCTAAGTGCACTCATGAATCATTTTGTACACACAGGCAGATTCTGACTTGTTGCCAAGCAACACAAAGGAGGTGTCAGAGGTCTGTGTTGATTTCTCCCACAGCTCTTTAGACGTATGTGTAGCTCCAGTGGAGTGCAGGGCTGCTAATTAGCCATCAGCAGTTACCAACACACACTGCATGAGGGAAAAGTTCCTGAACATGATCATCTGTTAGAGATCACATCTTAGAGATCAGCTGGTAGAGATCACCTGGTAGAGATCAGCTGATCACCTGGTAGAGATCAGCTGGTAGAGGTAATCTGGTAGAGATCAGCTGATCACCTAGTAGAGATCACCAGGTAGAGATCACCTGGTAGAGACCAGCTGATCACCTGGTAGAGATCACCTGGTAAAGACCAGCTGATCACCTGGTAGAGATCACCTGGTAAAGAACAGCTGATCACCTAGTAGAGATCACCTGGTAGAGATCACCTGGTAGAGATCACCTGGTAAAGACCAGCTGATCACCTGGTAGAGATCACCGGGTAGAGGTCACCTGGTAGAGATCACCTGGTAGAGATTAGCTGGTAGAGATCACCTGGTAGAGATCACCTGGTAGAGGTCACCTGGTAGAGATCAGCTGGTAGAGATCACCTAGTAGAGATCACCTGGTAAAGACCAGATGATCACCTGGTAGAGATCACCTGGTAAAGACCAGCTGGTCACCTGGTAGAGATCACCTGGTAGAGATCACATGGTAGAGATCAGCTAGTAGAGACCACCTGGTAGAGATATCCTAGTAGAGATCACATGGTAGAGATCAGCTGGTTGAGATCACCTGGTAGAGATCAGCTGGTAGAGATCTCCTGGTAGAGATCACATGGTAGAGATAAGCTGGTAGAGATCACCTGGTAAAGACCAGCTGATCACCTGGTAAAGACCAGCTGGTAGAGGTCATCTGGTAGAGGTCACCTGGTAGAGATCACTTAGTAGAGATCTCCTGGTAGAGGTCACCTGGTACAGATCAGCTGGTAGAGATCACCTGGTAAAGACCAGCTGATCACCTGGTAGAGATCACCTGGTAAAGACCAGCTGATCACCTGGTAGAGATCACCTGGTAAAGACCAGCTGATCACCTGGTAGAGATCACCGGGTAGAGGTGGACCTGGTAGAGATCACCTGGTAGAGATTAGCTGGTAGAGATCACCTGGTAGAGATCACCTGGTAGAGGTCACCTGGTAGAGATCAGCTGGTAGAGATCACCTAGTAGAGATCACCTGGTAAAGACCAGATGATCACCTGGTAGAGATCACCTGGTAAAGACCAGCTGGTCACCTGGTAGAGATCACCTGGTAGAGATCACATGGTAGAGATCAGCTGGTAGAGATCACCTGGTAGAGATATCCTAGTAGAGATCACATGGTAGAGATCAGCTGGTTGAGATCACCTGGTAGAGATCAGCTGGTAGAGATCTCCTGGTAGAGATCACATGGTAGAGATAAGCTGGTAGAGATCACCTGGTAAAGACCAGCTGATCACCTGGTAAAGACCAGCTGGTAGAGGTCATCTGGTAGAGGTCACCTGGTAGAGATCACCTAGTAGAGATCTCTTGGTAGAGGTCACCTGGTACAGATCAGCTGGTAGAGATCACCTGGTAAAGACCAGCTGATCACATGGTAGAGGTCACCTGGTAGAGGTCACCTGGTAGAGATCACCTGGTAGAGATCACCTGGTAGAGGTGAACTGGTAGAGATCACCTAGTAGAGATCTCCTGGCATAGGTCACCTGGTAGAGATCACCTAGTAGAGATCTCCTGGTAAAGATCACCTGGTAAATACCAGCTGATCACCTGGTAGAGATCAGCTGGTAGAGATCAGCTGGAGATCAGCTGGTAGAGATCACCTGGTAGAGATCACATGGTAGAGATCACCTGGTAGTGATCAGCTGGTAGAGATCAGCTGGTATAGATCACCTGGTAGAGATCAGCTGGTAGAGGTCACCTGGTATAGATCAGCTGATCTCTACCAGCTGATCAGCTGGTAGAAATCAGCTGGTAGAGATCACCTGGTAGAGGTCACCTGGTAGAGAGCAGAGACCAATGTCTAAATGAGTAATGGAAATGTAGCTGTCAATTCTGGTGAAGTGTATATATACTAATATACAATATATACTGCTATAATATTATCCTCCATCCCCAACTGGCAAATTGATGCTTTTAAATATCCTTTGCTCTTGTTTGTTGGTAATGATCTCTCTCTGGAGCGAAGGAATCCAGAAGATTAACACTATCGAATTTCCTGTGTCGGCATCCGCAGGCCAAAGCTTTCAACTGAAGTATTTCAACGTGTTTCGCTTGGATTAGACTTTTGAACACGCTCATGGTTCATACAGGATCAATCCTGAATACTTTGATGATCCTATGTAGTCCAACATTAAGTTGACCTTTGTGGTTTAACCTGAAACTACTATTGGATGGATTGTCATGACGTTTGGTGAGGACATTGGTGAACCGGTTTTGCTAGAGCCTTTCGTTTTGCTCAAAACTCCTGCAATCTGCAAAATGACTCACTCATCAGCCTATGCTGTCATTTGTTATGTATTATAATTAACACATGTGTATAGCTGAACAGAGCCTCTACAATGCATGCTTGTTGTTAAAACTAATTCAATAATGATTACTGAGAAAAATGGAAATGGCTAAGATGGAGTTGAAATCGTTTTGTGGCCTTAATATTCTGTAGTGGTCAGACTGATACTAATGAGAACAGATTTAAATCTGAGCATTCACTGGAACAGGCTAGCAGCTGTGCATGTGTTTCTGGCAGCTTCACTTTGTTCCAGCCATTTTTTTTTACTTTGCAAATTATATTCTTACAAAAAGTTTATTGGGGTGATGTTAATCTTTTGACTTGACGTAATTGATGTCAAATGAATGTTAAATCTGTCAGGAGTAATCAGTAGATGACCAGCTGTGATGAAGGATGTCTCAGAGTGAGGCACAGTCTATGACTTGACATGTTTTGTTCATTTAGTTTAATATCAGAATAAATGAAGGCAGCGGAATGAGTGGCTGCAGTTTTGTGATTGGGACTGTTACATGTGAGAGTGAAGAAGAAGAGCCCTGGTAAAGTGGCACAGCTTAAAGCACTAAATGACTGGGTTAGCTTCCAGGCACCACTAGTTATTTTAAAGATTTACATTTGCAATCAACACCTCCTCCATTCTTCATGCCAAGGAAATGCTGAAATGGATATTTTAAGGGACAGTCCAACAAATGGCTGTAACACTTGAACATGACACCCACCATAGAACAGAAGAAGGGCCAGATATGTGTTTCTGCAAGGCCACTCATGTATGTCGCCACTGTGATGGCAGAGTATCCTGCTAACTTTTTCACATGTGAAATAACATTTCTTTCAAATTGGTTTGGAATTAGGAGAGTAAAAAAATTGGGGGATTTAAAATCCTCATCAGGGGGTATTGTTGGTTTGATTTGCTCAGACAGTTGAACGTTCATTCACAACACAGGTATTCTGCCATTTCCCCTGAAATGCTTCAAACGATGGAGGTGTAAATTGGCGGTACAGACTTCCCTGAATATCTCTCTCTGCTCCAATTCACTCATGAGCCCACCACAGACTGTAAGTGTAACATTTAAATAGCACCCCCCTCCCAGCCACACAACGTCTCATCACACCACCTCATCCAGCTGAGGGCTTCAGGTAGTTTGATCAGAGTGTATTTAGACGTTCCCTTTGAAAAACGGACGTGTTTCTTGATCTCTTCATCTGACTGCTCCCACAGCTGAACAGCTGAACTAAACTGAATTTACTTCAGCAGTCCCAGTGCACCCTCCTTTTACCAAATCAGTCAAATGCATTAGTGTGCCCTCGATAAATACTCTGCACACTGCAGTAAGCATAATGAGCACTTCACCTGTTGTCTTGGTAACCTTATTTTAATGTGATAGCTGTGAAATACAGTAATAGAGTGTGGCTAACCCCCCCACACAGACAGATTGATCAGCAGTCTGTTGGTGCAGTGTGATAACTTGCCACTCGTACAGATATTAGTGACAATATATCTGTACCTGCTATGTTCAGCATGTGAGCAAAGTATTTGTTTTTGTGTTTATCCTCTGACTATTCTGATTTATTTAAGAGATGGCAAAGTTCACTGTGTAATTGAGTGCAACATCAACTGGCTCTGCATACGAGCTACAGAGCATCAACAATAAAAGCCCAGCTACACACACACAACACACACACACACACATACACAGACACAGACAGACAGACATACAGACACACACACAGACACACACACAGACACACACAGACAGACATCCTGCTCTTCGTACATTCCAACAGCAATGTCCCTGTTAATGTGTTTTCACTCTCCATGTCCTCTGGCTCTTTCCCTTAATGCACAACATGCTGCACTGTGGCACTGTATCCCAATCTTTATTTATTTGTAGCCTAAGTAGACAGCAGCCCTGCCCCCCCGATCCACCAAGTGCAACTTACATCCATGAAACTGCTTCTCAAGAAATGCCTTTTACCAGCATGTGGATCCAATGGAATCAGAATGTATTGGTTGTAAACACCACTTCTGCAGTGGATTGGCGATGCATGCCCCAAGGTGGGGTCTGTGTGATAATGCCTAGATGTTACCACCGGAGATCTTTCACTAAGTATCGTCTCATGGCATCTGAGAGGAATCCTCACACTTTCCTCCCAGGGAGCTTAATGTAACACTAAAAACGAGAACAAGTTCAAACCTGAAAATGTTCCTGTTTAAAAACTTGTTTTCGAATATCAGACGGGTTAATATCAGATTTATTTCTGTCAACTTTGGTATACATGTATCCAAACACATAAGAAACATAGCATTAATTGACCTTAACTTTGATTGGCCTGCCCTTGAAGAAGGTGCAGGAGAAATAGCTGGAATGGGTTTAATGAAATAGATAAAGCTTTAATGAGTTGATCTTCAGGTAAATGTTGTGTTGATGTTCATGATGAAACATATCTGCTCCACCTTCCTCAGCACCAGCTCGACTGTGGCTTTCCTGGGCCTAGTCCTCAGAACATGTATCACTGAGAGGAGCTGGTATTGTGTGTGCTGCTGTAGCGACTAAAATAAATATTGTTATCAAGTCTGCTTCCAGACAGTTTATTCTTGTAATGCATTTAGTGTTTCTTCCCCAGTGCACCACAGTATTCCCTGCACACTTTTTTGATGTTTGATGTAAATGTCCTCCCAGTAACGTGGTACCCTCTTTGTGTTACTCTGAGAGAGTGGATCCTAAACCTGAGTCTGGAGCTGCTCTCTAATAAATGCTGCTTTAATCAAGTCTTTAGACTTAGCTGATGTCACTGTCCTCAGACGGGATCTGAACACAGGGAACGTTTCCTCTGAATTGTATCCTGAGCACACTGAAAGTCCTCTGAAACAGTGTCAGACAGACAGGCAGTCCAACAGAGTCCCTTCACAGAGTGCTGTGTTCCTCCTCCATGTTCTCCACAGTCTCCATGATCTCACAGTGTTTGCAGTGACAGTGGCTTACCTGTTTGTCTTGTTGACAATGTTTCTGCACGGAAAAAAACAGTGTACGTGTTTAATGAATGATTTATTCTTTAAATTAAAAAAAATTCACATCTCCCACAGCTTTCTGGAAACAATAGGTGGAAAATGGAGCGGCATAAAGGAAAGTTGGTAAAGGTGTAGTAGTCACAGCCTTAAAATGTAGAGAATATTTGAAAGCTGAAAAGGATTTCCCACTGAAGAACAACTGAAGCACTTCTGCAGGACACACATTGGGAGGGGGACAAGGATTTCAGCACATCATCCTTAGAGTGGGTCTCCTGCTGAAACTAAGACAGATGTTTGAGAAGAAAGCTGAAAGCTTCACAGCTGGTTTCCCACTCCACAGTAACAAGTGGCTCTGCAGCACAGAGAACTTCTCCAACTCTGAGATCTGCTCACCTGGGGCCTCATTTATAAAGCTTTGCGTAGGATTCACGTGGGAAGGTGGCTTACGTAGGAAAAAGCAAATAAATACGCACAAAAAGATTCCGATTTATAAAATACTGCGCACGCCGGTACTACGCCGGTTTCCCTTTATAAATCACAATCAACTTGAAATGCGGCGCAGCTTGTGTGGGCTTCACGTAACGCCCATATTTGCCTATAAATAGTGAAAACGCCCCGTATTAAAGAGCAACTTACAGGTTTTTTTTTTACTACATGTATGCTTAACCTTGCCTGAAAATTACAATTAAAAAAGTGAATGCAGGATTTGATATGTTTTACAACAAGACATAAGGGCAGGAATTCCTAGGGAAAGGAGACGTTTTGAGCTCTACTACTAAAAACTGCTTTTTTTTTTTAACGCGTCATATTACGTCACATGGGGGAGCAACTCTCTCTGACTTCTTCTCTGCCCAATCCGCGGTAGTAGTTTGTAGTTGGTTTGAGCGGTTGTGATTTAGTGAGCTGGTATTTTTTCGGTCATTTTACATTGCATATCACCATTTTTAATCTGTCAGGACATTGAGTCCACAGTTTCCCTAACAGGAAAAGGACCGGAGCTAGCCTTCATTCCTGGGTGCGTTGTGCGAGGTGCATCCACCTCCCTGCAGCACATACTCTCCACAGCTGAAGCCTATCAAACAAAACGTTTATCAGGAAACCGTATTACGTACGTCTGGCGGAAACACTGCATAATAGAAAATAAAGTGTGGAGTTCCATTCTCAACACGCCGCCTCCGACTCCCATTCCTCAGCTCTACAATATCCGTATTTATTTATTTCTCGAAGTTATGTTTTTGTGTGCACTGAGGAGTCGCAAAAAGGCGTTTGTTTAATCATTTTAAGATTGGCTTTAATCAATGTTTGCAAAGTAATTCTTCATATAACATTAATGAGGTAACATTTTATTTATGGTATTATTTCCACATATTTCTCTCCATTCTTCCTTCTGCCAACGGTGTCGCACTTTCTCGTCCCTCCCGTTTTTGTCCGTACCGCGTACGGATGGGTCAGAGTTTGCGTGGAGGACCGCACATTTTCCAGTCAAGTTTGTTTTTTATAAATCGCAAAGATTGCTTAGAAACGGGCGTACGCCATCTTTTGAGCGTATGCAACGTTTATAAATGAGGCCCCTGAGCTGCCGTGATAATCTCCCATAATCCTCTTGTATGTAAATGTTACACTTGGAGGACAGGATCATTCAACCGTAGGCTGCTTGTAATTAGTTTGCATGGAACCCCTGCAAAGTATTCTAACACAAATCCAGTTTTAGCCATGAGACTCGACAGGCTCCTGACTGCTGGGCAGTTTGCTGTTCAGAGTCTGTGTGGAACAAACCAGAGGGCAAAGGAGCACAAACAGAGCTGTATCATGTCAGGTATCTGAAGTCAGCCCAGGTCCAAATAATTACAACAGACCATGTTTACTGTAACTGATATTACCATATATGTATTACCTTTTTTTATAATAGCAGAAAAGAGCCTAGTGTCTTCAGTTTTAAAGATCCCATGTCATGGCCATTTCTACTGATCATAATTCCATTGTTGAGGTCTACTAGAATAGATTTATATTGTTCAATGTTCCAAACTCACATTGCTGTCTCATACATCATCTCTGTATAGTATGTGTATTCACTCTCTGTCCTAAACGGCTTGTTGGAGCTCCTGCACCGCCCCCCATGAGCCCAGCCCAGTGTGCTCTGATTGGTCGGGATGTTGCAAGGCTCGTTGCTGCGAGGCGTTGCTGCGAGGCGCGGACAGATTTCCGGGTCGGCGATACAGTGAGACACAGCGAAATTCATCCTGAGCACACACAAAGTCACAGCCGAAGTAAAAACAATAAGTGTGGCTTGATATTGAGTAAGAAAAAGGTTGATAACGCTGTGAGCATGGGTCTGCGGAGAGCATTTCTCCGCCATCCCAACACGTCTATTACCAGCGTTCAGGGAGCTCTATGCAAGTCAATGGGGACTCCCTGTTAGTTAGCCAAGGGATCCTGGTGTGTGAGGGACTCCGCGGATTGGTCCATTTGGGCCAAACCGGTCATTTGTTGTTGATTTGGGTGTTCACACGTCACTGTACCCAGGAAGAAAACAATGGAAAAAGAGAAATCTCCAACGAGGCGTTCTGGGGCAGCATAGACAGGTCTTTTTGTTTGTTAGAGTTTTACTCGCTGCAGGGTGCACTTTGAGGGTTTGTGACTTTGCAGACCGTTTACATGCAGAAAAACCTCCATAACACACAAGGGGATGGGTAATAACCGGAAAAGCATGACATGGGACCTTTAAATGTCAGTTGATTGCAATTCCAAAATAAAGGCTACAGGAATAAATATTCTCATTTCTATTCTCTGCACCTGGCATCACATCAGGGGTCTGGGGTCTGTGTGGAGTTCTTCATACCTTTAATTATTTAGAATGCATCTGAAGACAGCCCTAGATTTCCATGGGAGTTGGTTCCCAGAGCGTCCTCTGCAGAGTGACTTCCTGTGGCCCATCAGTCACAAACTCTAAGGTGCCTCCTTTCAGTACAGCATTGTTTTATTGCACCGAAAACATGAAGAGTTTGAGTATTCCTGTAGTGTTGAGAATGTGATACACTCACTGTTAACGGCTCAGTGTTGATTTTAGTAAGCAGGTTTTGTGACGATGCAATGAATGATGGGATGATGTAGATCTCCAGAGAGATAGGATCCGTAATGTTCTCTCTGACTCGGATTGGACAGTCGCTGGGCTTTTCTTGCAGGGTTCTCCACGATGACACATCTGTCTGATAACACGAGCACAAGGGTGGTGCAGGCAGAGCAGGAGAGAGAGGTGGGGGGGGGGGGGGGCTGTTTAGCAGCACTCGCACAAGCAGAGCTGCCTTCAGCCGGAGAGGAAGAGGAGCGTCCTGCCTCCTTCAGCTGCACGTCCTCCGGTGAGTGGACAGCGCACTGCACACCTACCACTGTTGTGTTGTTATAGCGATTTGTGAAATGTGCGCATCTGCCTGGATGGTGACACTGTGGAATGTGCCGTGCAGTGTGGCATATGCTGGGAGGATTTGTTGGCGTATAGAATGCGATGCAGGATTCTCATGCTGTTGCCATGGCTTTCTCTCACAATATAAGCAGAATAGAATGAGGAAGAGAGGAGCTGTCCTCCCTGCACACACTCGTCATGTTGGAGCGCTTCAGTTGTGACTAATGATGGTGTCAGCTTTACTCTGCATGCACTTCTCTAGAAGCATAGGAAGATTACGTGTGGCGCAGTGGGTTAGTGTGTTGGTGTTGGGATCAGGGGAGCACAGGTTCAAACCCCACTGCAGTCAGCATGTCGTTGTGTCCCTGAGACACTTCACCCCAAATTGCTCCTGTGGGGATTGTCCACGGCATTTAGTATGTAAATCGCTTTGGATAAGAGCGACTAACAAGTGACATGTAATTAAGTATGCAACGTCTTATTTTTGTTTCTCTTTTTTAAAGAGATAGATAATAAACTGAAAATCCCAATATACAGGACTGTCTCAGAAAATTAGAATATTGTGATAAAGTTCTTTATTTTCTGTAATGCAATTAAAAAAACTAAAATGTCATACATTCTGGATTCATTACAAATCAACTGAAATATTGCAAGCCTTTTATTATTTTAATATTGCTGATTATGGCATACAGCTTAAGAAAACTCAAAAATCCTATCTCAAAAAATTTGAATAGTTCCTCAGACCAAGTAAAAAAAAAAGATTTATTACAGCAAAACACAATCAAACATTTGAAAATGTCCATTAATGCACTCAGTACTTGGTTGGGAATCCTTTTGCACGGATTACTGCATCAATGCGGCGTGGCATGGAGGCAATCAGCCTGTGGCATTGCTGAGGTGTTATGGATGCCCAGGATGCTTCAATAGCGGCCTTTAGCTCATTAGCATTGTTGGGTCTGGTGTCTTTCAGCTTCTTCTTCACAATACCCCACATATTCTCTATGGGGTTCAGGTCAGGGGAATTTGCAGGCCAATCGAGGACAGTAATGCCATGGTCAGTACACCAGTTACTGGTGGTTTTGGCACTGTGGGCAGGTGCCAGATCATGCTGGAAAATGAATTCCTCATCTCCATAGAGCTTTTCAGCAGACGGAAGCATGTAGTGCTCTAAAATCTCTTGGTACACAGCTGCATTTACTCTGGGCTTGATGAAACACAGTGGACCAACACCAGCAGCTGACATGGCTCCCCAAACCATCGCTGACTGTGGGAACTTCACACTGGATTTCAAGCAACTTGGATTTTGCTCCTCTCCAGCCTTTCTCCAGACTCTGGCGCCTTGACTTCCAAATGAAATACAAAACTTGCTTTCGTCTGAAAAGAGGACTTTGGACCACTGTGCAACTGTCCAGTGCTTCTTTTCCTTAGCCCAAGTCAGACGCCTCTTCCGTTGTCTTGAGTTCAGAAGTGGCTTGACCATGGGAATACGGCTATTGTAGCCCATTTCCCGGACACGTCTGTGAACAGTGACTTTTGATACCTGGACTCCAGCTTCAGTCCACTGTCTTTGAAGCTCCCCCAAATTCTGGAAGCGACTCTTCTTCACAATGCTGTTAAGGCTGCGGTCATCTCTCTTGGTTGTGCAGCGTTTCCTGCCACATTTCCCCCTTCCAACAGACTTTTTGTGGATGTGCTTTGAAACTGCACTCTGTGAACAGCTTGCTCTTTGAGAAATTTCTTTTTGTGTCTTACCCTCCTGATGGAGGGTGTCAATGACGGTCCTCTGGACAGCAGTCAGATCAGCAGTCTTCCCCATACTTGTGATTTAGTTTACCGAACCAAGCTGAGTGTTTTTCAAGGCTCAGGAAACCCTTGCAGGTGTTTCGAGTTAATTAGACGATTCAAGTGATTCGTTGAACACCCTACTAGTATACTTTTTCATGATATTCTAATATTTAGAGATAGGATATTTGAGTTTTCTTAAGCTGTATGCCATAATCAGCAATATTAAAATAATAAAAGGCTTGCAATATTTCAGTTGATTTGTAATGAATCCAGAATGTATGACATTTTTGTTTTTTTAATTGCATTACAGAAAAATAAAGAACTTTATCACAATATTCTAATTTTCTGAGACAGTCCTGTATGTTCCTCTGAAATATGTAGAGTATTTATTTTCCAACTATTGGGCTTGAAAATCAAGATGTCTTGGTGTTTCTGTCTATAAGCAGGTTAAAAATGACACTAAACGTTTCTTTACATGAGGTGTAAAACACTTGAATTATCACTTGAAATATGTTTGATAACATGTTTTGATTATCTAACCCTACTGGTTAGGAAACCAGATAGAAACTCTGAATGGAGCGTGAACGACAGCAAACTCTTTATTTTTGATCTCTTTTAGAAAGCACACTTCAATGCAAAGCTCAGTTTTCTCTGTGACTCCTACTTTGTGCAGGCAGTACGTCACGTAGCCTCACATCTGAAGAGTGCTCTCGTCCTCTCAGGTGGAATCAAACAGTGGAAGCTGCTCCTGTTTCCACTGGTCTATATATGAAGTAAATGTCCTTAATGTAACGGCTACAATAAATGAGCCTGCGGGAAAGATAACTGGCAGACCTGTGGGGGTTAATGTTGACAGGATAGACTGAAGGTATGGAGGGGGGTGTATGAAGAAGCTCTTTTTGTTAAGTTGGAGTTAGAGAACATGTTTTAAATCCCTCCCCATTCATGAAGAATCATCAGCAACATTTCAGCCACTCTTATTTGAGTTGGACCTTCAAAGGACACTGTTAGTTAGTTTTTGTTTGGTGGGACATTTGATGACAGTGATGGCACTGTGTTCCTATATCATAGCAAATACTTTTGTTAGTATAATGTCTCATACTCTATGTTATTGATGAAATCCTGTGGGGGGTTGGGTGCTCTTTATTAGTTTGTTAAGTGACCAGAGGATCTGAAAGTGTGCAACACCTATATCTCTTGTTCTGTAGTAATCCAACATATGTATATAATAATAATAATAATAATAATAATAATAATAATAATAATAATAATAATGCATTTTATTTATATAGCGCTTTTCACAACTCAAAGACGCTTTACAATATGAGGGAGGGACTCAAAGACGCTTTACAATATGAGGGAGGGTAATATAAAAACCATAAATGAATAAACCCATATTTTAACAGAGAAGTAATGTATGATAATGTTTAATCAATTTATAATTTAGTCAAAACAACATTTACAGACTTGTAGACTCCTCATCATGAGTTTTATGAATTTGAACTATTCAAACATTCATCTTTTGGAGGATCCAGGCAATAATTGACTGTGATTAATCATCTCCTCCATCTGGTGCCAATACTTTCTCCTCTGTGCATGGCAGTGCATGGTGAGGTCCCACCTGAAGAGAGGGGGAGTTATATTTCATTTAAAGAGAGCCTTTCTTTGATTCTAATGCTTCCCTTTCATTTCAATTGAAGTACGTGCAAACTGAATTGGATTCTTGGAAGCCTTTATATATCCTTGTGATTATGTTGCAGCATGTTTACTCATGTATCTGTCCAAAGCCTTTAATGTACTGTTGACTGTGATGTTTTGAAAATGCCAGGATAAATTCAGTAGAGCCTATAGAGACTCCAGTTGCATCTCTTTAGAAAGTGGTTGCAAGTAAAGCAGGTGAATTTGCACATGGCATCTTCAGTTCATCACAAACATACATGGGAATATGTGCCCTGATATGAGCAAGCTTTAAGTGCTCTGTACATAATGTGTGACTCCATCCAGAGGCTGAGTGCCGCCCTCACATCCTCTCTGTAATGGGAATAACGTCTGAAGCTGCCCTCAGTCATCAGCCAAACACTTGAAGTGTGAGAAAGCAAAATGAGCGGCTTTATTCTGGCTGAGGAGGATATCTTTGACCTTTCTATGCTCTGAGAGGCTGGGGGTGTCAGGCTCAATGTAGCTGGGAAGATGAGATGAGGACGATGTTAATGATAGGTGGAGAGGAATTATGGAGGAAACAATGTAAGGACAGAAAGAGAGGGATGGCCTCTGTCCCTGCAGGATTTCCATCTCTCCAGTATTTATGTGGATTGTTTCTTTGGTGGACTCCTTGTCCGACTGAAAACCCTCATCTCCAGGGACCTATATCTCCATTACACCCCATCAAGCATCTATCACAGTTACCTATGGCAACATATAGGCTAACACAGCACAGTTAAAGCATTTGTGTGACGTGCAGTGGTAGCAAAAAAGAGGAGCAGATTTAAGGTAATTTAAACATCTCCAACATGACTTCAGGACAGAGGTGGGACCAAGTCATTGTTTTGCAAGTCCGAGTCAAGTCTCAAGTCTTTGCACTCAAGTCCGAGTCAAGTCTCAAGTCTTTGCGCTCAAGTCCGAGTCAAGTCTCAAGTCTTTGCACTCAAGTCCGAGTCAAGTCTCAAGTCTTTGTGCTCAAGTCCGAGTCAAGTCTCAAGTCTTTGCGCTCAAGTCCGCGTCAAGTCTCAAGTCTTTGCGCTCAAGTCCGAGTCAAGTCTCAAGTCTTTGCGCTCAAGTCCAAGTCAAGTCTCAAGTCTTTGCTCTCAAGTCCGAGTGAAGTCTCAAGTCTTTGCGCTCAAGTCCGAGTCAAGTCTCAAGTCTTTGCGCTCAAGTCCGAGTCAAGTCTCAAGTCTTTGCTTTCAAGTCCAAGTCAAGTCTCAAGCCAGGATGGGCAAGTTCAAGTAAAGTCCAAGTCCTAAACTTTGACAAAACGAGTCTTAAACAAGTCATTATGTGCTTTTCACCAAATGTAATGGCATCGATCAACAGAATAATACTTAATAATCAAACTGCTCTCAATTAGTCACATTAATAATGTAATAATAAATGTTCTCTCTGCTGGTAAAGTAACGTGTTTTTTTCTATTTTAAGAGGGATCAGTAAGGTTAGGCTACCGAGACGGTTTGATTCAGAAGGAGTTTAAAGGCCCAGTGAAGTGCATGTTTTTGCACCAAAATGAAATGGCAGTTTCATTCCTTACATATCATTGTGCCTGTTCATGGCTAAAATAATTGTGAATAATTCATAATTAATGAATTAATGAATGATTAATTTTGCCGTCTGAGCCTAACGGAAGTTGCAGACGATAGTGGCTGTGACGTCACAAGATGTACCCAGTTGCGATTGTAAACATGGCGGAGACTCTGGAAAGTGATACTAGTGTGAGAGAAATGATTGATTTGGACAGCTTTTCGGACAGGATAGATGAGGAAAGTGATCAATCTGGTGCACTTTGAGGGCAACATTAAGAGATTTATGGATACAGCTCTCAACACTCATATGAAACATATATTTCAATAATCAAAAAACATTGGAAGGATTTCTTAACCTATTTTATACAACTAATATTACATAGATGGAAATATTTGTTTACATAGATGACCAAACCCACTGAGATAACTTAGGCTACAGTTTACCTCCCTGAGCTGACGTTATCTCTCTCAGTCCCACAGGAGAGCACTCTCCCTCTCCTTATTGTTGAAACAGCTAATCTCCGTTAGCTCCGAGCTAGCACCAGATGCTAACAACAACCCTGTAACTCTCTCAGTCTCTCTTTCTCTCTCTCTCGAATCGACAAGTGGCCTTTATTTATCATGATCAATCAAATAATCTACGAAACAATGACACCAGCCAGGCTCACCTTCATCTTTTGGGAACAGAAACATCGCCACTTCGGCAGACTTGACATTACTACAGCCAGCGGCAATGCATCGTTTCCCCTGTGTTTTTCATCCCTCTTTCTTCACTGTCGCCTCCATTGTCAGGTTTTCTCGATTGGCAATCACTTCCAGTCGACTCCGACACACTTTCCAGGAAAATACTAGCTCAAAAACGTTGAGAAATTCGACTTTGAAAAAGAGAAAAAACGAACGGTGGTGAATGTAAACAGTGCGGCGGCGTCCATCTCGTGACGTCACGCAGTAGATCGCAAGCCACGCCCACGAAGGCGAAGGTCGACTGCAGATTTCCCCGGAAAATTCAAAACTCGTCAAATTTGTTGCTATTCCAACATTTTTTGATATGGGTTCCAATGGACAATTTTGGTCATTACTATACGTATTAGCATAACAGATCATGCACAGGTGCACACTTCACAGGGCCTTTAATGGATAAGATCCCTGATGTTAAGGTGATCAGAATGTTTATATCCACTGTCTACAACATGTTATCAGGGACCCACAATCTATCTTTATGCAAGGGATAATGTGCAGCAAGGCGGTCTCTATGGGGAAAAGAACACCTGAATCTACATCCCTCAGCAGGTGGTACTTTAAGTATATGTTGATGATAATACTTTTCTACTTGTACTTGTAACATTTTGAATGCAGGACTTTTTATTGTAACCGAGTATTCCTACACTCCGGTACTTTTACTCAAGTACAAGATCTGAACTTCTCCTACCTCTGACAATAAATCCTGAGTGGTTACCAAAGAAAAACCCTGCTCTGAAGGTTATTTTCATTTTACAAATCCTGCACTCAGCTTTGCTTTCTCCAATACCATTGAAATGCAGCCAGATGCTGCTTTTTTAAAGTTTTCGCTCATTTCTTGACTTTTTCCGACGGGCTTGCATTTAAATCCGGCTCCCCGTCTCCAAGTCGCTCTGTGTAGCTGGCCTGTACCACTACACCTGCTGTCGTTGGAGCGTCTGCCCTCCACCCTTCTTTCACATAACGGTATGATCCTAGTGTGTCCTCGCATATGATTGGCCACATTGTGGCTCAGCAAAATAAAGTCCCGCCCCTGCCTGCATGGATTCACAGCAAGAGTTGCAGCGGCTTAAGATTCTGCTCTCCCCGACGGGAGTCTGCTCTTCTAGCGGCATCTCGCGATCGGTGTGTTGGAGACCTCTGAATTAAAGTATCAAGTCACCTCAAGTCAGAAGGCTCAAGTCCAAGTCAAGTCCCGAGTCATTGGTGTTCAAGTCCAAGTCTAGTCGCAAGTGTTTTGTGATTTTGTCAAGTCGAGTCCAAAGTCATCAAATTGGTGACTCGAGTCTGACTCGAGTCCAAGTGATGTGACTCGAGTCCACACCTCTGTTTCAGGACGTATTTTTTATTCATTTCTTCAGGAGCTTCAAGTCGTGAACTGTGTTGGTGTCTGTGCAGTTTACATTTGACCATGAATTCAAATTGAATCACACTGCACGGCTGCATGGGATTGTTATTCCTGAAGCACAGCTCAGACATGACCCACAGGTGAACAGACGTGTTCATCAAGACTCTCCGCTGAGTGATAATGAGAGAGGAAGGCTTTCTGAGGGAGCCTCAGAGCCGTCAGTAGGGCTGCTGTCTCTGCAGGAAGGAGCTCTGGCTGGTCCTGGATCAGCGTGTTGGCATGGTGCTCCGTATAGCTTTGTGAGAGTGGAACTCAAAATGTATTTAACAAGGTGGTGTGTGAGGGGAGCTGTTCGGATTCTACATGCTGAAACATCAGAATAAATATTCTAATGAGGTTACCTAAATGTAACCAGCATAAAACACACCTTTAAGAAGATAACAATGTTCACTGTTAATGGACATTTGCTCTGAGATGTGCTCGTTGAGTGTGAGATGAATCATTGAGGTCATAGTTAGTGTAAGTGATTCCGGACACTGCTCTGCCATGTTGTTCAGGTTGAATGGATGATGCCTGTGGAGTGCAGCTTCCAAACAGTGCCATCAATCAATCAATCAATCAATCAATCAATCAATCAATCAATCAATCAATGTTTATTTATATAGCCCAATATCACAAATGTTACATTTGTCTCAGTGGACTTCACAGTTTGTACAGAATATCAGTATGACAATACGACACCCTCTGTCCTTAGACCCTCACATCGTACAAGGAAAAACTCCAAAGGGGGGGCCTGACAGAAAAAGTTTGGGAACCACTGCCCTAGTAGGACAGTAGGGTCAGGGCCGCCCCTCCCTACAGGCCAATCACGCAGGCTGCATGGGGCCCCGCCTTGCGCAAGGGGCCCCGCCCAGAGGGCCTCAGCTGCTGTGCGCAGTTCTCCGCTCAGTTCTCCGCGCACCCCCCGCGAGAGTGAGAGGTGACAAGGGGAGCACGTCTGTAACCCGACACCGACATCTGACCAATCACGGCTTTGATACGGCCACTAGTGCAGGTGAAGAGATGTCGGTGAAAAGACAGTTTCAGTCCGAGAGAGAAAAAAACAAAACATGAAGAAACTAGAGCATCACTCGAAGGTGGGTTATTGTATGAGTCAAATGTATACAAAAGTCAAATTGCCAATTGCCATATTAAAACATCAGCTGCAATTCACGACATGAAGAAGGCAGTCTCTGCATAGCATATAGGCTAATGGAGATGCAGTTATTTCCAGCATTCTTTATTTACCATTCATTCAAGTATTTATCTGCTAATGTACAGGAGGAAGAGTGATAAACTGTTAAACTGATAAACTTAGCTGCGTTGGATGAGTGTGTGGGGGTGTCTTTCTAAATAAGAGGCTGCAGCAGAGAGAGACCTGGTTCTCGTCACATGAAGCTGCCAGCAGCTGCTCATGTTGCAGCATGTGCCTAGGTATAATGATGATGATGACAGTGTGTGTCTTTCATGAAGGCTGTAGGTGTCTCTTCTGAGCTTTGTAGAGCTGTGCAGGGTAGGAGCGGACGGCAGAGATGTGACTTCAGTTAACATTCAATAGGCAAAGCTGACACCAGATCTGTTCACACACCGCAGCGCTGTGATGTGTGTCGCTGCATCTGAGTGTGAGGAGCAGAAAGCCGCCCTGATGCTTTCTTTACAACACATCATTTGTTATGAAGTGCCGTTTTGTTATCAGAGGCAGATGTGCTACTGCTCCGAGTGTCTTTTTTTAATTTAAAAAGATAGACTAGTCGCACAATCACGGAAAAAAGCAGGTGTTTTCTCCGTTATGATTTTGAGTCACACATGTGTGTGTGTGTGTTTTACTGTGAAGACTGTGTGTGTGTGTGTGTGTGTGTGTGTGTGTGTGTGTGTGTGTGTGTGTGTGTGTGTGTGTGTGTGTGTGTGTGTGTGTGTGTGTGTGTGTGTGTGTGTGTGTGTGTGTGTGTGTGTGTGTGTGTGTGTGTGTGTGTGTGTGTGTGTGTGTGTGTGTGTGTGTGTGTGTTAAACTCTGATCATGCCAGCTGGACTCTGCCGTGGCTTTCCTCCAGATGCAGGGAACTTAAGTAGTACAAGAATCCCCCCCTTCCTCCCTCCTGCACATCTGGCCTCTCCAGATGTGGGTGAAAAACATGTAACCCCCCCCCAACACACACACACACACACACACACACACACACACACACACACACACACACACACACACACACACACACACACACACAGACTACACTGGGTTTATTTAGGGTTCTCAGTTTGCTCTCCTGTTTGTTTGGCTGATCAGAATATGTGTGATATATATAATTGAAGTGTAAGACTGTAAACAGGTGGTAATAGAGATCTGGCATTTTAGGGTGAAAGGCTTGGTCTCTTCTAACTCCCCATGTTTCTAATCTCTGCAGTGCAGATCCATTCTTTTCTGAAAATGGCAGCAAGTCTATGAATGATCTAAAATATCTGGATATGTGGCTCCTAGAAAGACATTTTGAATTCTTAAATGTAATTAGTTTTAAGTGCTGTGCTGTCAGATGTGTGATGTGGCTGACTGTAGTTCACTTGAGTTTATAATAATTGGCAATAGGCCATGTTTGAAAGTGAGAGTGTTTAACACGTGTTCCTTCATTCCCTCACAATTCCTCCCATGTGTTTGTGTTTGACAGTTGATTCTCCCACCTTCATCGTCATCATCGTGTGTTTAGGGTTGATAACACATTCTCCTTTATTTGAAAGGGGGGTGGAGGAGTCAGCAGACTTCTTGTGATGCAGCATATGACTGAGAGAGAAGCAGCAGGGGGGAGAGAAAGAGTGGGAGAGTAAGCAGAACATTAAAACGTAGGAAGTAAGAAAGCAAGAAAAATATATAAAAAAGTATAAAAGAGGAATGAAAACTGAAGAGAAAAATAAAGAGATTGATAGAGACGAGTGATGATCGAAAAGTATGGGAGAAAAACAGACAGAGAAACGAGGGGGTGTACCAACACTGTAAATAGTGTTTCATTCAAATAAATCCATCAATTAAATAAAGAATTGAATACGAATGAATTCATTAAAATTGCACTTTAATGTCCTACTTAAGATCTCAAATGTGAATGAATGAAAGAACATGACAAGAGGAAGAGGAGGGACGGGGGAGGCAGGAAGTGGCAGTGAGGCAGAGGGCGGGGAGGGTCTCCTCAGTGCTGAGGACAAACAGACACCACACGCTGCGGAGTCTGTATTTGATGCTCGTCAGCCCCGATACCTTCCTCCTTAGACCCAATCAGGACATTATGCTGAAGTTTAGCACCACCCCCCGCTGCAGGTGTGTGGCTGAGTGTGGTTGTGGTGTGATTTTTGAAATAGCGTGTGTGTTATGAAGCTGATGTGGTACTTCTATATGCTTTGGTTGGATTTGGATGTAGTTGTGGGGACTTTACGCTGTCTCTGTCTGACATTCTGTTTTCTGTCCCTACAGCCACAATGAGAGAAAGGTGACCTGTAAGCACCCGGTGTCCGGCGCCCCCTCCCAGGACAACTGCATCTTTGTGGTGAACGAACAGTAAGTCTCTCTGCTCTCAGACTCACCCTGCAGCATTGTATCACTCTGATCTGAGGCGTGTGGCGCAGTGGAATAATGCGTTGGTGTTGGGATCAGGGGAGCACAGGTTCAAACCCCACTGCAGTCAGCATGTCGTTGTCCCCAAAGTGCTCCTGTGTGCCCACAGTATTGAGTATGTAAGTCTCTTTGGATAAAAGCGTCTAACAAGTGACATGTCAAATGTAAAATCTGGGTACTGATTGGAAAGGTCACTGAAACACTTTCAGATGGAGTCCTTCATCTAACCTCTGTTGGGTTGATGAGTGGCAACAATAGAGTAGCATAAGTTACTGTGAGTGATCTCAAAGTGAATGCTCCCTTTATCACACTGCGAACTGAATACGAACACATTGTTTGGATATGAACTCTGAATGTGAGCAGCATCTTATTCAGTTTATTTTTTTTCCTGTGCTCTGCAGAGGTGTAAAGTAACTAAGTATATTTGCTTAAGTACAATTTTGAGACAGTTGTACTTTACTTGAGTATTTCAATGTTATGCTGTGTACTTTTACTCCACTACAGTTCAGAGGTACATGGTGTACTTCTACTCCGCTACATGTATGTAATACCTTTAGTTACTTCACAGATGTGGACGAATGATGTGAAATATAATCAAGTGTTCAATCAGATTTTAGTTCCACCTGGAGTAAATCCACAAGCTACCCCGCAGTATACAAAGTCATTCAAACTAGCTGCACCATCTTTGGGAACACTTTAATGATCAATCATTATAAAACATATCATATTATTCTGAAATTGACCAATCTGCACAATGACTACATTTACTGTCGCTACTTTAACTATATTTTGACGATCATACTTTTCTACTTTTACTTGAGGAACATTTTGAAGGCATGACTTTTACTGTAACAGAGTATTCCTACACTCTGGTACTTCTACTTTTACTACAGTACAAGATCTGAGTACTTCTCCCACCTCTGGTTCTGTTATTGAAAGAGTTGGCTGCCTCTCAGACCAGAAGTCAGACTATAAGGCAGGTTCTCCAGAGTTACAGCTGGTTATTGTGGTACTGTGTGAACACTCTGTGAACACACACTGCTACACAGCATGCAGCACGACTCTCTGTAAAGCAACTGTACATAATGAAAATGTATATATAGACACAACTGTTATTTAAGACTGAATACATTTCTGATGCTGATTTTTCCTTCTTGCAATGATGTAACACATGCATGATAAGCATCAGTAGGCATGAGGCAGTCCAGTGTTCAGATATGGCTTTAACTGATGGTGCTATGGGGGATCCTGCATCATCACCGTCTTAAAGCTCTTTATAATAGTAATATTCAGAAGCGTCCATGCAGCTGTGAGGAACAGAGCGTCAGTGTGCAGCAGGAGGGACGCCCACAGTGCAGCGGAGACACCACAGTCTGTCCCTCTCTCCCAGTCCTCAGTGTTTATGACACAGAATGGTCCAATCCGTTCTCAGTCCCACTTTCGATCCCATGCCTTCTCTCAGGGTCATAATAAACTAATTATCAACTTTTATTTTACCTGATTATTTGTCTCTCTGTCTGTCCGTCTGTCTGTCTGTGTGTGTCTGTCTGTCTGTCTGTCTGTCTGTCTGTCTGTCTGTCTGTCTGTCTGTCTGTCTGTCTGTCTGTCTGTCTGTCTGTCTGTCTGTCTGTCCTCTGTCTGTCTGTCTTTCTGTCTGTCCTCTGTCTGTATGTCTGTCCGTCCTCTGTCTGTCTGTCTGTCCTCAGTCTGTCTGTGTGTGTGTGTGTGTGTGTGTGTGTGTGGGTGGGGGTGGGGGTGTGTGTGTGTGTGTGGGTGGGGGTGTGTGTGTGTGTGTGTGTGTGTGTGTGTGTGTGTGTCTGTGTCTGTCTGTCTGTCTGTCTGCGTGTCTGTCTGTCCTCTGTCTGTCCTCTGTCTGTCTGTCTGTCTGTCCTCTGTCTGTCTGTCTGCGTGTCTGTCTTTCTGTCTGTCCTCTGTCTTTATGTGTGTGTGTGTGTGTGTCTGTCTGTCTGTCTGTCTGTCTGTCTGTCTGCGTGTCTGTCCTCTGTCTGTCTGTCTGTCGTCTGTCGTCTGTCTGTCCTCTGTCTGTCTGTCTGCGTCTCTGTCCTCTGTCTGTGTGTGTGTGTCTGTCTGTCTGTCTGTCTGTCTGTCTGTCTGTCTGTCCTCTGTCTGTCTGTCTGTCTGTCTGCGTGTCTGTCTGCGTGTCTTTCTGTCTGTCCTCTGTCTGTCCTCTGTCTGTCTGTCAGTCTGTCTGTCTGTCAGTCCTCAGTGTGTGTGTGTGTGTGTGTGTGTGTGTGTGTGTGTGTGTGTGTCTGTGTGTCTGTGTGTGTCTGTGTGTCTGTCTGTCTGTCTGAGAAAGACACGCACACATTCTCCATATCTTTCACACTCGCATTCAACTCCCCTTCCAATTATCTCCTCTGCCAAACAGCTCCTGTGTGTGGTTTGCATTTTTAATCGTGTTGAGCAGACAGAAGGTTTGTGATGCTGCTTGGGAAAGTTTCACCTGGCTCTGCCCAGCTGGCACATGTTGCATGACTATTACATGTATGGAACTGGATACCATGCCCCTGACTCTCCGGTTTCCTTTTCTCCGTGTTGTCTGATAGATTTTAACTCACTAATATCTTGTTCAGTTCATCTCCCTTATGTTTTGTTAATATCCCCCTGCTCCCCACATCTTAACAAGTTTATTGGAGGAGTTTTCAAAGACACTTGTGTGCCTCGGCTCTGACAGTTAGTCCTTGTCTTTGTCTCTCCCTGCTTCCTCAGTCCGTCTCCTCTCTTAATTATTAACACATTCCGCTCACATGTCTCCAGAGTCGGGTTGTACAAATAACAGAAAGATAAGAGCTCAGAATAACAAAAGAAAGTTCAAACAGACAGACGATAGAACATCTGAGAGAGAAGGGGATAAGAAGAGAAACAGGGGTATTGGCTAATGGGAGTCTCTGAATGATCAAAGCTGTTCTTGGGAACGCTGATGGAAAAAAGTAGGGCTTTAAATTAATAATCAGACGGCGGGAGGGAGGAACTGCTGGGTTGGTGTTTTGGACAAGAGGTTTAGTGTTTGACCAGAAACCCAGCCTGTTTTCAAATGGACACACTCCCTGCTCCACCTGCACACACACCTCTACGGTCCTCTCCTCTAGGGATGTTGGCATAATGATGGTGTTCACTCAGGTAACAGTACATGAACATGACCCCCATCAACCTGTTCGTTTGAAGCTGTAGGAGGAGTGTTGTTGTTACTTATATCTCACTTATAGATAATGTGATTTTAACTTTTGAGATTTGTTACCAAATGCCCTGCCAATATATGTGCTGTTTAGGAATGAATGCCTCTATAAGCCCCTGTACCACATATTTATATCATTTATGTTGGTTTGGTAACCATCAATGCATGATTTCGGACTCCGGATATTCGGTAGTAATTGTTGCAATATACGTTGGTCAGGGGGACATTATTTGTTGATGCACAGCTGGCCCGCGGGGACGACAGGAGCCGAGGGACCAGGCATGAGCGTCAGTTCTGAAGTTAGCACGGCTAGGATGTTGCATTGTATCTTGTGGAACATTACAAGTAAAGTACGTGAGAGTAAGATAGAGTGTGTCGTTATTAACAGTATAGTACACAACAGCGGCAGACTGGGACAAAAATTCAGCCCTGGAAACTGACCCAGTCCGGCCACATGAAATGCCAAGGGAGGGGGTGGCATCAGAAAAAAAAATACAGTACTATTAGTTGTTAGAAATCAGCTGTTTATTAGGCTGCAGTTTATGCAGTTCGAGGGATAATTCTCACCTAAAGAGGGAGGACACTCCTCAGATGTCTTAACAGTAAACACACAAACATACAACAGTAGCCTACTATTTGTTATTAGTTATTAGAAATCAGCTGTTTATTAGGCTGCATTTATGCAGTTCAAGTGATAATTCTCACCCACCTCTTGCTCTTTCCCTGCACTTCCAGCAGCTCAACTCTGTCCCTCATCATGAACGCAGGAGGCTGGCTGTATATCTGAACTCGCGCCCTCATCATTCTCTTCATCATCTTGCACTTGTTATAAGCTGCTGATGGTAGTGCTTGTAGCAGCGCTGCTGCCAAAAAGGTCTGTCAATTTGCGATATTTATATGCTTCACCTGCGAGTGACTTCACCTTTTTTCTCATGCCTTCTCCGCCCCACCTTTTTCTTTTCGTTTTCTTTGATTTTTATCCATGATTTTTCATTCTCCCTGGGTGTTTCTCAATGTCGAGTACGCTTGCTTGGTAGCGCATGTCTTCCGAGTCACACGGCCAAGAATCCTTCCTGGCATTCGGAAAACGAAGAGTGGAACATGTTAGCAAGTGTGCAGGTGTGCGTCACATGAGAGGCCCTGCCTTACATTTTCCGCCTGAGATTTGGGGAAATTGGTCCGTGCGCAAAGCATTGTGGGGATTTTAAGACCGCGGAGTCTACACATGTTCAGCCTCGAAATGTCTCCAAACGAAGTATGCCGGGCTCTGTAGAATTCCAAGAGTGTTTCTTAATGTCGAGTAAAGCTGCTCCAGAGCCACTATTTCAAGCATACTACGTCAGTGAGTGCCGCCGAAGTACTGTTCCAATGTCCAGCATACTTGGAATTCTACCACTTTCGATTGCATGAGATAGCCCAGCACCTTCATCACACATGTTGCCACTTATTTGTACCATTTTCAGGCGATTTGTAATCTGTTCTAGAGAAACGATAGGATTTTGGATATTTGTGGAGTTAGGCGGTCCGCGAGGGTTTTTTTATTGGTTAAGTGGTCCTTGGTATGAAAATGTTTGAGAAACACTGGTCTATGGGTACAGACCTATTTGGTTGTGTGGTTTTATTTTATTTATTATACAAATGATATACTATTATATTATCATTAGCCTACATTAGTTGAATAACATTGTCTCAAAATGACTGTTATAGTTTTATTGCAACAACTTCTGGTACAATTTGTTGTAGTTATTACTCACTTTGCCTTCACTCTTTCTCATTGTTTTTCCTTCTTAATGTCTTCATTTTTTGTTTCAAATTCACAATGTTATGTTTTTCATTCTCTTTCCCTCCTTTGTTCTGTTTCTAGCACAAATTATGGGAAGCTTGTCCACCCTGACACGCCCATAGAGGCTCTCAGCAGGTAACCCCCCCCACCCCCCCCATCAACCTACTGCTTCCCTATTGGCTTCCTGCTTTAATACAAGTTTGCTGGTGTCAGTGACTAACCCTGAGGGGGTGCATGCATAGTGTGTGTGTCCCTGTGTTCAGGGACCAGCCACCCTGACCAGTCACATGAGGAGACCAGTGTCAACATGAAATAACACACCACAGAGTTTTAAAAAGAATACAGATGATTGACCGGTCTTTAGGTCTATCGTTCACTCCCTAGTCAACAGGCAACAACTCATAAAACTGTAGACACTACTTTAACCATCTCGACCCAACTACAACTATTAAAGCAAATGTGATTAAGAAAATGCCAAACTCATAAACGTACTTGTCCAAGTCACCTAAAGAGAATAATGAGGTTCAATGCACCAATGATGCTTCCTCCTTATCGCTCCTGCGTTCTCTTGTAAATGGATGAAGGTCTATCCTGAGCTGGAGGACACCCTGTCATAATATAATAATAATAATACATTACATTTATATAGCGCTTTTCCTGGTGCTCAAAGTGCTTTACAAGCAAGTAAAAAAAGATAACAACAAAAGGAAAAAATAAGCTAGGTCATAAATCTTGAATCAGTATTGGAGCAGTCTCAGGGAGCCAGGTGTATTTATTTACAATATTACTCACTTATTTATTTACATGTTTAATGTTTGAGGGTACCCCGTTTGGTAAATCCATTCCTGGGAGAGGCGAGGGGGGGGTGTAGCAGACACAGACGTGATATTGATCTTCTCATGTGACTCTGTTACAAGGCAAATAACCAGGCTGATAACTTCAGTCAATTGTAACTTGGTGAGACCCTTACAAATTGAGAAGGACTAACACATTGATCCGAGGTGTCAGGATTGCCTCTCGCAGCTTTGTTTCCTGCTCCATTCATCTTCAGTCCAAGTCTGTCCCTGCTCTGCTAAGACTCACTTTATTTCAGACTCAGTGTGAATTGCTTGACGAGTGCTAATGCACAAATGATATTCTGTATGATCGATGTGAAGGCCAACCTCTGAATATGAACCTTGTGTGTGATTTAATAGCAAACTAAGGTTTTTTGTTGCCATCCAAACAAAAGTAAATTCCTCTTTCCTTCTGCAGTGTCAGACAGGTCCCCCCTCTCAGCGACAGGATGTGTCTCCTACTGCTGAAGCTTTACATGTCTCACGTGAACAGAGACTCCTTGATGATTCATAACATTAAAACAAGACAATGTCATTACTGAAAAACATATCATAAGATGTTCCCAGAGTGTCCCTTAGTACTGCTGTTATCTTTTATCAAACTATTTCACATAAGTGTTACTTACAGTATTTGATAGATGCTTATGCAAAACATTGAGCTTTTTGAAGGTTCTTTGTTTGTTTTATTTGACCATATCTGAGTAAGGATTCTGCCTGTTATCTTTTGGCTGGTGTTTAAATGTTCTTCTATGTGTTCTACTGTATATGTTACTACTGCAGTGATATGCCATCCTCCCATGCACTGTGCTGCACGCTTTTAGAGTTTTGATTCAATATAAAATCCAATCACTTCACCTTTAGATTTCTCGATTGATAGGCTAATGTCATTGAGGTCAACACTTCCTGCAGATATGAATATCAGAAGCCGCCCACATATGAAAGCATCATTATTTTCCTAACATTGCAGCCTTAACCTGAGAAATGAAGGTAAAGTTAGTCGGGGTTCTGCAGCAGTGTTTGTTAGATAGCATACTTTAACTTTGCTCAGTGCAGATCATCTCTGTTGTCATGTATGGGCTTTTTGAAGAATCAGATGCTAAAGAGCAGTGTTTGTGTTTTGTTCACTGAATTGACAGTTTATTTGAGTTTTTCTTCTGAAAAGACCTATTTGCGTGACAGTTGGGATTAGACTTTAACCTCAGCTCACACTATTCATTTGTAATTGATGTTGGCTAAAGTGTTATCATGTGATCTAACTGTGGAGCATAACGTGGCTGTATATTATGAGCATGGGGTCCTGACCCCTCGATCTGAACAACAAGGTGTATTAGATGGAAGACTCAAAGCTCAAAGCAGCAGTAGGCAGAAACATAGTTGGTACAAATCAGACCAAGGAACAATAAAACAAAATGTGATCAAAGGTTTGGTTCCAAATGTAGGGTTTTAAAAGATAATAACACTTGGTGCTACATTTAGTTTTCAATGCAAAGCTCTGGTCAGAAGCTGGTGTGGAGTCAATTCCACACAAAAACAGAAACAACCTGTTTGGCAAGAAATGAACAAACAATGGAAGTTTAAAGCAAAGTTTTGTTATTTAATAAAGTCATAAAGCATTTAACAGAGTGAATGTATTTCAGCTGAAAGGACAGAGACTTGCACTAGTAGATACTGTAGTACCAAGATCTGACAACATACAAACACTTTATACACTACAGAAGGAGGGAAGGGGAAGGTCCTCAGCAAGCGAATGCACAGATGGTTGAAACTTACATACATCTATGCAATATACATTACAGGAAAACATCTGGCCAGACGGTGGTTCATGTTCATTACAAACCAATGGTTGTAGAGATAGCCCTTTGTCTGTTCTAAGGAGGGGGGAATTAGAGGCTAGATGTGAATTCAAACCGTGGGAAAAAAACAGAGAATGAAGTTACAGTAATACTTATGATTAAATTCGATTTAATGATACATGTTTACAACAGCTGGAGTTCCACACGTTCCATATCCTGAGCTGACAACGCAGTCAATAAGATACCTACAGTCCCTGGATGAGGGCTTATTATTTGTCTGTTTCTAAACTAGTATATGTTGTAGCCGGGAACAGTCTGAAAGAAAGACAGAGGAAAAGAGAGAGTGGCTGTGTGATCGGTGTTTGACTGTTTAGTGTGTGTACGTCACCCTGCTTTGGATGTAGGACTCTTGTTTCTGGAGGCGAGTGAAAGCCTCCTCTGTCATTCACAGTCAATCAGCTGACAATTCACTGGACACGGACAGAGACACAGAGTGGCAAACATTTCAGAACATCCGCCCCTGGCAACAAAGGCTCGCTGTTTTCTAAAGGCGAAATGCCTTTGCTTACACACACACACACACACACACACACACACACACACACACACACACACACACACACACACACACACACACACACACACACACACACACACGTACACACACACACACACACACACACACACACACACTTGAGATTGTTGAATGTGCATGTTGCCATCCCAGCTGAAAGATATTTCTTAACCAGATGGCACTCAGAGAACGCAGACATTCGCCACCGCCGTTTCCATTAGTGACAAATAATTGGTGTGTTCGCTCCATGATTCAGATGCATTCTAAAATATAATGGTGGAGGTTATGAATAATTTCTGACTCTGAATTCTTGAGCGCTACTGTTTCAGTCAAGAAGGATTCCAGGATTCGGAGGTTTGAACAAACAGCAGCATTGGCAGAGATAAGGAGCTCCAAATACTGCTGGATCAGCTGCTGGAGCTTCCAGCTGGGTGTCGCACATCATATCTGTATTCTTTCCTCAGAAAGTAATTCAACTGATGGGTCATTTTTAGGCCGTTCCTTTTTGCTACATAGTGCAGCCTTCATGTTTGCCCTTCAAAATGTCCTCTTCAGTTATGAGACATGTTCTCTCCTGTCTCCTGTCCTTCAAAAGAGAATCTAATCAGAGCAGCACACCTGCTGTAGCTACTGCCACATGTCTTTAAATGACTATTATTCAGGGGCGGATTGGGGGGAAAAAGTGGTGCGGGGATTAATTGACAGAGAGGCCCACTTAATGCGCGGCATGTATCGGCCGGCCGGCGACGAAAGTATGTTACTTAACAAAAAACCCTATGCATTTTATGTTATTTTGGACAATTATTCATATAGTAATCACATTAGCTGAGCCCTTGAGTTGCCTAGAGCAAAATAGTTACAGCATATATTTAGTGATTTTAATGTTAACAGATCATTGATGCAATAACATTTGGACCCAATTTGCCTGACTTGACACATGGAATAAAACATGGACGTAGGAAGCATCCTCAATGTGGGTGAGACAATTTAACAGGTAGTGTGGGCAGGTGGTGGACCTCACAACCTCTAGGGGGGTCCGGGGGCAAGCTCGTCTGGGAAGATTTTTTTAAAATGTTGAAGTTAAATTCATCAATCTGGTGCACTTGGAGAGCAAAATTAGGGACTAAATCTATGGCAGTCAGTAGGGGCTAGGACTGTGAGCCGTAGGGTCGCCGGTTCAAGTCCCCGACCAGACCTACATTTGGAGTGTGGACTTCTACTTGGAGAGGTCCCGGTTCACCTCCTGTCCTGCCGTGGTGCCCTTGAGCAAGGTACCGGACATCCCCCTTCCCCCTTCACTCCCATTGCTCCCTGGGCGCTGTACAATAGCTGCCCACTGCTCCTAGTACTAGACTCCTGGTACTAGGATGGGTTAAAAGCAGAGAACACATTTCACTGTGTGTGCTGTGTGCTCTACATGTGTGACCATTAAAGAGGGTTTCATCCCTCCCAATTCTTCTTCTTCAACACCCATATAAAACAGAACTGTAAACAGATTTACTTTTTCTTTCAACATTTATTTGAACAGCATGTGGAGGTAAAAGTGACTGCACCCAAAACAATAAACCTGCTAGCTAAGTAGCCTAAAATCAGTAACAGAATGTGGGCAACACGTTCTTTTCCACAGCTGCGCGACCTCTGAGTCAGACGTCACTTCCCCCTTTTCTATCCTACGGGTACAGCCGTACAGCCACTCCCCCTGAACCCCATTTCCCAATCCAACGCCCCCCCCCCCCCCCCCCCTCCCCTATGCAAACCAGGGCTCGCTACAATACTGTATACTATACACAAACTATACAAAAACGCCTTTACGCTTTGGAGCTTGTTTATCCATCTGTAAGCAACTGCCAGCTAGGTCTCTCAGTCACTCACTCCTGATCGTTCACTGCGCAGTGACAGCTGCTACGGGCCTGATGTGTGAAATTGAAACTGATAGATAGAACAAAGGTAGCCTATCAAAACAGCCCAGCCCAGCCCAGTGGGCCACACCCCACTGGGCTGGGCTGGGCTGGGCTGGGCTGGGCTGGGCTGGGCTGGGCTGGGCTGGGCTGGGCTGGGCTGGGCTGGGCCGGAACACTTACAAATGTGGCCCACTAGGATTTAGGTAAGCAAAAAAAAAAAAAGGGAGTGGCCGGAACACTTACAAATGTGGGCCGGTAGGATTTAGGCAAAAAAAAAAGAATTATTTTTATTTATTTTTTAAATAAAAAAATGTGGCCCTCCGGCCCACACACAGCACCGGCCCGCCCCGGTATTCCCAATGGCCAGTCCGCCCCTGCTATTATTCATTAATGAAAGGTCTAATAAACCATAACTTCCATTCAATACTGCAGCTCCCTTATCTAATATAAATCTTTTGAATGTAACCCCCTTTAAGAGCTAAGTTCTACTTTTAACGAGTCTTAGTGAAGTGTGTGAGTATCCAGTGCCCTACACAGTCTATTTAAATACATGGCATTAAGTGCTCTGATATCCAGCACTGCAAAGAACATCTTTTAGTCCAAATATGCCATTGGATCTTTGAAACCCTCAGAATGAAAGTGTCTGCTTACTGTTTTAAGTTGTTCATCATACCAATAGCTTCACGGGACTACAAGCTGCTGAGTCGTCTGAAGTACAGCAGAGGAGAGGATCAGAGCTGTCAGAGTGGAGAGGGTCTGCAAATACAAACACATATTCTCTCAGCTCAAAAAACTATGTTGCTCGTTGCTTCTTTCTCCTTCTCACCCCCCAATCACCAGCAGCTGCCGTTGGCTATAACGTCTCGTAATCACGTACAGCTGCGGTCGTCTATGCCGCCAATTTCACACGGCTGGTTCAAATAAATGATATGATAGCACTAATAACAAAGGATTATAATATTCAAATATGCATTTAACATATGGCTCCTACAGTTGTGTCTGTTTTACATTTGTCATCTCACTCAAGAGAAGAACCGAACTGAGTTGAGAGATTTGTAAAATCGTTCTGGACCCTGGGAATTTAATATTGACAAAACAGTATTTGTTAATGGAGATGGATATCTTTATCTGACTGCTGGAAGAACTCACACACACACACACACACCACACACACACACACACACACACACACACACACACACACACACACACACAAGCTCAGTTTTTCAGCTAAAGTTAGATAGCTATTACTACACCCCCCTGCTGCCTAAATGTGTCGGCTGAATATTGATTAGTAATACCTCTGTTGGCAGGTGTATCAGTGTGTATCAGTGTGTATCAGTGTGGATCAGTGTGTATCAGTGTGGATCAGTGTGTATCAGTGTGTATCAGTGTGGATCAGTGTGTGCGTTAATATCACTTTGGTTTTCTAAGTCTACTTGAAATGTATTGCTGTCATTTTCCCCACTGAAAATGACAGCACACGACCACTAAAGCCACGGCCCCCTCTGAGCTCTAACTAGACCTGCTGCATGGTGTTCTTTTATAATCTGGAGGTCCAATGTGTGACTGACCCTCTCTCACTCTCTGTCTCCATGTCTCTCGCCCTGTGGCAGGCCGGCTGCTAAGGCGTCCTCAGATCAGGGCAGTGACCAGAAGGAGCGTCCCATGAGCACCATGAGCGAGGCCTCCAACTACACGGGGGAGTCCGACTACAGCACCTTCCCTGGCAGCCCGCCCACCCACGCCCCCAGCACCACCCTCAGCTCCACCTCGTCCACACGGGTCGGTCTCCATCAGGCCTTAAAGCTCTGCTGAGCAGTTTTACCACAGCTCTCCATCATGGCTAATGTAATATTACATTAGTCAAGCATCATCAGCAGACAAAGAGGGGTTATTAAAGAGGACAGCTTTTTTTTATTGCATTAACATATTTCTCTTTAGAAAGCTGTCACTAAAGAATATGGGATACATTTCCTCAGACACATCAGCATGGCTATCTCACTGAAACAATGAGAAGACAACTCTGATACTCAGCATGAAAAACCGCTCTGATAACATATGATTATGCAAAATAAGGAACTGTTTTTCTACATTCTTAGCCTACTTGTAAGAGAAGGAACGATTAAAAGGGAATGTTTCAGTGATTCTAAGCAACATTAGACTGCTGTGCCCCCCTCTCTTTCAGGGAATAGAGTGGGAGTATAGAGTAGGCTAACCCAGCTGTGTTAGCAGCTAGCGGATCATCTACACGGGGCACTGCGCTCAGATTACAGCCTGTCCCTTCATAAATGCCGAGTCAGTCTAACAGATAAACAGAACATTAACATGCATGGGTAGATCACAGCAGAGATTCTGCGGTTCAATTAATAAGTGATGCTTATACAAGGTTTCCCTTCTGCTCACACTGGCCAAAAGAAGAAGTTTCTCTGTGAGATCTTCCAGTTGTTGAATAGTTAAAATGTTTAAACATGGTGACTTTAACTAAAGCACAGGACAGGATGTGGATTGTCCCTTCCCTTACCATTTAAAGTCAGTTTGCTGTTATGTAAAAGATATTACAAATGTGCCTCAAAGGTATTTACATACAGGTGGCCTGACCCCTATTTTTAGACCACCCTGTTAAGTGGCCTTAACTGAGCCAACTCTGTGCTAGACTCTGTCTCTAGAGCTAAAGTCATGAGAAAAAACTGCCTCCAATAAATCACCACCAAACACTTTCACAATGTCACACTAACGAATACAGACTGTCAACATCTGGTCAATGGCTATAATGGTAATGTGATACTGTGTGTTTTCAATTTAGACTTTATCAAATAACCCCTTGCATTTGTCTTCCATTGTCTGAGTTAAAAAGAGTTGTGCTGCATTTCTTAGTAAGTGAGCCTTGCTGTGTGTAATGAGCTGAGCACATCTGCCTTGCTGATGTTGTTCACAGCAGAGAGTCAGTTGTTCAACAGAGCAGTCAGAGAAGATGATATTCTGGATTATGTTCTCTATCTCTGGAGTTCTATGCAATGTTCTTACTGTAGGAGATGCAAGATGGAGAATTAGAAGTTTCTTTTGGACAGCTCAATATACCGAATATGTACACATTCTCTACATGTATTACCCATTCATGTGTTTCAACAGCCCTCTAGGTCTTCCAAAAAAATCCACAACTTTGGAAAGAGGTCAAACTCCATCAAGAGGAACCCCAACGCCCCTGGGGTGAAGAGCAGCTGGCTTTACAAACAGGTGGAGCTTTTCTTTCAACATTATTGTTGGACTGTGCTGACAGATAGAAGACAGGGGGGGGGGGGGGGGGGGATGGTGGGGCAGCCAGTATAATGCAAGGTGCACACTGAACATGAATCACTGAGAACATGTAATAAACATTACATTTAATTTAGTTGACGCTTTTATCCAAAGCGACTTACAATTACCAATTAGAGGGACATTCTCCCTGGGGTAACTAAGGGCTAAGTGCCTTACTCAAGGGCACACTAGTGGTGGTGTTCCTGGTGGGATTTGAACTCACAACCTTCTGGGGCCGTATTCACAAAGCATTTTATCTTACCGCTAGGAGTGCTCCTAACTCGCGCTAAAACATTTTACGTAGGAGTTTTTTCTTAAAAGTTATTCACAAAGCCGCTGAGACCTACTCATACTAAGGATAAATCACTAAGAGTGAACTAAGAGTGACGCGCCGTTGCTATGGATGACGTCGATTCTCGTGCATGAGTTTAGAAGCGGTCAGTACGGTGATTGGTTGTTCAGAGTAGGCGGTCTCGGTGAAACTCATCCGCAACATCCCACAAACGAGCCCACTAAATCACCGAAAAACAAGGAAATAGCCTAGGCTAGAAATGTATTCCTATCATATAGTTATGGACAGTGCAGTTAGCAGAATACACGCATAATGACAAGTTTGTGCAGACCACGATAATGACGTTGTATATGCACGTTAAAGAGAGAGCAAACAATAAAAATACGTAAATTACATTAAATCGAGGAGGCAATTAAAAGCACCCTGCAAACTATTATATAATGAGCATATTTCCAGCACTTAAACACTTTCAATAACAGCCCATACCGCCGTTCAAGTCTCCCTATCATGATGAATGAAAACAATCTGCGTGTTGATGGAATGTACTTTCTTTCTATTGACGAACACGTCCTCATCTTTTGATGGCGCAATTATTTTTATGTGCGTCCCGTCAATAGCACCGACCACACCGGGCATACCTGCATTGCCATGAAGTTGGCTTTGATCATGTGTAGTTGTTGATTGTCCAAAGGAAACCGGATAAACTGTTGGATGATATGTGGTCTAGAGAGCGCGTTGATGGTTTGGTTTATGGCACAGCTGACTGATGGTTGCGATATTCCTAAATCGTCGGCATTGCAAAGTTGCATTTTCCCTGTTGCTAAATATCGTAGTGTTGCCAAACATTTTATTTCTAATCGGGTTATTCCTGTTAGTCGGGGATGTTATTGCATCCCGCACTAATTCCACAACAAGTTTGATACCCTCACGATTTAGCCTATATCTCTTGATCAATTCACAGTCTTCCATTATCTCCAAAACATTTCGTCTCTCAGCCATTTTCAGATTCTTTGTGAATAGGTCTTACTGAGTTAGGAGTCCTCTCGAGGACTTTTAAGCTCTCCCAGACTTAGGTGCTACTTTTAGCCCTAAGATCCTTTGTGAATACGGCCCCTGATCTCTAGCCTACCTCACTATCCCTTAGACCACCACTATCCCTTTAAACATTTGAAGAAATGCACTTCAGTTCATTTCAGTGTTTCCCATAGTGAGGTGGGCTGATGATCGGAAGGTTGCAAGTTCAAATCCTGCCTTGAACACCACTTGCCCTTGAGTAAGGCACTTAGCCCTCGGTTACTCCAGGGAGAATGTCCTTGTAATTGGTCATTGTAAGTCTGCTAAATGCCTAAATTGTAAATTATATTTTTGGGAGAATAAACCCCACAGATCCTCAACTCCGGTGTGTTTCACTCATTAACAACGCAACACAGAGCAACAAGAACGTTGTCTACAGTAGCCATGAACTTGCATGTATTATCTTATTTGAGGTGGGGTGGATGCGTGGACCACCCGAATAGGTTAAGGGGCCTTTGGCTTTTTTTTTTTTTTGCGGTGTCCCCACAAATAGAATCAAATTCTGTGGGAAACACTGCATTTACTATTACTATATTGCCTTCTTTTCTTGGAACTCTATTATTCATTCAGGCCATCCTTTGCCAACCAAAGGTTCCATTAATCGTTTTATAATATATGTGTTCTTATACTATTTTTTAAATGTATTTATTAAAGTTCCATAAGAGTGTTTTGAACTCTTATTAATCTTTTCCCCATTATTAGTGCTGTAATACTTGATACTTTTGAACTGTGTGTTTTTGCCGGTGTACACACCACACAGCTGCTGGTTTCCATTATTTTAACGGAAGAATAAAACCCAGTTTCATGGGATCTGAAACACACTTGCAATGTGTTACAAGCGACAAAGAGATTTGAAACAGTACTGTAAAGAAAATATATAATATAACGTAGTATTCATTTCTTTAAAGGGAACCTATCATGCAAAATGCACTTTTTGATGCACTTCTTTATACATAAATATGTGTCCCCCGTGTGTCAGGAGACTCACAAAGTGTCAGAAAGCAAAACCCTCTCTCTTTCCTCCGTACCCAAATCTCTAAAAACGGGGGGAAAACGGAGCTGATCCAGATTTGCCATCCGCTATGACGTCATATCGGATGGTGGACCCACTGCCCTATCAGAAACGTCGCTATCAGAAACAATGCCTGACGTGTTTTGGACGTAATATGGTCTTTGTTTACATTAGCAAGCATCGCTAACACTCAGAACTAACCTGTACTGGAGAGAGTATGTGTAAAGAAGCAGGATATAAAAAGGAACTCAACTTGTGGTAACCCTGAGAGAGAGAAAGCACTTGAGCTCCATACTGTTTCAGAAATAATCCGTGATGTGGTTTTGAACATGATATAGCGTGTCATCACCGCAGCATTTTAGACAGTAGCTGCCAGGACCCGCATGAGCAGGCATAAGCTCCGCCCCCTCTTTTTTCTCCAATTTCTTTTTTTTGTTTAAAGCTTTACCCCAAATCAGCACTTTAGTAACAGGGCTGAAACGGAGGGAGATCTGTTTGGTATTTTGAGCAAAACACTTCATAGACATGTTTTTTATATATTTGTATACATCTGAGACCTATGCTATTGCCTAAAAGTAGCATGAAGGTGACCTTTAAGATTATGCATGTTTTTGTTGTGTCCGTTTTGGTTGGTTTAAACTCTGAACAGAAATCCATGAAAGAATGGTTGAGAAAACAAAGAAACAAATCTAAAAACCATGGCCGCTGAGATTGCTTAACATTCATGTAAAATGTATGAATCGGTGGTGCGCACTGGCCCACTTTGAGATCCTCTTTTTAATTAATTAACAGAAAATACAGTTTTACAACTTTCATCTTCAACTAAAGTCAGTGACATCCTCCTGTTCCCTGGATATGTTATGTGGTTTGGTGACAGCCAGTGACAGCCAATTTAACTGTACTAAGTCTTATATCATACAGTACTTCACTAGTGGAACCATGCAGCATAAATAACCCCTGCTTCAGGTTGAAGGAAAGTAAATGACATGGCAGACTGTAGTATGAGTTGGTCCTGGGATGGCAGACTGTAGTGTGAGTTGGTCCTGGGATGGCAGACTGTATGAGTTGGTCCTGGGATGGCAGACTGTAGTGTGAGTTGGTCCTGGGATGGCAGACTGTAATGTGAATTGGTCCTGGGATGGCAGACTGTAATGTGAATTGGTCCTGGGATGGCAGACTGTAATGTGAATTGGTCCTGGGATGGCAGACTGTAGTGTGAGTTGGTCCTGGGATGGCAGACTGTAATGTGAATTGGTCCTGGGATGGCAGACTGTAGTGTGAGTTGGTCCTGGGATGGCAGACTGTAATGTGAATTGGTCCTGGGATGGCAGACTGTAGTGTGAGTTGGTCCTGGGATGGCAGCTGCAGACAGAGACCTTCACAGCTGTGCTTTGGGGTCCAGCTGGAGTCCCTGTCAGTAACATCTGGCCCCTGAGCTTCTGCTCACTGTGCTCACATTCAGACCAAAATCAATTGACCTCACAGCAACACGGCTCTCTCCTCCACACAGACCTGTCAGCCAAAGTGCCCCCCCGCAGAAGAAATGTCATCAGTGTTTACCCACTGCTCCTTACCTCAGGGTCTGTGGCCCAATGCGTCACTTTGCTAACAGTGAGCGAATGGCTAGAAAAATGTGGTATTGTCACTGCAGTCATTATGGCACCAGGGTGGTGAAAAAAGAGCACCACACAGAGACCTGTCAGAATGTTATGAACAGATAAAACAGAGCCATTAGTCTCAGCGGGGGGGAGAGCTGGGTAATGGAGAAATAGAAGGAGGCAGAGGGAGTGTGTGTGTGTGTGTGTGTGTGTGTGTGTGTGTGTGTGTGTGTGTGTGTGTGTGTGTGTGTGTGTGTGTGTGTGTGTGTGTGTGTGTGTGTGTGTGTGTGTGTGTGTGTGTGTGTGTGTGTGTGTGTGTGTGTGTGTGTGTGTGTGTGTGTGTGTGTGTGTGTGTGTGTGTGTGTGTGTGTGTGTGTGTGTGTGTGTGTGTGTGTGTGTGCGTGCGTGCGTGCGTGCGTGCGTGCGTGCGTGCGTGCGTGCGTGCGCGAGAGAGAGGCTGGCTGTCTTGATGACTTCTCTGTGACCTCTGACCCCTGCAGGACAGCACAGGCATGAAGCTGTGGAAGAAGAGGTGGTTCGTTCTGTGTGACATGTGCCTCTTCTACTACCGCGGTAAGGACACACACACACACACACACACACACACACACACACACACACACACACACACACACACACACACACACACAGACACACACGTGTTATGAAGGCTCTCAATTTAAATGGGTTCATTGTCAAATCCAAAGCAAGTTGTCCATGTTTTGTTTGAGTGTAATTTAATAAGGCACATACAGTGTGGATAAAAAAGTATTTAGTCAGCCACCAATTGTGCAAGTTCTCCCACTTAAAAAGATGAAAGAGGCCTGTAATTTTCATCCTAGGTATACCTCCACTATGAGAGACAAAACTGAGAAAGAAAGTCCAGAAAATCACATTGTCTGATTTTTAAAGAATTTATTTGCAAATTCCTCGGTAAAATAAGTATTTGGTCACCTACAAACAAACAAGATTTCTGGCTCTCACAGACCTGTAACTTCTTCTTTAAGAGCCTCCTCTGTCCTCCACTTGTTAACTGTATTAATGGCACCTGTTTGAACTCGTTATCAGTATAAAAGACACCTGTCCACAACCTCAAACAGTCACACTCCAAACTTCACTATGGCCAAGACCAAAGAGCTGTCAAAGGACACCAGAAACAAAATTGTAGACCTGCACCAGGCTGGGAAGACGGTGAGCAAAAATCCCAGAACCACACAGGGGGACCTAGTCAATGACCTGCAGAGAGCTGGGACCAAAGTAACAAAGGCTACCATCAGTAACACACTATGCCGCCAGGGACTCAAATCCTGCAGTGCCAGACGTGTCCCCCTGCTTAAGCCAGTACATGTCCAGGCCCGTCTGAAGTTTGCTAGAGAGCATTTACATGATCCAGAAGAGGATTGGGAGAATGTCTTATGGTCAGATGAAACCAAAATATAACTTTTTGGTAAAAACTCAACTAGACGTGTTTGGAGGAGAAAGAATGCTGAGTTGCATCCAAAGAACACCTTACCTACTGTGAAACATGGGGGTGGAAACATCATGCTTTGGGGCTGTTTTTCTGCAAAGGGACCAGGACGACTGATCCGTGTAAAGGAAAGAATGAATGGGGCCATGTATCGTGAGATTTTGAGTGACAAACTCCTTCCATCAGCAAGGGCATTGAAGATGAAACGTGGCTGGGTCTTTCAGCATGACAATGATCCCAAACACAACACCCGGGCAACGAAAGAGTGGCTTCGTAAGAAGCATTTCAAGGTCCTGGAGTGGCCTAGCTAGTCTCCAGATCTCAACCCCATAGAAAATCTTTGGAGGGAGTTGAAAGTCCGTGTTGCCCCGCGACAGCCCGAAAACATCACTGCTCTAGAGGAGATCTGCATGGAGGAATGGGCCAAAATACCAGCAACAGTGTGTGAAAACCTTGTGAAGACTTACAGAAAACGTTTGACCTCTGTCATTGCCAATAAAGTGTATATAACAAAGTATTGAGATGAACTTTTGTTATTGACCAAATGCTTATTTTCCACCATAATTTGCAAATACATTCTTTAAAAATCAGACAATGGGATTTTCTGGATTTTTTTCTCATAGTTGAGGTATACCTAGGATGAAAATTATAGGCCTCTCTCATCTTTTTAAGTGGGAGAACTTGCACAATTGTTGGCTGACTAAATACTTTTTTGCCCCACTGTATATTTAAAGGATCATAAAACTCAAGACCTTCTCATTGTAAACTCTTTATGACATGATAAACTAAGAGACAATAGAGAATAAATAGGTAGGAAAACTTCATTAATTCAGATTAAGGATTAACTGTCTGTATTCAAACTGACAGATGGGATCTGCCCCAGTTGTTTGGTCCGTTCATATGCTGCAGTCATCACATCCTGCATGTGCTTCACAGAAATACATTATGCAAACCTGGAGAATCGTCAGTGGCATTTAGGGATGGGTGTCGAGAAACGGTTCTAAATTCTTACTGAACTGCTCAGTACTGAAATACCTATAAGCAGCTGGACAAACGGAGCTGCTCACACATGTAACACAACATTTGTGTTACATTACAGTTCTGAATGTTGGGTTTCATGTCTCTGAATCATTCTGTGATACTGACAGAGTAGACCAGCAACCTGAAACCATTGCATGAAACCTGAATCAGTGCAGCGTGTTGGCCTGCTTTAACAAAGTGGCTGCTAATGTTAGCATGACACAGTGCAGCGTCCCGTGTCCGACAAGGAAAAATAAGGCGGAAACCGACAGAGGAGATTATCAGAGCTTTCCTACAGAGGAGTGCAATTCCTTTAGATTTGTTCGGTAGCCAATAGTGAAAAATAACTGTTATTGAATCCTATTCATTCTAATATCTTCATCTTAACACCAAATCATTGGGAGTAAATGGTTAAGGATTTTTTTCAAGTTAATGTTAGTGCTCTTAGACATCTTGTGGAAAAATGCTGTCCATCCCTCCTGCACACCTTATGCACACAGATGGAGAGAGAGCAACAACTTGTGATCACATCGTCACACTTGCTGTTTGTTTTCATTGTCACCAAAACATTATTTAAACCAGCAAAACCTATTTTAAAAATGTCAATTTTTCAAATATATATACAAATAACAAAATAGTTGACATCATTCCTTTTATGAAGGATTGAATAATGATAAAATCAATGGCAAACCGTCAGGGCCTTCAAGGTATTCAGGGAATACCCTGAAATACTCAGATAAAACAAACAAAAAATCGATTTAATTATATAAATAAAATGTATATAAAATGAATAAATGAGAATCGTATCTGTGTTGTTGATCTGTGATATTACAGTGTTACGTTGATTTGTTTGTCCTTCTCGGACCATGCACTACGCATTTCAGTGGTTTTGTGTTAGAAAAGAAAGCAACCAATCAGATCTTGTTCTGGGTCTCTGGGTAGAATATCCTTCAACCAAGGTATTCGACATCCTTGATAGAATGCCCTGGCTGTTGCACTGAATGAGAGCGTACGTTTGGACTGACAGTTTAATCAACCAATCATATACTGATTTGTAGCCAATGGGCGTATTCTTTCAGAGTTCCCCTCGGTTGCAGGGTATTCTAGAAGGCCCGCTAGTTAACTGGCTCGAGACAGAGGATCTAGATCAGGGGTGGCCAACCCGTGGCTCTCGAGCCGCATGCGGCTCTTTGCCTAGTTTCATGCGGCTCTTCAGTTCATATCGAATTTTGTGAGTTTGGGGGAGAGACACTGACTCCTGACTAGTGTTGCACGGTGTACCGATACTTGAAAGCCATACCGCGATACCCTGCCGTTAAAACCTATCGTTGATTAAACATTATCCAGTGTTTCCCCTACCATTGTCTTGGAGGGGCGCTGCGCTCCGCCAACTGAGCCCCGCGCCCCCCCTGAAATTCAAGGTGTTTAAATAATATATCATTTCTTTTTTTTTTATATATATATATATATATATAGAACCAAATTGCAAATAATCTATAACTACAATACTGTCACTTTTCACATTGAACATGTGCTCTTTTATTAAATAAACTAAACGCTTTCATTTGAAGTTGTGAGTTTAGTGTTTTTGACCCTAAGAAACACTTATGCATTAATCAATAACAATAATCCACAGCTCCTTTTTCTGCTTCAGAGGATTTTAAAAATATATATCCCAATGCCACAAAAATGCGTCAGTAACGTGGTTGAAATCTTGTCTCCAGAAAACAAAAAACTGAAACGAGCGGTATCAGTGACTGTGTGTTTGATGTGGCTCTTTGCAGTAACATAGACAAAATGTGGCTCTTAACCTCTGAATGGTTGGCCACCCCTGATCTAGATGAATGCGATGAAGCAATTCATGCCGTTTTATTGTTTTTAACGTTGAAATGAGAAGTGCAACAGGTGAAGATGAAGTTGTTGCGGAATTGTTGTGAGTACCCTTTTCAAGACGACAATTCAGCGACGGACATTATAACGCCGGGGGGGGGTGTATGTCTACAGAAGGTCCAGTTGTGATAGACACGGTTCGCCACTGGATACAATACACATCGGCTGATCAAATATCTGCTATGCATGATTCTGAAGGACCTCCCATTAAGATTCTTCCCTAAACAGGGAGGATGAATGGGTGTGGTTAATCGTGCTCCCACCCTTGAAGAGGTTTGGTGAACATTCTGCTGGTGGTGTGGCAGCAGATGTCATGTCCAGCCCTCTAAATTTATCTGTGGATCAGCAGCAGTGGATCAGGGGTCAGCAGGTTAAGTGTCATTGCCAGTTCAAATGAGTCAACCTTGCTTTCGCTCACTTTTGCAAATCCAAAGATGCAGAACCACTTATTTAGAACATTACATTTACAAAAGCTCCTCTGCTGAGTCTCCTACACCCTAGAGAGAGATTTTCCCATCTCCAAAAATGGACAAATTAGCTGCAATCAGCTGCTGCTTTCATGACAAACCCAAGGGAAAATGGGATGTTTATTGGCTTAGCCAAGCAGAGCTGAGAGGAGAGGCGTTCTCGGGAAGGACAAGGACCAACTCGACTTTTCCATTATAAGTCCCTTTCTTTCTTTCTCCTGCTCTATCAGGCTCTTCTAACTATCTCCTGTCACTCAGGTTGGGCTATGTTTGCAGAATCAAGAGATGTTTTACCCAATTGTTTTTTTATGAGCCTGACAGGACTTTAGATCAAAGACGAATAAAAAGTGCATTAACATGTCACGTCATTTAAATGTGTCCAACTTGATCTGCTGTAGCTCAGGAGGAAGAGTGAGTCATCCTCTCATCAAGACTCCTCATGTGGAGGTGTCCAACACACTGCTCCAGATGTGCTGGCCAGTGCTTTGTTTGGTACCCTGGCTGCTGTGTGAATGAGTACATTCAAAAGCACTGTCCATTAAGGAATCAAAACTGGTGCACTGTGTGCATATAAATGTAGAACATTTATTAGTTAATGTCTCGTTTCAAACCATGTTGTTTGTTATACAGGACAAGAGTTACATAAGATGTGCAATCATTACATTTTACAGCTGTTTTTTGTTATGTACATAAAAGAGTTATAACAATACAATACAACAAAACTGTAAGAAGACAACAAGATAAAGTGGGATGGACATCACATTAAGAGGACTTTTAAAGGCAAAATGGTATATGGAATTTATTATCTGTCTTTTGATGACAAAAAGAAAAACGTAATTTGGTAATCTGGCTGTAAGAGACCGTAATTGATCATAATTATCAGTTTTTATAACTTTTTTTAATCAAAGTATGTTTAACCTTACCTGGAAAGTGAAAATGGGAAAAAGCGTCTCCCACACAGTGGATACCTACATCCCCTGCATGGCAGCCCACTCCCTCTCTTTCTCGGCTGTTTCCTGTGTGTGTTCTGTACAGTCTCAATAATTCAGCAGCCCTGCAGGTTCTCCCAGCAGCAGAGTGTGTGTGTATGCATTGTGCTTCACTGTGAGCCTGGGAGCTCACATCACAGCACACAGAGGCCATAGCACAACCACATCATTACCATCCTAACAGAATGGGTGTGTGTGTGTGTGTGTGTGTGTGTGTGTGTGTGTGTGTGTGTGTGTGTGTGTGTGTGTGTGTGTGTGTGTGTGTGTGTGTGTGTGTGTGTGTGTGTGTGTGTGTGTGTGTGTGTGTGTGTGTGTGTGTGTGTGTGTGTGTGTGTGTGTGTGTGTGTGTGTGTGTGTGACTCGCCATTTTTGTATATTAACAATAGCTAAAGTTGTAGCTGAGCAGGTTCTAGGAGGTGAAATCCAACCACTGGTTGCTTCTGGTGAATTGTAACAAAGCTGATCTTTTTATAAAGCCAAGCTACCATTACTAGTGATGTCAATCTTTACTTGACCAAATTTATTTTTAATAATCACAATAATAGTCATACCTAATAACTAGCTATTTTCTTTGTATTCAAAGTCACTTTCACAAACAAATATGCAGGAGAAAGACAGGTGTATATAAGCACGTTTTCCAGAGCTGCGTCTTGAGGGCTTGTTTGCCGAATGGTAGGCTGGTTGACTGTCTGTCTGTTGACCTATAATGGTCATCTAGTGTCATCTCTAGGTGGATTGAAAGATAACAAACATATCGACCTCAGAACTCTGCTCATTCAGCTCCACTGGTATATCTAGGAAACCCCACGCTCTGATTGGCTATCGATTTGATCTTTGATTTACCGGTCCAACACCTTACTTATTCTACAGCCTTGGTTCTGATAAATCCTTATTGAGTGTATGTCTGCAGTTAGTTTAGTGTAGGTTATTGCAGCTTTAAAACCAAATGTTCTCTGATTTCTTGACAAGCTTCTATTCTTCTTTTTTCTCTGGTGCAGATGACAAAGAGGATAGCATTCTGGGAAGTATCCTGCTGCCAAGCTTCCACGTGTCCATGTTGTCGGTGGATGATCACATCAGCAGGAAATACGCCTTCAAGGTAAAACACAAGCCAAACAGGGTTAATCAGTGATGATGATGATGATGATGATGATGATGATGATGATGATGATGATGATGATGATGATGATTATGTTTTTAATCTCAATGTGACTTCCTAGTTAAGTGAAGGCAATATCTGATATATACATTTTTGTTTCCATAATCAAGGTTTACTTCTGGTTTTCAGAAACCTTTACTACAGATATTGTTTTAGAGGGAGAGTTCTTGCAGTTTGGAAATCGATGTATGTGACTCGTAGCAAGGAGTCAGCTCTTACGGCTTTAAAAGTGAAAGAAATACATATAAAGAGACCTGGGGTGTGTTGTCCGGCCAGGTGGGAAAACCCAAAGTCCATACCGCCACACTGGATGGTGGAGAAAAAAAGCCAACCTATAACGATAGGCTAGGCACATTGTTGTTTAACATGGGGATGGAATGCCTTTTCAGACAATCATAGTGATGCATTTAGTTGTTCAGATAAAAATTCATGGCACACTTTCCAAAATGTTTCTTTAAGGTGGAAATAACCAACAACCCCTTCTCTCCCTATTTATAAAGGAAATCCTAAGAGTAAGGATTTGGAGTCCCTGTTCAGGCCTCATCAGTAGACACACACAGCACACACACAGCACACACACAGCACACACACAGCAAACACACACAGCGCACACACAGCACACACACAGCACACACACAGCACACACACAGCACACATACAGCACACACACAGCACACAGCACACAGCATACAGCACACAGCACACAGCACACAGCACACAGCACACAGCACACAGCACACAGCACACAGCACACAGCACACACACAGCACACAGCACACACACAGCACACACAGCACACACACAGCACCATCTCCTCTCTGTGCAGTCTACCTCTGCCAGGTAACACACAGGAGTCTTGTGTTGAAAGGTGCTATATAAATAAACTTGCCTTGCCTTGCCTTAAGACTCTCACACTAAAGGCCCGGACACACCAAGCCGATTTCGGCCGTCGATAGATGTCTGGCCGTCGATGAGCGTCCTGTCGCCCTACTCAGATTGGTGTGTCCCGCACCGCAGGGCCGTATCCAGGATTTCTTTAATACCGAGGTCCAAATATGTTAGGGGGGTTCGGGGGACACCCCCCGAGATTTTTGGGATTTTCATGATCTAGTTAGGTGCTTTTTAAGTCCTGTGGGCGGTCACACATTGGATAATATATTGATTTCAAACCATGTCAGTGGGCTGACAATGTCAGCATCAATTATTTTTGAAAGTGTAATACATAAGAATAAGCTGATTGTTACTATTAATGATCTGAACATGCAGAAGAGGCTAAAATGATCACAAAACAATGTCAACATTCATTTTCCATGTCTCTCTCCTTTCCATAACCTGCACCCTCTCTTCCATCTTCTTTAGTCTCTCTGTCTTCTTCCTGTTCACTACTCTCTCTGTCCTCTACTCTTTCTCTTTGTCCAATCTCTCCCTCTTTGTTCACTTTTTGCTCCTCCTCACTTGTCGCTCCTGCCAGTGAATTAAAAGCAATTCAGCAATTTAGTTCATTTCACTTGATGTTTGCATCCTTTTTGTCATTTAAATCTGTTTTGTTTGATTCTCAAAAGAGAAAAAAGATGTAAGCAAATTGTGTTTTATACAATTGTATGTTATTATGACATCATAACTGCAATAGATGTATGTTGTTTTACAGTTATGCCTATTGTAAATTAAGATTATATCTATATATATATATATATATATAGATAGATAGATGGATAGATGGGGTTATTAAGCCTACATTCTTTTGTGTGACTGTACCTGCAGTTCCTCCCTGACTTCCATCACTTTCTCTCTCTCTCTTTCTCTCTGCCTGTCCTGTCTCTTCCTTACCAAAGCTGAACTTCGACTGACGTAGTCTAGGCCTGTCACGATAATTAATTGTGTTGGACGATACATTTTTCTGGAAATTATTGCGATAAACGATAATATTGTCGGCGCCGTTTTAAGACCATTTTAGACATAATGATAATATATAATAATAATTCAAGTACATCCTTTCAAACATAACTTTTTATTGAACATTCAACATTGCAAATGAAATGTGAAATAATATTAAAATATATAAATTATATATAATAAATAAAACAAATTAATTAAATTATAATAAATTAATTAAATCACACACAACCAAAACAATAAATTAAATAGAGTCAGGCTGGAAAACAGAGCTCTCTCTCTCTGATATATATATATAAATAAATAAATAAATAAATAAATATGAGCACACATTATCTCACAAGCAAAAAAAACCTCCTTAAAACAAGTCAAGTGTACAGTTCACTGTCAAAGACCCAGATTCCTCAACAGGCCATATCCAAATCTGTTTTTCTAAGTTTTCGAGCAAGGAACACCAACATGTTTGCATTGTCGGGCGGGGGCTCTCCATCTCCAGCTGCCGTGTTTGCTCCCAGCTGGGAAAACGGAATGGGGTGGTTGTGTTTTAGGTGGTTTAAAATGCGTGGTATTGCCTGCTTTTGTCGCTACCTTTTTTAAACCAATGCGACACACCGCCCGGCTCATTCAAGTCCGTAGGTTCGCCTCGTTGATTTGGTTTGAATCCAAAATACTGCCACACCGGAGAATCGAGATGTGTAGTTAGGTTTTGTAACCAATTCCATTTCACTTTAAATTCCCCGCGAGTAAGTCACACGTTGTCTCCCGCTTGTCGCTATATTATTAATTTGGCTGCTACGCTGCTGCACGTGCACGCGGAGTGTCCTGACCTGGCTGTGTGTCAGCCCCGCCCCTCACAGCGCGCCTGGCAGCCACAGCGCTCCAGGCTAAAATGCTGTTCACATCTTTATGTAAACGGCAATTTATCGAGCTCAGAAAAGTTATCGAGTCCATTTTTATTTATCGTACGATAAGTCAATTTATCGATTATCGCGACAGGCCTAACGTAGTCTTTTCATTATATCTGAGTCAGTGTAAAAAGAAAACAATACAATGTTATATCTCCATTGTTTTACTCAAATTGAAATGAAAGAAAAGCGTTACAACATTTGTTAAAAGGTAATCCTTCTGACATTGGATGAATCTAATTAACTGTAGCTCTCTAGCTAGTTTATTAACGCAATTTAAACCAAAGTATAGCCTATAGCTGCAATATAAGTTAGTGTGCATGTTGTCGGACGTCCACTGACTAACATAGAGCGTTCAGACAGGATCTGCTGGTCATATGATGTCCTGATGAACAGAAACACAAGCAGCCCGCTGGACTCAGATCTCTAGATACCTCATCACTCCTCGCTGCTCCGGTACAAGTCCGGGCTGCGGTAGTTTGTTGATGTATGTCGTCTTCTTCTTTTTGCTTTAATCAAGGCTACGTAATTATGCAGCGCCCCCATCGGCAGTAAATGGAAGTACAACAAAGAACCCCGTTTAGTGTAATTATTTCACAAGTTTTGTATACACAGCTCGAAAAATATTACCGAGGTCCGGACCTCGGTGACCTCAATGGTAGATACGGCCATGCCACACCATTGTGTCTTTTCGGCCGTGCCGACACCTTCCGCTGCCGATTCACCTTGTTGAATCGGTAGGCTGTCGGCAAAAGAAATCACTCTGATTGACTGTTCAGCTTAGCGAATCAGTGCATGAGAAGTGAAACAGAAGTGAAGAAGGCACACACAGACGGCTATTATTTTTCATTTTCCAGTACCACACTAAACATGTTTTCGATTATAAGTCGTTATGTGAAACAGTCTGTGATGGACGAGAGTGAAAATGGAACGCACGCTATTTATTGTTTGTATATCATGCAGTCTGTCTTCTGGTTGCCTCTTTTGAATGACGAATACACACTACCGCCGCCTGCTGGTAAGGAGAGTTATTGCCACTCACGCATGCGCAGTGCGTACGTGCTACTTGGCCGTCGGCTGAAGTCTTTGCTGTGTGTTCCAGTGAGAATTTTTGGCCAAGACGTAAGCGACATGAGGCGACACAACAATCGGGTCCGTCGGGATGTGTTCTTTGGTGTCAACTTGGTGTGTCAGGGCCTTTAAGCAGAAATACACATCAAGAAACAGACTACTCACACGCACACACATATATACAGACACAAACACACACAGTCACACACTCACCTATACACACACACTCCTCAACAGGAATGATTTAGACTGGTTGCTGGCATCTCAAGGTCACCTCACACTGTTTCATCTCATCCTCTCTGTGTTCTCGATCTATCTGTGTCTGCTCTATTTATCTCACTCTCACTTTCGATATGCTCCCCCGCCCCCACCCTGCCAGGCCACTCACCCCAACATGCGGACGTATTATTTCTGCACTGACACAGCCAAAGAGATGGAGTCGTGGATGAAAGTCATGACGGATGCTGCGCTAGTCCACAGTGAACCCGTCAGAAGGTGGGTCCTCCTCACACAGGGACATCCCACAGACAGATGTGATAGTTGTGAAATGATATCTGACACAGAGTCTTTTCTGCAGATTAGAGCGCTGTGCTGTAATATTCATGAAGTGTGTTATCATATCTCTAGAGTCCTCCTAAATGCCTCTAAAAGGGCCAACTTAAGAGTTTCATGAAGACTGGAGACAGGGTTCCAACTAGGAGAAAGGCAAGGTTGAACTTGTTGTCATGGTGATATCGTGATTCTTAAAGGAGCTTTAAATATTTACATTAAGAAGTCAACTTTGCTGATTTTCCACCAGCGTGTTCCCCTTTAATCAGATCCAATGAGCAACAGAAACATCATTTAAAAAGGGAAAATAACTGAAGCTCATATTTTGTAACATTGTAAACAACTTCATTTTTTTTGCACAAAAATGAACTGCTGAGATCTGGGAACATGGGACACCTCTGAGAGAGAAGTGCAGGTAAAGGGTCTGTGCATCATTCTTTTCTATGGTAGGGTTATCATTATTGGGATGACATGCAGCAAAAGGCAAACAATTGTCAAATTGTCAGACTTTTGTCTTCTTTTTTCTAGAAAACACTGTTATGAGGAAGGCAGATTTATATGTGTTACGATAATTGTGTCCTATCTACATCTACATATAGTGATTTAGATAAACTAAAAGATTTTGAAAGTTAGAAAATGTCCAATATAACGTTTATTCTGTTTCCGCCAAATATCTTACTGAGGGAAAAGCTCTCAAGCGTAAAGTCTAGGATGTGTTCGTGAAGTTATTCCAAAGCAATCACCCATATTTCTTTACCGTCACTAACCCAACGCCCAGTGGAACCTGACTGTCCAGACCGGCACTGTCAATGAGTTCCAACAGAGATCAGAGGAGAAAGACAGGAAGTGAGACAGAGACTGAGGGTCTGTCAGACGCTGAAGTCTGACATCTCTTAGAAAACGTTACTCTGTCTGTCACTCTTTGTCACATTCATCTCTCTCTTTGCTACCAGGCAGGACAAGCTGAAAGTAGATCAGCGAACCCCTCAGGAGTTGAACAACTTTCTCAACCACAGAGTCCTGACCCGGCCTGAAATCCAGAACAACGAGCGGAACCGCGAGCCTGTGAGACAACACTCTCTATCTCAAGCAGACGACAAACGCCAAAAAGACCTAGAGAAACACAACGGCCAGAGGGAGTACTACACCTTACAGAGAGAAGGAGAGAGGTACTCTCTGAAGAAAGACGGTATGAGCTACATGCTCGAGAAAGACGGAGAGAGGTATTTCCTCCAGAAGGATGGAGAGAAGTACATGCTGCGAAAAGACGGGGAGAAATTCTTGTTGCAGAAAGATGGAGAGGTGTGTGCAATCCACAAAGACCTGGAGAAGTATGCTGTTCAAAACAAGGATGGAAGGTGCACTGTGAAGGAGGAGAAATACGCTCTGTGTAAAGATGCAGAGAAGTACCTGCTCACCAAGGAGAGAGAAAAATACGCACTGCAAAAAATAGGCGACCGACACACACTCCAAAAAGATGGACATAAATATGTTCCCCAGAAGGAAGTTAGGAGACAGTTGTCCTTAAAGGAGACAGGGAGGTACGACATGATGAGGGAGATGGAGAACAAATATGGCACTATACAAGTTGTGGACAAATACGGCACCCTGAAAGAAGTGAAGAAATACAGTACGCTGCGAGAGGGGGATAGATATGCTACTCTGAGAGATGCGGGGAAGTATGCTACAGTGCGTGGGGGGGATAGGTATGGCTTCCAGAGAGACCCGAGTGCAGAGAGGGCTCTGACTAAGATCAGCAGCCTCCAGCTGCAGCCAGCCCAGGCGGCCGCCATCGCAGCGGCCGTGTCCGCGTCCCGCCAGAGCCACGCCCACCTCAGTGTCCACGGCCCCCCACAGGCCAACGGCCCGGGGCCCGCAGCGGCGGGGCACTCTGGGGACTGCAGCCCTTCAGAGGGGGACAGCAGCCTGGCCATGGCTCCAGGAACGTCCCCTGTTCCAGTCCAGGAGCCGGAGCGGGGCCTGTCCAGAACCAACTCCATGCAGCAGCTGGAACACTGGGTCCGCACGCAGAAGACCAGAGGACTGGAAGAAGACACCAGGAGGTGAGTGGGTCCTCATTGCTCTGTTGTATTTTAAACCATTTGCTTTTTTGCAAAATCTTCTGTTTGCTTTCTCTTTCAAAACATCTATTTTCTGTGTCTTCAAATGTAACCCCAGCTATCAGAACACAGGATTAGAACAGGCCAGTTAACCATCTTTGTCCCTTTGTTTGTGTTATGTTCTGTTTGAGAGGCCAGGTTATTTTATCAGTCAGCACTGAGTGCTGTTAGCCATCATCAGCTGTAATGTCAGTTGTCAGCTGACACAGAAGCTGCAGAGGCTCCTACCTGAAATGGTTAACATGATGCTTTTCACAAAAGCTGCTGAAATATATTTGAAATGAAACTGCAATTAGAAGAAACAAAATACACATTTGCTCTTTAGCAGCTGAATGCTCTGATATGTAGAGCAGATAATGTAGGGCCCTGACAAATGGATATAAGCTCCTGTCAAGCTCTTGCCATTTAAAAACAATATGAATTGAAGTGATGATGATGTGAGAAGATGACCTGTATAGTTAAGAACAGTAAGGTCACAGTAGTGCGCCTTCAGCCATCAGGCTTCAAGGTTATTGTCTCGTCCTTCATCTCGTTACCAACATAACAAAGGAGTAGTGCAGCCCGCCTCTGTTTGATTTAATTTGACTGCTTAGTGCAGGTGTGACGTTGAGGAGTGGTCTAACTCTGAGCCTTAATGCCCATCTGAAAAACGTTAGAAAAACATAAAGTGAACTCTGTTTTACTCAGTGTGACAGCAGTGCTGCTCTGACCTCCACACAGCTGAATGCTGCAAAGCTAGGTATTTTGAGCTTAGCACATGCAGAGGCTAACAACAGCTAGCTCTAACGCCATTGAATAGGACGTATTCGTCCTATTCGATGGCGAAGCACCACTCGGGCTCTGGGCGGTTTGAACAAAACGGGGGCTGAAAAGAAAAACTGGTTCCGAAACAGAAGAGCGCAAGCACGGAGCTAGAACGGGAGCTACGTTGGTGTGAAAGGGGCACATGACTCTTTGGAGCCAGCCTCAAGAAGCCGTTTAAAGAACTCCAGTCTGGGAGTTCCACTTTAAAGCTGATGGTTGTGGCAAGAGTTCAAAAAAGAGTGTTATGCGAGAGGAGGCGTGTGGCGCAGGTTCAAACCCCACTGCAGTCAGCTTGTCGTTGGGTCCCTGGGCAAGACACTTTACCCCAAATTGCTCCTGTTGGAATTGCCCACAGTATTGAGTATGTAAGTCGCTTTGGATAAAAGTGTCTAAAGCTCCTGACACACCAAGCCGATTTTCGGCGTTGATAGATGTCGGGCCGTCGATGAGCGTTGTGTCGCCCTACTCAGATTGGTGTGTACTGCACCGTTGGGTATTTTTGGCCATGCCGACACCTTCCACCATCAATTCGAAATTTTGAATCGGTAGGCTGTCGGCCCAAAGGCCGTCGGCCAAAGAAATCAATCTGATTGGCTGTTCAGCTAGCGAATCAGTGCATGAGAAGCGAAACGGAAGTGACAGACCCAAACAAACTATTAAGAAGGCAAATCTGAGATTTCATTTAACTCCAGCTCTCGACACAGGTTCGGGAAAGCACCATGAGCTTCTCGCTGTAGAGTGAAAATGGAACGCACACGCTATTTGTTGTTTGTTTATATCACGCAGTCTGTTCTTCTTCTCTCTGTGTATCACGCAGTCTGTGGCCGTTTCTCAATCGCGAGGATGCTTGCTTGGTAGCACATGTCTTCCGAGTCACTTCCTTCAGAAGCTAGGCAAGAATCCTTCCTGGCATTCGCAAAACGAAGAGTGGAACAGGCTAGCAAGTGTGCAGGTGTGCGTCATATGAGAGGCCCGATTTGGGGAAATTGGTCCGTGCGCAAAGCATTGTGATTTGAAGGATGCAAAGTCTACCCATGTGCAGCCTCGAAATTACCCCCAAACCAAGGACGCGGCCTCGGTGGAATTCCAAGTATGCTGGAGATTGGAAAATTCCTTCGGCGGCACTCGATGACGTAGTATCCTTGAAATATTAGCTTGGAAGCCAGTTTCCTCGCGATTGAGAAACGGCCTGTCTTCCAGTTGTTGCCTCTTTTGAATCATGAATACACACTACCGCCGCCTGTTGGTAAGGAGAGTTATTGCCACTCACCCATGCACAGTTCGTACTTGCAACTTGGCCGTCGGCTGAAGTCTTTGCGGTGTGTTCCAGTGCGAAACATGGCCAAGATGTAGGAGACATGAGGTGACGCGTCCCAACCGGTCTTTTGTGTCCGTTTTATTGTCTAAAGGCTGCTACACACCAACCTGAGACCAAACAACGCGTCCCGACTTTTACGTCCGCTACGTCGCCTGCGTCTGGGTTCATAAGCTACCCAGCAGTATATAATGTAATTTAAATCAGCTCCTCCACTTCAGCTCTCTTAAGCAGAAATAAACTATGTAAGCATTGTGGCTGGCAACCTTAAAGTACTGCTGCTACCACATTCCATGCATCAGTAATTATAATCAAAGATATATAAATAACACTGACAGGCAAATGATGTATCATCATGTACATATCTGACTTTTATTGTAGTATTGCTAATTGTATCCTCATTCTCTAATGGCTGTAGTATGAAGGTACGAAATAAAGTTTTGCATTTTGCAGTAGCGGCAAAAAGTGGTTTATTTATTATAATTCAAAGAACTGTACCGTGTACAGACAATACAAAAATACAATACGATAAAAATAGTCAATAGTGTGCAATACAATAAAAAAAACTGCAGCCTGGTCAGGATCCACTGCTGTCTGCCGGTCTTTGGTGCTCCAGAACTACCCGAAGGTGCAAGTTTCTTGTACCGGGTGTACTGGGTTCGCAGAGATTCCCACTTCTTCTTCTGCTCTTTCTCTGAAGCACACAAATAAACTATTTAAGCATTGTGGCTAGTTAGCATGTCCAATTCATATCTATGCAGTGCCAAACAATCAACAGCTAGCAAACAATAACAACAAAACACAATGTTGAAATAACAAATTATATTTCACGTTAACGTCACTGTACGCTGGCAAACAATAACAAACCAACAGTTTCTGCTAAAGAGCTCAATTGATGAAAAAAAAGAGAATCTTACCTGATAAAACAAGTACAGTTTCAATCTCTCTTCAGAGTCCGGTTTTGACTACTCGGTTCGCGTACAGCTTCTCTGTGATGTCGAACAGAGGTGGCCTCTCCTGGATCAAGCTGATTAGTTGGTCTTCACTGTCTTCATTCCAGGCCGCTATGATAAAAAAGAAACTTTGCGTCCAGGTGAGATGAAAATGAAAAAGATTAGCCGTCTGTGTGCCTTCTTAATCGTTTGTTTTGGTCCCTCACTTCCGCTTCGCTTCTCATGCAGTGATTCGCTAAGCTTAACAGCCAATCAGAGTGACTTCTTTGGCCGACTTTTTTCGGCCGCGGGAGGTTTGCAAATTTGCCGTATAGAGACGACGGTGCGGGACACACCAACCTGAGTAGGGCGCCGCGAATGCCCGACTGCCTCTAACGGCCTCTGACTCCCAAAATCGGGTCAGGCTTAACAAGTAACATGTAATATAATGTAATGTAATGCTCTGTGTGTTAGGCTGACAGAGGGACAGAGGAACAGAGACCACAGAGGATCCCAGGCCCTCACCAGGTCAACAAGGACACTTCCATTTAAGATGAGCTGCTAACGGCTGCAGAGATAATGAGCCCATCATTTTTCACTGTGTTCCTGGGTCAAAGTGAAAGTAAATCAGAGTTCTGTTAACAAAAGTAGTTTGATAATTAAATCCAGTCAAGCACACCATACATGTCAAAGCACGCACATACAGATCGCTAATCTGGTTCCTGTTCAGCACACCCTGATTAAAGCCATGATCCACTGCTGCTGATAACAGCAAGGTGTCAAGCCCTTATTCTTACTCAGTATTCTTTACTGTATAAGGGAAGGATAAGAAGTGTAGTAACCACATTACAATATATACGATATCTTAGATGTCAACCAACTCCCTGATCCAACCCTTGAGTATATGTTGCTCTGTAAGTTATCTTTATTGGTCAAACAGACATGTTTTAAACTAATCTCGCCTCCGGCTTCAGAGACCAGATTTATCAATCACACTCTGGTTTAAACAATTACTCATCCATTCAGTTCACATTTATACATTTTCACAAAACAGTAAATTATTTCAGGTCAGAAAAAAAGACATAACATATTTGCAACCGTCTTTTGCTAATTTGCATCTTACTTTCTAACAGGAATATGGTCTGTATAATGTGGCTCTTACCACTGAATTGATTTTTTATAACTGCTTTATGTCATTGGGATTCATGAACTTAGGTTATGAAGTTGTAAATGAGTAATACACCAAAATATATTTAAAACTTTTTACCATTCAGCCCCTTCTTTGAAGGGTTGGGTTGCGAGCCTAATGTATTGTTGCACACTTCAAACACCATGCTGTGTCTATGGTTTTTTAGCTTGAGGGGTTTGTGGTCAAAAAGTTGAATTGTCCTTGAGTTGAAACAGATTTTGTGGCAGACTGAGGGTTACCACTCTACAGTTAACTCACCTGGAAATCACACGATGGGTTTTCCCTGTTCCACCTGTCTGCTTTCCACACCGTTAGTTGTGGGAGCCTTAATTATCATAAAAACTTTCCTTTTAAAATGCAATACATTGAAAACGCTGATGCATCACATTTTCCATTTTGTTCCATTAGATGATGAATCAAAACACAAACAAATGACGTTTATAACTGCCTTTATTATCTTTTTTGAGTCAACACAGAATCCAGATACCCTGGATAAACCTGGCAAACTAACCGCCGACCAAATGATCACCCTTGGCTGTGGTGGTTAGTTATGAGTAACTAACTACTCATCTTTTTTCTGTACCAGTGTAACGTCCTACCAGACCTTACCGAGGAACATGCCCAGCCACCGAGCCCTGATGGTTCCGCGGTACCCAGAGGGGTACCGCACACTGCCCCGCAACAGCCTGGCCCGGCCCGACAGCATCTGCAGCGCGGCAGACTCCCTGTATGACCGGGCCCTCCGCCCCGCCTCCACCAGTACCGGCATCATGGTGGAGAGGAGGAGGTCCATGAGGGACGACACCATGTGGCAGCTGTACGAGTGGCAGCAGAGGCAGGCCTTCTCCAGGCAGAGTCTGGCTATGCCAACAGGTACAGTCCACTTCCTGTCCTCCAGGAAGACTAACAAGGGGAATTGTCCAAATTAGCCTAGTTGGCTAACAAAGCTAAGTGTCTTCTCACACTCTGGCTTTTTGAGCATCCTTGCCATGGCGAAGCAAATACACTAGTCTTATATGTACTTTAAGAATTATACTTTAACCTTTCTTTCAAATAGTTAGAGCTGTATAATCCACTTAATCCGTCAAAAGTAGATGAGTCAGTGCGTCTGTTCCTGCGGTTCCACTTTAGGTGTCAGACATAGAATGTGTCTTCACATTAGAAATGTTGCAAATTACGTCAGAGTTAAAAAAAAAAAAAAAAAAAAAGGGTGAGAAGGCATGATTTCCCGATAATGGACCCTTAATTAGGAAATGTAGATGATTTGAACCTCTCTATTTTGAATCAAAAACTTCTCCCCCCATTTGACTTCCTTCTCTCCTGGTGTTGCAGCGGGGGGGCATTACGGCACTCTGCCCAGCGCTAAGACCATGGGCAACATCTCGGAACACGTGGCACACTCCATCCCCCCCTCACCCTCTCACGGCTCCCTGGCTCTCTACAGCACCCTCCCCCCCCCTCGCCAGCAGGACCCCCACAACCCCAGCAGCTCCCACTCCGAGGTGTCCTCGCCCGTCTTCAGGAGGGAGACCCCTGACCCCTGGCACAGGAGCCTCCCTGCAAAGGTACATTGGCACTGTGGTTTGACTCAAAGATGAGAGTGAAACTCCAGTCAAAAACAGCACTACAAAGCGCTTTATAAAAGTAAAAAAGGGTTGCATAACAGGCCGATGTAAAGTGGAACATTAAGTAGACATCATTTAAGAACAGCATTATAGGATCAATTTTTCTAGATAATTAAAACTAATGAAAATATTACAGTTAGAGTGTCGGGGCACTGGAGAAGCGGCCTGCTTTTTGCTGTCTGTTCTTTTTTATGGGTAAAATGAAATATAATATTGAATGGCTTTATGAGGAGGTTTTATTTTACTTTGTCTTTTCTGGTTTAACAATGTTCTACCTCAAGCAATACATAAATGTAGCCCAGTGTAGCAGCAGAATTAAATTACATTGACATGTATTGAGTCCGATCATTGTTCTCTGCTCCTAACAAAGAGCGCAGATTTTGGCAAACAGACAGCAGTGTTAACCATGGCTGACTGTTTCCTATTGTTACTTCTCGTTTTAATGATGCTCCTCTTTTAATGCTCTGATGTTCCTCTGGCAGAGTGATTACATACATTTTAGGGGCTTTGCAATACTTTGGTTTGAATTGGCTAAATACTTGCAAGTTATGAAACATATGAGAACATTTTAATCTTACTAAGTAACAATCTACACTAACAAAATCAATAAGCTAATATAATACATCTTATCCTCCAGTCACATCATATAATAATAATAATAATAATAATAATTCATTAAATTTGCTTTTTCAAGTGTTCAAAGCGCTTTAAATTACATATTACACATATTGGACATGCACAGTAAGAGTGATATGAAATGTTGTGTAAAGGAAGTTCAGACACAGTGGACTCTGGTCCTGCTACTCCCCTGCATTATGCAGTATGGCAGGTGCTGCATCACAAAAATACATGGCATAATATCTACTCCTTCGTCCAGTGTGCAACAAATGTCATCATGTGAACGTGGTTTGGTTCTACTATATGTGCTAGCTAGTTCTCCCTCAGTTAGCTATCCCCTCGGATCACCTCGGGGCCGCTGAGGGGGCTGAGGCTCAGGACAGCAGTGAGAAGTAATGCATGAACAGCAATATCATAAGGGGAGTCATATGGGGATTCTTCATGTTTCTCCTTTGAAACTAATTGTACTTAATGAAGATCCCCTTACTGAAATGAATCCCAGAATAACTTCTACTGTCGATTTCACTCCTTTCTCATCCCTCCCCCCAACAGCACGGCTACACTGTTGACCGGCGGTCCATAGCAGGGGGCGTCCCTCCCCCGTCCATCACCCCTCAGTCCCTACAGGGCAAGACGGTAAGTGCCCCTCCCCCCCCGACACTGAACACTGTGAGATATAACCCTTGATTTCAGTGAATTTACGTCTATCTCACTGATGTTGTTCCCAGCAGACCCCTACTGCTTCTATTTTCTCTTTTGTCTCAGCTGGTTAAATGTAATTATTGACAATACAGTTGTCTCTAATGACAGTGCTCACAAACAATGCAGTGCTACGAGTCAAATTACATTTGCTTTTAAATTGGAGCAACAGCGATCAAGGATGAGGACTGTATCTCAGTTTGAAGCAGACTGTGGATAATGTGCCTGCAGTTTGATGGAAAACGTTTGTCAGAAATATGAAGATGGTGTCGAATAGAGACAGCTTTGATTTCACAGAGCTCCGATGTCAAGTTGTTGTTTCCGCTGCGGCGCCATCTTGTATAGTATACGGGCGACATGTTCTTGAGAGACTTTATATATCTTATATACAAGATCCGCGCCCTCATATTATACTTTTCTAGTAAACCACCCTGTGAGGTTTCGGTTCACACTGTTTTTTGTGTAGGTGCGTATGTTGTTCTGTGAGATTGCAAATCTTGATCTCAATGACATTTCCTGAATAAATAAATATAAACTAACTAACTGACCTGGATGTAAAAAGCAGGCTGGGGGAGACCTGGGATAGCAGTTTAGCAGAAGCTAAAGTACCATCACTTATAATAAACTGCATCCAGATCTAAAAGAGCTTGAATACATCATTTCATAATAGGGAATGAATCGTTCTTGAATGACACATGATCAGTGGTTGCAGATCCCTGCATCATGGTGATGATGTCAGTGAGGCAGCTCTTCTTCTCTGTTTGTTGCTGTGGCAGCCCGAGGAGCTGACGCTGCTCCTGATCAAGCTGCGCCGGCAGCAGGCGGAGATCAGCAGCCTGCGGGAGCACACAGTGTCTCAGCTCATGGCCCTGGGTATGGAGGGGCCCAACGCTAAGGTCAGCACTGGGTGTATACAGAACTGTACGTGTGTGTGCATGCACGCATTTGTGCTTTCCCAACAAGCTGTCAAATCCAAATCCTGTGTGTATTTGCAAGGCAAGGTTCTTTGTGTGAGACTATTCAATCTGACTCTGAATGAAATTGCTTTGGTGTGTTCTGAAAGATGTGTGTTCTGAAAGATGTGTGTTCATCCGCGAGCCAAAGACTGCACTGGCCCACTTCTTATGTCCAGACAGAAATAACTCAACAACTGTTCGATTGTCAAGAAATCATGTATAGACATTGATAATCCGCAGAGTAGAACTGATCTATCACTATCAGCAGTTCCCACTTATCCATTCCAATAGCTTGACATGTACATTGGCACACAATATGGTTCAGTTATTTATCTTTCCTAGGTGACGTGTATGGTCTGCAGACTTGCGTCAGTACCACCAAGTTGACATTGTCAGTACCATTGTAAAGTTAAATTGGAGCAGAGGTAATGCCCATAGATTAATTGTCTTACATTTGGTATCCTTCTTCCAGAGCTCTGGCTAATGGATCCTTAAAAAACATCTGTGGTGACAGTTAGTAACATCTCATGTACATAGGAATCGACCTTGGGGTACATATTGGGGACAAGTGCCACAAAACGTATAGACAAAATCAAAATATTATCCGCAGTTAAAGTTGGGTTGACAGTTGTCTAAATCTGATCATGGTCAGTAAGGGGCTGGTGGGTGAAAATCATAAAGCATCTACTGGATGTTGGTTGAGGAACAAGACACTACTCACTGCAACTTGTGTAAGTATCGACTGTATCTCCGACCCAGGTCACCAGTGCAGTAACAAGTAACCATAGCAACAGTGCAGTGAAACTGGGATTTTCTCTTTGGTGCCAGAAGATCTTCTTTAACACTTCACACAGAGACAGGTTTACTTTTGACGTCAGATTACAAGTTTGAACAGCTGCAGGTGTTTGGTAAATACTAAAGTCTTTCACTTGGCTCGATGAACACCCCAAACTCAATTTCGTCCTGGAGTTTCTTTCTTGTTTTATTGTACATTCTGGTTGGAGGGTTTCATTTTGCTGGGCATTTTGTGGATTGGTGTGTTTATTTATGGGCTTTCTTTTGCATCTGAGTGTGGGAGAGTGTTTGAGCATGTGTATTTCTCTATGGTGACACTGCTCCTGTCCACGCTTACCCCCCCCCAGGCTCCTGTGTTGATGCATCAGACAACATGCAGACTTGCATGTAGTCATGTTTCTTTGGTTGACCGGACCAAACACTTCAAACATTTGCATGTGTTTAGACCTAGCCAATGAAATGCTTGTGATTTGTTATTGTGATATGAGACTACATTCTGTATTAACTGGGATTTTGGATATGGTAATGTGGTGATAGTGTTAAGATGTGGTTTGTTTCCCTTGTCTTGAAGGCTGCATACCTGTAAAGTCATGTATGTTGTTAACTAACGGCACTGCAGCACCTGTGGACAGAGACTCATTCTATTCTCTTTCACATCATAGCCACATTAGTCCTGGGTTTTTATTGGCTGTAAATATCTGCTGATGGTATTGGACAGCCCTCCATGCGTGTGTTATGAACAAAATACTTTTGTAGGAGCAGAGAACCTTATCATCATCGCTGCATCACCCTTCTGATTCTACTTTTCTTGCTTCATGATAATCAACCCGTCCACTAGTTTTGTAGTCGAGACCACCTAATCCGAGACCAAGACATTACCAAGACCGGAGAGTAGCAAGACCAAGACAAGACCTTAAGAGGTTGAGACCAAGTCAAGACCTTAAGAGGACGAGACCAAGTCAAGACCAAGACTTTAATGGCGCATTTCCACTACACGGCCTCGCTCGGCCTCGCTCGGTATGGCTAGGCCTTGTTAGGACTGGCTCACTTTATGCTGCGTTTCCATTACAGTTTAGGAACTGGGGTAGTATCTATAGTAACGCAGTGTAGGCAGAGCCGTGACGTCATCTTCAATGAGAAACCCAGAAAAACAACACAGCCGTTAGCTGTTAGCACTCAAGCTCACAGCTCCTCGTATCTGTTCAAAAACTAGACAAAAGTTAAACAAGTACAAACCACAGACTGTCTGTGTCATGGCAAATACAGTCGCTGGTTTATTTATGTCTATAGGCCGTTGTTGTGAGTGTGGATGGTCGGAGCATATATTGCGTTAGCTTAGCCGATCTCCATTTAGACAACGCACATTTTAAAGGTTTTTCGCCTGCCATCTGTCTGTAGACTTGTCAAAGCATTAATTCATGTTTTTTACTAACCGGTATCAGTATGTTGTTACTTCGGCATCATTTTGAAACGTGTATTACAATTAAATCACGATCAAATATGTTCATCTTGTTGTAGTTGTGGCCCCCTTGCCAGCGATTCTCTCTCTAGTTTAGCATACTCAGCCCGACTCAGCCTGGTTGTTTCTGGCCCTAGAACCACAATTTTATGGGGCCAGAAAAACTGTGAATTAGGACCCGCTAGTCGGTACTAGGCCAAGTGGAAACGCAACCAAAAACAGGCCCCGCACGGCTCGGCACGCTTAAAGCGAGCTCCGCGCTGCAGTGGAAACGCACCATAAGAGTTCAAGACCAAGTCAAGATCAAGACCAAGGCAGGGCGAGACCAAGTCAAGACCGCAACCAGACTACTATGAATCCAACACTACATGATACACTTACAATATCATGTGTAACATCATAATATCCTTTTTACGGTATATAGGTCTAGGCAACAAAAAAGAATCAAACCAACGAGGAACTACTTTTGTAGACAAACACACACAGGATGAAGGAAAACCCTTTAACGCGCACGCACGCACGCACACACACACACACACACACACACACACACACACACACACACACACACACACACACACACACACACACACACACACACACACACACACACACACACACACACACACACACACACACACACACACACACACACATTCTCTCTCTCTCTCCCTCTCTCTCACACTCAGGAGTTTGCGTCACTGAACGCTCGTAAGCCACACACACACACACACACACACACAATTTGCGACATCTTCACTGCAAGACCGTTTGAGTGTGTGTGAACGGCGAGAGGTGGGGGGGTGACAGCCGGTATAGACCAGTGCCCTGTTTACAAACATTGCGGCGCATGAGGGCAAAGATTCAGTGTCACGTGAAGTCACTGATACGCCGAGGGAAGCAGGTAGGACCCAAACGCAGATAACATTTGATAACACCTTTATTTCAAGGTCTAGAGTAAACTTGGAACAAACAAAACACTCTCCGGTGAACTAAGTCACAAACAAAAGAAGCACCAACACTGAACACAGGAGGAGACAAGACTAAATACAGGGAGGGTTAATCACAAGACAAGAAACAGCTGGGCAGGGGAGGAGAAACACAAGGGCCACAGGTGAACACAATCAGAAAACTAGACACACCAGGGAAACTAACGACAATTGGAAAAACACAGGGAAAAGGACCAGACAATAACCCAGAGAAAACATGACATGGACCCAGCAAAAACACCCGAACCTACAAAATTATAAACGTGACATGAACTTAGGAGCGTGACAGTCACGTTATTAGTTGAATTTTTTTAACAGGGCTTTTTACATCCAATCACATCCCCAGCAACAGCTGTGGTCTCGACCATGGATGTATAATAAGAACGGGAGACAAGACCAAGACAACCGAGACAACCGGTCTTGAGACCAAGACCGGTCTCGAGTACTACAACACTACCGTCCACTATTCACATCTAACATGACTTCTCTTTAGGATTCTGCTATATCCAGTTTATTATTGAATGAGGTGTTTATCCGTTCAATGCCAACCTTTTTAAAACTCTTCCTTTCTCCATCATCTGTGCATTACAACTACAGTCTGGTTATAGTTGGAGGAGGATTGTTGTTATGATAAATAAACTGTGGTTAAGTAGAGGCAGCTAAAACATGTTCCCTGGTATTACTGTCACTGAAAAGTGAATGACAGAAAATAAAATATGTAGCGTTGCCATGGTAATGACCCTCTGACATCACATGTTCTGCCTTCCCTTCTGATGCTATATTTCTTCCTTTTGAAAATGTCCCTTTGACTTCTTCTTCATCCTTTCCCTCCTTGTCCTGTCACTTCCTGCTTCCTCTCTTCTTCTTCTTCTTCTTCTTCTTCTTCTTCTTCTTCTTCTTCTTCTTCTTCTTCTTCTTCTGCGCCTCCTGCAGACGGATGTTCTCTCTCATCACCTCCAGAGGAACCTTATTTACCTGGACAGCCAGGTGAGGACTTCCGGGCTTTCTCCTCTATCTCCATCTACACTGAGTCTGAGATATGAAACATTTGTCTATGCAACATGCATGCATGACCACTTACCATGACGTATTTACCAGGCTTCTATCTCGGTCTCTGGTTCTTGTTATTTTTCTCCTTTTTTGAAGGGGTACTAGAATCCTTTAATAGGAACACACTCTCCCCCAGTTAAATGAAGCTGTAGAGGCTGGTGAGCCTGGGACAGCAGGTTCACTCTCTCTGACCGGTTTCTAGGCCTGGTGTGTTCTTTGTATTGGTTTAGGTCATTTAGGTAAGATACAGGAACACACTAGTGTTTTTGATATTTTAGGCCTTTAGGATTTGAATAACAAGCTAACTTGAGTGAGTACCATCTCTTATGCCCCTTTCACACCAACGCAGCTCCCGTTCTAGCTCCGTGCTAGAGCTTTTCTGGTTCGGAACCGTTTTTCCTTTCAGCCCCCGTTGTGTTCACACCACCCAGAGCCCGACTGGTGCTGCCGCTGCTGCGTCATAACGTCACCGTTTAAGTCACTGATTTTCTCCCCAACGGCGCTCACAACAACAACAACAATGGGGGACTGCGTCGGGTCGATGATCGTGTTGCTTTTAATCATACGAAGCCAGATTAAATTAAATAACTACTTCTCCAACCTCATACTTTTCTCCAGAGTGCCTTAGTTCATTGTTTATTAATGTGTTTCAGCGGCATTTCCGACCGCTGCAGTGCTGCTCGTCCACCAGAGTTTATTCTCCCCTTAACTCCCAGCGGCGGCGGCTGTAAAGTATTCACTCTCTGACTGTCGCACAAGCTGCTGATAAATATACCCCATCCCAAATTCCCCTCAAGTGAATGTGTGTCAGTATGAATTGATGTTGTTTGGCATCACAACGCTGTTATGAAAGTTTCTCTGGTATAAAACAACACAGTCTCACAACATTTAATCTATTGATTTGTGTTCACCATCACGATGTTCCCCTTCTTTTCGTGTCACACAGAACGATTTTAAAAGCAATGTATTTCTATTGGTAGTGTGTTTCGTGCCTGCAACACGTCTTTTCGTCCGGTCGGGTCTTGGAAGTGTGTTATTTAGAAAAGAATAACAAATTAGAAGGAAAAAAAGATTTAAAAAATACAGATTTCAGTATTCTGAGGCTCTGAGCCCCATTTATTATCCTCACGGATGGCAAAAAAAGTCAGACATTATACGATTTAAAATTAAAAACAATAATCGTGGCTTGATATTGAGTAAGAACATGTTTTTATGAACCACACAGCTTCCGGTCTTCCAAGACCCGACCCGACAAAAAGACGTGGTGCAGGCACGAATCATACTATCAATAGAAATACATTGCCTTTAAAATTGTTCTGTGTGACACGAAAAAAAGGGGAAAATCGTGTTGGTGAACACGAATCAATAGATTAAATGTCGTGATTATAACACGAAATGCCGTGAGACTGGTTTGTATAAAATGGGTGATGTTAGCATAGCAACCGAAGCTAAACTGACTATCTTGACTTGTTGTTGCTATCCTATTGTGGCATAAGCCGTTTTCTAAAGGTACATTTTACCGGCGTTTTCTTTCATTATTCTACTTGTGATAGTCGGACATGACAACCTGTGCAGCCCATGTATTGATTCCATCCGATAGCTGCTATAATACAAAACAAAACGTCTGCCTGCTCTCCAATGATCAATAACAGCGAACGGATGGTCAAAGTAAGGCACAAATAAACAGAATCACACGAAGCCTGGTTACTGGTTAGTGTTGCCTGACTTTATAAAGTGTGTTTTTTTTTTATAAGTGTGTGGTTGCGTTCTAGTCACAAGGTTGCCGTACTCGCCTTTAACTGTTAGCTCAGGTTAATCTCGCCCCCCTCCGACGTAAACTTGACGTATACGGTTCTTGCTTCCAGATCGACAATTTTTTTCGAGCTTGGTAAGAACCGGTTTTCGGGGAAAAGAGCCGGCTCCGCTGCGGCGTGAACAGGAAAAAACGGTGCTTATCAGGCTCTAGCTCCGAACCGGCCCTGGAACCGCTTTGGTGTGAAATGCAATAGAGATTTGACTCCTCCTGCAGCCAGCTAATGATGTTAATGTATCAAAGATATGTGATTTATTTTCATTTTGACTGAATTGTCACATTTGTGTACTGATAGATAGTCTTGACAATAACTTGACAATGAAAAGTAAAAAAGGTTTGTGACCATGAATGTGTTAACCTTCAGAGCAGGGAACGTGTTATTTCCGCACCTAAATCCTGATGTGAGGAACATTGGCAACATGTTGTTTATCAAACACCATACTAATAGTCCATTCCAAACTGATCTCCCAAACTGCAAACTAACGGTACTGAAGACATAACGGTGATGGAAACATATCATATACAGTGTAGATCAATATTCTGATCAATCTCCAGCAGCAGAGGTGGTCTGAGGTGCTTTAGGATTTCTGAAATTAAACTCTGACCAGCCGCACACCTCGCTGATGATGATTAAAGAATGTAATTGTTACTTTCAAGTAAATCTGCAATTTTGAAATAAGCTAAAAAATATATATAGTTCACAAAATTGCAATGAAAGAATATTGATGGAAAACGCATCACTGTGCGGTGTTGTTACAGAGGAAACCCATCCCTTTTAGCTGAGGGGAAATACAATGATACTTTTCAGGCCCATATTTCATCTTTAAATCCGTCACTGTTCCATACAACAATCTATTTCAAGCATTTTCTTAGCAAACAAAAATTAAATCAAACAAATGGATATTTAGAATTTATATAATCCCTCTGAACCCTTTTGGTGTGTATTGTTAATATTCACAGTTTAATGTTATGCGTTACATTTTAGCAGATTAGCTGAAGTTAGATCAGCTAAATAGTTAAAATAGTAATACCCAATTGTATTTACCCAAGGGCAGTAAAAACCTGCGTTTACATGGCTTTATAAATCAGGATAACAGCAGGAATTCAGTTCAGTATGTTGTGGTGTACAGCTTAGTTATTCAAAATAGAACTGTTGTTCACTGTCCCTAACCCTCACTGGCATTGAACTGTCACTAAATGATATGCAGCAGGCTTATTCAGGAAAAACACATAATGTGACCTGTTCACAGTACGCACCCAGATTATGATGGCAGTTATTTAAATGTGTGTTTATTTTCGGCCTGTGTGTTAGAATTCACCAACCCACAGCTGCTGCATGATTGGATATGACTGCTCCGCTTCCAAAAGGTCATGTGATAAACCAGACTTTGGATGCTAATTGGGGAGGGGGTTTATTGTCTCAAAGTACAGAGACTCTGTAAGGAGATGTTCCTCTTTCTATAAAGGTTTAATTTGTATCCTCAGTAACTTGCTTCAGAAAATGATCATCACTGTAAACTAAACTCTAAACTATGGGGATTTGTAATAACTTGGTTTATGCACAAACACAGTAACTGTCCTTTAACATATCCAATATCAGTATATCAGATGTCAAATCAGTGAGTAAAACATAGTGAGGAGAGCGCAGTACATTGCCCGTACAGAGTGCTGTTTATCCTGGCTTTAGTCCTTTTCCAGCTCCTAGACATAAGCCATGAATCCTCAAAGCAACACATGCTGCTGTGTTTTTACACCGTTCTGTCCTTTTTCTCCTCGGCGCTCCTCTAGACGAAGGAGAATGAGCCTCTAATCTTCATGATTCACACTATGATCGAGAACTCGGCACCGAGGCCGCAACTCTATCAGCAAGTAAGGTCCTGGGCAGGATCTGGCTTGAGTCAAGACAACCCATTTTCCCTTTCCTCTGCAATGTGTATCTGTTTTGTTATGTCAAAACGTCATGGCAATCATGATACTTGACTTTAAGGTTAGTTAGGTATCATCTTTTCGTTTTATGTTAAACCTGAATGCAACAACATTGAAGTTTTGAGGTTTTGCTCAACTTAACTCCACTGGATGAAGACATTAACTCAAGAAGCTTGCAGTTTGTTTTCCCTAAAGGGACGACCCTGTTGTTCAAAAAGGACATTTTGGATTTGACCTGAAATGGAGCGGACTCAAGCCAGACCTTTGCCCTGGTAGCCCAGTGTACCCATGTGTTCCCTTCATCTTCACCTTCTGTTTGACCACTTTGGATGTAGACAGTGTGTTCATAAACCCGTCAGACATCAGCAAACCTTCACACACATTCTCTCAGCATTATTCAAAGTGTATATAAAGGTGTTTTTGGTTTCAGAAGATCTCATTTCATTGCTTTTTATTTGAAGCTGTTAGAGTGTCATAAAGCGTGCATGTTTTATAGTGTAATGCTGCACAGTCATGGATTCCTCACCTCACTGTCTCTCATACAGCGCTGTGTTGTTGTCATCGCTTATATTGTTTGAATGTTTATGTCTTAAAGATTCACTTCTCAAGATTTCCTTTGAGGAATAATAACCCTCATGTTTCTGCACATATTTAGCTTCTCTTAGCATAAAAAACTAAAAGCTAAAGCAAACAGCAAGACATTAAATATATATTTTACATATATATATACAGTGGGGAAAAAAAGTATTTAGTCAGCCACCAATTGTGCAAGTTCTCCCACTTAAAAAGATGAGAGAGGCCAGTAATTTTGATCCTAGGTATACCTCAACTATGAGAGACAAAATGAGAAAAAAAATCCAGAAAATCATATCGTCTGATTTTTAAAGAATTTATTTGCAAATGATGTTGGAAAATAAGTATTTGGTCACCTACAAACAAACAAGATTTCTGGCTCTCACAGACCTGTAACTTCTTCTTTAAGAGACTCCTCTGTCCTTCACTTGTTAACTGTATTAATGGCACCTGTTTGAACTCGTTATCAGTATAAAAGACACCTGTCCACAACCTCAAACAGTCACCCCCTAAACTCCACAATGGCCAAGACCAAAGAGCTGTCAAAGGACACCAGAAACAAAATTGTAGACCTGAACCATGCTGGGAAGACTGAATCTGCAATAGGTAAGCAGCTTGGTGTGAATAAATCAACTGTGGGAGCAATTATTAGAAAATGGAAGACATACAAGACCACTGATAATCTCCCTCGATCTGGGGCTCCACGCAAGATCTCACCCCGTGGGGTCAAAATGATCACAAGAACGATGATCAAAAATCCCAGAACCACACAGGGGGACCTAGTCAATGACCTGCAGAGAGCTGGGACCAAAGTAACAAAGGCTACCATCAGTAACACACTACGCCGCCAGGGACTCAAATCCTGCAGTGCCAGACGTGTCCCCCTGCTTAAGCCAGTACATGTCCAGGCCCATCTGAAGTTTGCTAGAGAGCATTTAGATGATCCAGAAGAGGATTGGGAGAATGTCATATGGTCAGATGAAACCAAAATAGAACTTTTTGGTAAAAACTCAACTAGACGTGTTTGGAGGAGAAAGAATGCTGAGTTGCATCCAAACAACACCATACCTACTGTGAAACATGGGGGTGGAAAAATCATGCTTTGGGGCTGTTTTTCTGCAAAGGGACCAGGACGACTGATCCGTGTAAAGGAAAGAATGAATGAGGCCATGTATCGTGAGATTTTGAGTGACAACATCCTTCCATCAGCAAGGGCTGATGGAGGGAGTTGAAAGTCCGTGTTGCCCAGCGACAGCCCCAAAACATCACTGCTCTAGAAGAGATCTGCATGGAGGAATGGGCCAAAATACCAGCAACAGTGTGTGAAAACCTTGTGAAGACTTACAGAAAACGTTTGACCTCTGTCATTGCCAACAAAGGGTATATAACAAAGTATTGAGATTAACTTTTATTACTGACCAAATACTTATTTTCCACCATAATTTGCAAATAAATTCTTTAAAAATCAGACAATGGGATTTTCTGGACTTTCTTTCTCAGTTTTGTCTCTCATAGTTGAGGTATACCTAGGATGAAAATTACAGGTCTCTCTCATCTTTTTAAGTGGGAGAACTTGCACAATTGGTGGCTGACTAAATACTTTTTTTCCCCACTGTAAATTGACAAAGAATAAGATATCATAATATGGTTGTCCACAAAACGGAAATATAACAAATGACATTGATTGTGAGGTATGTGCTAGGACAACTTCCTGACCAACGATTGTACTGACTCTTACGCAGTGTCCACACGGCGGCGTGCGTTGAAGCTTCAACGCTTCTGCCCATTCACTTTGAATGGGGTGACGTCACGCTTCGCCGAACTGCATTGTGGGAGCGTTGCTTCGCTTTGCTCACGTTGCTCGCTTCAAAAGTTGAGCAATGTTCAACTTTTGAAGCTTCGGCGGAAGCGTCAGCCAATCAAATCATATGCCAGTACAAGCTCTAGCCAATCAAACCGCGTGCTTGTGTGTCCGGGGCGGGAGATTCATGTGATTGGTTGTTGGTCGAGTTTCAGACACGCCCGCTGGCAAGCTTCAACCCGCGCCGCCGTGTGGACGCTCCGTAAGGGAGCCCTCTGGACAGTATTAAAGTTAAAAAACAACACAGATTTTATTGAGCTCCAAACAGATTGTAAGCTCTACTCAGTCTACAAATTAACATTTGAGAGAGCGCGGTGATAGATCTGCAGAATCTGCTGTGAGCGTGTCATCACCATGCTTTCCTCTCCTCTGAGCGCTGAGCAGGATCTTTCTAGCCAATCATTTATGCCTCCCAAGCTATAACTGCACTATCCTCACTTTGGCTCAAAGTTAAGGTCCACCCAAAAAAAAAAGGACAACGTTCGATTTACTTAATGTATGCCTTACGAGTTCAGTAGAATTCAGACCTTCCAATCAACTTATCACTGCCTATATCAATAATGCCTCTACTCTGAAAATGCTGGTATTCTGAATGTGGACACGGCACACTTTACTTTTGAAATTCCACACGACAGTAAACCCAACCAATCAGTTAATTTGATTTCAAAGATCAGAGACAAATGTAAATGATGTATTTGTTCTGTTAAAATCATCGATAACAATTTTAAACTGGAAATAATACAAATCTATTTCATACTACAAATAGAAGGTAGCTAACACAGCCTCTTTGATAATCTATTCAGCAGCCATTTTGCATCAATGTGTACAAACAAATCATAATTTGCCAATCATTACAATGTGAGATGTGAGTAGTTATCTCGTGTCAACTATTTTAGATTTTTAAGATGGAAATGGCTTCATCACAGCTCAGTCCCTCCATCTGGTGACTGACACCCAGGCGTCCCATAATGCCCTGCTGCCTGCCTGCCTGCTCTCAGGAGCCATAAGATAGGGAGAATCCAAAGGAATTCCTCCCGTCAGTCACACACCTCTCTCTCTCTCTCTCTCTCTCTCTCTCTGGAGCCTGGGCCCTCAGAGGTGGACTGCAGGCTGAAGCTCTCAGAATGTGCTCTCTCTGTGATCACCAGTAGTCTCAACTTAATACTGAACACACAACCTTCCCACCTCACCTCATGGAAAGAAATGAAATGAGTGTATTTCCAAAAATCTATTAGTAAACCTTTCAAAGGTTATTCAGTGTTTGTTAGTTGGTTGTTAGTCAGCGCTTTACGCCAGATTGCTCCAGTTTCATTCTTTGTCAGGGTGAAACTTCCACTGTAAGTGAACCAGGATCATCTAGTCCAAACTAATCTACAATCAGTTTGCAACTCTTGATTACAATAAACAATAGTTTAAAATGTACCCAGTGAAGTGAAAAACACATTGTTTGAACACATTTATTATGACGTCCAGTGTGTAGACCACTCCTCAGACGATGCTTTCTGAAGGTCCCATCTTCAAACAGCCTCCAGACTCTCTATGTGGGGGTGCACCAGGGTCTCTCAGCTGTATTTCCTGGAACAAAACAGAATAATTTGCTCTGTAAAATGTACTGGAGGATTTGTCAGGAAATGTTATCACTTTGCTCCAGACCGGTAACACTCTGACCCTGCCTGCCCTCATCCATCTCCCTGTGTCCTTACTGGAGGAGGACATGGCAGAATGACTGCATTGCCCGGTGTGGATCACATCGAAAGACACTGTTACTCTAAAAACACACGTTTTAAGAAGCAGTGCATTGAAATGACAGACTGTTGATCAGTAGCTCCTTTCTTAATGTCCGTGTCCGAGAACCTGCTCTGGAAGCTTAATGTTCTTGGCAATATATATCTATTTTTATAATGTCATAATACTGTTTACAGAAAACATTTAGAAAATTAGACTGAAACGACCAAAGCAGAGACAGAACTATGATTTGGCACACAGCTGAGAATTACACTCTTGCATTTCATTAACACATATTAATGTTGGGCTTATTTGTATGGTTATTAGGGTGCATTGGTCCTCCTTTCCTTTTCTCCACATTATTATATTCAGCCACATTATCCCTGGTAACACCTGTGTAAACAGCTTCAAGCTAAATGAAACAGGATTAGTAGGTATGCATTAAGCACTCATCCCTTCATCCCCTGCAGCTGGAATGAGCAGCAGAGGCATATGAATGATTTATCTCTAAAATAAGCAGCATTTGCATCCTCTGTGCATTAGGAATAATTAGGATAAGAAATGATGTTTGAAGTAGCACTTTAGAAAGGCATGTTGGAGGCTGCAGTGATCTGATGCCCCCTGCTGTCAGTATCTGATGGAGGCTCCGTGTTTCAGGTCAGTCCAGACGACCATAAAGAAGGCTCCTTCATCCAGCGCACAGAGGAGCCTGACATAGACGTAAGACAAGCCCATTCTTCAGTGATACAGGTGATGTGGTTTGAACAAGGTTGAGCATGTGTGTTTATTTGTGTGTCAGACCAAGCTGAGCAGACTGTGTGAGCAGGACAAGGCTGTGAGGCTGCAGGAGGATAAGCTGCAGCAGCTGCACAGAGAGAAGGTACAGCTCTCCCTCTGTCCACTCCTTTTTCAGATTTTGTGTAGGTCTGCATGTGCAGTAAGTATTTGTGTGTGTATGTGTGTATGTGTACAGCACACTCTTGAGACGGCCCTGCTGTCTGCCAGTCAGGAGTTGAGTGAACATAGCGGAAACAACGGCGCCGCACAGAGCCTGCTGCAGCAGAGAGACACGCTGCAGAGAGACACGCTGCAGAGCGGCCTGCTGCAACAGAGAGACACGCTGCAGAGCGGCCTGCTGAGCACCTGCAGAGAGCTGAGCAGAGTGACCACGGTGAGACACACACCAGACACACACACGTCGGACACACAGACAGTCTTGTGTTTCCCAAATGTGGGGGCCCAAACTTTTTCCCCCAATTGTGGGGTCCACCCTTTCTAACTACACTACACCTCTGTCAAAAAATCAGGCAAGTAAAAAGAAGAACATTTGGATCACAAAAATCACTTCAAATAAACATAATTCAAAACTTTTGTCTTCATGCTAGTTTTTTACTCACTCAGTGGGGCCCAGTTTCTAGCATTCAATACTTACGAGGTTCAATGCATACATTACACACGCACACACACAAACACACACACACACACACACACACACACACACACACACACACACACACACACACACACACACACACACACACACACACACACACACACACACACACAAACACACACACACACACACACACACACACATGTTTCTATTTTGTATATCTTAGCTGGGATCACAGTAACTATCTGGAGACAGCATTGAGTTGAAGGGACTTTTCAAATAAATTGCAGGACAGTCTCAGGAAAATGTAGATTTTAATTGGATATTTTTTTCTACACCAACAAATTCACATTGCTGGTAAGATTAGTCATTACTTAGGTGATTAGCCTCCTCTTAACATGGAAGATAAATAGACAGTACAAAGGCAGTAACATTGATCAACACCAGGTCAAATCAATAAACCCCTTTTCGTTCAACATTGTTCTTTCTTAGTGGCAACCATTAGTACTTCTTGAGACAAAATATTGCTTACTCTCTACAACATTCTTTTAATTCAATAAAAATGTATTTGTATATTATTTGGGTGTTTTACTGCATGATGTCTTGAGAAACTCTCTCTTGAGCTTCTCAACAGGGCATTTCAGCTGTTCTTTTCCTGCAGCATAAATTATTTTCTTGGTGCATACATGAGGATATGGTTAACATTCTTCGGCCAAGCTAAGACGTCTGTTTGAGCGGCCACTTTAGTATGATAATTAATTTAAGTTTTATTTTGGGATTTTAAACATGCATGACCAGCATCACTTCTAGCACTATGGCTGCTATAGTAGTACCATACTGCAGACAACCCTTTAACCTGAGATAATGTTTTTACAATAAATCCTCCTCAAGCCCCTAGGAAGTGCGCTGGACTCTGAGGAAAATCTCAGGCCATTTTGTCCTCATGCGCCAATGAGCAGCTCTCATAGGAAAGAACGAGACTAGTTCTCTTTATATATCCATGATCCTCCTGCCCTACACTCATATACTCCACATAGTAAACAAAACATTACAAAACGATATATATATAGGTATATATATATAACACACACACACATTTCATGTTGACAAAGATAATACAATTAAGAGCTCAACAGAAACAGATATGAGCCTATGAATATTCCCACATAGTTTAGTGTTCAAATGGTTTAATACAGGGGGGTAGGCCAGCCTGCAAATATCTCAAATTGTGAGATGCTTGAGTATCTCACAATTTGTGTCAACTTCTCTGACTCTATACGTCTGTTAGAGCCATTTTTTTTACTTTCAAGTCCATGTAAGACTAGTACTAGACCTACACACTCCAGTACTGGTCTTACATGGACTTGAAAGTATACAATATACTATGGACTTAAGTATACAAATATGCTACGGATGGACGTTATGTTTTGTTAAAATGACTCTGTTGATGTATTATTATTGTTAATTGCTATGTAATAAGCAATTAGGGGCTGGTATGTTAGAGCCATTTTTCCTTTTGTTATTATTGTCTGAATGTTAAGCTTAATAATAATATAAATTAGATTATACTGTAAATTATCGGCTATTTTTGTGAGTCACATTATGGTTTAAAATATATTAATTTAAGGCTCACTTATTATTTGTTATGTGCGTCAGTATCACGTGCATGGCTATGCCTATACAGGACTGTCTCAGAAAATTAGAATATTGTGATAAAGTTCTTTATTTTCTGTAATGCAATTAAAAAAACAAAAATGTCATACATTCTGGATTCATTACAAATCAACTGAAATATTGCAAGCCTTTTATTATTTTAATATTGCTGATTATGGCATACAGCTTAAGAAAACTCAAAAATCCTATCTCAAAAAATTAGAATAGTTCCTCAGACCAAGTAAAAAAAAAAGATTTATAACAGCAAAACACAATCAAACATTTGAAAATGTCCATTAATGCACTCAGTACTTGGTTGGGAATCCTTTTGCACGGATTACTGCATCAATGCGGCGTGGCATGGAGGCAATCAGCCTGTGGCATTGCTGAGGTGTTATGGATGCCCAGGATGCTTCAATAGCGGCCTTTAGCTCATTAGCATTGTTGGGTCTGGTGTCTTTCAGCTTCTTCTTCACAATACCCCACATATTCTCTATGGGGTTCAGGTCAGGGGAATTTGCAGGCCAATCGAGGACAGTAATGCCATGGTCAGTACACCAGTTACTGGTTGTTTTGGCACTGTGGGCAGGTGCCAGATCATGCTGGAAAATGAATTCCTCATCTCCATAGAGCTTTTCAGCAGACGGAAGCATGTAGTGCTCTAAAATCTCTTGGTACACAGCTGCATTTACTCTGGGCTTGATGAAACACAGTGGACCAACACCAGCAGCTGACATGGCTCCCCAAACCATCGCTGACTGTGGGAACTTCACACTGGATTTCAAGCAACTTGGATTTTGCTCCTCTCCAGCCTTTCTCCAGACTCTGGCGCCTTGACTTCCAAATGAAATACAAAACTTGCTTTCGTCTGAAAAGAGGACTTTGGACCACTGTGCAACTGTCCAGTGCTTCTTTTCCTTAGCCCAAGTCAGACGCCTCTTCCGTTGTCTTGAGTTCAGAAGTGGCTTGACCATGGGAATACGGCTATTGTAGCCCATTTCCCGGACACGTCTGTGAACAGTGACTTTTGATACCTGGACTCCAGCTTCAGTCCACTGTCTTTGAAGCTCCCCCAAATTCTGGAAGCGACTCTTCTTCACAATGCTGTTAAGGCTGCGGTCATCTCTCTTGGTTGTGCAGCGTTTCCTGCCACATTTCCCCCTTCCAACAGACTTTTTGTGGATGTGCTTTGAAACTGCACTCTGTGAACAGCTTGCTCTTTGAGAAATTTCTTTTTGTGTCTTACCCTCCTGATGGAGGGTGTCAATGACGGTCCTCTGGACAGCAGTCAGATCAGCAGTCTTCCCCATACTTGTGATTTAGTTTACTGAACCAAGCTGAGTGTTTTTCAAGGCTCAGGAAACCCTTGCAGGTGTTTCGAGTTAATTAGACGATTCAAGTGATTCGTTGAACACCCTACTAGTATACTTTTTCATGATATTCTAATATTTAGAGATAGGATATTTGAGTTTTCTTAAGCTGTATGCCATAATCAGCAATATTAAAATAATAAAAGGCTTGCAATATTTCAGTTGATTTGTAATGAATCCAGAATGTATGACATTTTTGTTTTTTTAATTGCATTACAGAAAATAAAGAACTTTATCACAATATTCTAATTTTCTGAGACAGTCCTGTATATGGTAGATTGATATGAAACAGCTGGGGGTGATAGACGGGGAAACGGAAAAGTCTTTTGACCCTGTTCTTTTTGTTCTTTTGGAGACTGTTAACGTTTAATAATAATAATAATACATAATATTTATATAGCGCCTTTCACAAAACCCAAGGTCGCTTCACAAGTCGGGCAGGGGGGGGGAGTAGGGGAAAAGAGGCAGACAGGTCAGGGAGGGGGGGGGGGGGGCAAGCAAGTAGCGGAAAAATAAAAATAAACCTATCAAACTAACTATATAGTGGGGAAAGCCTTGGTGAAAAGGTGCGTTTTGAGGGCTTTTTTGAAAGTGTCCAAGGTTGGGGCGCTGCGGATTTCGGGGGGGAGAGAGTTCCAGAGGGTGGGGGATGCTACACTGAAAGCTCTGTCACCGAAAGTCCGCAACCTGGTGCGGGGGGTAGAGAGGAGATCCTGTCCAGACGATCGGAGCCTCCGGGATGGAGTGTGGTGGCGGAGAAGGTCAGACAGGTATTGGGGGGCGAGGGCATGGAGGCATTTGTAGGTCAGAAGAAGGAGTTTATATGTGATACGGTGCTTGACTGGGAGCCAGTGGAGGTGGATGAGGGTGGGGGTGATGTGCTGCCAGGGCTTGGTGTGAGTGAGCACCCTGGCAGCCGAGTTCTGCACATACTGGAGCCTGTCCAGGGCTTTACTGGGAACCCCGAACAGGACTCCGTTGCAGTAGTCCAACCGGGAGGAGACGAATGCATGGATGAGGGTCTCGGCCACGGAATCGGAGAGTGATGGTCGTAGATGGGAGATGTTCCTGAGGTGATAGAAGGCAGACTTGGTGACGGATTTGATATGTGACTGAAATGAGAGAGTTGAGTCAAGGATGACACCCAGGTTACGGACTTCGGGAGACGGGGAGATGGAACAGCCGTCAATGTGGAGGAGGAGATCCCCAACCTTCCGGAGCAGTGCCTTGGGGGCCACAACCATGAGCTCAGTCTTCTTACTGTTGAGTTTGAGTATATTTGCTGTCATCCAGGTTTTTATGGCATGGAGACAATTAACCAGAGACTGTGGAGGGAGCTGGGCAGATGGTGAGGTGCTGAGATAGAGCTGAGTGTCATCAGCGTAGCAGTGGAAATTGAGACCGAAGTGACGTATGATCTGGCCAAGGGGGAGCATGTAAATAGTGAAAAGTAGGGAACCAAGCACGGAGCCTTGGGGGACACCATGGTTGACTGGGGCCGGGGGAGAGGATGAGCCGCTGATGCTGACAAACTGAGACCTGGTTGAGAGATAGGACTGAAACCATGACAGAGCTGTGCCAGTGATGCCAAGGTTGTCGGAGAGGCATTTCAGGAGGACTGTATGAGAAACGGTGTCAAAGGCCGCAGAGAGGTCGAGGAGGATGAGAATACTGATTTATTTAGGATGAAGCGAAGAAATGTGTCCTGCTGTTTATGGACTAACGAATAAAGCCCATCTGATTCAACCACGTTCTCAGCTAATTTGTTTGGAAACAAAGAGAGGCGCGTCAAAGCCCACAACCCCGATAGAGGTGGCTATTAAATTGTAGACAAGGATTAAAACGCCACCACAACGTCCGTCTGATCTTTGTTCTTGATCTACATTTGCACTCAGCCAACACACTGCACATTAAACTAGAGCAGATATAACTTAAAGCACTGGAAACCTTAACTCCCCTCCCCCTTCACGGGGATGCGCCAAACGTGAGCCGAATACAATTTTCCAAAATGATTACAAACCGCGCCGTATTTAACAATGAATAGCACTAAGAAATCTACAGAAAATGTCTTGCGAAATTAAGTTTCATTTTTTAGGCGAGACAAATTCTTTCATTCACACTAGCAGCCGAACATAAAACCTCTCCTACAGTGAGAGCCTCATCGACCAATAATGAACGTACTGTGTTCACAGACGGTGAGACGAGCCACAGGAATATTGCCATTTCTCCCGTTGTTAACTCGCTGAATCCTGATGCTGTCGAACTACTTGTATGCTAAAACACCATGGGTTTAAGATTGATGCGGCCACAGACTCATGTGGCCGCATCAATGTGTGTCCTCTGATTGAACACACATCAGTGACGCAGCATCATCTTGAGCAAAAACCCAGCATCTGATTGGACGAACGCTAGCAACATAGCATTTGATTTGTCAACAGACTCTGTGAGACGGCTAATGCAGCCATCTTGTAAAGTATGTGGTTCTGCTTAATGCCAAACAGATTATTAACCTTTAAATGTTAAATTCACTCTTAAAAATTATCAAATTGCATATTGCACAATATAACTGCTTTTGTTATACGTAGACCAAAAGCAGAGGTGAAGTAACTATATACATTTACCTAAGTACAATTTTGAGGTACATTACTTAAGTACTTTTACTCCACTACAATTGATAGGTAAATGGTGTTCTTTTACTTCACTATATTTATTTTGTACCTTTAGTTACTTTGCAAATTTGGATGAATGATGTGAAATATAATCAAGTCTTAAATCAGACTTTAGTTCCACCTGGAGTAAATTCACAAGCTACCCTGCAGTATACGAAGTCATTCAAACTAGCTGCACCTTTAGGACCAGGTGGAGGGATTATATCTCTTCGCTGGCCTGGGAGCGCCTTGGGATCCCCCAGTCAGAGTTGGTTGATGTGGCCAGGGAAAGGAACGTTTGGAGCTCTCTGCTGGAACTACTACCCCCGCGACCCGACCACGGATAAGCGGGAGAAGATTGATGGATGGATTATTGATATTAAAAAATGTGTTTTCAATGTGTGTTTTTCTTATCCGAAAGTGTAGTTATTTATTTGAAAGCTCCAAATCCTAATTTTTCCCTCAATGGCCTTTGTGCCCTGGCATGTGGCCTTTGTGCCCTAAAAAAATGTGTGACACCAAAGGCCAAATGGCCTTGCCCCTAAAATGATGAAATTCCAAGCCTGATACACACAGAGACACACACACACACACACACACACACACACACACACACACACACACACACACACACACACACACACACACACACAGTCCACTGACCCCTCTCCTGGCTGCTGTCCTGTTCAGGAGTTGGAGCGCTCCTGGGGGGAGTATGACAGGTTGGGGGCCGACGTCACTCTGGCAAAGTCCACCCTGCTGGAGCAGCTGGAGGCCCTGGGCAGCCCACAGGTAGCACAGACGCACATCCACACACTTCACACTCCTTCTGAGGTGATCAAGCTTGTAACGGCATATGTGTGGGTTCTCAGACAGAGCCCCCGAGCCAGAGACACATCCAGATCCAGAAGGAGCTGTGGAGGATCCAGGACGTGATGGAGGCTCTGGCCAAAAACAAACCCCAGCGGAGCACAGACAACAGTGAGGCTTCACATTCATTTCACATTAATCTCATGTGATTAACATTATGAGAACTAACGCCTTCTCAGGTGTCTTTTATTCTGGAAAAGTCCCATTCCTTCTCTCTCCTTGTTTCCATATTCAGCAGGTGTGCCTGCTTCCAGACCGCTCTCCAGTCTCCAGAAGAACGAGGTACAGCAGTCCACACCACACACACTAACAGCCACACCACAAACACTAACACACACCACACACACTAACAGCCACACCACACACACTCCCAGCTGGATCCCAACAGCTTCACATGTGTTTGGGAAGCTGTCATCCACATGTTTCTGTGATTCTCCAAATCACCAAAATGTGTATTTTGATGTTGATGTGTTTTTAAGCCAGTTAATAATATGACTTTATTGTCATTGCACAGTACATGTACACTGTGTTTGGATTAATTTCCTTCTTACCAGGCAGCCACTGGTTTCCTTCTGATTCAGTCCATTACGTAAATCAATTCCTGCTTGCTGTAGATAATGTCTCAGTGACCTTTTCTTCAAATTATACCACAGGCAGTTGGCAATGCAACACATTTTTCCAACACTCTTTAGACTTCAGAGTTTCTTGTTCGACAGAAAAAAATGTTATGAGATTGTTTTACACTGTTCTGTGTTGAAGTCTGAAGGTGTGTTCAGGCCGAAAACAGAGATAAGTCTTGCGTTAGTTTGACTACTCTCTGACTGATCTGTTGTTAGGGTTTGATGCAGGCAGACATTACAGACACAGAGAATGATCCCAACTCCACAGCGCTTTAGCATCCTTCAGCTGTGTGTTTGGGTCCCTGTGTTTGGGTCCCTGTGTCTGGGTCCCTGTGTTTGGGTCCCTGCGTTTGGGTCCCTGCGTTTGGGTCCCTGCGTTTGGGTCCCTGCGTGTCTGGGTCCCTGTGTCTTTTGGTCCCTGTGTTTGGGTCCCTGTGTTTGGGTCCCTGTCTGTCTTGGTCCCTGTGTGACTTGGTCCCTGTGTTTTGGTCCCTGTGTGTCTGGGCCCCTGTGTTTGGGCCCCTGTGTTTGGGCCCCTGTGTGTGCAGTGGTATGGTTCTTTGCTCAGTGAGCGGCTGTGTGTCTGCAGGCAGATACGCTGCTGCCACTCAGTCCTCTCAAAGAGGCGGACAGCGTGCCCCCCCGCCCGCCCCTTCCCCAGTACTACGACTCAGCAGAGCGCCCCCCCAACATGCCCCCCCACCACTCACACCCAGGCGGTCGCCTGCAACCCCAAACGCACCGCCCCGAGGACCGCAAGGCTGGCTCCAGGAACGGAGTCCACAGCGTAAGAACCGCTGAAATAATTCATGCCCCCCTCCTGTGTGCCCCCACCGTCCACAGACTGTGTCGACCATCATCAGCACAGCTTTCTGTAGGCTCACTACATTTTTCTTTATTTTCCCCTGATTTCATATTCAAGAGACTCATCCCTCACCAAGCGCCATTTTGGATACATGTCACTCATTTCCTCGTTTTTACCCAGCAGTCCATGCTCCATCCAGTCATCACTGTCGCCCCCCAACCGCTTCACTATCATATTCAGACCCCCGACCTGGGTTACCCCCCCCCCTGCTGTCTTCATAGGATTGCACAAGGTCTGTGTGTATGTTGATGTGTGTCACCTGTTTCCACATGGTGTTTGATCTGACCTTGAACACTCTCCCTCACAGCAAAATCCAGACTACCGGCTGTATAAAAGCGAGCCTGAACTCACCACGGTGAAGGAGGAGTTGGATGAGGCCAACGGGGAGGACAAGGACAAGGCAGAGAGCTCGGACACAGCTTCTAAAGGTACTGAAGCTTACGCATACATATCTTTATATTTATTGGATTGTCTTCATATTATACTGGTTGGAGACAGTGGTAAAACATTTGATCTATGCTTCTGTACTTTCTTCAGCAATCACACTGATTCATTTATCACAAAAACAACCTGATAACCTGCAGTCAGTCCCTGAATGCCTCCTGTTTTTGTGGATTTTTTGTTCATGTTTTGTATCTTTTGTGAAATGGAGCACATACATGCCACAACATGAGCAATCATTCTGACTGCTGTGTTTGTTTGCTGATGTGTAGTCTCTCCTACAGTGCCCTCCTGCCCGGTGGGCATCATTCCTCCTAGAACCAAATCTCCCATGAGTCCCCCTGAGTCCTCCACCATTGCCTCTTATGTCACCCTGAGGAAGACCAAGAAGCCTGAATCCAGATCAGTAAGTGTTTCCCTCAGCGTCGACAGACACAGAAACACAGTTAGATCAAATGATTCCAGTTGAGCAAATGTGGCAGAATCAGCCGCAGGGGGGCTGTCTTGTAAAATGTCTCTGAGGTTGAAATTCTTTTGAGTCAGATTCTTAATATGCTACATCGAGAAGGTGACACACATCTACAGTACATTTACAATGACACGTCTTTTAATGGTGTCATTCAGAGGACTTGCCATAGGAACCATGTGGGCACATGTTTGTAAATGCTGCCTGAATACAGAGTTCGTCTGCAGGGTCAAAGCTTTTCTTCACATCTCAGAGCTAATCTCTGAATAATGTTGTTGTTTGATTTAGAGGTAATATCTTTTAATATGTCTCTTTAATCACAGTTGTCATGATTTCTGCTCTAGTTAATCTTTTGGTGTTGCATTAGATATTTAAGTAACTCGAGCAGGGAAGAGCAAATTATAAGAATATGAAAGTGTAAGAAGAGTCTAAAAGCACATGAGCAGGAGTTTGGTTCAAATTAGCCTTATACTAATATCAATAAAACAACAAAGTAGATCAAATAAATGAATGACTTAATACAGAGTTTCTGTTGCAAACTGAACCTCTGATGGTTATGATGCACTTATGTCTGTTTTGTACTCATTTTCATCTTCACATTGTGTGCAATGCCTTGTTTACATGCTGCTGTAACAAAAATGTTTCCAAAGTATATATGGTCTTATCTTATCTTAGTGCTGTGGAATCCTACTTTATGTGTAGTTCCACTTCTATACCTCCACATTTTCACTCCCGGTTTGTGCCGACCACACGTGGGACTTCTATTTGAGTCATTCTTTCTATACACGCTCTTATTTGTTAGTGGACATTCGTTCACAGTAATGTCTGACTCACTCCATGACACTAAAGGTGTAAAAATCCACTTTACCGATCTAGGGCAGCCACACCGCTGAGACCAGATATACATCCTGACCATAAACACTCAGATTTTAATATCTGCACATACAGTACCAGTCAAAGGTTTGGACACACCATCTCATTCAATGGTTTTTGTTTATTTTATTGTTGTTCTACTTTGTAGATTAATACTGAAGACATCAAAACTATGAAAGAACACATATGGAATTATCTCGTAAACAAAAAGTGTTAAAAAAATCCAGAATATAATTTATATTTTAGATTCTTCAAAGTGGCTCCCTTTTGCCTTGATGACAGCTTTGCACACTCTTGGCTTCTCTCAGTCAGCTTCATGAGGTCGTCACCTGGAATGGTTTTCCATTAACACGTGCGCCTTGTGAAGAGTCCATTTGTGGAATGACTTGCCTTCTTAATGTGTTTGAGACCATCAGTTGTGTTGTGCAGAGTTAGTGCACAGTGGAAAGCCCTATTTGACTACTGTTGTAATCCATATTATGGCAAGAACCACTGAACTGAGTAAAGAGAAGCGACCGTCCATCATCACTTTAAGAAATGAAGGCCAGTCGATCTGGAAAATGTCAAGAACTTTTAATGTATCATCAAGTGCAGTCGCAAAAAACATCAAACGCTATGATGAGACTGGCTCTCATGAGGACCCCCCGGGAAAGGAACAGCAAGAGTTACCTCTGCTGCAGAGGACCTGGCCTCCACAATCACCCAACCTCAACCCAATTGAGATGGTTTGGGATCAGTTGGACCTCAGAGTGAAGGAAAAGCAGCCAACAAGTGCTCAGCCCCTCTGGGAAGTCCCTCAAGACGGTTGGAAAACCATTCCAGGTGACGACCTCATGAAGCTGACTGAGAGAAGCCAAGAGAGTGCAAAGCTGTCATCAAGGCAAAAGGGGGCTAATTTGAAGATAATAAAATATAAATCATATTCTGGATTGTTTAACACATTTCTGTTTACTAGATAATTCCATATGTGTTCTTTCATAGTTGTGATGTCTTCATTATTAATGTATTAATGTGGAAACTAATGTAATAAATAAAAACCTTCGAATGAGAAGGTGTGTCCAAACTTTTGACTGGTACTGTATGTCATGGGAATTCAGCCATTACTTTCTTAGACACCTTTGGGTAATAGCCGATTGATTAACATAAGCCAGCATATTGTATAGACCCAGAGTTTAACGCCCAGAGAGACAGAAGCTGATCCTGGTTGCCGTCCTGCACAGGAGCGGCCCCGCAGTGCGGTGGATCAGACCGGCTTTGGGGAGCGAGAGGGGGGCCGAACACGGATGAGTGTGGAGGAGCAGCTGGAGAGAATGAGGAGGAACCAGGAGGCCTCGTCGCTCCGTGAGAAGAAGAGAGAGACCCCGTCCCGCTCGCCCTCCTTCAGCAAAGACAACCCTGCTATTATCCAGCAGGTGATGTCACACACTGTGTCCCCATGACCTGAACTACACTGATCTTAGAAACTAGCTTCTGTGCTAACCTTTTCCCTGCCAAACATTTTCAGTCGATCCAATAATCCAAGTGTGTGTGTGCCGGTGTGTGTGCAGGGTCGGGGGCAGATGGAGGGGGCCTGTGCAGACCCTGTGCAGCTGGAGGCGGCGTTGCAGCAGCTGAAGGTGGAGACCATGGAGCAGAGCAGGACACACCCTTCACCAGAGGTTCATGGGATATTTGGATTCCAGTAGTTTCCAACACAACACTTCATTGGTGGATTTCAATGCTATGCTCAGCCATTTTTAGTCAGTGCTGAGATTGTGACTATATAAAGGGCTGGTTGATGCAAAGCTCCATGCAGGTCTCTCATGATCACGTTCTGTTTCCTTCTCCAGGAGGTGCAGGGAGTTGAGGAGTGTGAGGAGGTGCAGCAGGACGGGGAGGAGGAGCTGCAGGATGAGGTACTGCAGCCTATAACATTTCAATGATATTCATTGGTACAGTGTTAATGGATAAGCCTTTATCTTTCCAATTTTCAACAAATCCATAAGAAAGTATGGCTCAATAAAACACAGAGTACCAGGAAGTAAAACACATAGTACCAGGAAATAAAACACATAGTACCAGGAAGTAAAACACATAGTACCAGGAAATAAAACACATAGTACCAGGAAGTAAAACACATAGTACCAGGAAATAAAACACATAGTACCAGGAAGTAAAACACATAGTACCAGTTAGCAAAACTCTTGGCAATAGTAATGAAAGTGGAGTGTTAACTTTGGATGCCTGCAGACGGATCCATCCCATCGTTCCAGCCAACAGTAAACTGCTGTGTTGCTGTCTGCCAGCAGGTGGAGGGGAACCATTCTCACACACAGACACACACACACGCAATTTCTCAATGTCGAGGAGGCTTGCTTGGTAGCACATGTATGCTGGGCATTTAAACAGTGATTCGGCGTCACTCGATAACGTAGTATGCTTGAAATAGTGGCTCTGGAGCAGCTTTACTCGACATTGAGAAACGGCCACTCTCTCTGCTCACTCTGTGTAATCCCACAGCTGATACTCAGTTCTTGTAGTCATGTAATCTGGGACAAGAAAATGTGTGGGGGTGTGGTAGCTGTAACATCTGTATCTCCTGGATTAAGCCTCTCTGGATTAGACTCTCCACCTTCACTCCACAGCAGAGACGTCATCATTTATTACTTAATAACTTATTCACTCAGTAGTTCATTTAAAAAAGAAATATTTAATTTGTATATTTTCAATATATTATATAAAAGTATATTTTTCAAATAGGAATGTATTCCTCATGTATTTATTTATCCTTTTTGTTCTCAGATGATTTTTTAACAAAATATTCGCTAATTTACCATTGTTTTTAAACATTAAATATAACTACATATTTTAGTGTTTGCCAAGATCACATTTTTTAAATAACATGCCATGGAAAAATTGATATCTTGCTACCACAAAATATACATGTCAGTAGGTAACAATGATGCGTGTGTGTGTGTGTGTGTGTGTGTGTGTGTGTGTGTGTGTGTGTGTGTGTGTGTGTGTGTGTGTGTGTGTGTGTGTGTGTGTGTGTGTGTGTGTGTGTGTGTGTGTGTGTGTGTGTGTGTGTGTGTGTGTGTGTGTGTGTGTGTGTGTGTGTGTGTGTGTTTCAGCTGTGTGTGAGTCAGAGGGTGGTGATAGTGGACCTGTGTGCGAAGCCTCAGCGTGTTGAGATTGTAAATCCTTTCGAGGATGATGAAAGCAGAGAGCAAGATCTGACCAGCTCGCCAACAAACACCACTACTGAAAACAGGTATGTGTGTGTGTGTGTGTGATCAAGTTATATTACAGGAGAAAGGAAATTAAGAAAAATACAGAAAAACTGCCGTTGCAGGAAAGACGGCCGGCAGAAATCAACCGACTGTGTGAACGTGAAAATGAATAGAATATCACCTCCCATCTTCAGAGCAATCTGACTAATATAACATTAGCGTTTAAGAAAGCTTAATTAAATATCTGCCACAACATAAGTAACCGGATCAGAGTAACATTACGTACAGTCCGCGGCACTGTGAGTGCAGATGTCGATGTGTCCCATTATCATTCATATCACATCATATCACATCATAATGTATCATATATTTCCTTATCTGAGTCAGCTGAGCCGTATCTGGCCGTGCAACACTTACAGTATCACATACTGTATGCAGAAGTATTATTTTAAGCAACACATTAAGTTGACGAAACACTTGAGTCAAATGTAATTAAAGTCAGATCGTGTCTTAGACGGGGCTTCATATCATAAACCTGTTAATGTACGCATTCAAACACTTTTTCTTTCACCAGCTGTATTCACCTTGCAGGTGCAACTCTGTGGCTTTTATCCTGGATAAAGCGTTTAATTCATGGATGTTTAAAGTTTAACTTCTTCATATTTGTCTAATATCATAGTTGACCTTTCATTCAGGAAATATGATGTGCTGCGCTGTCAGTACGCTTGTCCATGTTTGTGATTGGTCGAATGCTCCAAATACCACCCCTTTCATGTGAACGCACACCTAACTAGATAGGACACGGCTGGCTTAAGTTAACGAGTTGATAGCCAGCATCGTAGGACCACTTAGCGAGAGCGCGTTTGTTTTGGATCAGGTAAAACTGCTAACTCAAACATATCCAGAATATGTTGAACTGGATTCGTAGTACAGGCCTCTGGTGAGATCAATGAACTTATTTGAAAAAAGTTATTCAACATTTTGAAATGGGTGTTGACTTTGAATCCTTGTGCTCCTGCTTATGGAAGCTTTCAGACTCCGGAGCCTGAGACCCCGAGCCCGGAGCCGAGGGAGGAGGAGGCCAAGGAGAGGCAGCAGAGAGAAGAGGAGCTGAAGGAGAGGCTGACCGCAGACCACAAGAAACACAACAACAACAACAACAACATGTTGGCTTGTGAGTGAAGAATCTCCATCGCACACGCATCTGTGTCTGTACACCTGAGACCATATTTAAATCTTAATACAACATAGTCAAATATTGAAACTAAATTGCCCTTTTGGTTACCTCACTTTGGCCTTGAAGGACTCTGACATTAGCACGCTATCTGCTGAAACAGTGCAGGGTCGACGCTGAGAGCATCATATTTAGAGCTAAGGACATGTGGATATCTCCAATCACTCATGTGGGCCTCATTTTAGGCTGATGCTTAATAATCTTAAAATAATTAATATGTTAAAAATATTTTTTTAATTCCTTTTCACAAACAATAATATATCAGAAAATGCAGAATAAGACTTTTAAAGATCATTTATGGATTTGGATACCTAATGGATGGACATGTATTACAGATAATAGAATTGGGTCAGGGGATAAATGTAATTCTTTGAAAATAAGTTTGGCTGCTACTATAGATTAGCAAAAACACAAGCTGGCCTGCTTTTGTTTAGTCTTCAATAATGCTGATACCAACAGTTGTAGACACTCTGTGTCAATAAAAACATGTTCAGCAAACTCTGGTAACACTGCTTCAATATAAACAGTAGATTGGTATAGAATTATATTTGAACTTTTAAAATGGCTAAATGTAATTGATACTTTGTGTATCTAGATACAATTAAGATACACAAACTCAAGACATGTGAGATGGCTTTGAGGCTTTTCTCACAAATAATCACTGAAGGGTTGAACAATGACTACGCATCTACTTTACTCTACATCAGACAGCAGTGGAGTGTGTTCCTGAGTTTCTGTTGTGTGCAGATTGGAATTACTTCTTAAAATATTGCTGTGTGAATAAATCTGAATTGAACATCTCATGTTCTCTCTACTAGCTAGAACAATTCTAAAGTTCAACAGACAGTGCACTCCAGTGGCGAGACAATGACACTGCAACTTTAAAAATATTGATTATGAGAAGACACACATTCAGTGATTATGTTTCTATCTTAATAATCAAAGACATCTCAATTCATTTCTGCATGGCGTTTGAGTTAGAGCTTGAGCTAAAGCCAGTTCAGCCCACATTACATCAGTTTAACCCTTTAGACCGAAACGGTAAGGGACCATAACAGGATGCAGTCTGCAAAAGCTATCAACAACCAAAGACACCTGAGGCCTGCACTACGAAGCCGGATTTTCGCTTAGTGAGGTAACTTCAGGGTTAACTCTGGGTTTCCAGTCCTACGACGCTGGTTCACTTCTTAGCGGGCTAGATCTCCATGGTAACTTATGCTGAGCGCCTAACCTGCTCCGGAAAGACGGCCGGCAAAAATCACAGACTGTGTGAACTTGAAAATTAATAGAATATCACCTCCCATCTCCAGAGCAATCTGACTATTATAACATTAGCGTTAAGAAAGCTTACTTAAATATCTGCCACAACATAAGTAACCGGATCAGAGTAACATTAACTACAGTCCGCGGCATATCACATCATAATGTATATATATATATATTTCCTTATCTGAGTAAGCTGAGCCGTAAAGTAAAAGTTAAAGTTAAAGTCAGATCCACTCGTGTCTTAGACGGGGCAGTGATATCACTTTTTCTGTTACCAGCTGTATTCACCTTGCAGGTGCAACTATGTTGCTTTTATCCTGGATAAAGTGTTTAAGCCATGGATGTTTAAAGTTTAACGTCTTCATATTTGTCTAATATTATAGTTCACTTTTCATATTCAGGAAGTATGACGCTGTGCTGACAGTACGCTTGTCCATGTTTGTGATTGGTCAAATGTTGCTAACCCCGCCCCTTTCATGTGAATGCACACTCAGCCGGACAGAGAAACCCTGGCTTGAGTTACCAAGTTGATAACCAGCGTTGTAGGACCACTTATTGAGAGCGCGTTTGTTTTAGGTTAGTTAAGCAAGATAACTCAAACATATCCAGGGTCTGTTGAACTGGATTCGTAGCACAGGCCTCTGGCTGGACATAAACAAATATCAATACCTAAGATTATCAATATCAGAACTCCCATTCCTTACCGGCAAATAAAGAAACATATGTTCCAAAAAGCCCTTTATAGCAGTAACAGGTGGGTGGAAATCCAACCAAATAACTGCACACTCCCCATCCTCAAGTACATTATCTGGGATCCACACACAATGACACCCCTGAGCCCGATGTTCCTGATCACACATTCTGATCTACAGTACACGTAAACTATTGTTAACTGTCTGTCGCAGCACTACACTCTTTTCAACTGAGAAATGAACAGTTCATTCTGGTTGCCTTGACAACTTCTAAAAAAAGACAATCTTACTAAACTGGATAGATGGATGAGACCACCCAAAAGCACCTTCACCTTCACCTTCACATGCACATTTAAACAGAAAGATAAAAAGCTTTGAAGAACAACTAAATGCTTTAAGTCCCAGTCATCAATGTAACACAAAGGAAACCAGTGAACACAACCCAACGCACGTGACACGCAAAACACTCCTTCTGATTGGTGGAGACATCCGGAGGAAAGCATCGTACTGCTAATACTCTCTGACTGACTGTGTACACCCCCTCTCTCCTCCTCCCTACAGCGCAGACGTTCACCTTGGTGAGCAGCGACACGTGAGCCGCCCCCCACCCTGACGCCGCAAAGCCCAGATGTAGCCTGCCTGCACAGAGCATGCTCCAAGGCTTCATGTTTACAACAGGACTGTTTTGATACTACTGTCACATGCCCACAGGGGTGGTGCCTGAGAGGAGGACCCCCCCCTGCCTGGTGGACCTCACAGACGGCCCCTTCACTTCCAGACAGAGAAAGATGTCCTGCTTCTTTAGAACCTGTTAGAAAACAGTGAATCAATGGGGTCACATTTCAAAAATATTTATACATTCAGATTGTGAAATGGTGTAGTCATGAAGTCGTGGTTGTGCGAAGAAGAAAACACTCTTATAAAGTGGAGTTTCAGAAGCTGCTAATCCTGTTTTAGAGAAGAACATTCACCACTTACAAATCAACAACAACAATATAAACTCAGTTAGCATGTTGTTCAAATGTTTTATTCATGCCACGTTTGCAGTCAGTGTGAATGAAAGCAACAAAAAGGGGCTCAATTATTCTCCCATGCTTAGCTCAGCTGATATCAACACATACCTCATTCACACCAGCGCATCTCCGGTTCAAGCTCCGTGCTAGAGCTTTTTAGGTTCAGAACCGGTTCTTCGGTTTAGCTCCGGCTCTTTTCACACCGCCCAGAGTCCGACTGGTGCTGCGTCATTGCGTCATCGTTTGCGTCATGACGTAACCGTTTGCGTGCCTGCTTCATAAAGCCAAACCGCGCGGAAACCCCTCACAGCTGACACCGACAACAACAACAATGGCCGATTGTGCTCCAGCTTCCTCTGTACCTCTTCAGAAGACCAGATTCCCAGTAGGTAGCTGGTCTCTTCAGTGGACCACTGCTGCTTGTTAAGTTTCTCCATTGTTGTGTACAAACTGGATAAAACGCCGGCTTTTTGTTGTTGTTCAGGAGTTGATCCCGCCCCTGCCCCTGCCTCGACGTAAGCGTGACGTATGCGGTGCTTTTGCTCTAGTCGGACAATTTTTTGGTGCTTGAAACGAACCGGATTCCGGAGCTAAGAGGCTGCTCCACTGCGCTGTCAACAGAAAAACCTGGTGCTTTTCAAGCTCCAGCTCCGAACCGGCCCTGAAACACTGTTGGTGTGAATGAGGTAACAGAGAGGATGATGTTTTTATTGCTTTAAACATTAAACCATTTCATAATCTTGTCTGTATGTAGCACTTATTTTGGGGGTGATAAAGCTCCATAGATATCACCTGCCAAATGTAAACACACACACATCAATACACATACATTTAGATACCTAACTAAGTATTAAAGTTATCTTTATATAATAAGAACATTCTACTGATGTGGACGGGGGGTATTGGCTGTGAGTAGCTGGAGGGGGTGTCCTGGGGAAGTGTCCCCTCAGATGGGCTCAGCACCAGAGCTTTACTTTACCAGGTACTCTCACATTCATTCTGTGTTGTCTTCAAACCCAAGGCTCCCTTATCACTCAATTTTTATTTTGCACCTGCAACATAAGAGATTGTCCTTCATTGGATATACATATATAAATATATAAAAAGTATATATATGAACATAAAGCAGATTTTTACTTCAACAAGGTGCCACTTCATGCTGCTGACTCTTTTGAACAGAACTAAGTATTTTGCAGAAGTTTTGATTATTTATGTTGAGCAGGCTGTTCACACACGTTATGTGAATGTTTTACATTTCTCGTCTGCTTCTCATGTCTATTTGAGTTCATCTCTTTTTGGTTTACAGTACTTAGAAGATACACAGATGCTGAGGACATGACACTGATTAGATCTTTGGAGTTTAAATCTGTTCAAGGTGTTGAAGAGTTGGAGAATAGCACATGTACGAAGCAATAAGTAGGACTTTGGAGCTCCAGGACATAACATGAATTTAAAAGAGATGTATAAACTGTAAAAAATATATAATAAACAAGATAGCATAATTTATGTACACACTGAAAATAATAAGAGCGAAAATTATAACTAGAGGTTATTATTCATATTATTAGGGTAAATATGCAAAAGGTTCATACCCATGTGTTTTATATCATGTGAAATAAATGTTGATGTTCTTTAAATATTATTGTTGTCGTTGTTTTTTTGCTGTCTGCTTATCAAATGACCCTTTGCTTTCAGATCTAGTTCTAACATCTCTCATTTCATCCATGTTGCTGTAAGACCTTAGGGGTGTGTCCGATTATGAGTAACCAAGGATATTGATACTCCATCCTTAGCATGTGTTTCAACACTGTTTGCAGTCTGGCTTCCAAAAGCCGTCCTTGGTTTCCCACATTCTGCTTGGTCTTGTTGATTTGTCTTTGATATCATCAGACTGTTGGTGTTTCTATTTTCTTAAAAGTAAGTTAGCCAAATATGAAATATTATCATATTATCACCTGTTTCTGTAATCACACATCTATGAGCATTGGGATAAAGCTGGTCCACTCTGATTCAAGATTCAAAAGCTTTATTGTCATATGCACCTAGCTACAGTGTAGTTGTGGCAATGCAAATCTGAAGTCCCGAGCTCGTCCAGCAATACAACATAGTACATACATAAGACAATAAGGCAATTACAAAGATAACAATTCAAAAATAGTGCAAAATGAAACCGAGTAGAATAGAATAGTGCAGATATGTTGCTAGACCAATGCAGATGAAGTAAACTGTATACATGTCAGAAAGAAAAAAAAATACAATAAGCTCAATAATGCAGAGAATATTGTAAGTGACCAAGTCAATGCAGGTGGCACATCAACTACAACTTAAGTCCTCTCACCAACAGAATACACACCTTAAAAATATAAAAGTGTGCAAGGCCACCTTTAATTCATTGGACATGCAAACACTTCTTGACAAACCCAAATGCTCCCGTCATCAACCTTATTGAAAAAGCCCAGCTAAGATGGGCTCTTCAACACAGACATCTCAAATGCAATATTGGCAAAGTAGGTTCAGGTCTTACACTGATTCACAATTGAACTCTATCAAAACTTCTCCACCAAGTGAACTCAAATTATTATCTAAAATAATTATTCATTTTCAAAAAAAGATGTATTCAAAGGACAATGGGGCCATGCCACAGGACCATACGCTTCATATTGGCCAATTTCACTTTTGCCATGATCAGAATACAAAATATGTAATGAAAAATAGAATAGTTTCTTAATAGATAATATTAGAAGATTCCTAAACATTATGCACTGTGCCAAATCCGTGAAATACCTGGTATTGCGGAAAAGGCTTTTGATCAGCTGGAGGGGCACTTTCTGTTCACTGTTCTTGTGTAAAATGCACTTTGGCCAAATATACTTAGGATGAAATACTGTATCTCAACCCCACTGACAGGAACCAGACCATCACTGGTATTTAAGCATCTTTTCCTCTAGCGCATGGCCATCTACAGTGTTGCCCTTTCTTCACGCTTTTTGATGAGCTCATAAACATCACCTGCATCGAGCAACTAAACACCAGGAGAGGTAAATGGGCCAGGACGCTTGTGTGCCTCCATGAAAAATTAAAAAAGTGTCTTCCGCTCATCCACACTCCAACATAGTTGGAATCATGTTAAATGTTAAGACACAGTACTTGTATTAAAGAAAATCAAGTGTTTCTTGTGAAAAACAAATTATATGGTAGTAAAAAAAAGGAGTAAAAAGGAGACGATCTTGAGATTGTTTTCCCAAAAGAATATGTATAAATAAATTCTACTTAAGATTTCTGTCACGACTCAATCAATATCCAGGTTAAGGTATATGGACTAAAATGTAGCATTATATACCTGAACTTTGATATTTCTAGTGAGCACTTTTTCTCCATTTTGCACAGGCAGTACAGAAGCAGGCCTCAATTTCAATGCAACAAGTTGGCCACTAAAATCAGCATGGTTCAGATTAACGAGAGAATGAGTGGTAGTTCAAGACAAGAACGGCTGTGGTAAAGTCAAGAAAGCTAAAGCAGGCTAAGGAGAGTTGTGGTGCCTGCAGGAATATGCACCTTGCTGAGATAAGAACGTGCCTTTTCAGCACTTTTTGAGTTGGGTCATTTTCTGTTTGTCGGAACACGTGGAGCTGAGAGGCCACAATGCCGAAGATCGTCTATTGATACGAAGGTGACACACATTCAGTCTGCTCCCCAACGCAGCTATTTCCTTTTTTTATTCTTCAAATAAATAATTGTACCCTACATGTTTTTACTATTGATCAGATTAGACATTCCACTTGGCTCGATACTGAATATGAAAGGAAAATAAATAGTTTCAGATTAGCTACTTTAGAAAAGCCTAATTCATTTTACGTTACCCCGAACTAGCCTGGCAAAAAAAACACTTCTGTGTATAAGTTGTTTTGTAGCAAAATTCATGGTTATTAATATGAAAATGTGTATTTTGTTTACACATATGAAAAGGTAAACTACACCGCAACGTTACAGTTCAAGATTTAAACCATATGTAACAAGTAGAATAATGCCGTTTAGAGATGCACTCTATTGCAGCGTTATGAGCAAAGTTATTGTTGGACGTATTGAGTGAGAGATCTTCTGAATACACAACCTTTGGCCATGCGGAGCCGCGACGTCATCAAACCCCCTGCTGTGTTACGCTTGAAGCGGAGAGTGTGAGTGGAGGAAGAAGGGCAGCCTGAGGGCAACTTTTCCATTGGAACATCACAATAATAGCTTTGGTGCTCTACGAAATGGCTCAAATAACGAGCGAGGGTGCCGAACAAGATTCTCAGCCGACGTCGAATCAAAACGGAACCGGGGAAACAGCAGAAACCGGCAATGAGGGACAGGCCGTGCCGGACCCCAAACAGGAACCGGGCGACAACAACGAGAACAGAGCAGGAATGGACGCGAGCGGTCGTGGTGTGGCGGCGGAGGACGGGGACAGCCTGTCTTCTGTGTCAGACGCTGACAAAGAAACAGCATTACCGAACAAAAACCCCGACAACGACGGAGGGGAACCCGACGGCAAACTCTCTGAACCGGGGAAAAGTCCCGCACAAGGGAGTTTGGCGAGTAGCACTGATTCCGCACAAGAGGGCTCCCGGGTGCTGAGACAAGAACAAAGAGAGGGGGAGAGCGTGTCCTCCTCCTCGCCGGCGGACCGCACAAAGAGCACGGAGAAAGCCGAGCACGGCACCAAGAGAGCGGCCAGCATGGAGGGGACCTCGTCGATCGGAGAGCCTCTCAGCCGGATGGATTCAGAGGACAGGTATGTGAAGTAGTCTGCTTTATGAAGGCCTTACGCTCCTTTCAGAACAGCATGGGTGGTGTGGGACCACAACACGATGCGGAGTCCACCGGGTGATAGCTGCGGTCCATTAGTTTACAGTGTAAAGAGTTCCAGCTCCGGCCTCTCGGTCCAGGAGTCAGACACCCGTTAGATGAAGGGTTCTTTGCGAAAGTTGTTTTAACATAGCATTTGTATATTATTATTTTTAATAGGCAACGAGCACTGTTGTGGGAAAGTTTTCATAGGGTTTGGATTTGATCCATATCAACAGTAATGGTACTGTTTGCACAGCATGTTCATCATCTCACAGTTATCCCATTCACCGCAGTACTAACAGCCGTCCATACCCCGCCCCCCCAAATATACATAGAAGAGGATGTATTAGACACTGGCGTTCAGAGGTAGCAGAACCCCTCAGCCTCGTGGTCACAGTGAATCTGGACCGCAAGCTGTTTTTGTGATTCCCACAGGATCCAACCTGGGAAACTCACAACCACTCAGTGGGTGTGTGGGTGGGGGTCCGGGCTGCACTATTAAGGAAAGTTTGATCAAAATCGCAAAATATGTGGAAATATCTGAATGAAGTATTGTGGAGCTGCAGAGAAGTATACTTTACACAAATCTTGTCATACAGGTCCCCTAAAATAAATCACACCACGATCATTTGTATCTATTTTTCAATGATAATGTGAATGATGTTCAAAAGGATTATACCCTCTTATATCACGTCATATTGCAATACCAATTTGAATCAAAACAATACGTGGTTTTGTCCAAATGGTGCAGCCCTAGTAGGGATGGCCCCACAGCCCGCAGAGCCACAGCAGCACATTGCAGGGAAGAGCGTGGATGTTAATGGGTCATTTTAACAAACCAATTCAACTGGGCTGCTATTGGTGATCATTTGCAGACCCACAAGATTTTGATTAAAAAAAGACTAAATGGTTGGTTTGGTTTTGTATGTAAGAGAAAAGAGGATGCAGAGACATGCAGTCTCTCCTCAGAACATGTCATGTACACAGGTTTTAAATCTTCGAAACCTGCAATATAAGGCATTTTCATACCACTTTTCAAACGAAATAAATCCAACTTGCAGCAGACTTTAATGCATGCTTGGTGTAAGAACACCTGTACACGGTGAACAGGCAGACGTAGTGAGGGTATGTTAAACATTGGTTTTACGAGTACTTGTCTCTGATTGGTACTATTTATCAGAAGACTTGGATTGGTGCATCCCTACTAGTGGAACAGTTTATCATGTTGAACATTTTAGTGTATTCAGATCAGAAAATTCTCTCACTGTAGCTACTGAACAGAGTGGAACAACTTATTTCATCCAACTGATAACAGTCTTGCTATAGCTGCTGCTCATAGTCCCAATACCATAACTACAGGAAACAGGACATTTAACTAACGTATGCGGCTATGCGCCATCTCAAATATTTTGCAATTGCCCTCAATTTGTCCTTCAGCAAACAATGACAAAATATTAGTCCGAAAGTTGCAGACATTATAAAATGCTGGATGTCCGGAGGGAATGTCCCAGTCACGTTTGTCCGTTCCAGCTTTTCATTTCATTTCAAACCTTCATTTAACCAGATTGTCCCTTGAGATCATAGATCTCTTTTTCAAGGGAGACCTGCAGAAACAGTTGAGCTATTGCATGAGCTCAGGATCTTCCTTTAAGAAAGGTTAGACATCAGCGGTGAGTCTTTGGGCCTGAAAACTAAGCTCCATTAGAACTGATGCATCCAGAGAGGCAGTTTGCCCTGCAACCAAGGAAAGAACATCGCTCAAAAAATCTGTTACGACTTTGATATATTTTGACTTGTTTCTCTGACACACTGAAATTAGTATGAGTTCATAAGTTTAATGGAGCTTAAACTAGGACGATTGAATAGTCGTTATACAGTGTAGATCAGGGGTGTCAAACTCAATTTCATCTCGGGCAACATTAGCATTACGGTCGCACTCAAAGGGCCGGTTGTAACTACATATTATATATATAATATATATATATTTATAAAACGGACAAGTCAAATCAAGCAATCTGATTGGTTCTTAGCCGTGATATACTGAGCGTATACCAGGGGTAGAATTGTAAATTACTTTTCACAACAAGTCAGTATCCCTCCGCGTCTGAGAAAAACAGTATACCGTTGGGCTGAAAAGCAAACTGCCTGCAGTTTGCTTTTCATACTGGAACAAGAAAGCAGCGGAGAAGTAACGGGGCAGAAAGCCTCCTTTTTACGCAGCGGTCCAGACATAGACATCAAACGGCAAAACATATTCAGTGTGCAGTTCCTTTGGCATTAGGGCAGGGATATCTAGACACTTTCCAAGGTTTGACATAATGAATTGTGCTACTTTTAAAGCAAGCAACGATGTTTTCAAATCTGTAATCAAAGAGGTCTGCAAAAACGCTATCGAGCAATCAGATTCCTTGATTTGACTTGTCAGTTTTATAAATATATTTAAATTTCTTCCGTTACGAAACAAACTTACAAATCATAAGATGGAAACATTTAAGATTAACTTCGACCTCCGGGGGGGTCTTACTATAGTATTGAGGAGTGGATTGAGCAGTGCCTATCTCCAGAAAAAAAAGCACCTAAACTACGACATGCAGAGCTACGTGAAGTGCAGGTAGACCAACTGGAAAAGTAGCACCATTCAAAAGCTTTCTGATGCGGGTCTTGAAACAAATCAGAGAAATTATGACAGTTAGTGGCCACAGGTGCGAAAGCTCTCTCAAGAGCTACTGGAAGCCCAATCTCGGGGACCGGAGAAAGTGGAGCAATATTCTCGCCACGCCAAGCAACAGCCTCGAACAACCTCAACCTATACAAATGACCACGTAAGCCATGCTACTGATGCTGGACAGTTTTTCAGTGGATGCACAATAAACAGCAACATACACATTAATGTAAATAAACAGCCAAATAATGGATCAACGCTCTCTGTCTAATATGTTCGCTTGCTGTTAGTGTTGTTGCATAGCAACCACCTTGCACTATGTTTTGTGCAGAAGGCAACGGAGAGACTATTTTATTTTGAACATCATTATTTACTAATAAAAACTATTTAAATTAGAGTGTGTATTTTTCTTTCATATTGCCACACTTGGTAACCGTTTTATAAAAGCAATAGCTCACTTCAGGCCGTGATATAAGCTCATTATATCACAGCTAAGGGGCGTGGTTCGGCCCGACGCGAAGGCCTGTCGTGAGCTATTGCTTAAATATATATCAAACGATGTATTATATTACATTATTGCCTCTGAATTGGATTATTATCGGATAGGATAATAACTTAGTAATTAACTTCGTGTGAAAGCAGAAGTCCAGGGCAAATAATTGCAAGTCTCTTGCATGTCACAAAACGAGATGCATTGTGGGACATGTAGTTTATGGGCAACCTGCTTCTGTAAATCGCCATGTAACCGTATAATAAACATATTATATTCTTTGCAAGCTCTTGCGAGGCCACATAAAATGAACTCGCGGGCCGGATTTGGCCCCCGGGCCTTGAGTTTGACACCCCTGCTGTAGATGATAACATGGTAAGAAAGTGATCAAAGACGTCTGTCGGACACGTCAGCCTATTAAATAGCCCCACTCTTTTATTAACCCGTGGGTTACATTGACTCGCAATACGGATCCAGACATCAATCTGCAGTGTGGGTTCATCCAGTACATTTCAATCTACAACTCGTACTTTTCCCCCTCTCAGTGCCAAGGAGAATATGAATATCTCAACACTTTTTAATCATTCCACCATGTAGGAAAGAGTCCTACCCGTCAGCTGCATACATGTGAAGGGCTATGAACCTGCACATCCAGAATAACCCTGCAGTACTTGAACACACCAGCTGACCATTCCCCACAGCATGGCAGTATTTACAGCAGCAGTGTTCAGCCCAGAGTTTCCGTTAGCCGGTGATTACCGTACTATGACCGGTAAAATATGCTGAAGACCGGCAAATCTAAATCTCCGGTCAAAATGTCAGGTCAAAAAATAATTTCCCCTTAGCGCAATACCGCATCAGTTGCACCACTTACGTAAAAGACAAGAAGAGTCAATTCTAATGTGTAACATTTAATGTGGAGAAAAAGATTTATCCCCCGGCAGAAGACATTTTGACCCCTCATGTAAACAAATGCATAATACTGCGCTATACTTTGCCGCCACACCCCGTTGCCAAGCAACGGTTATTGTTTGGTGTCCTTGGATATGCAGGCAGTCATATCATTAGCCAGAACTAGCTAGATCTGATCGATAGACATACACGCGAGTGAAGTCTAATCGGACGCGAGAGAGATCAGATCAGCTGCTGCTGACGGAGACACGCAGCTCTGCATGATCACTTGCAGCTCTACATGATGCAGCTCTATGATCACCTGCAGCTCTATGATCACGTGCAGCTCTACATGATGCAGCTCTACATGATGCAGCTCTATGATCACCTGCAGCTCTACATGATGCAGCTCTATGATCACATGCAGCTCTGTCTGCTGTGAAGGAACGGTGAGCGGAGCAAAACAAGAGACTTAGCTATTTTATCTACCTCTGGAACAAGCTAAACTAGTTATACATATGTTTATTCTTCACTGTCGGGTCACTCATTACTGGATCAGTGAGCTGCATGAGATACTGACAGGCTGTCAGGAGAGAGACGGCCCGTCCACACAGCGGTGTTGGAAGCTTCTTCAGACAAGCCCACCTCCAAGCTTTTTCCAAAGCCGCTGTGTGGACGGGAGAGGGGGAGGGATAGAGGAAAAGAGAGAGCTTCCGCTCATTTCTCCCGTGTTATTATCCAAAGTGAATGTAAACTTGAATAATGTACATCATTTGAATGTAATAATTAAGTTGATTGTTGTTTGTGGAAGCTCCAGTGAATGAGCCCCATTAACTGAGTTTTAAACATCACTTTAAATGGAAGATTTAAAGTGATGTTTAAATCTTCCATTTAGGCTCCGCCCACTCGATTGGATCGGCGATCTGTATTGGCCGATACTGATTCCGGCAATCGGCCCCAAAATTGGCGATCGGAGCATCCCTAGTATAAAATGTACTAACCCTGTCCGACACTGAACCGAAGGCTGTGTTTACTCACTGTGACTGTGGAGCCATTGCAGATGGCTTTGTGGGAGGGGTCTGTTTTTACTGCTTCATTCTCTCTGCACCCTCAGAACACTGCATTAGAAACTTCACACACAAGCAGTCCATGCTTTTCCATCTCAGTTGTTCTTGTCTCCACCTGCTGTGTGTCTAGTAGGGATGTGCATCTCCATCACTGAGGCTGATGCGATGCGCATCTCGATACGTTGCCAACAATACGATACCTTTGAAGCACCAGGCGATGCGATACGATTCACCCCTGTTGCGATACCGTTCGATACGATTTGATTCAACATTATGCGATTCGGGGTGGTGCGATTCAACACGATGCAAAATAATGATACTTCAATTAGGGTTGCCAGAAACTGACCATGATAAAAATCGATTATTCGGCAGCCCTGGCGAAATAAATTCCTTGATTATGCGGGCTAAAATCCTTGATTATGCGATTAAACATGCAGGGTTTTTATGTGATTTTATGCGGTGAGATTGCGGGAAGTTGCGAAATATGCGGAAATATCCCAAATATGCGGGAAAAAAGAATGACAATGTTTTTAAATATTGGGCTGTCTTATTTATTCTCTCTCACACACAACCTGCCACTAACGTTAAACCCCTTTACTATTCAATTAAACACATTCAATGTTTATTTATTGTAAAAGCAATTGGGCTATTTTAATCTCACACACACACACACACACACACACACACACACACACACACACACACACACACACTTCTCCGCCTCATTCTGTTTTCATTTACTCGTTCGTTATCTGACCAGCTTCAATCTTGTAGGCTACTCACTTCGTTTCTTGTAGCCCTCGAAAGGGTTTTGGAGGTTGATGCCTCGGTGAACGGGAGTTGAATGGCTTTCTTGTCCGCAGCAGCAGAAAGCATTTTCGAATGTTTGAATGAATCAAAGTGGGTCGCCACCGTCTTTTCTCTTATGCTCCAACACACAGTTGCACGGGGTGCAGAATAGTTTCCCCCCACTTTTTGCCCGGTCTTTAGTAGAAATGTTCGTCGGTAAATGAGATGGATTAGATTTTTTCATCTTGGTGTTTTCTCTATCGTGTGAGCTCCACACGTTCACTCTATACAGTGTTGTTTACATTCTGTGATGCGCGAGCTGATGACGTCACGTCAAGACAACTTTTTTTCCCCTCAACTTTGTGTGGAAAAATGCGGGGATTATGCGGCCTTTTGATAAATATGCGGCCTTTTAAAAATCTGCGCCATTTTGCTGATTATGCGGTAAATTCTGCGATCGCAGAATTGCGTCTTTCTGGAGGGTCTAACTGTAAATACAGCTTGACAACATATACCCACAAACAGGGGGTATGTTGTTGGGTCTCTTTTAAATGAAAGAGTTTAGTCTCAAACTATTTTGAACGAAAAGTGATGAGGCAAGTCCTGTTATGTTTTAGCAAGGCAAGACAAGTTTTATTTATATAGCACCTTTCAACACAAGGCAATTCAAAGTGCTTTACAAAAAATGAAAGACATTAAGAAAATGGCATTTAAAATCAGTAATTAAAAAGAAAAGATAATAAAAGAAACATTAAAAGAAAAAATACATGGATAAAAGTTACAGTGCAGTTTAAGATATGAATAGTTCAATTAAAAGCAGCAACAAAAAGAAAAGTCTTCAGCCTGGATTTAAAAGTAGTAAGAGTTGCAGCGGACCTGCAGGTTTCTGGGAGTTTGTTCCAGATATTTGGAGCATAATAACTGAACGCTGCTTCTCCATGTTTAGTTCTGACTCTGGGGACAGAAAGCTGACCCGTCCCTGAAGACCTGAGAGATCTGGATGGTTCATCATTTAGCAGGAGGTCAGAAATGTATTTTGGGCCTAAACCATTCAAAGCTTTATTAACCAGCAGCAGTATTTTGAAATCTATTCTTTGACATACACAGGGTGTCCGCGGGGTCTTAAAAAGTATTAAAAGTTGATAAATCAATTTAGCGAAAATTAAGGCTATTCAAAAGTATTAAACGGCATTTTCCAAGGTATTAAGAAGGTTCACAGCAACGACAACATGAAACACCCTTTAATTTACTGAAACGACATGTCAGGAAACCCCACAAGGCGGCCCCATGCATAGCGCGCCGTAAAAGGCTGCTTATTATTTTAAGTTTCGTTGCCTTGCTCCGCTCTGTGTGGGGGGGGGGGGGGGGAACTAAACGACTACGGTAACGGGTCCCAAGGTGGGTAGACCGGCATACGCAACGCTCTGGGGGTCCAACGGCTCCGTGTGTAAGCCCTATATGATCATTTTCTGATAACGATGAAATAGCCCGCCTCCCTCTCCCCACGTCTCCTGCTGCTGCTGCTGGGCTGTCAGAAGAGGGGGAGGAAAAGAGAGGCAGTCACCGTTTATTAAATATTATTATATTATTATACAGAGAACAGAGTCGTTATCAATTTGTTTTAAAGCTCAATAAATAACAAAGAAGACCTCTGACCGGCACTTTTCTAGTTTTGTACGGAAGATTTAAACTTTAACGGACATGTTGACCGGCGGAACATTTTTTTTACGGAAACTGCCGCACGGTCCCCTCGTTCATTGGAAGAGGCGGAGAGGTGGGTGTTTTTCATCTGCTGGTGGACTACCTGAGAGATGCAGCAGGAGAACACGCCGTCCACTGCGGAGAATAAACAGAAGGGCAACCATGGCAACCATGCTCCGGGGTCTTCTTCGCTGCTTTTGGTGTATTTCGGGCGGCAGCAGCGCCACTTACAGGCATGACATATGTACTACATCGTTTCCAGCGGTGTAGTGTGAACGGACATGTTAATGAATCGAATGCGTGTGAACGGAAGCCTTTTTTGCGCTTGCGTATGCGTTTTACCGTATGCGTCCTTGTGGGGCCAGGGTCTAAGCCAAACTATATCCGGTCACAGAGATCTGCTATTTTAAAGTAAAGTCAACACAGATAGACCCTAAATATAGTCTATATTAAGAACGAGAAAAGTCTTAACATATATATCCTTTTTTGTAAACATATGACAAATGTGTGAGGGTGATGACGTCAGAGCATCGTCCTATGTGCCAGGGCTTAGCCCCGGACAGCCCCAGCCCAATTTAACCCCTGGGTATTTGTGAGGGAGCTCCTATATGGCATTACCCCGCTGAAGCTCACCAAAGTTTAACATATTTTCATAATTGTTTTGTTTATTGGTCAAATACTGGTTTCTGAGGAGTTTTACTGGAATGAAAGAGCACAGAGTCTACAGAAGCAAAAAAGCAGCATACTGCATTAAACCTGACCTTCACAGAGAGGTTGAAGTTCATGTGGAAAGGAGGCTTCAGTAGTCTGTCTGCACTCTGTTTAGTTTTGCTATCTTACAATCAATATATTAAAGTGTGTTGCCAATGTAACCGGTTAGAACTCAAAGTTGCGATGAGGTCTTAAAATGTATGGAAAGGATCTTAAAAAAGGTCTTAAAAGGTATTAAATTTGACTTCAGGATTCCTGCATATACCCTGCATACAGGAAGCCATTGTAAAGACTTCAGAACAGGAGTGATGAGATCCACTTTCTTAGTGTTAGTGAGGACTCGAGTAGCGGCGTTCTGAATTAGCTGCAGCTTTCTAATAGATTTTTTAGTGAGACCTGTGAAGACACCATTACAGTAGTCCAGTCTACTGAAGATAAAAGCATGGACAAGTTTTTCCAAATCCTGCTGTGACATTAGTCTTTTAATCCTAGATATGTTCTTTAGGTGATAGTAAGCTGATTTAGTAACTGTTTTAATGTGACTGTTGAAACTCAGGTCAGAGTCCATGACTACACCTAGATTTCTGGCTTTATCTGTTGTTTTGAACATTGCAGACTGAAGCTCAGTGCTAACTTTTATACGTTCTGCCTTGGCTCCAAAAACCATTACCTCAGTTTTATCTTTGTTTAATTGGAGAAAGTTCTGACACATCCAGTCATTGATTTGTTCAATGCACTTACTCAGTGTTTGAATTGGAGCATAGTCTCCTGGTGAAATTGCTACATAAATTTGTGTGTCATCCGCATAGCTATGGTAACTTATTTTGTTGTTTTTCATTATCTGAGCCAGTGGTAGATGTTAAAGAGAAGAGGCCCCAAGATGGAGCCTTGAGGTACCCCACATGTCCTATTTGTCAACTCAGATGTGTATTTACCTAGAGAAACAAAGTTTTTTTCTGTCCTTTAAGTAGGATTCAAACCAATTTAGAACTGTTGCAGAAAGTCCCACCCAGTTTTCTAGTCGGTCGAGTAATATGTTGTGGTCAATAGTGTCAAACGCAGCACTGAGATCTAATAATACTAACACTGAAGTTCTGCCACTGTCTGTGTTTAAGTGGATGTCATTGAAGACCTTTAGAAGAGCAGTCTCAGTGCTGTGGTTTGGACGAAAGCCTGACTGGAACACATCGAAATAGTTATTTAAATGCAAGAAATTACTCAACTGTTGAAAAACAACTTTTTCAATGATTTTACCTAGAAATGGCAGGTTTGATATGGGCCTGTAATTGTTCATTACTGAAGCGTCTAGATTATTCTTTTTTAAGAGCGGTTTAATGACTGCAGTTTTCAGGGCCTGTGGAAAAATACCTGAGTGAAGAGATTTGTTTACTATATGAAGTAGATCTGAGGCCATGCAACGAAAAACATCTTTGAAATATCCTGTTGGAACAAAATCAAGGCAGCAGGAGGACGATTTCAGAAGTTGAATAATGTCCTCTAGGTTTTTATCATTAATCTGATGGAATTGTGTCATGGTGTTTGAATTGATATTAGGTGGACATAGGGACAACACATTTGCGCTAAGAAAGTTAACAGCCATTAACCCATGCCAGTTCCTGTATGCTCCAGCTGTAAATGTAACGTTTATCGCTGTGAACTGTAAGTGTCCTGACGTCTCCTCCCTGTTGTCCAGCATCAGCAGCACCCTGATGGACATGGACAGCACTGCGTCCAGCGGGCGCTCCACCCCTGCCACACTCAACGGTCACTGTGGGGGGGCGGGCAGCGGATCCACAGCAGTGGGGGGGGGCAAGTCTCTGAGCTACACCTGCTGCTGGGACCACTGCCAGCTGCTGTTCCCCAGCAGCCCCGACCTGGCAGAACACATCAGAGCCACACATGTGGACGGGCAGAGAGGAGGGGTCAGTATTGAGCTTATTAAGGCAGGTGAATAATAAACCAGTTTAATTTCTGAAACTGTCAGGAGTACAGAGGCCGATCTTCCCCCATAATAACCAACCTACAATCAGGGAACTGCTAAATCTCTTTGCAGTGCATCCTCTTAGTTAACTCTGAATGTATTGAACCAAAATGTAGTGATTTAACCCGTACAACACCCTCTGACCTGACATGGCATTCAGCCCAACGACGACTCGGTGTGTCAGGGCCTTAAAGTTCTTCAAACCGTTGGTAGTAAATCTCAGGAATTTCACGGGGTACTCGGAGCCTTCTGAACTGCCTGCTTTGTTTTTCCACCATATCTGGAAAACCATAGGACACATTTACACCCAGGGGAGAATAAAAGACTCTGTAAAGAAACCACACCAAACCGGGCTTGGTGCTATGTTCAGGGGAATACTGTAATGTTGTGTTGACTGGTTATCAGTGTGTGCTTTATGTGCGTGTGCCACAGGTGTTTGTGTGTATGTGGAAGGGCTGCAAGGTGTACAACACACCATCCACCAGTCAGAGCTGGCTGCAGAGACACATGCTGACCCACAGCGGAGACAAGCCCTTCAAGGTGAGAAACACACCACACACTCCACTCCATCCACCCAGAGGCAGAATACATGCTGCTCAGCCTTTGGACCACAGCATATCCCTGACTCTTTAAGTGTTCCCGCAGTGTGTGGTAGGGGGCTGCAATGCCACGTTTGCCTCTCAGGGGGGGCTGGCCCGTCACGTCCCCACTCACTTCAGCTCCCAGAGCTCATCCAAAGTGTCCAACCTGGGCAAACTGAAGGAGGAGTCCCCATCCAAGGCTGGCCTCAACAAGAGGAGGAAACTGAAGAACAAACACAAACGCTCCCTGCGTATGTACACACACACACACACAACCAACTTCAAATACAAAGTACTCATCAGGTGCCTGTGAGTACTATTTGAAACGTGTTTTTATTTCCAGCCCGACCTCATGACTTTTTTGACGCTCAGACCATGGACGCCATCCGCCATCGAGCCATCTGCCTCAACCTGGCCACACACATCGAGAGCCTGGGCAACGGACACAGTGTGGTGTTCCACAGCACGGTGGGCAGGCAGGCAGACACACACACACACACACACACACACACACACACACTTGATGGAATCAAACGGGCGTGAGAGGGACTTGGAGAGGTATGCGGCCTCGTACGGCTGCAGAGTCCTTCAGAGCCTTCTCTGGGCTACACACACACACGATATCATAAACATAGGTGGCAATTCATAATTTAATTACGTTTCAGCATGATGGGAGGGTAAAGAAAGTGCTGCAATTGAATATATAATACATATACACACTTGTACCTGTTTCTCACACACACACACACACTGCAGGAATTAATTTGTTGTTTTGTTTAGATTTTCATGCCTGTGTCTGTGTGTTTAGGTAATAGCCAGGAGGAAAGAGGACTCTGGGAAAGTGAAGGTCTTGTTGCACTGGACGCCTGAAGACATGTGAGTCCCGCTCTTCTCCCCCCTTGTGAGCCCAGTAGCCGTCTGCGAGACACAGCTAAACCTAGCCCGAAACCAGCCAGAGCACACACACACCCGCAGCCTGGCTGGGAGTTTGTGTGTGTGCTCACACACCGACTCACAGCCTCGCCACGTCCACCGTCTCAGGCTGATAAATCCGGGGAGCTGCAGCTGAGAAAAGATTGAGTGTGTTACGTAACGGCTCCGCAGACGTAACGTAACTGCACTATACCCAAATACGTCACTGTACCCAGGAAGAAAAAGAGAAGCGTTCTGGGGCAGCATAGACAGGTCTTTTCTGTTTTAGAGTTTTACTCGCTACAGGGTGTACTTTGAGGGTTTGTGACTCTGCAGACCGTTTACATGAGGCGCGTTCACACCGGAGTACTTTTCCCGTTTAGTTCCGTTAGTACCCCTTATTTTGCGTTCACACCAAAAAGAGTACTTAGTGCCGGGAACTTTTACCCCCATGTTTAGTGCCTGCTAGAGAGGTTGTACTATCCTGCGGGGGGGGAAAAGTACGTGACTTCAGCGGCTTAATTTGCCTAATCCACCCTCAGGGAACTTATTCCGGTGTGAACGCGATCTGTATTTAGTTCCATGGGGGTACTAAGTGCTGGCACTAAGTACGGCAAGGTACTTGTTGTGAAAGTGGCTATGCATAAAAAGCTACATAACACACAAGGGGATGGGTAATAACCAGAAAAACATGACATGGGACCTTTAAGGCCACTCACAAAAAAAGAACAGGTTGAACCATTGTATTAGGAGCAGGGGCAGCTACTCTAATGAGTGTATATATAAATACTATACACACTCTGATGTCATGAGCCATGCATACAGAGCTGCAGCTGCTTTGCATACAGAGCTGAACTGTAACTGTGCCCCCCCCCCCCAGGCTGCCAGATGTGTGGGTGAACGAGGGAGACAGACTGCAGCAGAAGACCAAGGTGGTCCACCTGTCCAAGCTCCCCACAGACACCGCGGTGCTGCTGGACCCCAACATCTACAGGTGTGTGTTGGTGACCATGCAAAGGTACTTTTGGACATTGCTAGAAACCAATATTTGACCCTCTCTCTTTTCCCCTACAGGATGTTCTTCTAACCCCTTCCAGGTGAACTCCACTGTCACTTCCTGTTTGTCCCACCTCGAGGAGGAGGAGATGGAGGAGATGGAGGAGATGGAGATGATGTTTCCTCTTCATCTGCATCTCAATGTTCCTCTTCTCCCTTCCTCCTTCTCCCAGAGGATGCTGGGAGTTTAGTGACTTATTTGCCATGGCTGTCAGGGGCCGGCAGTGTTTCTGCCTTAGAGCTGAGTTTACAGAGGCATGTACAGGGAGGTGTTTAGGTAACACGACTAGACTGAAAACTAACTGTAGACACGCGTGTAGAGAAGCTGTCCTTGTAAATACTTGAGATTTGTAATATATTTTTATACTTTGAATTTGTTACTGTACTGTAGATAGACGTTTTGTTTTCTGCCGAACATTTTTAAATAGATGTTTAAAACTGATGATATTGGTCATGTGCATATAGTTGGCATTGCTCTGGTTTGATGTCATTAAACTTTTCCAACCTGAACTCGCTCTGAAGTCTTTACTGTTCATCACCACGGCAACAATCTGCATGTTTCTGTTACACTAGCTAGCGACATAGTTTTCCCATCAGGAATACATTGTGGTCATAAAAAAGCCTGTTCTGTAACGTGATTCTGTTATCTGTGTGTATAGTGGATAAACGACCCAGTACATAATGAGGATCTTCCAATAAATATACATAATAAGAAAGGATTATGGTCACCTGGAAAACGTGTTTGGGTTTAAGGGCAGAACTTTGAAAATAAAATTCTGCCTTTAAACTCAGAACTGTGACTTGCACTGAAGTCTGCCAATACAATTTGACTTTGGATTATTATAGTTTTATTCCACTCATGGCAAATATGATAAAACATGTACACTTGAAGCTGTTTTGATGGACAGGAGCAGGGAGCAGAAAGTCTTATTGTACTCAGGAATAGATGGCCTGTCAATCCCAGTTGCTTACAAATACTTCTAGTAACATGAAACCAAAACTCAACACAACAATCTACCATCAGAGAAACAGGTTACTTGGCTTCTTCATACTGTCTACAGCCCTTAAAATCATTAGGTAAAGACTTCCACAGTTTAACTGCAGAGATTTGAGAACAGCTGTTGCTCTTTGAGTGTGAGTTTAAATAATTATGCTTTATGTGATATTTTAATGTGTTGGCAACTGTAAACAAATAAATAACTAATACTGAGGACAATCACCACAGGCACAATTTGGGTTTGCACAGGGACATACTGACTGCAGGGGGGATTGAACCAGGAAATCCGAGGATCAGCGCACTAACCCACTGCACCACAGTTACCATGTAACGTCACTGTTTGCTTACACAGTCCATCGTTGTCTTTTACAATAATAATGTAAGTATGTATGTCTCATCACTGTCATTCCATGTCTTTTTGATTTTACAACAATGGATTTAATTTCACTCACTTCTCCAAGGAATAAGGAGTTCAACACGTTGCTTTATCCGTACAAGTCGGCCTGGAAAACTTGATTATTACCATTAATATAATGACTCGGTTATATCTTTAAGGATTTTCCAAGTGTGCCTAATATTATCTCTATCAATTAACATTTTGTTATTATGAGACAAGCCAAAAAAGAATTATAATATTGGTCATTTTATTATTGAGTTTATTATTCACTTGTATTTCCTTTCAGCAGTATTTGTTCTACAAATACACATGCCACAACAATATTTCTACTCTTTTCCATTTTAATTTCCACAGTTAAACATTCCATCAAATCTTCAACTACTGTTGTCATACAGTCAACTGGTCACTGTCCACATTAAAACGTGTGTCGGATAAGGCTATCACTTTGAAGTGTTTTAAGATATTCATCAATCTTTGTAAAGTTTGTGTAAAGACTTATCAAAAAAAATGAATGATCCAATAAGAACTGATCATTACATTGATCTTCTTTATAATAACTTGACTTGAAAGAATGGTTCAAATCAAATCAAGTTTTATTTATATAGCACATTTATAAACGATTTTTGGTCGAGCCAAAGTGCTGTACATATAATAAAAATTGCCACTTTACAGCAAATACAACAGCACAGATTGTTCAGAATATCAGTATGAGAAAAACGACACCCTGTATCCTTAGATCCTCACATCGTACAAGGAAAAACTTTCAAAGAAAACCCACGCGGAAACTAATACCTTCTATGAATGACATCATGCTGACAGGCAGCAGGGGGCGCCACGCAGAGGAGTCTCTACTGTTCATTTTAAAGACTTTTTTTAATTGTATTTTTAATCCTTAAAAAATATATCAAGTACACAATAAAAATGTACATAAACATCAATTCACAAAACTGAGGGCTTTTTGAACAGAAAGGGAAAAAAACCCAGAAGTGGTCATTCAGGAATTAAAGTGCTTTTTTACTTTTGCATAATTTAATAAATCTTTTGTAATTGATTTAGTATAATTTCATTTATAAATACAAAGAAAACTGGGTACATTTGAAAAAGCAACATTTGTGAATAAGATAGTTTTGGACAAAATCAATTGTTTCCACACAAGGTCAATAAACGCTGTGCTGATGGTTAAGATCATACTGTCCATACAAACAGGAAGTTGCCGTATTCTGTCATTTTAACATTATTTGTATACCCTTTTAATGATGCTGTGGCTAAACGTTGTGTTTGTATAGAATCATATATTTTTATAACACTAAGGGGCGAGCTTCGGTGTCTTGAAAGGCGCCATCACTGACGTCATATTTACTAGCCGGAAGTAGTTGTGTCCGCAGAGGAAAATGGCTGGGCTGCTGAAAAAGGTAGGACGAGAGGTCATGTTTTGTTTAACGGCAAAAATAATGCAGTTCAAACTGAGTTAATATTTGTTCTCACCATATTGTTACAGTTTACGGTTTACTATCATCGTCCAATATTGCTGTTTAAACAGGAGGTGTGATGCTAGCTGAGTTAGCATTGTGTTGGCAGTTAGCTGCCGGATGAGAAAACTCACGGTGAAACACAGGTTAATATGACACATAAACACGGGTTTATTATACATAAACAGGGGTAAATATTACACACAGCGGGTTCAGAATGATCGGACAGAGAGGGAGAGACGGCGGTAACTACTGCACACAGCTTAACCCTTAGATGCATAAGTGGGTCTTTTTAGACCCGGTGAGGTGGTTTTCTTGGAGTATCTTTGTAATTCCATTTTTGTATCATTTCATATTCCAGCTATTCCTCAAAAAACATGTTTTGGATATCATGCAATTCAAATCTTAAGAAATTGTAGTTTTTATATTTCCACGCCAAGCTTCAATAAGTGGGTCAAAAAAGGACCCGCATGCATTTTCTATGGGATTTCGTTTTTTTTCTAAATGTTCATCAAAATGTCAAATTATAAATAGTGAAAAATTAAATATAAAAAATATTTCTAGTGTGAACCAAAATATACGATATACAAGTGATTTTTCTTAACCAAAATGACAAATTGCATAAAAACACATTATTCTAATACAGGTCCTTTTTGACCCACTTATGGAAGAGTGTAGGGTCCAGTCACTCGTGCATCTTTAAGATAAGCATACAATTATTATAAATGGACTATCCATTTCAATGGTTTAAGTTGTAAAGGTGCATTAGTAGTAGCAACAGAAGGAAATAAAGTTGCATTGTAGTTTGTCAATATGATGAGGTCCTGCTGGTTCCTCACAGCATGTGAAACATGTCGATGAACTTAATGCTGGATTAGTCATAGCAGGAACTGCAGGTAGACCTAATATTATGAGATGATATAAGTATAATATGTTGTTGCTGAGGGCCTGTCCCGTCTGGATTTTACTGTAAGGCCTGGCCTAGTACTATACATATGTAAGGCCTAGTAATATACATCTGTATGGCCTAGTAATATACACCTGTAAGGCCGAGTAAGGCCTAGTACTATACATCTGAATGCAAGTCATCAACATTAGGCCTAACTCTTTTTCCCCTTTTCATTTCACTTTGAAAACATTGTTCTGTTGAAACATTGATTAGTGAAATCACTATACTGCTGATATTCTGGTGAGTATTGTGAATGATATATCAATGATTGATTCACAGCTTTTGTAGTAGTAAGCCGACTGTCTGTTAGGGCGCGATAATGAGATTGAAAGACCATTTATAAAAAATAAAAATAAAACATTATTCACATTTAAAAAAATGTAACCGTTGGTCTCCTCCTCTCTTCCAGACGACCGGCCTAGTGGGCCTGGCTGTGTCCCACAATCCTCATGAGGTGAGCACCGTGTCCTCACATCTATCTGTGATTACATGACGTTCCGCAGCCATCACTTTTAGTCTCTGTGTATTACCTCCACTGACCCCCCGCTCTGTCTCAGCGTCTGAGGAGTCTCTACTCCAAGATCCTGGCGTCCCTGCAGACCATGCCGCAGGACGCCGCCTACAGGAAGTACACCGAGCAGCTGGTGGGCGAGAGGTTCAACCACGTCCAATCAGTGAGTGAGGAGATCCTTTAGTGCAAAATCTACAGCTCCTCTACCACAACCGTCAGCAACAAGTGGACATGGAGAACTACATGTTGCTAAATCCACCGCGGAGAATAAAAAGAAGGGCAACCAGGCAACCATGCTCGGGGGGTCTTCTTCACTGCTTTCGGTGTATTTTGTGGCGGAAGTACAGCGCCACTTACAGGCCCGGCATATGTACTACAACGGGTCTAGAGGTCTTGTGTGGAACTGAACTCAGGTCTAACAAGAGAATATTAATATATACCAGGGAGGCGCTGGTGCACATTTCTCAGTCGATATCGATGTTTAGAATAATTTGTCCGGTTCCCAAAGTATTTTCTATTTTCGTATTATGAATTCCGTTTTGTGTCATGGAAACAAATCCTTGTTTTGAAAAATATGAAAAAAACCAGAGAGAAGAAATACATACCCCATCTAGCATTTACTGAGAGCCAATAAGCATGCTGGTGTTATTTTCTTATTGGCAAAATGATTGTAGTGATTTTGAAATGTCTTTGAGCACTGTAGCGTCAGAATTGGGTTGGAGTGTGTTTCATGACTGTGTCTCTGTTCTCAGGAGCCGGATGTTGATAAGCTGGAGAATAAGATCAACTGTGGGCAGATTGAAGAGGTTATTTTCCAGGTAGGTCCCTGATAAGTTCCTTCACACATTGTTCACTTAGTGCTGCAGCAGGGAGACACCAAACGTCTCTCCCCATGAGGGACTCGGTCTGGCCCGATACAAATCCCCTGTTCACTGATCTCTTCATGGGATGAAATGTGTATTTCTGTTGCCTGGTGGTTCAACACAGTTGGATACTAAAGATAGCGCCTCTTGCCTGATAAGCTCAAACCTCCCAGTCTTTTCATCTCCCTTAGCAAAAAATGGAATTTGTGTAAATGTATTTCCTGAAAGCATTATATCTGAAGTGGCTGTGCGTCCTGTGTGCAGGCTGAGTGTGAGCTGTCTCTGGCAAGGAAGATGTCTGAGTGGAAACCCTGGGAGCCGCTGATAGAGGAACCCCCCACCAACCAGTGGAAGTGGCCTGTGTGAGCCCCCTGTGTGTGCTGTCATACTGTGTGTGTGAGATCATCCCTGCTTCTAATGAAGTACTGTACAAATAAAAACCCTTCAAACATCTCCCCATTTATTCTCAAGTCATTCAAGAACAGCACACAACCTCTGATCACATGGGTCTGTATATTAAAGACATGACAGTGTGAGGATCATATGGTTCAGCTTTCCATACACAACCAGGGAAATAACAGTCAACATTTGTATTTCAACTAGTTTGTTAGCAGATTTTATACTAAGTGTCATGATTGTAGTTAAGACTTTGGTCACTCAGGTTATCCAGGTAAATGTTTGGTTCAATATGGAGTGCCTGTAGTAAATATGCATGTGTCCCGCCACGACAAAGTCCCTTCATTCAGTGATCATATTCCAAGTAAGAAAGATCCCGGTTTCAGCTGCTACAGTTCTAAAGAGCAAAGGAAGCATTATGTACAGCACTAAACCCAATCCACAAACATGCTGCAGAAGTAGCTCAGGAACCCCCACTCAGACACTGCTGCCTCTCTGGAGCAGCTGGAGCATGATGGGATAGATGGGAGCAAACTCCTTCCCCTGCCGGGCCCTTACCGCCTGCACGTAGGCCTCCAGAGCACCCCTGCAGGAGAGCACAGTTACAGCTGGTGATTATTAGCAGTGTGAAGTTCACTTATCTTGTTGACCATCGGGAAACACCCTTTTAAACTTGAGTGAATATATGAGGAATTATAAGATACCATTTCAAATGTCTGAAGTACGTAATGCACCAGATCTGAACTGTTGATACCGCTTCAACACAACATGCATCAGATGACTGCCACTCACCAACACTCTGCACTGCTGCTGTCTTTAATGTGAATATGCAGAGGTGTGTATTGCATAACTGAAATGAAATTAAGTTTCATTTTGCCAAAGGAAAATCACAGCAATGATTCATCACTTGTTTGAATGTTATGTTTATGTTGGTTATATACAGGCCATTGTGATGTAGAGCTGGCTCTGTTGCAACACTTATTTCAGTAGTGTTATACTATTATTAGATTCCACACAATGGTTTCTGATACAAACAGTGTTGTTAAGTCAGTCCCAGTTTGCACTTGATCCTGCAAGTTATTCAAATGATGGATGTTATTCCACAATTGAAATGTTTTATAGGGTTATGATTGTTAAACCATGCAGCATGCTCACTGTAAAGGGTAAGAGAATGAGAACAGACCTGATGAGGGAGAGCCGGTCCCGCTCAGAGGGGTGATCGTCCAGCCACTGGGAATACCGCGCCACAGACCACTCGGCTCTCTGTGTGGGGGGGGGGGGGGGGGGGACACTGCTTTAAGTATAGATGTACACCAAAAGCATTGTGAGGACAATTGGTCAGATATTGGTCGGAGGGTTAGGCCTGGTTTAAGGTTCGGGTTAGCTTTGCTGTAGGTACAGTCTGTAAGGAATAAGAGTTCTCACAAGTAAAACAAAAGTGTGTGTGTGTAGACCTGGTGAGGAGACTTGAGCTCGGGGGGGGCTCTGGTGAAGAAGAAGTGCAGCAGGGTGCTGCAGGGGAACAGCTCCCCCACAGCCAGGCTGCTGGAGATCAGCTCGCTGCTCTGGAACAGCAGCGGCCTGAAACACACACATTCCCATATTTTTAGATGGGCCTATTGTTAAGTACCCCCGTTTTTGTTGTTGTTTACATCGCTATAGAAAAAATAAGCATACAGCATTTGATTGGTTTCCCTCCTTCCAAACAGCTCTACTTTATTCAGTTTCAGATTATTATACAAATGAACTCCAACGAGAGAGCAACCTGAGTAAGCCATTGCAGTTATCTTTATTGCTTCAATACTTTTGATACAATTCATTTGGTTATATTGAGTTGCAGTCACGGATCATTTTGAAACACTTCCTCCATGCAGAGCAGATCTGAGCTGCAGAGTAATGTGTTGCAGAGCCTCTCTTGAACACTACCAAATTCCTCCCACTAACATTTGTGACGGCCCCTAGGCCTTAGACCCAATTCCCCGGTTAGCCACTCCCCCAATCAGGAGAGATTGATGGCACCTGATTTAGGTTGACTGCTCAGCTACAAGTATGGGTGCCTGAGCAGTCAGTCTCTCTCTCTCCTCTTGGGTTGCTTGGCTTTACTGGACCTTGGTTTGGTTGTCTTTGCGTTATATACTGATGCATGTTCACACACCCACACACTACACACATTACTGATTAACTGACTTCATAATTAACTTAGTTTCTTTAAATAAATGCACTTTAATTGGATATGAATCATGTGTGCTTTTGTCCGTCCTTGAGCCAGGGCGTGACACATTATTGCCTTGCAACACAGGTGTAAAGGTGATTTTAGAGAACTATATACATATATATTCTCTACTAGACAGGAGCATATAAAGAAGCACACAAACCTGAAGGAGCGCAGCATCCGGTAAGGTTTCCCCAAATCAGATACTCTCCTGCACAGAGGAGCCACCGCCAACTCCATCTGACACACACACACAGTGATCATTAGACACACACACTGATCATTGGACACACACTGAGGCCACGTTGACGAAACGGGTTGTATCCGCTACAGTTCTCTATCGTATGGACAGTTTGTTCACACGAGGCTGTAACGGAACCGCGGAAACGGAGCCCTCAAGCGATAACAGCTCCCAAGGTGGGTAGATCTGCGGACGAAACGCTCTGGGGGGCCCTAACGGCTCCGTGTGTACGTCCTATACGATCATTTCCTGATAACGATGACGCCATAGCCCTGCCTCTCCCCACTTCTGCTGCGCACCCCCGCATCACCCGCGTCATTGCTGATGTGTTTCACCAACAACAACAACAATGGCGGCTCACAGGGTTGCGTTCGTGCTCCAGACGCTACTGACCATGCTACAGATGTTAGTGCAAAATCTACAGCTCCTCTACCACAACCATCAGCAGCAAGTGGACATGGAGAACTACATGTTGCTAAATCCACCGCGGAGAATAAAAAGAAGGGCAACCAGGCAACCATGCTCGGGGGGTCTTCTTCACTGCTTTCGGTGTATTTTGTGGGGGAAGTACAGCGCCACTTACAGGCCCGGGATATGTACTACAGCGGGTCTAGCGGTCTCGTGTGGACGGACACGTTTCTTGAGCCGATTCCGCGTGGACGTGGCCTGACAGCCTGCTGAAGGACCAGGGGAGGACCTTTGAAAGCAGGAAGAGGTCCCTCACCTGGGCGCAGTCAGCAGCCAGCCTCATCTTGCCCCCCTCCCCCAGGGGCCGCAGCAGGCTGCTGTGGCGGATGAACAGCTCGATGGCCCTCTGAGCGATGGACTCGGTGCTCTCGTAGATGAAATCCACACACTGGAAGTGTCTGAAGTAGTCGGCCATGACTCTGGAAATGAAGCCCTGCAGCTCCTTCATGTAGAGGGAGCACGGGACATCGGGCTTATCAGGGTTGCTCAGAGGCCTGCAACACACACATTTAAACACAGTTATGTCTCCAGAGAGAACAGAACAAGGACACACACATTAGGGGTGCCACACGTACACTCACAAGATCATGGACCAGTGACATAGGTCTTCACAGGGATATAAGTTAGATTAGTAAGCCCTCTAACAACCATCCTTTAAAGAGTCCTCTCCTGCTGATGTTCAGGTGTATATCAGTATGTAGTGTTTGTTTGTTTATTTATTTAAAGGACAGTGCACATTAATTCACATTGCTGTAAATGAGCCAGTATTAGCCAGCAGGCTAATTTTCAACTGTTGTCCTTGGCAAGATGTTAAATGACCACAACAAGACTAGAAAATAAAATCATAATTAAATAGAGTACAGCAGACAACATCAGTACAACAATAGAGAGGAACAAACAAACATGCAAACAGATGAAATATCATCATACCTTGATACAGTTCAAAGTGTTCACATTTTTTATTGTTTAAAAGCCAGTTCTTATGATTGTGGTTAAATGTATGATAGGAGGTGTTATTCCTTATCTGTATTGGTATTGTGTTCCAGAGTGTTAGTGCCCTCACAGAGAAACAGTGTTTACCAAAGGAACTGGACCTAAGAGGGACTACACAGTCCCCTCTTAGGGCAGACCTTGTGGTTCTGCTGTTTAAATTGTTCTGCTGTATAAAAGTGCAGAGTGGTGGGAGTGCCTTGCCGTTTAGAATTTAAAAAATGAGACATGCATCAGTGTGTTTTAAAATATTTTCCCAGCTGAGCAGTTTATGTTTGTCCAGGATTTTGCAATGGTGGTATAGCTTAGGTTTTCTGTCCAAAAGTTTGAGAGCTTGTTTGTGAAGTGACAGGATAGGCCTTAATGTTGTGCTATTCGCCTGGGTCCAGCTGGTCATGTACATGACAGTATGTTAGGTGGGGAAGGATCATGGCAGTCATATAGAGTAGTGTCTCTACTTTAAAGAGTCCTCTCCTGCTGATGTTCAGGTGTATATCAGTATGTAGTGTCTCTACTTTAAAGAGTCCTCTCCTGCTGATGATCAGGTGTATATCAGTATGTAGTGTCTTTACTTTAAAGAGTCCTCTCCTGCTGATGTTCAGGTGTATATCAGTATGTAGTGTCTCTACTTTAAAGAGTCCTCTCCTGCTGATGTTCAGGTGTATATCAGTATGTAGTGTCTCTACTTTAAAGAGTCCTTTCCTGCTGATGTTCAGGTGTATATCAGTATGTAGTGTCTCTACTGTGACATGTCTCCATGCTTTAATGTTGAAAAAGCTCTTTATTTTTCTCATACTGCCTGTGCTGCAGCACCTCTTTTCAGCTCAGACCCTCACTTATATAGAGGTCGGAACATGTCATAATTATAAATAGATACATTTTTTTTATGTCTGAAACCAGAGCCCAGTCTGCTCTGATTGGTTAGCTGCCCGGTTCTGTTGTGATTGGTTAACAGCTTAGAGATGTAGCCTTAGCCTATCACGTACAAAGTGTTGGAGCGCAAAGTGTTCAATTGTGATGTCACTTTGTTACTGAAGTAAAAAAAGGAGTCCAGTAGAGCAGAGATCATGCTTTGTGGTATTTTCTCCGATAACTGGGGGGTTTCTGGAGGGAATTTTTCAGGGGTCCCTGCAGAGGTACTCACCCTGAGAAGTCTTCTTGGTGCAGCGTGATGATGATGGCCTCGATGGAGTCACTCACTGACTGCAGCAGAGGCTGCACTGCACTGCTCATCAGGACCTGCACCGCCTGCCCCCCAGAGACAGAGCAGACCCTCAACCTCTCATGTAGCAGTCAGTACAGTGGCAATGTGAGAAAGCAAAAACAAACTCTGAATCTAAACCTGTAGCAGTTAATAAACATCCACACTCTTGTGATGACCCTGAGATCAGCTGCTGGAGAACAGTCATGTGTGCTGGCTTACTGCAGTGCACATTTATTCTAAATCAGGGGTCGGCAACCCCTGGCACGCGTGCCAGCATTGGCACACGGAACCGTAACCAGTGGCACACTAGGAATAAGTGGAATAAGTATGCAAAAATATTTAAATTGTATTTTCGGATCCTGAACGAGACCGCCGCCAGAGCGCGTCTCCCCGTTACCTGCAGAAGGAAGCCATGCACGCAACGCAGCCACGCTCTCTTTATCTCCAGGTGACTTTCTGCCGCTTTCCTCCGTGGTGCAGTGCTGATCGTTTCACCACGGAGGAAAGCAATTCACAAATTGCAGCAGTACCCATAAGGAGCTGTACAAATGCCGCAGTTTTTGTGTGGCTGTGTCTTTAGTTGAAAGCCCAGTGGCGATCTGCTCATCTCTCATCGAAATTATATGATAGAAAGGGGCGGACTGGCCATCTGTGTGTTGAACTTTCCTGTCGGCTCCCAGACCGTAGTCGAGGAGGGCAGAAGAAACAAGCTTCAGGTTCAATAACCAACTTAAGCTTAAATGACTGGAGAAAGGCGAGCTCTTCTTGGGAGGCCGTTGCATTTATTTAGCTGTTCTTCTGTTTCACAAAATACATCACAGACCTCTGTTTTTCTGCTTCCTCGTTTCACTTCCAGAAACATACACACGTTCCCTCACGGTCGCTCTATCATCCACACAAACACACATGCAATAGCCACACCCCTCTCTCTCTCTCTTAAAAGGGACAGCGATCTCATCTAACTCTGACTCCTAATATCATAACGTGTGCTCTGGAGAATCACAGAACGGACGATCGTCCTTATTATTATGCCGTTTAAACAAATTATTTAAATGAGTTTGTTAAATTCGACATCATGTAAGTTGCGCTGACAGGTCCACACATTGCTTCCACGCAGCGAGGCTCCCCCGCCCTCCTGCTGATAGTTGACGAGCGTCAAGCTCCTCAACCCCCCCCCCCCCCGTTGATGATTCTCGATCGTTGGCACGCTGATAATTTTTTTTTTTTTAAATGGCACTTCATATCAAAAAGGTTGCCGACCCCTGTTCTAAATCAACACACATTTTCACAAAAAGACCAAGGCCATGTATTATGCAGGTTGTAGCTTTCTAACCCACCGTTATGACAAAAGGATGTGAGCTGCAATATTTTTATAAATGGACACAAAGACATGAATATTATACTCCAAAAGACTGTGTGGCTACGTTACTGCAGAGGCATTCATGATTCAACTCAATTCATTCAACTCCACTGCAGACTAGTGAATGAATCAGTTAATGAATTAAAAATGAAAAGTAAACATTAATAAAGAATAAAGAAAGAAGTGGTTTTCAGTGATACCTCCAAACAAGAAGAGAGGGCCTCTGCAGCAGGGGACACACACACGCCCGATCCCGATACAATCTGCAAATACACAATACAGGGAGTCAAATAAAGCAGAACTAAATGATTAACCTCTTTTGTAAAGTAACGTCTAAAATATCATTTCAAGGTGACCCACAAAAAAACATTTAACATTTACAAAGCTTTTAGATTTAGAATGTCCATCATAGGCAGACTGTTCCACAAAGTACTTGTGCTGGTATGTTCACACTGGAGAGCTGCACCATCGTCCCCGTCTGCTGGATATTCTTTTCAAGCATCACAGACCACTATCATTCCTGCAGCACTTTCTTATAGAGGGATCGGACCGACGCCAGCTGCTCAGCTGCTTTGATCCACAGGTCCCCCAATATACGTCACTTGAGTACCTCTTTAATTTAAAACAAGTTGTCATACATTCAAATTGCAATATCTTTGAGCAGAAATATTACTTCAAGCAGCAATCTGTTGAAACTATTTCAACTGTTGGCGACGTTGGCTATAGAGATGTGCAGTTGCCAAACGTTCCTGTTAGTGCTATAGCCACATTTAAAGAAGAGATTCCATCAACACTTAACTCGATAGCATGTCTGGGGAGGAAACGTATACAAAATGTACACCACCCCAAATTGATCATGTTGTTGATAGTGCTACAGATGCGCTGCGAATAAAATTAGACTCTGTTGCTCCTTTGAAAAAGAAGAAAATAAAACCACATAGATTAGCTCCATGGCATAATGCCGAAACCCGCAAAATAAAGCAAAAGTCGAGACAACTTGAAAGGATATGGCGTTCCACTAAACTTGAAGAATCTCGTTTAATTTGGCCTATTACTCTCAATGAATATAAGAAAGCACTGCGTAAAGCGAGAGCAGCCTACTACTCTTCATTAATAAATGAGAATAAGAATAATGCAAGATTTATTTTCAGCCCTGTAGCCAGGCTGACAGAGAGCCACAGCTCGACTGAGCCTTCTATTCCCATAGCACTCAGTAGTAATGATTTTATGTGCTTTTTTAACGATAAAATTGTTACTCTTAGAAACAAAATCAATGACCAGTATAGTGTTATCAACAGCTCCCGGAAACGTACGTTCTAATATTACACTAGTAAACTAGAATGCTTTTCAGCCATAAACCTTGAACAATTAAATTCAATGATTCTCTCTTCTAAACCATCAACGTGTATGTTAGACTCAATTCCAACTAAGCTGTTTTTCCATTAATTTGCACTTCTTTATTAAATATTATGAATTTCTTTATTATCAGGCTATGTTCCACAATCATTCAAAGTAGCAGTGTTAAAACCGCTTCTTAAAAAGCACAACCTCGATCCAGAGGTTTTAGCCAACTATAGACCTATTTCTAATCTTCCGTTCCTCTCAAAGATTCTTGAGAAAGCAGTCGCAAAACAGCTGTGTGATTACTTAAAAGACAATGATTTATTTGAAGATTTTCAGTCTGGCTTTAGAACACATCATAGCACAGAGACAGCTCTGGTTAAAGTCACAAATGACATTCTAATAGCCTCAGACAAAGGACTTTTCTCTATTCTTGTTTTGCTCGATCTCAGTGCTGCATTTGATACTATCGACCATGATATCCTATTGCAAAGACTAGAGCACTTAGTTGGCATACAGGGAACTGCTTTAGGCTGGTTTAGGTCCTATCTATCTGAACGCTCTCAGTTTGTACGTGTCAACGATGAATCTTCCACGCAAACCAAAGTTAGCCATGGAGTGCCACAGGGCTCAGTGCTCGGACCTATTTTGTTCACATTATATATGCTTCCCTTAGGCAATATTATAAGAAATCATTCTGTAAATGTTCATTGTTATGCGGATGATACTCAACTATATTTATCCATCAAGCCTGATGAAACCAATCACCTAAATAAAATTCAAGACTGCCTCAAGGACTTAAAAACGTGGATGACCTTAAACTTTTTGATGTTAAACACGACCAAAACTGAAGTTATTGTACTCGGCCCAAAGAATCTACGAAACAAACTATCTAAAGATATACTAGTTATGGATGGCATTAATTTGGCCTCCAGTGAGACTGTAAGGAATCTTGGTGTTATATTTGATCAGGATTTATCCTTTAACGCCCACATAAAATCAATTTCAAGGACCGCCTACTTCCATCTATATTGCAAAAATCAGGCCTATCTTGCCTCAAAACGATGCAGAGAAACTAGTCCATGCATTTGTTACTTCCCGGCTGGATTATTGTAACTCTTTATTACCAGGGAGTACCAAGAAGTCAGTTGATTCAAAATGCTGCAGCTTGTGTACTAACCAGAGTTAGGAAAAGGGACCACATTACTCCTGTTCTGGCTGCCTTACACTGGCTCCCTATAGAACACAGGATGGAAGTTTTTCCTTGTACGATGTGAGGGTCCAAGGACAGAGGGTATCGTATTGTCATACTGATATTCTGTACAAACTGTGAAGTCCACTGAGACAAATGTAACATTTGTGATATTGGGCTATATAAATAAACATTGTTTGATTGAGTTGTGTGTCTTCTTTGTAATTCTACATGTTGTTGTATATTTTAAAAGCACAGAAGATGTTAAGTGAGGAAAGGAGCGGGCACACTGGAGCATCATCTGCTGACTCCAAAAGGCTTCTGATGACACGTGAGAATCCAGGGAGGACGGCTGCTCCAAACCTTACACTGCAGCATTCACATGTTTCGAATAGGAGACATGCTGCTCTCACACAAACCATGCTCAATCTGTTTGAGCACCTTTGCAGAAGAACAGAAGGAACTAAGGAAGCGCTTTATGGAATCAGTGATAGGGGTGCAGTTATTCAACAGAGAAAGGTGTGGTTAATGCTCGATAGTACAGAAATGTCCTGCAATATATGTATCCCTCCTAAATCCTCAATACATTTGTTCTATTTTTCGCACAGTAACATTTTAAAGGCTCGAGGATAAACATTTAATGCTGGAGTAATGTGTTTGCAGTAATCCGGCGGCCTGCAGTGTCTGGTCACCAAACATGTTGAATGCTAGAGGCTGATCCCACCCCCTGCTCCTCCTGTGATCCCACTGTCCTTAACCCTATGTCGGGTATCTGTGTTTCTGTGGTTATGCAACATGTCTTTAGGTATGAAACCAATCACATGCAGTCAGAGAGCAGTGTGTGCTGTTGTGTGTGGCACCGTTACACCTGTAGACCATCCTAAAGAAGCAACAATGTACCAGTTAGGATCCAGGTCAACTGACACACTTCTAAATAAAAGTGAACTACATTTTCTTAATGACTCAATAGCTTAATAACTCAGCAAAAACTCTCGTCCTTAATGACCTGACTTGATCATTTGTGATTCAGACAAATCCAACACATGTTGGGGGGGTTGGATACTTTTGCTAGCCTCTGTTTATTGTTGAGTAGACGGCAGGATTCTGACCTTGTTGACAGCCTGCTGCAGACGGTACAGGGAGTTGACCACAGCCACATTCCTCCTCTGGCCCTCCGTTAACGGACCAATCACCTGGCTGCATTCACCCTGAGTGCACAGCTGCAGAGAGACACACAGGGAGCAGTGCATTGTGGGCAGACATGAGACAATATAGAACCAATTGCAATAAATCACACTTTGTATTTCGCACTGCTGATTTCTCTATCCATGAAAGCACATGTCATGGTGTTATGAACCCATGAAGACCCAGAGACGCAGTGTCAGACGCTGACTGTCCTACCAGCTGCTCACTCTTCACACAGAACAGTTGGACTGTCTTGGCAACGTTCTTGGACACAGCCAGAGCCAGGTTTGGATCTACTGATGCCACATTCAGCTCACTGCAAACAAACAAACACATAAATAAGACACATTTCCAAAACATTCAAATAATGTAACTAAATAATACCACATGTGTGTGAGCCCTGGGGAGAGACTGATGATGTATTGGTTGGTCAGACCCTGAAGACATTCAAGACTTTTTTACTGCCATCAATGCAGAGGTTCATATTTTATTTTATTGGTTAGTTCAAATTGGTGAACAAATTTGATATCAAATAGTTGCTTATTTCAACGTTCAGCATTTACTGAGCATAAAAATGACAATTGATATATATTGTGTATTGTATAATCTGGCACCTCTTAAATCAGACAAAATGCACAATAAACCCAGTTCAAGATTCATTTGACTATTTTCTTTCCTCAAAGTTTCTATAGATATTGCCATAATATTGTTTTTGAAAAAAAAAGTTGGTTATGATATTTGTGTGGTGTAACTGTGATATGGTGACAGGTGTATGACGGTATGTAGACTGTGCTGCTACACCAATCACTGGGATGGTTCAGGCTCAAGCTTCTTTATACGGCTAGCATTTTAACTTTTGTTCAATTGCTCTTTTATAATTTTTATACTGATTATCTATTTTATCAATTCATCATATATTATTAATGAATATTTATGTGTATAATTCTGACATGTGTGTGTGCAGAAACTGTGCTTCTTGCTGTCCTGGTTGTGCAGCATCACATCTAATGGAGGTATGGTGTCACTATGGTGCCTCTCTGTGAGGCACACATCGGGCAGATATGCTGCTTGCCTGCTGATGGTCTTGATGATGCTGTCCAGCTCGTCGTTGGAGGGGGGGTTGCGGCCCCCCATGGGGAACACGAGGTTGATGGGATCAAACAGGCGAGAGAGGGACTTGGAGAGGTAGGCGGACTCGTACGGCTGCAGAGAGTCTTTCAGAGCCTTCTCTGGGCTGCGCACACACACACACACACACACACACACACACACACACACACACACACACACACACACACACACACACACACACACACACACACACACACACACACACACACACACACACACACACACACACACACACACACACACACACACACACACACACACACACACACACACACACACACACACACACACACACACACACACACAAGCAATGTGTGATTAAGAAGTTAAGATGTTTGAGAAAAGCATCATTTCAAATCTGACGTGGTCTCATGATATGCACTGTGTGTTTTCTGTCTCATGTTGACGTAAAATATCCTCTAAGTGGCCCCAAACACCTGTGCTGATTAATGGAACACTTAAAATGCGTGTGTGTGTGTTCTCTGTGAACAGGTGTGTTCTCTGTGAACAGGTGAACATTGTCTGTGTGTGCTCACTTGTAGTCCTGTTTTCCATGTGTGAAGAGGTCCTGGGTGTCTGACTCTGTGGCGCTGATGTCCAAAGAAGCTTCTATTCCTGCGCCACTGGTTAGCGCCCCCTGCAGGCTGGCGCTGTACTGCTGCAGGCGCCGCCACAGCTCGTTGTACAGGCGCAGCAGCTTCGGATACTCTCCTTCAAACGCCTGCTTCAGGAAGGACGAGGCTAAAGAGTAGATACAAATACACACAGGCACTCAGGAAGCTGCTAATCACATAGCATAATTCTGAGGAAAGCAAAGAGTGAGCAAAGTGAAAAAGAACAATCTGTATTTAATTCCATTAAAAAAACAAACATAGATCAATTACATGAACATGCTAAATTAAAACATCAACATTTAATTAAAAGTTAAGTCAAGTTATGACTAAATAACATATAAATAAAATGTCTCTGTTACCTGGAGTCAATATGTGGTTAGCCTAGCTTAGCATAAAGAGTGGAAGCAGTCAGATAGCTAGCATTAATATACCTAATATACATTCATATAAACCTTAAAAGCTAAAGCGGAGCATCTTGTGTGTTTGTTAAATACACAGAAAAAATAGTATAATTACAACGTGTGGTTTTAGAAGGGTGTAGGAGGGACCACGATCAGAAATCATGCTACTGTATTTACTCAAATATAAACAAGCATGTCCTTCTTTCATATTTATCTTATATATATTTCTGTGTTGGTTGAATAACAGAAGATGCTTGGACTTATGCGGAGAAATATCTAATGTTATCCTCATCAGGACACAGTCAATACTCAATCCCACAAACACGCGCACCCATCTCCACACACACACACACACACACACACACACACACACACACACACACACACACACACACACACACACACACACACACACACACACACACACACACACACACACACACACACACACACACACACACACACACACACACACACACACACACACACACACACACACACACACACACACACACACACACACACACACACACACACACACACACACACACACACACACACTATGATGGTAAATGTAGTCGGTTGAAGAAATACATTGAACAGTGTGTGTGTTATAATGACTGAGTAAGGGGTGTTTGCTGCTACGGAGTGTGTTGCAGTTCCTGCATTCATTCGTTACATTGACGTGATGGAATTGGACACCTTAAGAACTACATCTGTTCTAGCTTGGATCTCTAGTGTGTGACTGGTACAGTAGATGCAAAAAGAACGTCCTAAACCTAAAAGTTCCATTGTACTGAAATGTAGTCAATATAGCACGCAGGAATTATAGCTTCGACATCTATGATCAAGACTGGATTCACATCCAAACAAAAGATGTGTTTTTCCCTTTAACACAAACTAAGGTGGTACAACAGGCCGACACTGGTTCAATGAGATTGCTGTGTGCTGATAGCTTCGTGGACAACAGGCCTTTCATTACCCCCAGCCCCATTGATTTCTCTGTTGTCAGCTGAGCTCCTGTTACAGTGATAATCGCTCACTAAATGAGACCTCCCACTAGCTGTTTGTTTGGAGCCGCTATCTACCATCTGTCGGAGAGAAAACATTCAAGATTTAAACTCTTAGGTCAATCCATCTTTCCTCTGAAGTAGGAGCTTGAAGGGGGGACAGCGGGGAAGGAGAAACAGAAGTCCTACCTTCAGTCGCTCTGTGGAACTCCTCACTGAGGGTGCTGGTGACATCAGTCCAGAAGGTGTAGAGGATATCAGGCTGTCCATCCTGTCCTCAGACAGAAGAGAGACACGCTGGTCACCACATATCCTTGTAGTCTTTGTGAGTGACATGTGTTGGCGTTTGATGGGAAACACGTTTAGACTCTTTTTCCAGGTTTGTCTGATGCATATTGAGATTTCCCTTAAGGAACAAGTCCATTTCAGATGATATTTTGCTTGTATCCTTGTTATTCTGGAAATGTAATGAATGGATCCTTTTTGTACAGAGTGAGCCTCTGACAAGAGACTGGCTGAAGACTCAATACAGTGCACTTCTGAGATGTGCATACACAAACTAGTAAAGAAACCTGGCAAATAATAATGTCTCTATATAGCTAATAAACAGTTCTGTTATGTACTGAATGTGTGTGTTGATGTGCAAACCTGCAACAAAAAATAAAACTAATCAAAACTAATACACCTGGATAATATTAGCAATCACAATATTCAGCAAAATCAATAATGTGATCATCACAATGTTATGGAAACTGCCATCACTGAGGTATTCACTGCACACATTCTTCATCAGCATGCACCTTCTGCATGAGTATAAGACAGAGTAAACTCAAAGCCTGTGCTCTGTGTAACAGTTAACAAAGATAAGAGTGGATAGTGCTGTCAGACAGCGACACACCACAAACAGCCTGACTAAGGAAAGATTCTCCATGACTTCATGGAATTGGACATGTGTGTATTTTGTTCTAGTCCTCCATTAGAGAAGCCTGTTGCAGGTCTGCTGCCCTGCTGTGGGACTCTTCCTCCTCACACACAGCATCACCACTCCCTCCTTTTTCTGCACCTTTACGAACCTCTCTTACTACTTCTTTTACCAACGGTATGTGAGATGAACAGAAAATAACAAAACACTATCAATGCTTTCTTCTTTCAGGGCTTCTTTTTCTGCTTTGGTCTGGGCCCACTAGCTCCACTGAAGGTAAATCATGATGTTTCAGACAATACATGCTAACAGGAGATTTGTGTAGGTTTTTATATGTTTCTGTGGCACAGTTAAGGGAGATAGTGAAGCTGCAGAGCTGAGGAGTTTTGCATTTAGACATGTCATTAGGTCTCCATCTCACACCTCTATCCCTGTGGAATTGGTGAGAGCTTTGCTTCCATAGCAACAGTCTGCTGCACTGATTTCTACTTCTAGGCGTCTGTGGATGTAAGAGAGTGGGACTGATGAAAGTCATGATGATATGTTAATGACTTCCATCATAACCACCAATCCAACCAAATGCCCAAGAGTTCTGGGAAGCTCAACTTCCCTCACAGATTTATTTTTAGACTTGTATCAAACTTCAGCTCCCTCGAGACAAAGGCTTCATGTTTTCAGTGGAATCTCAGAATACCTAGACAGATAGTACAAATGTGTAAAATAGTTCCTCTTTAAGGAGAGTAAAGATGAAAGACACCGTTTACTGCCCTAGCACAGATATAGCGTGTGGTGCTGCTGTATGTCCAGAGTATTTACACTGCTATCACTACGCTTACTAAAATGGAAGATCTAAATGTGCTTCCAGTTCTATATTAACTTTGATTCATATTTGGACACTAAGACTAATTCCTCATTCGAATATTCTGTAAATCTCCAGAACTATAGCTGGCCGGGCACGTCTTTCTTCCCCTTTACATTCATAATTTTAATAACACCACTGTAGGTCATATTTCTCAACTTAGATCTGTACTCATCCATGTTTGACACGCAAGAGACAGCAGAGGTTGGGAGATTGGATCTGCGACTGGAGTGTGTGTGTTGTATGCAGTGTGTTTTGGACACACCATGGTTACACTATACAGACTAGCCCCTGTCGTTTTGTAAGGTTTCATGATGTCAACTATGTAATATGTATTATATATGTAAAGGCCCGGACACACCAAGCTGACACCAAATAACTGACACAGACGGACCCCGACTGTTGCGTTTCCTGCGTCTCCTGCGTCTTGGCCATGTGTCGCACTGGAACACACCGCAAAGACTTCAGCCTACGGCCAAGAAGCACGTACGAACTGCGCATGCGTGAGTGGTAGGGGAAATTATTCGGTACGGGCCCTTCGGTTCGGTACACATGTGTACCGAAGTGTACCGAACGAATATAACGTTAAACGTAAAAAATTGAGAACGTGAACAACTTTTTGGAAGTAATCTCAGGTGCTGTGTTGCAGCATTCAGAGTAATTTGCTCACATTGGGTTCAACGCGTCAGAGCGAGCAAGTCATTTCATTGGACGAGAGGCATACTATGAGAGCTGGTCACAGGAATGTGTTCAAATGTAGTCAGTAATTTGAGGGACTGTCGAAAGGGCGAACGCAGATAAAGTTGAGCTTGAAAATCCTCCAGCATCATTGAAGTCTCCGGTTTGGGAACATTTTGGTTTCGCAGTTACGTACAAGGATGACGGACAAAGACAGGTGGACCGAACCAAAGCTGTTTGTCGGCATTGTTCAACTAAAATTGGTTACGCGGCTGGCAATACATCAAACTTGCACACTCATTTGAAAAGGCATCACCCGAACGTGAATATCACCGGTACCAAAAGACTGAAGTGGTACTCCCACTAGCATTTAAGCCTCCACCACTCTCAAAAAGTTTAGACCGAGCCAAAGCTATTACAAAAGCCAAATATCCTTATGTTGCCATGTTAGCAAAGCGCTCCCTGGCTGTATCTGCTACCTCTGTCCCTAGCAAGAGGGTGTTCTCCACAGCAGGAGACATTGTTAGTGCCAGCAGATCTGCCTTTTCATTTTGTATTTATTTGAGTGAATACGTTATTCACAGTTTAATAATAATTAAAAACCCAGAACTAATAGTTTATGTTTTGTGAGTACTAGTACAGTAAAGGTCAAATACAGATTATTTCAGTTCATTGAAATGCTGCACCTTAATGTTTATTTTATTATATTTAGCATTTATTTGAGTGAATACATTATTCACAGTTTAATAATAATAAAAAAATATATATATATATTTTATGTTTTGTGATAATTTTTTCTGCTTTACCGAAAACGTACCGAACCGAACCGTGACCTAAAAACCGAGGTACGTACGGAATCGAAATGTTTGTGAACCGTTACACCCCTAATGAGTGGCAATAACTCTCCTTACTAGCAGGCGGTGGTAGTGTGTATTCGTCATTCAAAAGAGGCAACAACCGGAAGACAGACTGAGTGATAACCGAGAGAAGAAGAACAGACTGCGTGATATAATAGCGTGTGCGTTCCATTTTCACTAGTGATGGAGAGATGAAGCCTTATGAAGCTTTCCAGCCAATTAGTTCGCAAAAGGGTTCATCTCATGAGGCTTCATCATGGGATTCATCTGAAAACAAACCCCCCTGTTGGTCAAAGTGTGTAAAACAGGCAGATTGGACATCTCAACAGTGTGCTCTATCTCATACCGAGTTCCCAATGAGTAAAGCCTTATAGAATAACTCTAAACAACGAACATTAAATCATATTTTCATTTTAACAATATTGTTTTTATTCCAGTTGAATTATTGTGATTGAAAAGCCTAAGGAGGCTGGTAAACATTGCAAAGAGGGATTTGTATTCAGTGATGCAAAGACAGGTATGGTGAAAAAAGAGAGAACTATTCGAAGCAGGAAAAAAACAGCGTAATATACCATCTGACAAAGGCCTGTGCTATAATGCTTCAATTAACTGGCTATTATTTATATACTCAGATCAATAGGAGACAGAGATGTTAAGTTATTATTTACAGCAGGGGTGGGGAACCTTTTTCCTTTCAATTTTTACAACATCCTCCAAGGGCCGTACAAATTATTGAACTCAACCTCTGCTTAAAAAAACTAAAATCACACTGTGTGGCATGACCACCAAAACAGAAAGATATGCCTATACCTAACCTCCTCTAGGGGGGTCTGGGGGCATGCTCCCCCGGGAAGATTTTTTTTTAAATATTGAAGTTAAAAGCATCAATCTGGTGCACTTTGATAGCAACATGAGGAGATCTATGGGTACATCTTTAAACACCCATTTGAAACAGAACTGTAAGCAGATTTTTCTTTTTGGATATTTTACAAATCACTCCCCTTTTAAACTCTATTCTTTTTATTTTTTAACAACTTTTTTGTAACTGTCATATAGTATTTTATACCTGTTTTTCATTTAGTCTCTAATGTCTCATTAATAATTATAATGATCATATCAAATTGTGCCTTAACCTCACTGAGCTGAGGTTATTTTAGCATAGCTAGCTAACCAGATGTTAATAACAGATCGCCACTGTGCTTACAACTAAAGACACAGCCACGCAAACACTGCGGTATGTGTACGGCTCCTTATGGGTACTGCAATATTTGAAGGGCTGGAGCGGCGTTCCGGTGCTCTCCGTAAGCACTCTAGTCTACACTCCTTTCAGACGAGACATAACCACGTGAAGACACGTTACGCTCGTGTTGTGTTCAAGGAACCTGTCCTTGGCCAGGAAAAACAGGCACTCGCTTGTTTAATTATTTTGCGATCTAGATTTTTTCTTCTTTTTTGAAGTGAGAAGTTGTCCGTCGGTCGGATGGACTAACGGACGGACAGACCCCCCCCCAAAACGAAAACTCTTCGGTTCTCCACGAATTACACAAGTCACCCAAAGCAGCGTTAAAAAAGCGGGAGGCGCCGAAAAGCGACTAATTTGCATCACTGTGTATTCCTTAATAATATTCATGAACTGAACCATTGTTGTAGCCTGAGAAAGGCTGTAAACCATATCAAAGAATACATTTATTAACTACATTATCGCATTTAGCTGTAGCTTTTATAAACAACAAAAAATACGTATTGTTCAGTCGTTGAACCAGGGAACCTGCGGTCGTGAGTCAACTGCTTTCCAGCTGAGCCACAGCACACACGCTGAATCTTACTGAAAACACTGCACTATATTTATTCCTGTATTTATTCATTTATTTATTCATGTTTTCAAAAAAATATATATATATATCTATTTATACTTATGACATGTTCCGACCTCTATATAAGTGAGGGTCTGAGCTCTCTTAATTCCATCGTGTCACCAGCGGGCCCGGGTACAGGAGGTGTAATATGGTTCTTATTATACATCCATGGGTATTATGAGCGTTGTGGTTCAACGGTCCAACCGATGTGAATCGCTTCCTGAAGCAGTCACGTGGTATCGACAGGCAGCGAGGCTTCGTTTGTCATCGATGACGTCACTGGGCCAAAACGATACAAGCCTCGATACATGCTTCACAAAAAGCTTCGGGGATTACTCGACACACGCTCCGAAGCCTCGGCGCAATACGTAACATCACTAATTTTCACTCTACGAGAAGCTCATGGGGCTTTTCCGAACCTGTGTCGAGAGCTGGAGTTAAATGAAATCTCAGATTTGCCTTCTTAATAGTTTGTTTGGGTCCCTCACTTCCGTTTCACTTCTCATGCACTGATTCGCTAAGCTGAACAGCCAATCAGTTTTTCGGCCTGACGCCCACCGACGGCCAAAATCCGCTTAGTGTGTCCGGGCCTTAAGGGTATTACATTACGTTTTTTCAGGTACCCACTGTTACGGGGATGTTCTAATATAATCGACCATTATACCATCGGACCATTGCTATCCTCTTGGTTCCAACTTTTTTTTTACTTGCGAAAAATCACTTGATCCTGAAAGCTATGTGCATCCATTTACGTTTAACATTTTTCATAAATGTAATAATACTAATAACATCATTGTCATCATCTAGTTAGCTGTGTAATGTGCACATGATGGGGCAACAGCATGCATGAATGTGTGTGGAAATTGTATTTTGAATGTGAGAAACATAATTATTAGGATTATACCAAGAGCAGAGCAGTAGTGCCCACCCACCTTGATGATCTCATCGATGAAGCACACATGAGTCACAGGGTCTCTCTTCTTCAGCAGGACCTTCTGCAGATGTTGCACCTGGAAAATATGGAGGACATTAGACCTGTATTAGGAGTCCTGCCGACTTTAATGTCTGTGCAGTCAGCTGCTGGGGAGGCTGTACCTGTCTGCAGGCAGCACATATCTGGTCCATCAGTTTCTCAAGGTGAGTCCACAGAGCGGCGCGGAATGCTGCCGTGTTGCCTGGTGTGGGCAGCACTGCCCGCCCCGGGGCCGCTGAGGGACAGAGGGGACACAGAGAAGCATTAAGGATTTTTGGGACAAAGGCCAATGAAAACATATTTTCTGCTGGTCAGCTTGATATTGTTTTTTATTCTGAGTTTATAGCCATATTTTCTTAAAGTAAAGTCTTATTTATCTTATTAACAGCTATGGAAATACCTGACTTAACAATTTGTTATTCCATCTCTAAACTCCTGCCAACCCTAATCCTAAACCATCAGGGGTTCTAAACTCAGAGATCATTTCTTTCCACACATATCTAGTTTTATCTTTGAAAAAAAAAAAATGGATCAGCAATTTCTTTGAAAGACCATTTGGAATTGTTCAAAGGTTACACCAACAGGAAAAGACAGTCCATATGTTTGGGACTATTCAGGGATAGATTCATCTGCATGTGTTGCTCTAGTTAGACCCTCCAGAAAAACGCGGGCTAAAATCCTTGATTATGCGATTAAACATGCAGGGTTTTTATATGTGATTTTATGCGGTGAAATTGCGGGAAGTTGCGAAATATGCGGGAAGTTGCGAAATATGCTAAATATGCGGGGAAAAAGAATTTAAAAAAAATTAAATATTGGGCTGTCTTATTTATTCTCTCTCACACACAACCTGCCACTAACGTTAAACCCCTTTACTATTCAATTAAACAAATTCAATGTTTATTTATTGTAAAAGCAATTGGGCTATTTTAATCTCACACACACACACACACACACACACACACACACACACACACACACACACACACACACACACACACACACACACACACACACACACACACACACACACACACACACACACACACACACACACACACACACACACACACACACACACACACACACACACACACACACACACACACACACACACACACACACACACACACACACACACACACACACACACACACACACACACACACACACACACACACACACTTCTCCGCCTCATTCTGTTTTCATTTACTCGTTCGTTATCTGACCAGCTTCAATCTTGTAGGCTACTCACTTCGTTTCTTGTAGCCCTCGAAAGGGTTTTGGAGGTTGATGCCTCGGTGACCGTGAGTTGTTTGGCTTTCTTGTCCGCAGCAGCAGAAAGCATTTTCGAAAGTTTGAATGAATCAAAGTGGGTCGTCACCGTCGACTTTCTCTTATGCTCCAACACACAGTTGCACGGGGTGCAGAATAGTTTCCCCCCACTTTTTGCCCGGTCTTTAGTAGAAATGTTCGTCGGCAAATGAGATGGATTAGATTTTTTCATCTTGGTGTTTTCTCTATCGTGTGAGCTCCACACGTTCACTCTATACAGTGTTGTTTACATTCTGTGATGCGCGAGCTGATGACGTCACGTCAAGACAACTTTTTTTCCCCTCAACTTTGTGTGGAAAAATGCGGGGATTATGCGGCCTTTTGATAAATATGCGGCATTTTAAAAATCTGCGACATTTTGCTGATTATGCGGTAAATTCTGCGATCGCAGAATCGCGTTTTCCTGGAGGGTCTATCTAGTGAGTATTTGGGGCAGAAGTACAGCATCTGTATCAAGTTACACTGAACAAAAATATAAATGCAACACTTTTGTTTTTGCTCCCATTTTTCATGAGATGAACTCAAAGATCTAAAACATTTTCTACATACACAAAATAACAATTTCTCAAATATTGTTCACAAATCAGAAAAAATCTGTGATAGTGAGCACTTCTAATTGCCGAGATAATCCATCCCACCTCACAGGTATGGCATATCAAGATGCTGATTAGACAGCATGATTATTGCACAGGTGTGTCTTAGGCTGGCCACAATAAAAGGCCACTCTGAAACGTGCATTTTTGCTTTATTGGGGGGGTCTGGGGGGGTCCGAAAACCAGTCAGTATCTGGTGTGAGGGTTAGGATTAGGGTTAGGGTTAGGGTAATGTTGTGAATCGAGTGGCCCATGGTGGTGGTGGGGTTATGGTATGGGCAGGCGTATGTTATGGACGATGAACACAGGCCACTCGATTCACAACATTACCCTAACCTTAACCCTAATCCTAACCCTCACACCAGATACTGACTGGTTTTCGGACCCCCCCAGACCCCCCCAATAAAGCAAAAATGCATGTTTCAGAGTGGCCTTTTATTGTGGCCAGCCTAAGGCACACCTGTGCAATAATCATGCTGTCTAGTGGGATGGATTATCTCGGCAAAGGAGAAGTGCTCACTATCACAGATTTTTTCAGATTTGTGAACAATATTTGAGAGAAATGGTTATTTTGTGTATATAGAAAATGTTTTAGATCTTTGAGTTCATCTCATGAAAAATGAGAGCAAAAACAAAAGTGTTGCGTTTATATTTTTGTTCAGTGTATATTAACTACAGTGTGTGTGTTAATGGTAATGAACACACATGTCACCCAGTTCAGCAGTGTGTTTCATTGGTGTGTTTTTAGGATAAAAAAAGCTATATGGGATAGAATAGATGTATAAGGCTTTGGATACACACAAAACATGGGTTGATAAATAAATAAATTGTTGGGTTGGGACTTTTAATGATTTGGTGAACAACCACAAAATGGAATATCACCAGACTTTCAAAAAAGTACCATGACACATTTATCCTTTTGCTAATTTCAAATTTCATTTAGTGATATAATGCTGAGAATACCAGGGGAATGATCCTAAGCCCCGTCAGAGCTTGTTATCTGGAAGCATTATGCACAATAATTAGAAACATTATTTGGCCACTTCATCAGAGCCATGAAAATGACACGCGCCTCCAGCCAGGATTGACTATTCTCTGGGGCCATGTCTATTCTGGATCGAGCCTACTCATAAACTGGGCCACACTTTCTCCTCTTTTAGAAATAAGGACAAAGTACCCAGAGCCACATCCTCCTTAAGTCTCACCTCTGGGGTTGGTGGGCTGTGTCAGACCTTTGATGTCCAGAGCACTGTTGATGTTGTCCTTTATGGTTGTCCTGTAACCCCCCACCACTGAACTGATGGTCTCCCTCAGACTGCCGAGGTTATAGAAGACCTGGAGGGCCGTGCCAACCTGGGTTGGATTCTGACAGGTGGAAGGAGAGGAAGAAATAAGTCAAGGTGGTCTGTGGCACACCACACAACCTGGATAGAATAAAAAAAATAAAATACTAACACATTTTCTGTGTTGGTTGAATAACCGAAGATGCTTTATTTTTATAAGTTATTACGTATTCCATTTTCAAGTTATTTCTATATTTTCCAGTCTGTGATTATGCAATTTGAAGACCTAACAATATGAGGGGCCGTTATGGACATTATTCAGAAATACCGTTCACATACACATATGAAACACTCTCACACACACAACTTAAACCAAAATTATCTACAAACATATGTAAAAATCTCTCATATACACATATGAAATCCAAAGTTATCCACATATACATGTGAAACGCACTCACACACACACACCTGAAATGCTCTTTTACACACACACACACACCTGAAATACTCTTTTACACACACACACACACACACACACACACACACACACACACACACACACACACACACACACACACACACACACACACACACACACACACACACACACACACACACACACACACACACACACACACACACACACACACACACACACACACACACACACACACACACACACACACACACACACACACACACACACACACACCAAGATGACAAAATCAGAGAGGGGCGCAAATTATTTTCTCATCATGGACAAACTTGTACTTGTTTTTACAAAGAGAAGTTAAAAAAGTATTTTTGTTAAGCAAATGTTAGAGTGAGCTAGTAATAGCCATTAGATTAACTTAATGCTGAAAGAACCGTGTTATTGAGCAGGGTTTCTCTTCACAACTCACTGGAACAGATGAAGACAAGGGGGGGGGGGGGGGCGCTGTAGCACCTGACTGACACGTTTATCATCTCCATAAAACACGTGTCTGTGTACAGATACAAAAGATGATACACAGTGTGTAGATCACTGAGCTTTACGTTACTATAGGTTTGTTTTGAAACTGAGTCCAGCTAGCTGTTTCCATCCGGCTTCAGTCTTTAGGCTTGTAATTAAGCTTGTTTCTAAAATATCCTTATATTCCTATTATCGCAAATTTTGTTTTGTTCTTTTTGAATTTGATCTTTTGTTTTTTCTTTTCTTTCACTGGTAGGAATTAGCCTGCATAAGATTGATGCTGTACTGTCTGAAGTTACCTTTTTTCACTGCCTGCCTGTGGCAGAGACTATTTTATTTGAATGCCGTCTTTTAAATGTATGACTCTGTAAAGGAACAAATACAGTTTAAGTAATTTAGATATCATTAAATGTAAAAACTATTGTTATTTATGCATGTGCATTATTGAATGACCAGGCAAAAATATATTATCAATGCTTTTCAACAGAGCTTTTTAGGCCTTGGACAACAAAGAAAGGGCATCTGCAAGTTGATACTGTACATGTTAAAAACGTGTAGACTTTTATAGATCTCATCGGCTTAATCCCACCCTCAGCAGAAAGCATGTGAAAGTGTCCCACAATGCTCCCATAGGCATGTCTATAGTATTGAAGTGTATGTAAATCCCTGACTGTTCACCAACTAAGAAGCGTCAGAAAAAAACCATGCCATGTAAAATATGTAATGTAATTGGCAATCGGCTGTCACAACAATCCTTTTCTTTTTTAAATATAAAACATCTAAATCAAGCTTCAATCAAGGTTTGCAATGGCCACTTCTTATATAGCTTCTGTTGAAAGAAGTTTGGAATTTAATTGCATTCAGTTAATTACATTTTTCAGACAAATAATGTTAGAAGAGAGTTTTTCTACGTGGGTCAGTGGAGCTCCCACTCAACAGATGGACTCCGGGGTCTCTGCTGTCACAATCAGAGCACTGATGTGAAACAAGCTCCCACACAGCCCGGCCAGCATGCCCAACTGCTAACCAAGTCAATAACACACAATCATCAAGTGTGTGTACGTGTACGTGTGTGTGTATACGTGTGTGTGTGTGTGTGTGTGTGTGTGTGTGTGTGTGTGTGTGTGTGTGTGTGTGTGTGTGTGTGTGTGTGTGTGTGTGTGTGTGTGTGTGTGTGTGTGTGTGTGTGTGTGTGTGTGTGTGTGTGTGTGTGTGGAAAGAACATATATGTGTGTGGGGCCCCATATGGTCACACAAATAACGAGTGACAGAAGTTCATAACAAGGCTACTCGAGCAGGAGTTAGTCTAAAAATACTTACTGAGGGGGGAAAACACAGGGGAGAGAGGAGTGTGCGTTTTTGTGTGTTTCTGTTCAAAAGACAAAGAACAGGCTGAGTGAATGTGTCTAATTTAGAAAGAACGCCCTAATGTCTAGGCGTGGGAGTAAAAGCCAGAAGCTAAGACTTTGGAGAGGACTGTGGAGTCCCAGTACCCAGCTTCACACATGACCTGGTGACCTGCCTGTACACACACGCACACACACACACAGTCAAAAAACACAAATCCAGAAAGCTGGTACATGTTCAGTGTTAAGCTCATATGAATCAACTCAACACTTCCTGCACAGATGATTTATATTAAAAGGCCTTAGGTAGCAAAAAAGGCATAATCCCTCCCTTTCCGGGAAGGCTCTTATTATGAAAGAGTTTGCACATGTGTAGAAATAGATGTGATTCAAATGAATGATTGAGTGAACGCAGTATTTTATAGTTTAAAGATGAGGGCCTGAAAACCCCAGGTACCAAGACAATAATACAGCCTTATACAATAAAATCTGTCCATGAACCAAGTGTTGGTAAAGCAATGTGTATTTAACTGAATGTCACTACTATAATAAATAGGAGCTTAAAGAGGAATCAAATCAGAAACTGCAAATATCTAAACATTGTGTTGTTTTAAAGTCATCACTTTGGTATGGGACACACCAGAATTATGGCATGGCATTACTGTAGGTTCAAGGCAGTGACATTTGCCCTGATCATAGAGAGACATGCCTAACGAAAAAAGCAAAGCATGGCTGCAGCACTAGTGCCCAAGCTGGAGTACCACACTCCGTACCACACTCCTCTTCACACTGGCAATATGTCATCAAGGACACTAAGCAGACACACACTATCTTTAATGGGACACTGGCCCCCGGAGAGCCAGGCTTTCAGGGCCAGATGAAGGTTAACAGAGCGACACATACTCTCTCTAACATGCACTTCACAGGACAACACATACAGAGAGTGCTCTTCCATATTGGTTCGTCTTCTCATCACAACCAGCAATAGAAAAATCTAATCACATTTCATTTAAAAAAATCAGAATACAAAAAAAGTGGAAGAACTAGGAAGAAACCAAAAACACAAAGGGCATCTGTGATGGCATAAGACATTCACCAGTCTGTAAATAAACATGAACACTTTCACAACAGTAAATAATATCACTAACAACTATATACTGGACAATATAAACACATCTCTTGAAGAATTATTTCTACTTATTTATTCATTATGATATTTTAATGAAATACAATATGTATCCCTTCTCAACACAGGGTTCACAGTTGTAGTTGCATCATAAACCCCAGGGTAAAGTGTTCAGAGTGGAGAGGGTTGAGTTTGTACCTGGATCTCCATGCCTTGCTCCAGCAGCCTCTTGGCCTGATTCTCCACCTCCAGCCTAGCTCTGCTGATCAACAGCAAGTCGTTCTCAATCACTTCAATCCCACTCAGATCCACACCCTGCGACAGGTAGTCTGGAGCATGTGCAAAGAAAGACACACATAAAAACACGAATCTCAAGTTATTACGTATTCCATTTTCAAGTTATTTCTATTTTTTACAGTCTGTGATTATGCAATTTGAAGACCTAACAATATGAGGGGCCGTTATGGACATTATTCAGAAATACCGTTCACATACACATATGAAACACTCTCACACACACAACTGAAACCAAAATCATCTACAAACATATGTAAAAAATCTCTCATATACACATATGAAATCCAAAGTTATCCACATATACATGTGAAACACACACACACACCTGAAATGCTCACACACACACACACACACACACACACACACACACACACACACACACACACACACACACACACACACACACACACACACACACACACACACACACACACACACACACACACACACACACAAACACACACACACACACACACACACACACACCTGAAATGCTCTTATACACACACACACACACACACACACGAAACGCTCTCATATACACACACACACCTGAAATGCTCTTATACACACACACACACACACACACACACACACACACACACACACACACACACACACACTTCCGTGTTCCTGTTGTTATTTACTTCCTCTCTGCCTTCTTCTGATGATTTATCTGTTAGTTTGTGTGTTTAATTCCCATGCATCAAGGTTATTTTCATGTATGTAATTGTTTTTCCTGCACAGTGTAGAGTCTTGTTGTGATGAGAGGGATACAGGTATTTCATAAAATAAACGTGCTCCCTGGAGGTTAGCTACAGAATTGATATCACAATTTAATCGGAGCTGATCACAAGTTGTCATGACTGATCCAGTCATCTCGATGAGCGTTCGGGCTGTGAATAAACAACTTGTGTTTTACTTTTAGGCTGTCTGAAGGTATGGACAGCTATCAAAGCTACTATACATCACATTAAGAACGATGAACAAATGAAAGTCGGACACAAATATATAATTTAAATTATTTATTGAAGTTTGCAATGTTTTGAACAGGCATCCACACAGTCACCTACTTTGTAATGTTCGATACCTCCCTGTAAGCGTCACGATATCGGACTCTCACCCACAACCTCACATACGAGTACTGAATGTGCAGCAAAGTGATCTTAGGAAGGCAGATATAGCAAAAGATGAACGTAAACGACAAACGATGTTTCTTTCCTGGTAAGTCAACAATGGGTCCTCAATGTACACGCCCCGGATTCCTATGACGAAAATAATAGAATGTCGCCAGTTGTCATGACTCAACTTATACTGTAACACCGGTACTCACCGGTACGCAGTACCGGCACTTCTGATTTTTACCCATGTGGTACCGGCACTTCTTACTGAGTACCGGCAAGGTGCCGGTACTCAGTAAAATGCCGGTACTCAGCCGCCGGCAATATACGTATATATTGTAAACGCAACGCAGCGGAAATGTGGGTCTGACTCTGCCTCACAGAGGGTGACTGGCTGTCTACATGACGTGGCCTGCCGACATTGCCACTTTCATACAGATCATACTAATGCCCTCGATTGGTCTCTGTGTGTCATTCAAGCTCGGGAGGGTGTGTGTTGGTGTATGTCTGGCGCGAGCGAGCGAGAAAGCGCGCGCACCGGTTACGTGTATTGTTGTTAGCATCTGGTGCTAGCTAGCTGCGCTAACGGATATAAGGAGCTACAGCTCTGGTGAGGTAAATTACTCTCTGAGTCTTTAGATAGTTAACTTAGTTTAAGTTATCTAAGTGGGTCTCAAACGGTTCGGTCACCATTTATGTAAACACATATTTCCATTTGAGGGGGTAGTGATTAGTAAAATATGCATGAATAATACAAACAAAATGTTAACTAGGTGAAAAAAGGTAAGATAAACTTGTTGAGAGCTAAAACTAGTCTTTGCTGTTGCCTCAAAGAGGAGCAGGGGGAGAGGAGGGAGATTCAGGAGCCCAGACACACTCACAACTATAAATGAACCAAAAACAAATAAATAAACAAGTTTCAATGTTTTTTCATATTGGATATTGTATGTTATTGGTTATGGCCATGTACTTATGATTTTATGATTATTTGAATGTATACATTTTTGTTTCATATGGGTGTAGTCTCTTTATTTCCCCCTCAAAATGCACCAGATTGATGCATTTAAGTCCAACATTTAAAAACAAATCTTACCGGGGGAGCATGCCCCCGGACCCCCCTATAGGATTTGAGGCCCGGCCCCACTGTTCCCAAATAGATTTGCAATTTTTTTAAATAGTAACCCATCTCCATATGTTTCTTTTTGGGTAGTAGATTTAAACTAGAGGGCTATCACTTTGTGCAGCAACGCTACTGACAAATAAATCCAGCAAAATGGCACAAAAAACTGGTAGTGGCCTCAGGGACGAGGAGTCATTTAACCAGCCAGTAGGAGTCAAGCTTTACTTTCTTTTATATCCATAAAGAAAAAGTAAATCTGTTTACAGTTGTTTCCTTATGGATGTTGAGAGGTATCCATATATCTCTTCATTTTGCTCTCAAAATGCAACAGATTGATGCATCTGACTTCAATATTTTAAAAAAAAATTTCCACCCTGAGTCATTTTGTTTAAGTACAGTGAGCCTTTCTAAAATATACAGTAAAGAGACAAACCCACCAGCATTATAGGATATACTATGACTTTGTGCCAAATACTTGTTGCTGATTTAGAGTACTGGCACCTTTTTTATTCCAATTCAAGCACTGCTCACACACATACGAAACAATCTCTTATACACAAATGAAACGGTATCATATACACATGAAATGCGATTTCAGTATGTTGTGTGAGAGGGATTTCATTTGAAACAGAAAGCATCTCAGTTGAAAAGGAAGTTGTTTTTAAAAAACAGCGAAGAAGCGCAATTTTCTAAAAAGCGAAAACAAAATGTTGTCCGTTTGCAATTGTTCCATCATGTTTGCTCAGCAGCCTGCACAAAGCTTAACTGAGACAGCAGCGGTGTTGAATAATATCCTGGCCTCAGCGGGGTGCACAGTTTCTCCTAAGGGGATGGGAAGAGGGGCGATAGCTGATCGTCCAGGGTGTCCCCACTTGCAGTTCCAACAGACGGCTGCGGCCACGTTCGATAGCGTTCTTAATAGTCTCCGCTGCACTCACTAAACAGATTGGTCACTCCTCCTCCTGGCCACACTGTACAGAAGCTACCCGACCCTACAGCTGTGCACAGTAGTCGTGCTTTAGCACAGACCTCGCCCATGTAGCAAGTGACCGTGTGTGCGTGACCATTATGTGGTCACTCCAATAAGCCATTGGGTTTTTTTCTTCCCTCATGTTGGGATGTATGCATGACATTTGTTAATCCTAAATGTATATAATTATCTATGTGTACGTGACACTAATCATTTAGGTACATGCATTCCAATTTAGTTTTTTAATCTGTAACCTGATTCGCTATTTCTTTGGTTTGTTGCATCAAAATGATCATCTCCCAAAAAACAATCCTGCTCCAAGGAGTAAGGGCATGTCAGGATTCTAATCATATACTTGATTTTAACAGCAGGGTACACACTCAGCTGCTTCTGATATGATCAAACAAGTGCAACGCCTAAAATGGAATGACATCTACAGCAATCTACAGCCCATAATGAGAGGAGGGGAGTGCAGGGGCTGGCTCCCTCCCAGGACTGATATTCAATCATGGAATTATGTACCTATAGCTTGAGATGTTTTGCTCTTTTTCTAGAGACAAAGACAGAGAGAGACAGAGAGAGATAAGGGAAACCAGGGCATTGAACAGGAGCCACCTTTGACCAAACTAGAAAGCTTGCCAGAGATACGAAGCAACCAGTTGAGCTCTGAGTTTCTCTGTGAGAGAGGAGGGGGGGAAGAGGAAGCTTATGTTCTCAGTCTGATGTGCCATGCTTGAAGACACACACTCACACAAAAACACACGGGTTGCTTCCCAGAGGATGTGAAAATATGTGCGCTTATTTCTGTGCTAAATCAGTCACATGGCAGAGCGTAGAGAGACCGTCCACACCAAGAACATCACTATAAAACTGGCTCATACTGAAGGGGATTGTGGAGTCCACACAGTGGTCAGTGCTATTGTTATGTTCTTATCAGAGCCATTTATGAAGAGGAAACACAGACAGAACACCTGTGTAGAGTAAATCAATTATGCACATTCTACATTTCACTTTGGCATATCCTCACTGTCGAAGAGGGAGTAACATCAGAATTAAAAGAGAAGTCTACAAATCTAAACAATATAATGTAGCCTTGGCCAAAAGTTGAGAATGACACACATATTAGTTCTCATTCATAACACGCCGTTCAATGTCTCACTATGGGATGTGCCTCAACGTGTATGCAAACAGAAGCATCAATCTCATTACGCCAATCCTGATTGGCTGGTGATCTTGACGTCTACGTCAGGGAATCCACCCACCCTATAAGTAGCTTGCGCTACGACGCAGCGTCATTCAAACACCTCTTCTCGCTTCGGAGCACATCTCAAAATATCAGTAGCCGGGCCAGCTTAACTGTCCACAGACTGAACCCAAGCTAACATTCGGTAGACGGGCGCTTGCCGGTTACTTTTTGCTTTGCGGAAGATTGAATTAAATATTAACACACCAGTTAATATTGAAATCTGCCCTCCGTTTTTTCTTTCGGAATAACGGTAGGGTTTTGATTTTTTCTTCAAACCGTAACATACCTGTTACTAGCGTGTCCCTCCGCGCCGACACCCCGGCAAACGAGGATGGACCCTTCTCTCCCTCACACCAGGGGAGTGGGAGGCTCGGCTCTGCGGCTGCGGGTTTAAGATCTCGGGCACGGACTCACACCAGGTCTGCTCGTCCTGCCTTGGGCTGAAACACGCCCAGGAAGCTATCGATAACCCCGGTTCGTGCACCGTCAAGAGCCTCCGCCGACGGCTAGCGTGCCAAGCTAGCCTGTCGGGACAGGACCCCTTCATATCCGTTGATTTGCCGGCCGGCAATCGGGACATGGTGGCGACCGCCGCGGAGATTGAGCCCCGCGCTGTGTCAGGCTGGGGCTCAACAACGGCGGTAGCCACGGAATCGGAGCTTACTTACTTAACCCCAGTTCTCAGAGTAACATGAAGTGAGATGTCTCACCAGACGGCCCTTCTTGCTAAGGCGAAGCGAGAAGAGGTGCTTATTTTGAATGACGCTGCGTCGTAGCGCAAGCTACTTATAGGGTGGGTGGATTCCCTGACGTAGATGTCAAGATCACCAGCCAATCAGGATTGGCGTAATGAGATTGATGCTTCTCTTTGCAAACGCGTTGAGGCGCATCCCATAGTGAGACATCGAACGGAGTGTTATGAATGAGAACTGGGGTTACGTAAGTAACCTATAGTTTTCACAAAGTTTGCTGCTCCAGTGTTTTCAGATATTTTTGTCCAATGTTACTTTGGTATACTGAAGTATAATTACAAGCATTTCACAAGTGTCAAATATGCATTGACAATTAAATTAAGTTTATGCAAAGAGTCAATATTTGCAGTGTTGACCCTTCTTTTTCAAGACCACTGCAACTCGCCCTGGCATGCTGTCAATTAACTTCTGGGCCACATCCTGACGGATGGCAGCCCACTTTTGCATAATCAATGTTTGGAGTTTGTCAGAATGTGTGGGTTTTAGACCACTCCTTAGAGAAACTACAGAGGTAAGTTCAACACAGAAAATATAAATGGAGACCGTATTTTAATAATGACTTAATATCTCATGCTTTACTACGTCAAGATCTAATATTTGCTCAACGGGCACTTAGATTTTCTTTTGATGGGAAACTAAGACAATTGATATGGTAAAGACAATTCTTTATGGCAGTCGTTAATGTCGAGCCCTGTAAATGGTACAAGTTGAAGCGTTTGTTTGAACAGTTTGCAGGAGGCAGGTACTTGCTTTCAAGCAGAACAGGGCAAACAAACTTAGAGGAGTGTTTACGTGTTCGGCGTAATGACGTACCACGGCCTTGACAATTTCTGTATTCAGCCACTTGGTAACAACCATCGTTTTTCAGACACGTAAACTCTTCAAAAATCACCAGTGGGGTCACTGCTGATGGATTTAATGTCGTAGAACAAAACGTGATCTGTTTCTTCAATTTGTGTCAACCACAGACCCTATTTCCAGCTATTTTCCAAAATCCTATGGAGAAATTGCATTGCTTTTTGTCGAAGGAAGTGGTAAGAATGCTAACTTACTTCCGGGTTTTAGGACGCGTCACTGTGGCACTTTATTGCCACTACGGCACTCTATTGTCTTCGTCAGCACGCCAAGCTCGTTCATCTTATTCCCAAAAGCCCTCACATTCCCCATTATAATAGCCAGAATGGAAGGTTTGTATCTCCTCTTCTTCTTTGTCTTCCGCTTGGTTCCGGCCCTGCAGCCCCGCTTTAGCCTCCGAAGCTCCTCTGGGATGTCATGCCTTGCTCCGGGCAGCAGCACGGGTCTACACAGCGCGAGTAAACAATGCCAGAAGAATGACCAGAAAACGTTCGAAACAAAACGTGGCCATAGTTAGCTGCAAAACAAAAATAAATATCCAAAGAAAAAGTACAACTAAGGGAATAAAAGTAGTAAAAAGACAGAAAATCAAGACACAGGGAGCTGCTGCAACAGACACACATTGTTCGTCACCAAACTGTTCTTGGTTGTTGCACTCAGAGGATGTTTTGGTACCATTCAGGGCTGGGTTCTTAGGCACAATTGAGAGTGAGCCCACTCCCTTGGCTGAGAAGCCACCCCGCACATGAATGGCCTCAGGATGTTTTACTGTTGGCATGACACAGGACTGATGGAAGCGCTCACGTTTTCTTCAAATAATCAGAAAGGGGATTCAACAAGAGAAAATAACCCCAGTCCTCAGCCGTCCAATCCCTTTACCTTTTTACAGAAGTGGCTTCTTTGCTGCCCTTCTCAACAACTGAACCTCTCTCATTTCGTCTTTGATGATCTGATAAATGGTTGATTTAGGCGCAATGTTACTAGCAGCAATATCCTTGTCTCTGAAGCCCTTTTTTGGCAAAGCAATGATGAATGCATGTGTTCTTTGGATGCAACTCAGAATTCTTTCTCCTCCAAACACGTCTAGTTGAATTTTTACCAAAAAGTTATATTTTGGTTTCATCTGACCATATGACATTCTCCCAATCCTCTTCTGGATCATCTAAATGCTCTCTAGCAAACTTCAGACGGGCCTGGACATGTACTGGCTTAAGCAGGGGGACACGTCTGGCACTGCAGGATTTGAGTGCCTGGCGGCGTAGTGTGTTACTGATGGTAGCCTTTGTTACTTTGGTCCAAGCTCTCTGCAGGTCATTGACTAGGTCCCCCCGTGTGGTTCTGGGATATTTGCTCACCGTTCTTGTGATCATTTTGACCCCACGGGGTGAGATCTTGCGTGGAGCCCCAGATCGAGGGAGATTATCAGTGGTCTTGTATGTCTTCCATTTTCTAATAATTGCTCCCACAGTTGATTTCTTCACACCAAGCTGCTTACCTATTGCAGATTCAGTCTTCCCAGCCTGGTGCAGGTCTACAATTTTGTTTCTGGTGTCCTTTGACAGCTCTTTGGTCTTGGCCATAGTGGAGTTTGGAGTGTGACTGTTTGATGTTGTGGACAGGTGTCTTTTATACTGATAACGAGTTCAAACAGGTGCCATTAATACAGTTAACAAGTGGAGGACAGAGGAGGCTCTTAAAGAAGAAGTTACAGTTCTGTGAGAGCCAGAAATCTGGTTTGTTTGTAGGTGACCAAATACTTATTTTCCACCATAATTTGCAAATAAATTCTTTAAAAATCAGACAATGTGATTTTCTGGATTTTTTTTTCTCATTTTGTCTCTCATATTTGAGGTATACCTAGGATGAAAATTACAGGCCTCTCTCATCTTTTTAAGTGGGAGAACTTGCACAATTAGTGGCTGACTAAATGCTTTTTTGCCCCCCTGTATATAATGACTACAATCCTTTCTGGTAAAACATGTTTTAGGGGTTGTAACGTCTGAAAGAACACGTATTTAGTCAACGTATTTAGCTGATAAAAAAAAAGCTGTAAAGCAACACAGAGCTGATGGCTCGGTCAGAACAAACGTTAATTTGCAGGAAGAAAAAAATGTTGGTGACTGAAACAACTTCTAAAAAGTAACATGTTAAAGAAACAGAGCAGAGAGCAAAATAAAGTTTATAATTAATTGTATTTGTATTGTTTATTTTAGCAAAGAGCGCACAATTAACAGTAATTGAACCAGAGCTAGAAAATAGTTAGTGCGAATGCTGTTTACAGCATTCCACTATAGTTCTTCTTTTCTTTATTCTTCCACTTCTTTTTCTCATTATTTCAACAAAATGTTTGGCTCTCAATAACTTCAGCATACTTCCAGCTACAGAAACCATTCAAATATCAAACTCAATGGGAGGAACCTTCAAATCCTCTTTTACCTACCTTGCGCCACATGCTACTCCTTCCACATACTTTCAGCTAGAGACTTCATTCTAACTTTAAAATGATCCCAAGACATTCAGCTATAAAAATATTTAACCTGCCCCAAGCCTGTTTTTCAGGTCTCAGGCTCGAAAATGACATTCCCAGAACACATGACTATATCTTCACTTCTAAAAGGGGTAAATTAATCATCTTTTTTCTCAAAGCAATGATAAACCTGTGAGTTGGATGTAGAAGAGTCAGAATCAATATAGATTTTTTTTTTTTTTAAAGTAAATTCAGATTGAACATAGTAAAAAAAAATGTAAATTGTCCGTCCAAAAAGAAACATTACTTATAGTGAAAACCACCCTTGAATGATGGGATGGTAGACTAAAACCTTTAGGAATCCAAACTATAAACACATAATAAGTACCCTGTATCAAGATTGATGCAAAAGAAGTGACATTTGACCTTTTTAGAGAGGTTTAGCAAAAGAAAAAACACTTCTGGGGGTCATTTGGGTGGATTTGCCATATTTCTGGCCCCCTCGGTCGATTTTGATGAATGACACCTCTTTTAAACCGTTAGAGCCAATAGAATTGAGGGGAAGTTCCTAAATCCATCTAAAGATTTCCATTGACGAGTGAAAGTGATGCGCACGCAGTTTACCCAAAACCGGAAGCTGGGTTTTTAGCCATAACAGCACCTAATATGAAATCTGATGGATTATCAGTAATCATTTAAAAGTCACACAGACACATTGGATAAACCTTCAGCAGCTTTTTTCTCGTTTTAATGCCATTGAACACAAGTTTTGATCAGAAAAACAGCAACGGTAAGACATATTTGCAGTTTTGGCTACGTAAAGCTACATTGTGTGTTGTCTGGGTTTGCCTGAGCTGCCGCGTGTTTTGGTCGCACAGTGATGATACTTATACCTCTAGAATCTGCGGAATCTCAGCTTTAATCTGATATATTGTTTGTGCAGATCTGATAAGTAATAAAGTATTTATAACGTGAGTTCTGTGCTAAGTGCGTTAGCATTTTTTCGCTCAGGGCTAATTCAGAGGCTTGCTATTACCCTTGTGTTTCGTTTAGCTAAAAATGGTTCATATCGTCAGTTTGCTGAGTTTCTTCCCGTTAAGTGGGTATGACACATTAATATGTTGTTAAATGTTAAGAAGCCCTGAGACACAGTTTCGTGAAAAAAATACCATGGGGGGCTTAACAGGTTAACTTAGTTTGGAGCTTGGTAAAGAGGCCTTCTTCAGATTTTAACATTAGTGTGAGTGGTACAGTGATGCGTCCTAAATCCGGAAGTAAGCTCCTTCCGGTTCCCTTGACAAAAAGCAATGCAATTTCTTCATAGGATTTTGGAAAATAGCTGGAAATAAGGTCTGTGGTTGACACACATTTAAGAGACGGATCACGTTTTGTTCAGTCGGATAATCTCCACATGTCTACCCTACTTTTATAATTTTCTAATCATAAATCTAATCGATAGATTTATGATAGATAGATTTATGATTAGAAAATTATAAAGGTTATTCAGCTATATGTTTATACCTTTTTTAAACCTTTTCTTTTGAATATTAAGCTTCTTCTCTATTTTTCCTACTCTTCCAGTTTAACATTTCACTTTCAAGTTTTCAACAAAGTCATTGCAATGCATTTGAGCTGTAACAATTTGATTCAAATCATTTCACTTTTCTGAATTTCTCCGCTAAGTTCAGCAACACACTGACTTGGTTTTTGTAGCTAAAAGCAGCTACAGAGACCATTCAACTAATAAAATATTCAGCTTTTCTGCATTTTCAACTCAATTCAGCAACAAATGTACAGAGTTTACAGCATTCGCACGCATTTTCCGCAGGAAATGCATTTTCTAGTTTGCAATAGTTGTTCCTGGGCAGGTGGGCAAAAAGCAACCACCCACATATACACTGGCCATCATGAAACTACAGAAAATATAAAAACCTGGCGTTTGTTCATGTTTCTGTATTGAATTAACCAATGTTTTTAAACAAATCTTCCAGAGTTTCTAATGTTGTTGGGTATATCCAGCATTCTGGAATCACACGCACATCACACAGATCATTTATATGTAACTTTGTGTGAAACAGCACAGTTTCAGACTAGAAGCTTTGGGCTAGCAGTTGGCAAATAGGGTGTCTTTCCTGATAGGAAGACATACCATATGTGATAACATTGTTGAATATTGCGATGATGGCACACTAAGTAAACAAATACTTATATATACAGTGTTCATGTTTACTATGCAGAAATTAAAAAAATTATTCAATCTAAACATAATTTAAATTTCAAACTGCAAGCAGTTTGGGTATACTGTACAGGGGTGGACTGGTCATCTGTGTGTTCTCTCACATAACTGCCGCAGACGTTCATTTATAAATATATATGTGTGTATTCCTTTAAACATCATCATTTAGGTTGCACACTGATAGGTGAAAAAGGATCCATGTGTAGTGCTGCTAGAGCGTACCGCAAGAACACTCAATAATGTTGTTATGAGGAAAGCTATTATTTGTGCTTCACAAGGGTACACATGTTCTTTCTACGTGTTCTACTCCACTGTTGTCTATGCTCAAGTGCCTATTGTTCAGAACCAGGGCCTTACAGCTGTGAGTAAAAAGCAGTTCAACTTTTTCAAGTCCGAAATAGGCTGTGATGCGCCCTGGGTGACAAGACGTCGTCTTCATCAAAACGCAGAATATGAAGTAATAAAGTAATAAAAGAGCATCTGATGTGTGTAGACTTCAATATGGTTACTGTAATAAACTGAGAAGAAAAATGTTTTTTTTCCCTCTCCATAATCCTGCTGTCTGCCATGTATCTTTCTCTCACCAAAGACTGGTGTCTTGGGGGAAATGCCTCCTGATGTGTTGTGCATGACAGTAAATAAATAAGACTGGACACCATCATCTCTGCTTACACTCTCTGAATAAACAGATGTAGAGGGAGAGATGAAGCACTGAGGTACAATGACCAAATCATGGGAGATGTGCAACATCAGTAGTTATTGTGTTATCAGTGGACAAGTGTAACCCAGAATACAGGAGACAGCCATGATTTGCATTTGATCCATCAGTGTGCGGTCACATGGCTGTTGCCATGCCAATGCCTAGTAGCTTTGGCTACTCACTAGCTACCTTCCAGATATACTCGCCAGGCAATAAAGGCAACACATCCACTGCACTAATGGTAGCCAGATTGGAACTATTAGGTAGGTACCATCCAGCAGCTGCTATGCAAACGCAAACACAAAAGGCAGAGGAGTGGCCAAAGTCCTAAGAGGAAGGATGCTGCCATTAGTATTGTCATGGTCACAGTTTCCTACCTGGGCTCATGAGGGAAAACAAACTTGAGAAGGAGTAAAAGGAGAAAAAAAACAAAGATTTGAAACCAAAAGAGATCTGTGTTGTCCCTGCATTAGAGAGGTTTTCTGCTTACTACAATCAGCACAAAGGTAAAGAAAGATAACAAATGAGAGGAAGAACACTTCCACTAGCTTTGTGAGTCCAATTAGTCAAGCACAGAGGTGTACAGGGCAGGGTTTCTGCTAGGATTTTTTTCTTGCCGGGTCAAATGTCCGGAAATAATTTATTTTACCGGACAAATTCGAAACTTACCGGTCATGTTTCAATAATAATAATAATAATAATAATTGTGCAGGAGAGTTTCCGTTAGCAGGTAATTACCGGACTATGATGTTTAAAACTCGGTTAATGGGGCTCATTTTTATATTGCTTCAGTTTATAAATCGTAACAGATCTAAAAGTTCAGATTCATTTTTCAACAAATTATTCCACAAACAACATAATTATTACATTCAAACAAACTACTTATAGCAGATAAAGTACATTATACAAGAGTTTACATCAACTTTGAATAATAACACGGAGAATCTCTCTCTCTCTCTCTCTCTCTCCTCTCTCTCTCTCTCTCTCTCTCTCTCTCTCTCTCTCTCTCTCTCTCTCTCTCTCTCTCTCTCTCTCTCCTCTCTCTCTCTCTCTCTCTCTCTCTCTCCTCTCTCTCTCTCTCTCTCTCCTCTCTCTCTCTCTCTCTCTCCTCTCTCTCTCTCTCTCTCCTCTCTCTCTCTCTCTCTCTCTCTCTCTCTCTCTCTCTCTCTCTCTCTCTCTCTCTCTCTCTCCTCTCTCTCTCTCTCTCTCCTCTCTCTCTCTCTCTCTCTCTCTCTCTCTCTCTCTCTCTCTCAACAGAGAGCTTCAGGTGATCAGCAGCTGATCTGATCTCTCTCGTCCGGTTACACTTCACTCGCATTTATGTCCATATCGATCAGATCCAGCTCTCCTGATCGGCCTTTATAGAGAGCACCGATCAAACTATTAAGAGTGAATATCGGCCGATAATGATCGGCGGCCGATTGATCGGAGCATCCCTAATTATTACCGGACATTTTGAATTTACCGTTTTTTTATAAATGTTACCAGCTAAAAAACGTTAATTACCGGCTAACGGAAAAAACTGGTACAGGGGGAAAAATTAGAAGGATAAGACAGTTTCAGAGAGGGAGTAAGGGGGCTACTGGAGGCAGACACAGAGAGAGACAGGAAGAAGCACAGAGAGACAGAGAGAGAAAGAGACACACAGAGAGACAGAGATAGAGAAAGACGCACACAGAGATAGAGAGAGAGAGAGAGAGAGAGAGAGAGAGAAAGAGACAGAGAGAGAGAGACAGAGAGACAGAGAAAGACAGAGACAGAGAGAGACAGAGAGAGAGAGAGGAGCAGAGTGAGCGAGGCGGAGGCGAGGCGGAGGCGGGAGGCGGAGCGGCAGTATCTGATCTCTTCTGGCTCTGTGGATGCAGCTTTCTTACTGTCCAGTTTTATCCTGAAGGGACTCACTAACAAGCATCATTGAATGATGCACGATATTAAACCCCAGCCACTCAGGGTTATCACCTTTGGGCTCTATGCAACCTTTGGGGATTGAGATTACAAAGCAGGGACGGTAAGGACCCCAATGGACCCACCGCTCACTGAGGAATGGTCTCTTTCTAAAGGTAAGCAAACACACAAGGCACAATGATGCAATTAACCTGTTTTTGCTGTTCTGATTGCAAGGCAATGTATTGCATAAAGGAACTGTAAAATCAACAAACACTGCCTGCTGACATATATATAGAATAATTAGACAAAATGAGTGGCTGTCGAACAGCATGAATATGGGTCTTCAAAAGATTAGCCGAGTTCACTGCCTTCCACAGAGACCAGTTCTCCTCTCATACAACACAAAATGAATCAGAATGTTTAATGCCACCCACAGGACAGATTCATGTTGTAGAACATACAGCTAAAAGAAGGGATGAGCTAAGGCAATTTTGCACTTTGTGCATTTAAAAAGACTGAAGACTTCACTGCAGCAGGCATTAAACAAGAAGCAGTCGGGGACAGGACATGAAGGCTTAGAGCCAATGTAAGGCTGCACTTAGGAATTATTATATTGTGGTTTATTATTTGATGAATTGTTTAGTCTATAAAATGTGAGAAAATATTGGAAGAAAAACCCTCATCAGTGTTTTTCATTTTAAAGTGATATTTAATTTATAGAGTAATATCTGAAAAATATATATTATACCTTGCTTAAACCTCTACAGAAATGCAGCCTGGGGTGTTTCTGGAACCTGGTTGTTGATAGTTATACTGTAGGTGGTTGGGTGGTTGGGGGCCGTATACGTTTTGCAAAGTAAAGGATACATCTTTCAACATGTCATCTTTATCTGCAGCTGGTTCATCTCCCTGTGTGTAGCCGTTGTTGATTTGAATCAACCGCTGTAAAATCTGTTGCGTGTTGCTTTTATTATTTGAATTACAATATGTACTGTCAATAGAAAGTCACTAATACTAAGAAAGCCGGCAGGAAACCATTTTACTGTTTTCACTTTCAGTGCTCATTTATTGACCAGCACATGACAAGAGAACCATCAAAGATAAAAGGCAAACTGATTAAAAACAGAAACAGGCGTCCAATTAGCACACAAGGAGTCTGTCAGGGGATGATCAAATAATTAAAATAAGGTGGGAGACATGATGCAATATATATACACCGTGGGGGAGGGGGCTCTGATTGTGACGTGTCAGGTTGATATAACTGAAATATGACCTGCTTCTCCTTTGCAGGATCAGAGGTGGAATGTGTCTGAGAAGGGGCATAAGGAAAGGAGATGATGAAAATAAGTCATAACATGATTCCCTATTCCTCTTATTCAGTTTATGAATTTATATGGAAATGAAGGCTGTGAATGTTCAAGAATCAAAGAATCAATCTTTTCAATTGTTCTCCAAGGATATGACCTACACACTGCTATCTGGCCTTCATTGCAACTCGATGTGAAGGGTTTAACTGGGTCAAGTCCAGAGGAGCAACCACACACACTATTCTTCTTGGAACTTACAATACCTGAAAAGTGGAGAGAAGTGGAGACAGTAGGGTTGGCACTGGCATCATTTTCAAGAGGGAAGCAATTGAAGGCAACAGTCCAAGGCCTGGACAATGACAGAGCAATGCCTGAAAGGAAGCATTGATGAGAGTGCACTGCACTGATGTTGCCAGCCAACATAGCTCTCTGTGTTTCACAAACAGACTTTTCCCTTTAGCTGAGTGGTGTTACTATCCCCAAAGCAAAAACTCATGGAAGATTTTTTATCTTTATTGTCCGTCAAATCGTAATATGTTCAAAAGAGATTTTTGTAAATCAATTGGATCAAGTGAAGAGCCATCTTTTCACGTCAGAATATGGTGGGATGGTTTGACATGGCCTACAAAGTTCCTTCTAGTCGCTTTGATTGCTGCTAAACTGTAGAGGACACTGTTGGGAGGAAGTGGTGAGTTTCCGCCCAATATCAAACCTATACTCAGTTCTTTTCAGTCCAAACCTTAGGGCAGGGGTGTCAAACTCAATTTCATCGCGGGCCACATTAGCATTAAGGGCCGGTTGTAACTATATAAATATGCATATATAAATACATAATAGATATATAAAATAATGTGTTATATTACATTATTGCCTCTGAATTGGATTATTATCGGTTAAGGTAATAACTTAGAAATTATCCACATCAGAAAGCAGAAGTCCAGGGTAAATAATTGCAACTCTCTTCAGTGCGCATGTCACAAAACGAGATGTATTGTGGGACATGTCGTTTATGGGCAACCTGCTTCTGTAAAGTGCCATCTAACCGTATAATAAACGTATTATATTCTTTGCAAGCTCTTGTTGGCCATAAAATGAAGTCGCGGGCCGGATTTGGCCCCCGGGCCTTGAGTTTGACTCCCCTGCCTTAGGGGAACCAAGGTTCATGAAACAATAATATAGTATTCTTGCAATTCTCAAATGGCTTGTTTTCTGGTCAGATTATTGTTGTTTGTCATCCTGAGAGGGTTTAAGACAGTAAAAGAATATCTCTGTCATTTTGGCTAAGGGTGTCAGGAGGTTAAGATTCAACCTGTTCTTGTACAATGTGTTATCCAACTCCATCTGAAGGGAACTTTTGTCCATTGAGAAGGAGAACAAAAATCTTTGAGAGAGAAAGCCAAATCGTGTAAATGTACTCATATCTGTACACTGGTCAATGCATGTGTTAAGGGGGTGGACTTTCCCATTTAGTTTGACGCAGACCCCCAATGCCAATGTTTGAAAGATGGCAAAGGGTTGCAAAAATATTAGCCTTAGACAATTAAAGCAATATGCCGCAAAACGATCTGCAAATTAGTATGGCACATTTCCTATTATATAGTACTTGACGTTGACAGCATTCTAATATCAATATGGTCACAGACTTCACATTCTACAAAAAAGAAAATGGCGTTTGGTGTTTTTGTGCAAAATATAGCGAAGGTTGAAATCTTTTTAATGTTTGCGATAGCGGTGTTGTCACAGAAAACAGTTTCCCTCCAAATTGTATTTAAGCTTTCTGAAGAAATCACCAATGAACCCTGAATCCCAATGATATCAAGATGAGCTATATGCTAAGCACTCCTTACCAAGATACATAATACATGTCTGGTGACTTCATGAATTATAGTACTAAGAGTAGATTTCTTTTTTAAACATATTGTTATTATTGTTAATACATTTAATTTAGCTTTCATCTTTATCCAAAATGGTTTAGGATAAATGCATAAACCATTAAGATACACTGAGAACAACAAGAAACATGCAGAAGTATTCAATTCAAATAAGCCATACCATTGTAAGTGCTGGTGCATTAGCTTTAAATGAGCTTAACTCTTTAGGTGTTGATATTTAAAAAAAAATGTAGGATGATAGGTGAATACCATATTATCAGAAGCCCATTGCCAAGGCAGCACCAGCTTTTTAGTTCCCTGGTCCTGTGACGGTTTACCAAATCTGTTTTAAAAAATGGAATGCCACATTTTTTGAATATTTGTTGAATACAGCTTTGTCTGCCATCTGTTCTCCAGGCCTCCTATTAACAGGATAATGCACACATCCCCAGTGTGGTTCTCTGCAGACACCATGAGCAACATGACTGTGCTTGACACTGCTGACCCGTATGACCTTGACATGACCTCAGACAAGGCCATTTACCCTGTCAGCTTCCAGGTAATGCTGCAGCCTCACATCTCAGATATTGATATCTTCAGAAAACTGGTACATTTCCAGGTCATTGTAGGGTCGTGAACTTGGATTTATGATATTTTAACAAACCGTTTAAAAGATGTCCTGGTTAATAAAGTATGAATTATATTTTCCACATTACAATGAGCATGCACTATTATGACCAAAATATAATTGAATGTGACACTTAATGCTAACATGTTCTTTCTGTTGGTAGGTTTCTTTGACAGGCTTCCTAGTTTTGGAGATAGTTTTGGGCTTGAGCTCCAACCTGACTGTGCTTGTCCTCTACTGTATGAAACAGAACCTGATCAGCTCCGTCTCCAACATCATCACCATGAACCTGCATGTGGTGGATGTGTTGGTGAGTACTGACCTCTATTTACATTTATCAGTTATGTTATTACCAAAGGGATTTAACATCAAGTGGTTGGTATATTAAGACTTCTGGAGCTACAGCAGTCTGCTGCCACTAGTTTATTGCTGATGGCATTGTCTGAGAGAACAATGCCATCAGCAATACATTTGTGGTAGCAGAATGCTAGAGAGGATCGATGGATCAATCAAAATACTTTCAAAATCCCAGGGGAAAATGTGTTTTGTGACAGTTGCACCATATCAAATGGAACGCTGGGAATGTTGATGATGCAAATATTGTTGATGAAAATGTGACCCGAACAGGCAGAAATGTATCCTGCTGCAAGTAAGACCATCAGACCATAAGGTGCAGCCGTGTTTTCATTTAGCACATTCAACTACACTCCAGATATAACATTTGACTCCTAGCTAATGCTGTTAGCTCGTCCATTCCATTAGCCAGTTATCCAGGGTTGCCCATGTTAAGACAGCGGAGACACAGCTTATATATCCTTTATCCATAAATCTGGTCGCAACTCTCCTTCGTCTTTGTTCAGCCCTGCTCTGTCCTGCTCTGTCCTCCTCCAGATTTCAGTGGGGATAGCTGTTGTTTTAACCACTATGCTCGCCTGCTTTAGCGTGATTAGCTTCTCCCTGGTGTAAACAAGGCAACCATAGGGTTTCTGTGCAACAGTGGAGTGGATGCACAACAGCAGAAAATCAATGTACAAGAAAACAAACAAATCTTTGTCTACAAGAAATATTAGAGATGTCACACCGTAATTAGTTATTAATAAAAGTTACAAATAGAAACATAAGGAGTAAGATTAAAAAAAAGGCTAAAAGTTAACAGTACAAATTAGCAGGAGCATCTTCAACAGACTGCATGTCGGGATGGTGCATGCACACTAGAGCTGGAGGAGATCTCTGCTCTGCTGAGGCTCCAAGAGATACTGTAAGTTAGCTTGAGCAGCACACTAATCAACTTAGCTTCGTTCTCATTACTTTCAATTCAAATAGCTTTATTGGCATGTCAAAACATGCATTATAACTGGTGCATTATAACTGGTGCTAAACAAAAAATATCAAAAAGAACGCAATGTGGGATATAACTTAAATTCCCGTCTTGTTTCAGGTGTGTATATGCTGTATCCCGCTGACAGCCGTGGTGGTGTTACTTCCTTTGGAGGCGGACACAGCCATGATCTGCTGTTTCCATGAGGCCTGCGTCTCGTTTGCAAGTGTAGCGACTGCTTCAACCATCCTGGCCATCACTGTAGACCGCTATGACATCTTAGTGCGGCCGGCCAACCGTGTGCTTACAATGGGCCGAGCTGTGGTTCTACTGGGATCCATCTGGGCTCTCTCCTTTTTCAGCTTCCTGGTTCCATTTATGGAAGTGGGATTCTTCATCAACTCTGATTCAGAGTTTGTGAACCAGACTGCAGTTGTCACAGTGTCTCATACTAATGAGTATTACACAGAGCTTGGTTTGTACTATCACCTACTAGCACAGATCCCTATATTCTTTTTTACAGCTTTAGTAATGCTAGTGACTTACTACAAGATCCTTCAGGCACTTAATATTCGCATTGGAACACGCTTTCAGCACAACCTTCCTAAAAAGAAGCAAAAGAGTAAAAACACAATCTCTTTGAGCACTGCGACTCAAGTCGAGTCTACAGACGCGTCACAGAGCAGCACAGGAGTCCGGGCAGGTGGGACTGCACCTTTGGGCATGCGAGCATCAGTGTCCGTCATCATTGCAATAAGACGAGCAGTCAAGCGGCATCGGGAGAGACGGGAGAGGCAGAGACGGGTCTTCAAGATGTCTCTTCTCATCATCTCCACCTTCTTACTTTGCTGGACTCCAATAACCGTGCTAAACACCATCCTTCTCAGCACTGGGCCCAGTGATTTAACTGTTCGCCTCCGCTTAGGCTTCCTGGTGATGGCCTATGGAACCACTATCTTTCACCCGCTCCTCTATGCCTTCACGCGACAGAAATTCCAAAAAGTTTTGAAAAGCAAGATGAAGAAGAGGGTGGTGTCTGTGGTAGAAGCTGACCATACACCCAACAATGTAGTCATCCATAACTCCTGGATTGACCCCAGGAGAAACAAGAAGGTCACCTTTAAGGTCACGGAAGCCAGACAAAAGTGTCTATGCTCTCACGATATCGAGTAATGGGATTAAAGTTAACTTGTCAATTATGTAAAGTAATTGGGAATTTACCTGTTAAACGGGCTTTTTTTTCACGAAACTGTGTTTCAGGGCTTCTTAAAATGTAATAAACTATGAATGAAATATTTGTACCGAAACAAAACAAGTCTCACAAGAAGCGTCTAAATGAGCCCTGAGCGATAAAATGCTAACGCACTTATCACATATATGCTCACCTTTTGCTGTTATTCTGATCAAAAGTTGTGTTCAATGGCATTAAAACGAGAAAAACGCCAATGTGTCTGTGTCACTTTCAAAAAATTATTGATAGTCCATAATTCAATTTTTATGTAAAAAACTGAGTTTTCATATTAGCTTCTAATGATAGCTTCCAGAGTGTATGACAGCTTCCTGTTTTGGGTATTCTGGCTAGGCGTCACTCTCACTCCTTATTTGGTAACGTGTGTGTGTATGTGGAACTTGTCCTCGATTCCATTGGCTCTAGCGGTTAAAAAGAGATGTCAATCATCAAAATCGACCGAGGGGGGCCAGAGATAGGTCAAATCCACCCAAATGACCCCAGAAGTGTTTTTTCTTTTGCTAAACCTCTCTAAAAAGGTCAAATGTCACTTATTTTGCATCAATCTTGATACAGGGTACTTATTATGTGTTATAATTTTGATTCCTAAAGCTTTTAGTCTACCATCCCATCATTCAAGGGTGGTTTTCACTATAAGTAATCTTTCTTTTTGGACGGACACACATTTACATTTTTTTACTATGTTCAATCTGAATTTACTTTAAAATAAAAAACATCTATATTGATTCTGACTCTTCTACATCCAACTCACAGGTTTATCATTGCTTTGAAAAAAAAGATTATTAATTTACCCCTTTTAGAAGTGAAGTTATAGTCATTTCTTCTGGGAATGTCATTTTCGAGCCTGAGACCTGGAAAACATGCTCAGTCCATAGCACAAAACAACTGGTGTTTAGATGAAGATTATCGAAAGAGATCGAAAAATATTTTTGGAAAATCACAGGAAAAAATAATACAATGATGGAGAATATTGTATTCAACAAGTCTAACCAGCTAAATACACATGTGCTCAATAACAATGTGGTCTGAACAGTTTACCTAATGAATAATACATTTCTGAAAAGATGTGTTCCTTGAGATCAGAAGAATAAAAAGATAACGTGGACGCGTTACTTTAAAATAAAAAGTGAAACAATCGGCTGAATATGTGTGATTTAAAGGATTGCATTTAAAGTAGTTTTTTTCCTCAGTACAAAAAATGTCCCTGAAGGGTACGAGCCATGATCGATGAGTGTAATTTGTTGCTATACACTTAAGAATTACATGGAGCATATGGAGCACTGCAGAAGTGCGTAATGTTTTCTGGTTAGTGCATTATGAGACAAATGTTTATGTACAGTGATAGAGTACCTTGATATTGCTTGTCACCTCTTTGAATAAACAATTAAGAATCTGAATGCCTCTCAATGTAGATCTGGATACAGGGAGTACATGAGGCCAGAGGGGGGAGATTAACACGTGAAATGTTGTTTCTTCCCAACTTTCCCCAGTTTTGTCCTGTAGTAATTTATTTATTTATTCTGCGCTTGAAAACAATTGGATTTTCTTTTAAAAAGATATCTCTGTCCTCCGCTCGCAGGGCCACTAGGTGGCGATAAAGGTTATCAAGTAACCGCAGTTTGTGAAAATCTACAACTTTGAAGGAGTTTTACAGATCTCCAGGGTAAGGAATCTAAAACGTGTCTGTGTGTCCAGGCCACCAGTGTGAACCATAACACACACAGAGCAGCAAAGCCCTCTTGAAAAATTGTTGGAATTGTTAAACAACAAGCGACCTGGCAAAGCAGAGACCAGAAGCAGACACTGTACCACCTCAAGAGCTGCAGAACACTCAGGACGGTGACCCCATTTAAAAGGTCTTTGCAGTCAATGGAATATCACCCAGGCAGTGTGTGTGTGTGTGTGTGCGTGCGTGCGTGCGTGCGTGCGTGCGTGCGTGCGTGCGTGCGTGCGTGCGTGCGTGCGTGCGTGCGTGCGTGCGTGCGTGCGTGCGTGCGTGAAGAAGTGGTCACAGCCTAGCAGGCGTAGGCTGTTGAAAGCACTTGCCCTTCTGATCCCCTTCTGTCACACAATGACTGTGATAACTAAGGGAAGTACTGCACAGATAGCTGTAGCGGTGGCATTCAATGCATCAATATCACTATTTGTCAGCTGACACCAGAAGGTCACAAATTCTTCTGAACCGAGCCAGCAATTGTTGGACAAAACAAACATATCATACACCTCCCAATAGTTGCATCATTATAGTCCTAAATGTACCATGAAATGGTTTAATCATGAATAACTGTGAAAGGGGGGTTGCACAAATATTTTTTATATTTTGTACCTTCTAGTCAAGGATTAAGGATTAACAACAAAGATTCACATTATTTTCAGTAGCTAGCCAATTCAAGTGCTCCTTTCATTATATATTTAACAGGCATCCAAGAATCTGAATAAATAAATAAGTATTTGATCCCCTGCAGATTTTGTAAGTTTGCCCACTTGCAAATAAATGAACAGTCTATAATTGTAATGGTAGGTGTATATAAACAGTGAGAGTCAGAATATCTAAAAGAAAATCCAGACATTGACATTATATAAAAGATAAAAATGTAGTTGCATTTAACTGTGGGAAATAAGTATTTGATCCCCTCACAAGGATTCTGGCTCCCACAGACCAGTTAAATAATTCCTCTAAAATTCCTTTAAAAAAGTACTCCTAATATCAACTTGTTACCTGTATAAAAGACACCTGTCCACCGAATCAACCAATCAGATTCCAACCTCTCCACCATGGACAAGACCAAAGAGCTGTCTAAGGACCTCAGGGAAAATATAGTAGACCTGCACCAGGCTGGGATCGGCTACAAGACCATCAGAAAGCAGCTTGGTGTGATTATTCAGAAATGGAAGAAAGACAAAATTAGCATCAATAGCTGGGGCTCCACACAAGATCTCGCCCTGTGGGGTATTGATGGTCATGAGAAAGGTGAGGGATCAGCCAAGAACTACACAGGAGGAACTTGTTAATGATCTCAAGGCAGCTGGGACCCCAAGAAAACTATTGGTAACACACTGCACCATAATGGATCAAATCCTGCAGCGCCCGCCAGGTCCTCCTGCTCAAGAAGGCACATGTACGAACCGTCTGAAATTTGCCAATGAACATCTGAATCGCATTCACACCAGCCTTGTATAGTCCGGTTGAATCGAACCCTGGTGCTTTTAGCCGCTTGGTGTGGTCCGTTTGGGTTGGTTTGAACACAGTCCGAGACCTTTGAAGTGAACTAAACAACCGGACTCTGGTCCGCTTGAAAGACGTGGTCTCGGACCGCTTGCAAGTGAACTCTGGAGCGGTTCATAGCTGGTGTGAACGCAGTCCGCACCAAAACACAGGAAGTGTAGTATTTACGAGTCACAAGAATGCAGATGTCTTCAAAATCTTCAGCGGAAGAGTGAAGCAGAATGAAGTGTTGAACAGTGTCGTTCAAACAAAAAATGCTCCGTCAACTAGACATAAAAGTCAGAGCCACCTGTCGTCGGTGAAACCTCCTCCTTACTGCAGAACGTCTCTCTATATCATATGTTTTATAATGTTTTTTATCGCAGGTCGTCTGATTATATAATCATATGTGCCGTCAGCTAGAGTCTGTTGATATGCTCTCCAGATTAACAGCAGCATGAAAATAACCTGCCAGTGCTCCATGGCGGAGGCTGCTGACTATAACCCCCAGAACACCATCCCCGACGTCAATCATGGAGGTGGTAACATTATGACTTCCCTGCATCGACGAGAGGATGTACTGGGCCGTAAAATCTTGGCCGATAGCCTTCTTCCCTAATCCAGGACACTGAACATGGGTCATGGAGGGGTCTTCCAGCAGGACAATGACCCTGAACATACGGCCAAGGCAACACAGGAGTGGCTAAAGAAGAAGCACATTTAGGTGATTGTGAGGGGCCTAGCCAGTCTCCGGACCTTAATCCCATAGAAAATCTGTGGAGGGAGCTGAGGCTTGGAGACGCCAAGCATCAGCCTCAAAACCTGAAGGATGCTGGGCCATCTCAGCTAATTTACAGATGGCCCTGAGAAGAGTATGTGACAGACAAGAATAGTCAATTCTAATGTCTAACACTTAATGTGGAGAAAGAGATGTCCTGTATGGGTTGATTGTGCGTTGATCTGTTGGTAATGCCTCGGGGTTCCGGTGGGCATGTAAACAAATGCATAATGCTGCGCTATACTTTGTGGCCTCACCCAGTTAGATAGCGATACTTATTGTTTAGGTGTCTTTTAATAAGCAGGTAGTCCTATCATTAGCTAGAACTAGCTAGATCTGATCAATATGGACATAACCGCGAGTGAAGTCTAATCTGACGGGAGAGAGAGATCAGCTGCTGCTGACGAGTCGACACGCAGCACTGCATGATCACATGCAGCGGTGAGCGGAACAAAACACACACTTCAGGTTAGAATATCACACGTAGCTATTTTAATTACCTCTCAAACTACCTAAACTAGTTATAGATATGTTTAGTTTTACTGTCGGGTCACTCATTACTGGATCCGCGAGCTGCTGGCATAATAGATTGCCCGATTTATTCATTCAAAGACGGCTCTGAATTAATAATCAAATATATTTCCTTTCTTTACTACTGGATGAAATTACAAAATGTACCCATCATTTTCCTCATGCTAGTATAGCCACATAAAAGTATCAAACCACCTGTTAAAATTCACCAGAATACAGGAAATCTATTTTTCTTCGTGGTGGGGGACCCCCACACGGCCAAACCCCCCGTTAAAAATGTCCCCCCCCATATTCGGGATGCTTCCTACTCCCATGCTTGAGAGAAAGCATCTGGAAACGGCCCTGGAACCGCGTTGGTCTGAAAGCGGCAATATGCCCCTTTCACACCAACGCGGTCCCAGGGCAGGTTCGGAGCTTGAGCCTAATAAGCCCCCATTTCCTGTTCACACCGCAGCAGAGCCGACTCTTTTCCCCGAAAACCGGTTCTTACCAAGCTCGAAAAAATTGTCGGCCTAGAAGCAAGAACCGCATAGGTCATGCTTACGTTGGAAGGGGGAGAGATTAACCTAAGCTAACAGTTTATGGCGGTATGGAAAATGAAAGTTGTAACAAGCAGTAGCGCTGAGCAAAGTGACTAGAACGCAACCACACACTTATAAAAAAAGAAAACACACTTTCTCAAGTCAAGCAACACTAACCAGGCTTCGTGTGATTCTGTTTATTTGTGCCTTACTTTGACCATTCGTTCGCTGTTATTTGTCATTGTGGAGAGCAGGCAGACGTTTTGTTTTGTAATGGATTCAATACATGGGCTGCACAGGTTGTCATGTCCGAATATCACAAGTAGAATCATAATGAAAAATACGCCGGTAAAATGTGCCTGTAGAAAACGGCTTATGCCACATTAGGATAGCAACAAGTAGTCAAGATAGTCAGTTTAGGGGTTCCGGTTATGGCGTGATCGGTCGCATTGGCGTTTGCTCCCTAATCCTTTTTCGCTTTTACACATATACACCCAGACGTCTGTTACTTTTCTTACTTGATTAGTCATTAGGAGTGCCTCAGTAATTTTTTCGTTGTTGAAATGAGTAAAACTCAAGTCAGTCGTGGCAAAAGTCAGCAACAAACAAAACTCTTCAGCTCGCAAGATAAAGAGGCTAACAAGATGGCTACCAGTGCTTCGGTAGCTAGCGTGCAGCCGCTAACACTCGGTATGCTAGTCGGAGAGCTTGAGAAACTGCGTGAAGACGTAACAGGTGAACTTACCGCTTCCATGAACACCGCCCTGGCCCCAATCCAAGCTTATCTTCAAAAGATCACCGACACCGTGGCTACACATACTGCCACCATCACCGGAATGGAAACGGCTCTCAGCACTCATTCAGATGGAATCACTACTCTGGAGCGAGAGGTGGTCGGATTGAAATCCAAGTTGGAGACCACTAATCAGGTGAATGACAGATTGCAGCTGGCGGTGGAAGACCTGGTTTCACGTTCCAAACGACAGAATCTCCGTGTGATTGGCATTCCAGAAGGAATGGAGGGGGATGATGCTCGTCTCTTCATGACTACACTGTTCAAGAAGATGGTCGGAGACCCTCAGCTGGATACCTTGGAGCTAGACCGTGCACATCGCAGTCTGGCTCCAAAACCGCCGCAAGGTTCCCGGCCCTTCGTTGTCCGCTTCCATAAATATGCCCAGAAGGAACGTGTGCTGCTGTGGGCTAGGAAATCCCGGGATGTCTCGTACCAAGGTCATCCCATCAGGATCTTTGAAGATTTCAGCGCCACACTCGCCAAGAAGCGGGCCGCCTTTAACAAAGTGAAGTCGCAGCTCTACAAGGAGGGAATACGCTTCGGCTTACTCTACCCAGCCCGCCTGCGTGTTACTATTAATGGACAGACTCGCATTTTTGACTCCGCGGAAGAGGCAGAACGTTTCTATCAGGTCCATAGCAGTAAGTGAATGATCAGGACTCTGTCCACATACCCCCTCTGAATCTTGTTTTTCACTTATGTTATTTTTATATCTATAACCAAGCTGAAGCTACACGGACATGAACGTTAAATTAGACATTGCTTGCAGCTCCCTGCTAGGCCAATAGAGGTCACTGCTGTCTCGTTTATGGGGGTGTGGACTGGGGAATGACTGCAATTCAGCTGGGTTGTATATGTGATAATTATACATTTTGAAGGGAAGCCAACTACACCGTAGATAACCGGAGGTGTGCAGAAAATGTCCTGCGTGCTCATCTATGTTACAGGATGAGTTTAGGACAAGGTTGTAGGGATTTGTTAGAGATTCAGACATCTGATCTCGTTGGGTTGTGTTTTTTGTGTGTGTTTTTTTCTTTCTCTTACTTCTCAATACGGGAGGAACTTTTTTCTTTGGTGCCCATCTTTATAACACATTTGAAGTTGTTACCTTGCTCTGTGTTTAGCCTACTGGCTAATTCATAATTTCATCATATTATTCCAAAGGCTGATATTGTGGCTCATGCATGGCTGATATGAGACAGAGAGCTACGCAAGGATCAATCAGGTTTACAAGCTGGAATGTCAGAGGACTTGGCGGGCCTACTAAAAGAGCCAGAGTATTCTCACATCTTAAGGATATGACGATGGACATTGCTTTTCTGCAGGAGACACACCTGCGTGTCTGTGACCACACCAGGCTGCGGAAGCCCTGGGTCGGACAAGTGTTCCACTCCAGCTTCAATAGCCGTTCTAGAGGTACAGTAATTTTACTACACAAACGACTGCAGTTCTCTTTAGAAAAGTGTATTTCTGATACAAATGGGCGTTACATTATAGTCGTGGGTGTATTGCTCCAAACTCCTGTTATTATGGTTTGCGTCTATGCCCCTAATTGGAGTTGTCCTTATTCTCATTAATCCCATGCCTGGATTCACACCACCGTATTTTGGGGGGAGATCTTAATTTGGTTGTTAATCCTGCCCTTGATTTATCCAAGCCAAAAAACCTAACCCCATCTAGTATGGCTAGAGCTCTTATGACACTTGTGGACCAAATCGGTTGTGTGGATACGTAGCGATTCAGCCACCCAACAGCAAAAGAGTTTTCATTCTATTCCCATGTTCATCAAACATATTCTCGCATTGATTATTTTTTTTTTAGACAAAATAATCCTTCCTTCGGTGAAATTATATGAATAGTCAGCAATAGTCATATCAGACCATGCCCCCCTTTTATTAGACTTGGAATTGCTTCCTAAAAGTGGACAGCGCTCAAATTGGAGATTGAATACAGGGTTATTATCTTCTAATAAATTCTGCGAATTTATTTCTGAGAAAATTAGGCTCTTTATCCTAAATAACAAATCTGACTCGACTTCTCCTTCCCTCCTGTGGGAAACTTGTAAAGTGGTAATTCACGGTGAAATTATCTCTTACAGTGCCAGGGAACATAAGCAGAGAATACAGAGACAACTTGAGCTGATGGAAGCAATTCTACAAATTGACAGACAGAACCCCTCTTCTCCTAGTTCCGCTCTTCAGACGGAGAGACTCAAGCTCCAAACTGAATTTGATCTTATTTCCACAAACAAAGCAGAGTTTGTTTTAAGGCGCACAAAGAGTACCTATTATGAATATAGGGACAAGGCCAGCCGACTGCTAGCGTTACAACTAAAGCAGTGGTTCCCAACCTGTGGGCCGCGGCCCCCTGGTGGGCCGCGAAGGTATTGCAAGTGGGCCGCCAAATCTTTTCCAAAATAGTATGATTTTTGTGGGGGGGAAATCAGATAAAAATATACAGAATAATATTTAAAATGATATAAAAAATGTAATTATTCTTTTCATCATTGCATTTTTCCTTAAAATATTAGATATGTGACGAGCAGAGAGATAGGAACATTTGTTGTAATCGGCCGGACTACTTTGCTGCGGGACCGGCGGGACAGCTCTGCACTTGATTGATGCTGATTGTGTAAACTGTAATTAAGTTAGAGTAGAGCAGAGTATTAAAATGGATAGCTGGCTAGCAACAGGGAGTATTAAAAGGAAAGAGAGACCAGAGGCTGTCAGTGAATCGACCGGTGATCTCCTGGCCGTCAAACAAAAAAGAAGAGTTCGAAGAAAGTACAGTGCTGAGTACTTAGCGCTGGGATTTTTTTGGACAGGCACAGAAGCTGAGCCGTTACCGCTGTGTGTCGTGTGCTTTGAGACTTTGTCAAACGAAGCCTTGAAGCCATGTAAACTGCGCCGTCACCTCGAGACAAAACATGGACAATATGCGACCAAGCCGCGGGATTTTTTTCAGAACAAGCTCAGGGAGTATCAGAGCAAAAAGAAGGTAATTGAGCATATGGGCTGTGAGAACACAAATGCTGTGGAAGCGTCTTTTCGGGTCTCCCAACTCATTGCCAAAGCTGGAAAACCACACACCATCGGCGAGGATTTAATTCTTCCCGCTGCAAAACAGATCGTTCAGGTGATGTTGGGAGAGAAGGCAGTGCAGCCTATCAACCTCGTTTCATTGTCGGATAATACGGTCAAACGAAGGATTGATGAAATGGCAGATAATGTGTTGGAGCAGCTGATCCAAAGCGTAAAAGAGAGCCGCTTTTACGTGCTCCAACTGGATGAGTCAACCGACGTCGCAAGTCTGGCAAACCTGCTTGCTTATGTGCGATACGAAAATGGTGGCGAGATAAAAGAGGAGTTTTTATTTTGTAAACCTCTGCCTACCCGTTCAACTGCTGAGGCCATTTTTCACACTGTGAACACTTTTATTGTTTCCAATGGGATTGACTGGTCCAAATGTGTTGGATTGAGCACTGACGGAGCCCGTGCAATGCTGGGACAGCACAGCGGGGTTGTCCGACGTGTGAAAGCGGTGGCTCCGCGGGCAACATCTGTCCACTGCAGCATACACCGTGAAGCACTTGCTACAAAGAAAATGCCCCCGGATCTGAAGACGGTTTTAGATGAGGCGGTCAAAGCTGTCAACTTCATCAAGAGCCGTCCACTGCAAACACGTTTATTTGCGGTGTTATGTGGAGAGATGGGCAGTGATCATCACCAGCTACTGTTACACACTGAAGTGCGGTGGCTCTCCCGAGGCAAAGTCCTGACGCGACTGTTTGAGTTGCGTGATGAAGTGCATGTGTTTTTTCTCGACACAACGTTTGAACTCGCACACCGCTTCAGGGATTTTGAGTGGTTGGCTAAGTTGGGTTACCTGGCTGATATTTTCAGCCACTTAAATGGACTCAACCTCGGTCTTCAAGGGATAACAGTGAACATATTCAATGTCCAGAATAAAGTTGAAGCAACCATAAGAAAGCTGGCGCTGTGGGCTAAGCGTGTCGAGCAGTCAAACTATGACTCGTTTGAAAATATGGCTGATTTTCTGACAACGGAACAGAGTCCACTTCCCATCACCGTGAGCAACGCTGTCAGAGAGCACCTGCAAGGTTTGAGGACCCAGCTGCGCGCATACTTCCCCATCCCAGATGTGCAGTACAACTGGATAGAAAACCCATTCGCCAGCCACAGTGATGAGGCTCTCGCTGCTTTGAGTGCAAAAGAGCAAGACAGTCTCCTGGATCTCTCTTGTGACACCGCGCTGAAGCTGATCTTCTCACAGAAGCACCTGACAAACTTCTGGCTTCATGTTGCTTCTGAGTACCCTGATCTGGCTAACAGAGCTGTGAGATTCCTGATGCCTTTCTAAACGACGTACCTCTGTGAGACTGGATTTTCTGCACTCGTGGGATTAAAAACTAAGTACAGAAACCAACTGAATGTTGAGCCAGATCTTCGACTGAAACTTTCATCCATTGTGCCAGACATCAAACATCTGGTTGCCGCCATGCAACACCAGCCGTCTCATTAGGTGAGTCAACATATTGTGGGCCTGTTGTTGGACTGATCCACTGCAGCTTTATAGAAGCTTTAATTTTATTTCGTTGCAAGTATTGCTTTTACTTGTATGTAAATATTTTTCTGCTGTCGAGGCTTAACATTACATGCATAGTTTTGAACTTTATCTGTGCACTGGTTTGTTTGTTTGTAGGCAGATGATTTAATGTTAAAATACAAAGTGTAATTTTTCATTAATGAGCCCAAGCAGAATTTACATCATCTTTACAACGGATTTGTGTTTATTTGTAGGCCTATCGATTTAATGGGCTTACTTTTGATATTTGGATTAGGGCTGCAACAAACGACTAATTTGATAATCGATTAATCTATCGATTAATGAAACGATTAATCGATTATTCGGATCGTTAAGGTTTTAACTGTACTACTACTTATATCAATACTGCTTATCGATCCGGTCCTTTTAACGATAGTATTAACGGTTCTTTTGACAAGAAATAAGGTAAACTAACTCAACAAATTGTGAACAAAACTAACATTGCTTTTTATTTTAATTAAATGCATAATATTTCACATCAAAAGAAACAACAACGTTTTAACAAATCATATTAAATAATGTGATGATAGAACTGTAAACAGAATAGCTGAAACTTTAACAAAATAACTAATTCAGTTACCTCTAATCATTAAGCTATGTTTTTATAACTGAGTTAACTCTGTGTGTTGCTGCTAGCATACATAACACCTGACGTGGAAACGTTACTCATGGACGGGGTTACCGAGCTGCTAGAAAGACAGTCGAACCCGGTGCATTTCTTCGTCTGAATGTGGTGCACTTTTGCTAAATGTTTAGACAAATTGCTCGTTTTACCGCCTTTATATGATAAACTGTTATTGCACTTTTGGTAACGAGCATTGTCCACATCGAGACGGCTAAAGTTTAACCACACCTCGGAGCGCGTTCTCTCCGCCATCTCCTGCTTGTGTGTGTAAACTGCCCCGCCCCCTCACAAGCAGGCGGGGGAGAGATCGCTCGTCTGAATTCGGAAGATCGAAAATACATTATAGACGCATTTTGTAGTCATATTGCATATTAGAAACTGAGTTGGCGACACTAAGACTGCGATATAATGTTTATGTAGCAATAATACATAACATATGTTTTTAAATGTCTCCTGTACCGATACAAAAGAGTGATAACGTTGGAGCTTAACGGGGTGTAGAACACATGTGATGACGTCACCAACGAATCGACGACTGAATTAGTTGCCAACTAATTTGTTAATCGATTTTAATCGATTAAGTCGATTAGTTGTTGCACCCCTAATTTGGATTTTGTTTTGATTTGATTTTGGATGTCAAATTGTTATATATGAGAATGCATTTCTCCATTGTTGATGGATATAGTTATTTATTAATCATTTGATAATTAGCCGGTTACAGACAGCCCATTGCTTGTCATTTCTGATATCTGTGTGGTGTTGATGGACAGCTCCTTTAATAATTGTGTGTGTGTGTGTGTGTGTGTGTGTGTGTGTGTGTGTGTGTGTGTGTGTGTGTGTGTGTGTGTGTGTGTGTGTGTGTGTGTGTGTGTGTGTTTGTGTGTGTGAGAGAGAGAGAAAAAGCAAAAGAGAGAGAAAGTGTGTGTGTGTGTGTGTGTGTGTGTGTGTGTGTGTGTGTGTGTGTGTGTGTGTGTGTGAGAGAGAGGTGTGTGTGTGTGTGTGAGAGAGAGAGAGAGAGAGAGAGAAAGTGTGTGTGTGTGTGTGTGTGTGTGTGTGTGTGTGTGTGTGTGTGTGTGTGTGTGTGTGTGTGTGTGTGTGTGTGTGTGTGTGTGTGTGTGTGTGTGTGCTTCCAACATGTTTCTCCTGTATTCAGTGCTCCATTTAGGTTCAAATTTTAATAATTGGATGTCAAATTGTTATATATGAGAATGCATTTCTCCATTGTTGATGGATATAGTAATTTATTAATCATTTGATAATTAGCCGGTTACAAACAGCCCATTGCTTGTCATTTCTGATATCTGTGTGGTGTTGATGGACAGCTGCTTTAATAAATGTGTGTGTGTGTGTGTGAGAGAGTGAGTGAGTGAGTGAGTGAGTGAGTGAGTGAGAGAGAAAGTGTGTGTGTGTGAGAGAGAGAAAGCGAAAGAGAGAGAAAGTTTGTGTGTGTATGTGTGTGTGTGTGTGTGTGTGTGTGTGTGTGTGTGTGTGTGTGTGTGTGTGTGTGTGTGTGTGTGTGTGTGTGTGTGTGTGTGTGTGTGTGTGTGTGTGTGTGTGTGTGTGTGTGTGTGTGTGTGTGTGTGTGTGTGTGTGTGTGTGTGTGTGTACAGCTCCTCACTGCTGTGTTAGCGACTGTAGAGCTTCCAACATGTTTCTCTTGTATTCAGTGCTCCATTTATGTTCAAATTTTAATAAAAAAAAGTGCTTTGAGAACGCATTATATGGCCTCTGTATTTATGGGAAGGTGGGCCTCGAAAAAATTTAAGACTTAAAAGTGGGCCCTGAGTTGGAAAAGGTTGGGAACCACTGAACTAAAGCATCAATCTGCCTCACGTTTTATTACACAAATTCGCAAATCCCCCCATACAATAGTTACAGACCCAAAGGAGATAAATAATGTTTTCGCTTCGTACTATTCTAATCTTTACCAATCAGAGGCTCCACCTGACAACATCTTAATGAAACAATTTTTGGATAATTTGGACTTCCCTATGATCAACGAAACAAGTAAAAGGAATCTAGATGCTCCACTCAGTTTAAAGGAGGTTACAGACAGTCTCAGATTAATACATAATGACAAAGCACCGGGCCCGGACGGCTTCCCAGCTGACTTTTTAAAGAAATTCTCTGATCAACTGGCTCCCTTGCTATTGGATATGTTTAACGACTCCTTAGAGTGTGGTTCCCTTCCTCCATCCGTAACTCAAGCATCAATTTCACTCATTCCAAAGAAAAACAAAGATCCAGCAGAATGTAGCAGCTGGAGACCTGTTAGTTTGCTCAACTCTGACATAAAGCTATTAGCTAAGACCCTGGCTAGCCGTCTGGACCCCTGTCTACCAAACATTATTTCGGGTAATCAAACTGGCTTCATAAGGGGTAGACAGTTGTCCTCAAATATTCGTTGCCTCCTTAATATTATAATGTCTAAGTCTAGCACACAAGAGGCTGAAATGGTAATCTCTATGGATGCGGAGAAGGCTTTTGACCGAGTGGAGTGGGGTTATTTATTTTCAGCTCTTGACAAGTTTGGTTTTGGTCAAAGATATATTTCATGGATTCAATTGTTGTATAGTGCTCCTACAGCTAGTGTGACTACCAACGTCACTCAATCCAAATTTCTCCCTTTACAACGCGGTTGCCGCCAAGGCTGCCCCCTTTCGCCTTTACTGTTTGCAATTGCAATCGAGCCACTTTCCATCGTTCTTAGAAACTCACCAGCTTTTACAGGTATCTATAGGAATGGGGTTGAACACAGGGTTTCGCTGTACGCGGATGATTTGCTGCTCTATGTCTCGAACCCTACGGCCAGTATTAATGGGATTCTTGACAACGTTTGGTTCCTTTTCGGGATACAAGTTGAACATCAGTAAGAGCGAATGCTTCCCTCTTAATCTTGCAGCAAAACAGATTCCGGCCCAGAGTCTGCCTTTTCATTTGGCCTCCTCTAGTTTCCGGTACCTGGGCATTAATATTTTGCATAGTCTCTCCTCACTTCATAAGCATAACGTTTTGAAGTTGGTGAAGGAGGTTAAATCTGACCTACAGCGCTGGAACTTTCTCCCTCTGTCGATTAGAATCAATTCAATCAAAATGAATGTGCTTCCCAGATTCTCATTCCTTTTTCAATGTTTACCATTATTCCTCCCCAAATCTTTTTTTAAGGACTTAGACAAGACTATTTCATCTTTTATTTGGGCAGGAAAGACCCCAAGGGTAAAATATTCTGTCCTACAAAGGGCTAAAGGAGATGGTGGCCTTGCTCTACCTAACCTTCTGGCATACTATTGGGTGGCCAATATTCAAAAGATTCACACTTGGCACAACTTCCCCATTACAGACTGGTGCCAGATGGAAGCGCGGTCTTGTGGCTCTATCTCTTTATTGTCGTTAATTTGTGCCCCCTTAAAATCATATCCTGCTAAATGCGTATCCAACCCAATTGTACAATCTACTGTAAAGATTTGGAGGCAATTTAGACGCCATTTTAAAATAGTTTCCCTTTCCCTGCTAATGCCCATTTGTAATAATCATATTTTTCTTCCTTCATCTCTTGACCGAGTTTTCTCTTTGTGGAAGGAGAAAGTGTTGGTTTATTTCAAACAACTTTTTGTTGATAACATTTTTGTCTCCTTTGATATTCTCAAGACTAAATTTGACCTTCCAAACCCTCAGTTATTTAGATATTTTCAAATCCGAGACTTTGCTCGTTGTAACTTCCCCAATTTTCCTCATCAACCACCTAATTCTCTCGTTGATACAATTCTATTGTCCCCTGTAGTCCGTGGAGTCATTTCAGCCGTGGGGGAAGTTAATCTTATCAACATTATCATCTCCTTTAGCGACTAGAAACACCTGGGAGAAGGAGCTTGGGGTTACCTTTTCAGATGAATGGTGGCAGGGGGCCCTAGACAGAGTCAACTCTACTTCATCTTGCGCCAGACTGACACTGATACAGTTTAAGGTCCTACACAGATCACACCTGACCAAAGTTAGACTAAGCAAACTGTTTGGCACAAGTGAGATGTGTGATCGATGCTCTCTCTCTCCGGCCAACCACACACACATGTTTTTCTCCTGTCCAAAGCTGGGTTCATTCTGGTCCTCTTTGTATGATATACTCTCGAAGGCCTTCAATACGCCGGTGGTTCCTAGCCCTTCAATTTCTATTTTTGGTGTCCCTGAGGAATTCTCTAGTTTCACTAACAAGGAGAGCAATGTTATTGCTTTTGCTTCACTTGTAGCCCGCAGACGTATTTTACTGCAGTGGAAGGACCAGAAACCTCCATCTTCTTAGTCGTGGTTGAAAGACTTAATGTCTTTCTTATACTTAGAGAAGTTTAAATATAGTATAAGGGGATGCTCTGATAAATTTAGCAAAACCTGGGATCCTATTCTCTCTTTTGTTAATTCTATTCCTTCTTTAGGGGATTAGATAATCCTATTACTCATTAATGTAAGCCGTAGCTACTATTTTGAGACTGGACGGTTATAATGCAATGATAAGTGATTGTCTCCTTTGGCGTGTGAATGGTCATGCAGCCCAATGTGCATTGTGCAACACAGTGTTTCTTTGTATTTCTGTGCTTTTATGATATCCTCTTGAATTTTTTATTTACTTATTTTTGCTCCTCTTTTATATAGTATTGTGACGCTTTTCGGTTTTGTTTTGTAGGGGGGTGGGGGGATGGTTATTATGCCATGTTTGTTGTAAAAGAAATGTAAAATCGGGTGATCTTCTGTCAACAGTTTGTATGTTTAAGATTGATGGGCCAATACAAATACTTGTGAAAAAAAAAGATAGTCAGTTTAGCTTCGGTTGCTATGCTAACATCACTCATTTTATACCAGAGAAACTTTCATAAAAGCGTTGTGATTAGGGGTGTAACGGTATCCGTATTCGTCCCGAACCGTCACGGTTCGGCACATGCAGTCACATGACGAATACGCCTTTGTTATGAGTGGGAAAAAGGTCTGCCACTCAGGGCAGTATCCATTACACTATATATAATCCAGGGGGCGGTATTACGCCTAAAAGCTGTTTGCCAGCCGCCCTTAAACAACAAAGAACAAGAAGAAAACAACAAAACAAACAAAATACAAGAAGAAGAAAAGTTAGTATGGCGATTTTAGATAACACACAGGAGCTAGAAGACCCACCTGCTTCTTTTAAATCAGCTCTGTGGGCACATTTCGGGTTCCCTGTGGACTACAACAACGATGGAGTGCGAGTGGTGGATCTGACGAGGACGGTGTGTCAGCGTTGTTTGAGAGCGGTGCGGCATTTGTTAACACACGCCAAACATGCTAAATCATATCAGGAGGCACCACCCAGATTCAGTTCAACAGCTTATCCCAGCTGTTTTTAAAAAGCCAATAGACATGAAAACCGAGAGACCAAAATAAATAACGGAAGCTTTTGGCATATGTTTTTCAATTGCTATATACCCTTAAAACACTTTATCATTTATTATGTAATATTTTCAAGACATTCTTTTTAGTTTTACAGCTTGATGAAACCTTTTTGTTTGACATCAGCCATTATAGATAATATGGCCATCTGAGTGTGTGTGGTACTGTTTGGGGTTTGTTTTTAACTGTGTAATACAGTTAATTATTCAAAATGTTAGATTTCCTTATTTGTATACTGAAACTTGCACTACTGTTCAAAAATAAATAACAACAAACCTGGAATTATGCATCTGGGACTATTTTTTGCTTTTTCTTGTTGTACCGAACCCGTACCGAACCGTGACCCCCAAACCGAGGTACGTACCGAACATTGAATTCTGTGAGCCATTACACCCCTGTGATGCCAAACAGCGTCAATTCATACTGACACACATTCATTTATGGGGAATTGGGGATATTTATCAACTGCTTGTGTGACTGTCAGACATTGAATACTTTCCAGTCGCTGCCGTGAGTTAACTGGAGAATAAACTCCTGTGGTCGGTAAATGCCACTGAAACACATTAATAAACATTGAATTGTTGTTGTGAACGCCGTTGGGGAGAAAATCAGCAACGTAAACGGTGACGTCATGACGCAGCAGCAGCAGCACCAGTCGGGCTCCGGGCGGTGTGAACAAAATGGGGGCTGAAAAGAAAAACTGGTTCCGAACCAGAAGAGCGCAAGCACGGAGCTAGGACGGGAGCTGCGTTGGTGTGAAAGGGGCATATGGAGCTAATGTCAGAGCACTGATTGGGCCACTTCTAAAATGAGTATTTTCAGTTTTAGATATAATTCTGTAGTAGATTTGTAGAGTTTTCTGTAAGAATCTGCACAGGTGAAGGGACAAACCTACTGGATGTATTGCTTGCTGGTACACTACAGCAACTGTTGTAGTTGTGTAGAAAGATAATTGTACCTTAAATAAAGATGCCTGTCCTTACCTAGTTCGTTGAGGCTCTGTGCAGCCTTGGTGATCTCCCTGCTGCCCCCCTGCAGCTGGCCCTGCAGCCTCTTGCTGAGGTACAGAATCCGAATGATCCTCCGCAGCAGGTCACAGGCCACCTGGAGCAGGAAGAGATGGACGAGGAAACATGGTGAGATACGTGACGCAAGCTTCAACCCAATATCCAGGGCATAAGCAGTAAATATAGCTCAGATCAGAAGGAAAGATTCATTATTATTGAATAATTCGCTTTGTTTGATCAGGGAGCAGCACTTTGGTCAAATGGTTCTCTCCTCTTCTCAAAAACATAGTGTACATTTTAAAAAAACACTGAGCGATCTGGTTTGTCACTAATGCTTGATTTCAAAGCCAGGCAGAGCTACAAATATTACACTTTATGGTTGCTATGCCAATGCATAGCAATGGTAACCATGGAGATATGCCTGTTTTTTAACTACACCATGTTCACATATGTATCTGGAGGAAATACAGAACTTATTCATTTTGGGTAGACCAAGTTCAACAAAGATGGAAAGCAAGAAAAGATTTATTGAGTTGTGCATGTGTAAAACCCTGAGAGAAGGACAGCCCACTGTAAATAACGGTCAGCAAGAAGGATGTAAGTTTAATGATAGGTGGTTAGAGGAGGGGGGGAGGATAAGCTGGAGAAGAAGGAGAAGGAGGAAGAGGATGAACAGAGGTGTATCTAGGGTCTGAGGGCCTCTGTGATGCTGTGTCCACAGGGCGACTGTGGCTGTGAGGGAGTGTGGTCGTCTTTCAACCAGAAGGTTGTGGGTTCGATCCCAGCCCATGCAGTCAACATGTCGATGTATCCTTGGGCAAGATACTTAACCCTGAGTTGCTCCCGATGGCATGGCCAACGGTGTGTGAATGTGTGTGAATGTTAGGTCCTAGAGTAACGGCCCATCTACACTACAGGCATGAAAAAATCTTGAAGCTGGGCGTGTCTGAAGCTTGGCGATTTTTTGCGAGCAACCAATCACATGAATCTCCCGCCCCCGACATACAGAGCAATAGCAATGTTAAAACGAAGTAAACTGGATATAAACTCTCCAAACAGGCGAAAAAACTATCAGTTTCACCCACTGTCTCTGCCACCTCCCTCCATGCCTGGTTCCTCCGGTTTGTATCCCGGTAAATAGTTCCGGTCGTAAAGAACCGGGTGATTTGCTACCGTAATATCTCGTTTGGAATATGAGGAAATGAACTGCGGTCTGGCTCTCCCAGCTTGCACGCGGTTGGATTGGCTGAGCTTGCACTGGCGGGATTTGCATAAACGGAATTTGATTGGCTGATGCCAAGCATCGAGCCTCAAAAGTTGAACATTGTTCAACTTTTGATGCCGATAGATGCTCGTGATGCTTGCAAAGCCATGCCATGCTCCCCACAATGCAGTTCGGCGAAGATTCAAAATCTTCTACGTCACCCCATTCAAGTGAATGGGCGAAGCGTTGAAAGCATTTTTTGATGCCTGTAGTGTAGACGTACCGTTAGGTACACTGCTCTGTATGAATGGGTGTGAATGGGTGAATGACATGTAGTATGTAAAGCGCTTCGAGGGGTCTTAAAGACTGGATAAAGCGCTATATAAGTACAGTCCATTTACCATTCCACCTGTCAATCATACTGAGTATGAGTATAATATATATATATGGTGTGAATCGATTCAAATATTTAATAGCGTTGACCCATATAACAATCTGATTAATCAGGACTAATCACAAGTATAAAATTATAGAATGTATCCCGCCGAAATACAGGAGTAAATTGGGATCAAACTTGGTAATGTGATTAATTTGCATTAATTTCGAATGGACTCTGCACATTTGTTCCAGCTTACTGCTAAATACCAATTAAACCAATGAGTTGGCTCCCAATATTGTTTTAAAAATGCTTTTATTGATTTAGAAAATCGTCTTATTGCTTCCTCTAGTCTCTTTTTCACTGGAGAAGCTAAGCCAAAGTGAATCCAAAGTTTCTCTCCACAAAAATAAAAAGTGTATCTTCAAATAGTATCCCAGTCTTTTCTGACAGAGGAACACAGATGTTTTTTTTCAGCCACCCCTGACGATGAATTGACCGCATATAGTCCCTGGATCAGACCACCCTTAGAAACGGCCAGCCGTCCGAGCAGCTGTATTCTAGCGAGACATCTGAAATTCCAAATTGACCAAAATAATTGTGTATTCAACTTAGCGTTAGGCTTGGGCGGTATGACGGTATTACGGTATACCAGGGTATTTCGAAATACCGTCGATATGATTTTCAATACCGTGACGTCACAGACTGTGCGCCAAATCACAGATGCGTTTCATTCTATTACACTGACACAGAGTTTTGACAGGGACGACATTTGTTGTAATGCACAGCACGCGCCAGCAGAGGGCAGGGGAGGGCAGTCCGTCTTTCCCACTCTCAGAGCTCAGCACAGAGCTGAGCTGAGCGAGATGGCGGCAGCATTTGCCGGCCCCGAACTCGGACAACTAGTAAAAAAGAAAAATACCATCTGCGCCTGTTTGGGACTATTTTGGGTTTACTCGTCGCCAGTAACTTCATCCAGCACAACGAGAGACAGAGGCACTTCTTTGGGAATGTTTAAGACGGGGTGAGTGAGTGTTGAAATGTTTTAATCCTATGCAACTGGTTGATGGTTTTGTAGTCGAGGTCGGACGGTTTTAAAAACGAAAGCATTTACGTGCTAAACATTCACGCGAGTGATCCAATGAATCAAATGGAAATAAGGTTTTTAACACATGCACGGAATAATATTGCCAAACTAGTTAGTGAATATAGCAAACATTATTCAATAAGTCAAGTATTTACTCCCGGAAAATGTTTATGTATGATGATATATTGTTAACTTAGCTCACTATGGAAACAACGTCAGACATCTACAAACGCGTCCTGTATCCGATCTCAAAATGTGCCATTTGCACAATGTGTCATGTATGCAGCCCTTGTTTTGCACTTGCGCGCACGTCGCGGCACTTTGCGAGCGTCTACCGGCTCGGGCTGCATTTTACACCGAACATATAATATACAGTTCGAAACATCTATTTGCCGCCGAACGCCACCTCACTCAAGTCGACCCAAGTCATACCGTCAGTGGCGGCTGGTGGAAAATATTTTTGGTGGGGCTGTTGATATAGTGAGTAAAACATTTGGGGGGAGAAATTACCCCTTAAATTGGGACTGATACCGTCATATACCGTATACCACGGTATGATGTCAGCAAGGTATGACGGTATGAAAAAAATGATACCGCCCATGCCTACTTAGCGTGTAATAAAAAGGTGAAACAAACTGAGGGGGCTTTCACACCGAACCTGCTTGGGGTTATGTAAATACAAACTGAGGTCCGTGTGGGCTGGTTCAGATCAAACAACTAAAACAACCCTCTGTTAAGCCCAAGACGGTCGATTTGTATATTTAACTTTTCAGTTCTGATTTATTTTCTATTTTGACATTTCTATTTTATCTATCATTTTACCAGAACCCCTGTGTCAATCCAAACTAGGAAACGACAGCCAGTGTCGATTTATAAGTGTAGACACTCCGTTGAGTTGAGGCTTCAGCTCTTTGTTAGCACTGTGAAGGGCTAGCCTGCTAATAATAATAATAATAATAATAATAATAATTCATTACATTTATTAGAGCGATTTTTCCAAATGCTCAAGCACTTTACATAACATATTACACATATCAGACTTGTAACAGTGTACTGTGGACAATACCCACAGGATCAGATTAGGGTGAAGTGTCTAGCCCAAGGACACAACTGCTAGACGCAGTGGCGGCCAAGGCAGTTTTCGAACTGGTGTTCCCCAATGCCCTTTGATCAGAGGATCAACGCTCTAGTCCACTGTGTCAAAACCACCCAACAATGGCAATAGCAATGACAATGACACTTCGTTTTTGTTGTTAATGGTCAAGATAGATTTCATGTAAACACCATCAACCAATCGGGGTAATGAAAGTGATGTATTATGTTTTGTATGTACTTCGGTGCACATTGTATCATAAACAGGGGTGCACCTAACTGGTACGCGGCACAAATCTGAATTGCGTAACGCCACTTGTGTCACTACGTGCCTTTGCGTACCTCAACACATCAAAACAAAACACATATTTCGTCTACACGTGTTTCTTGTCAACACTCAATGAAGTAAACTACTAGACATGTCAAAAAAAACAAAGACATTAAGCAGCTGCGTTGCCGTTTCGCTCCCTGCAAAACATCTTCGGACTTTCTATGACTGATTGAACTGGTTGCTGGGCGAGCCGCGCAGGACATAACCAACAGACCTTTGAAGCTTTACAGGAGGCAGAGGCTTAGATCACTGGACGACAGGGTTGTTCACCGTGTGCACAGACAGAGTTAACGTCGGTATGAACAACAGAATTATGCCAAAACTCCGCCAACTGGCTGCAGTGGAAGACTCCCCTCTGCACACACTGGAGAATTGCGCAAAATCAGCTGATCACAACGTTCACGCTCTGTGGTCAAGCTGCTGCAGTTGTATTTACACCAAAGTGGAGTGAAACACACAGTTGCAAACTTACTTAGGGTGTTAATGGAAGAGTTTGAAATCAGACAGAGGTGGAAGAAGTACTCAGATCTTGTTTAGGAATACTCTGTTACAGTAAAAGTCCTGCATTCCAAATGTTACTCAAGTAAAATTTGAAAAGTATTATCATCAAAATATAGTTAAAGTACCAAAAGTAAAAGTAGTCATTGGTCTGTCTGTCATTGTCGCAGATTGGTCCATTTCAGAATAATATATATGATGTATTTTATAATGATTGATCATTAAAGTGTTGTCAAAGCTGGTAAAGGTGCAGCTAATTTTACAAAGTAGATAAAAGTCAAGTCAAGTACAAATATCTCAAAAGCTAGAATTTGAAAATACACAGCCGGAAGAAATCTGTTACTTCCTTACAGAGCCCCTCCTCCAACACACACGAATGCGCACATGACCAATAGAGCTCCTGCGGATGATGTCACATATGCTGGTCACGTGACGAGAAACGAAGGGGGCAGCCATTTTGGCAGTAATCGCGTCAGTAAATTCATTGGCAGGCACTGGCAGACTGTCGAGGATGGTGGATAACTGCTGTGCACCAGGTTGCACAAATAGGCGTGGGAAGAAGAAAGGTGTATCTTATTATCGCATTCCAAAAGACGCGGAGAGGAGGGAAAAGTGGATCGCAGCGATTAAAAGAGCCAGGAGCCGTCTGAACAAGACTGAAAGATGGGACCCCCCGGCCGTTTGCTTTCGCTTATGCAGTGATCACTTCATATCAGGTGGGTGAAGGAATACAGTACAATGCTACAAAAAGTTTTCAAAAAGCAAAAATACAAACTAGTTTCAGACGCACTGCAGTAGCTATCAAAGCTAATAAACAAACATGCTAACGTGACACTGCCGTAGCTAGACAAGCTAATAAACAAACAATGCTAACGTGACACTGCCTATCAAACTGGAATAATTTAATACTTACCCTTGCAGTGATGATGCAGAAGTTTTTGGATGTAAGACTCCACAGTTGAATGTTGTTTACGAAGCCGGACTGACACCATTTGTAAGCCTCCAAGCTTTTGTAAGCTCTGAGGGAGTCTCCTGAGTACACTGATGGAAAGCTTACAAGATAGCTGTGGATGTCCGCGTAGCGCAAGTCGGGTACATCGTCTTCAGAGCAGGAGGTTATGCTCTTGAAAAGCACACCGGGTGCATTATATGGGTCGCTTATATTTAATCTTTCTAATTTTGTACTATAAAGCCGAATTTCACTTGAATTAAAATGAGATGTATACTCGCACGGTAGGAAAACGCTGGCGCCGGTCGTCATGTTTACTGCCAAAATGGTGGCTGATAACCAAAAGTCACGTGACCGCAGGAGCTCTATAAGGGCACGAGATAAGTTTGTGCACAGATGGAAGGCTGACAGGCAGGTAGGCCATCCAGTTATTTTAGCCGGGCCGGCTGAATTGATTGGTCGTGCTTTTTACAGCGCTACGGCCTCTACGGATGACATTTTTTTATGGATTTTTTGTCAAAGCACTTAAGATATTCAATGCTATCGGGATGTTAAGAGCATTCCATGGAATATAACAAAAAGTGTATCTTGAGCCGGTTTCTCAAACTTACCTACCCCACCTTTAAGTACAGTACTTGAATAAGTGTACTTAGTTTAGTAACTTCCCACATCTGAAATCAGATATGACTTCAAGTCATGTGATCATTTCTTAGTATTTGATCCTTCAACTTGGCCTCAGGAAATGCAAGGACTTCACAGTTTTGGCAACAAGCTTTGGAGAAAGCAAATAGGAGGCTTAAAAGGAGACAGGGAGGTGCATCTTCATCATCTTCATCATCTAGCATGCAAGAGGTGTAAATAGAAGACAGTGAAGGAGACACTGAGGAGGACCACGCTTCGTGTGGGGTGAGTACCAAACGCTATCTCCTGGTACTTATCTCATCCCCCCGACGGGGGGTCGTGAGATGATTTCAGAATCCTCTTGATGTGACCCCTGAGGTGTTTTTAAAAAAAAATAAGAAATAAAAATATATGTTGTATTTATTATTATTTGTGTTATTATTAATAATAATAACATGTGCATAGACATTTTGTATTATGTAAGCCTGTTTAATAGGTAAGCGGGACAAATAAAGGAATTTTGATTCTGACAGATTTACGACAGTATCATTTGCAGCTCAAAGGTCACTTTACAGCACCACAGTAAATATCAGAGACGTAAAACACACATCAACTATACTAGTATATTTCTTCTGAACAGCTCTTTATTACATTTTTCAAAATGAAACGTTGGTTAATACCAACTAGTGAGAAGGCAGACAGACCAACGGAGAAGGCAGCGGAGGAGAGCGGAGAGCCGCCATCACAAAGGCCGTCGACTTCTTGCGCGGGAAGAGGAGGAGGAGGAGGAGGAGGAGGAGGAGGAGGAGGAGACGACAACCGTAAGGCGGTCCATATGCAGTCAGACCAGCCTTCATCCAAGTGTCGCAAGTATCGAGAGGAATACATCCAGTACGGATTCACATGCCTCATTATCAATGAAGCACAACATCCCCAATGTGTAGTGTGCACTGAGGTTCTTGCACATGAGAGCTTAAAGCCCGTAGAAATGCTTAGACATTTAAACACGAAGCACCCCTCTCTTGCTACTAAACCAGCCATAGCCGTGGGAACATGTTTCAAATGGGGGGTGCTGTGGGGATGACACAATATAAAGGGGGGGGGGGGGGAGGGCAACAACAGCGACTGGGTACTTCCTCCGAAGCCAAACTTTAATGATAAAATAGCGACTACAGACACAGGCTGATTGGATACACAAACTGTAACTCCCTCCCAAGTACGGGCATGCACAATGCCACAAAAATAATAAACGCATCGACCACTGACATATTGCAAACTGACATATTGCAAAACTGACATATTGCAAAACAACCACTGACACAGGAAAAACAACGGCATCAGATCTATCTTAAAACTAAAAATAGCAATAGTAGGCCTCGGGACTGTACATGGTGTTCGTGCATGAAAGAAATGTCTTACCTTAGGCTAATACTCCGAAGGTGTTCTTGCGCTCGGGATTCATACTGAGGAAACTTTTCATCATGTCCTGTATATCCATTTGTTCAACGATGTCTCCGTGCACATGCATGAGTGTAAGGTGTGTAAGTCTTTTCTGGGACATGCTGCTCCTCAGCCAGGTTTTAAGGCGTCTGAGTGTGGAGAAACTTCGCTCCGAGGATGCAACTGATATAGGAAGGCACATGCAGAGTTTCATTAGCCTCTCTGCTTCTCCAAAAAGAGATCTTGTCTGAGGATGAAGTTCTGACAGACCTGATGCAACCTCTTGTACTGTCTTGTGAACAGTCTCTTTAAAAGGCACTTCCCAACATCTGGAGCTGCAGTTGCAGTCGGCCTAGGTCAAACCCTGTGGGTAATTTCAAAGCCTCTGCGTCCAGTACCGCAACCGGCTTTCCGTTTGCTGCGTCAATTGCGATCTTCTCCCTGAATGCCGCTACTCTCATCCCATCCTGGTCGAATCTCCTGCTGAGCTCAGAGTGAACCAGATCCACAGCCTCGTAAAATTCAGTCCTCCATCTGAGCGGAGGCTGAAAAGAGTTTTGCCTTTGAGGGCCTGTTTGTGAAGCCCGGCAACTTTGGCCTTGGTATCCCCTCTCACACTTCTGTCCTCCTTCAAACTCTCCAATGTTGCCAGTAAGACAGAGTATGATGCGCAACAGCGTTGAATTGCTTTGGTGCGCACACACCATCGCGTTGGGCATAGACCCAGAATGTTAACAATGACGTCTTCACAGCCAAATAGTGATTCAAACAATTGCTTGCGTTTCGCCGACTCTTTGATAATCACAGCAACACTCTGCACAAAATTGAGTCCTTCTGCAATCAGGTTTACCTCACGTGCAACTTCCTGGAGTACAAGATCCAGGGCGTGATTGCAACAGTGTACATACAGTGAGTGTGGGCTCGCTTCTTTCAGCCGGGCCTGAACACCGGACAAACGGCCTGACATATTGGCGGCACCATCAAAGCAATACCCCTGTAGATGAGCAATAGGAATGTTCAGTCTCAGTAGAATGTCTTTCAAACAGGTAAAAAGTGTCTCTGCTGTAGTGTCTGGGCAGTTGTAAAATCCTAAAAAGTCACAGTGTGTCTCCAGATCCTTGTCCACATACTGAAGGCAGCAGGAAAACTGCTCGTCAGTGCTGATATCGGTTGTACCATCAGCTGTTAGTCCGTAAAATTCACTGACAGACGCACGGGAAACTATTGTCCTTTGAACAGAATGCGCAAATTGGGAGATAATCTCATTTTGTATGGTGTTGCTGACCCAGTTGTCCCGCCTCATAACGCATTCTCTTTCCTTGGGTAAATTATATGTCCTTTCCAACATCAACTCGTAGAGAATGCCGTCGCGCATTGTGTCTCCTCTAAATGGCAATCCCTTTCTTCCAAGAAAGGAATTGGAACGGAACAAAATCTCCAGGACATTTCTTGCCGTCTGTTGTCTTTTAACTAAACCATCTGAAAGGAGTGCAGTTATTGGAGTTTGCTGTAATCCAGAGAGTTTCCTGATTGCCTCTGTGTGTATAGGCGATTTCTCGTGCAAACTGAATTTAGCAGTTGCTTTTTGCCAGTTGGAAAATCCCCTCCCCACAAAAAACTTATCACCATGGTCTGACTCTGAAGATATTAGTTTTTTCTGCACAGCCTGGAGGCATGCGAAACAAAAAACGCTATCAGTCTCTATACTGTAGGTAAGCCATCTCCACTTATCAAACCAGCCGGGTTGAAAAGAACGGGAAAAGTTTTCCTTTCCGAAATGCCTACCAGGGAAAACGTGGTTACGAGGCTGGCACGACGGATGCGTTAAAGGCCCTGTGAAGTGTGCACCTGTGCATGATCTGTTATGCTAATACGTATAGTAATGACCAAAATTGTCCATTGGAACCCATATCAAAAAATGTTGGAATAGCAACAAATTTGACGAGTTTTGAATTTTCCGGGGAAATCTGCAGTCAACCTTCGCCTTCGTGGGCGTGGCTTACGATCTACTGCGTGACGTCACGAGATGGACGCCGCCGCACTGTTTACATTCACCACCGTTCGTTTTTTCTCTTTTTCAAAGTCGAATTTCTCAACGTTTTTGAGCTAGTATTTTCCTGGAAAGTGTGTCGGAGTCGACTGGAAGTGATTGCCAATCGAGAAAACCTGACAATGGAGGCGACAGTGAAGAAAGAGGGATGAAAAACACAGGGGAAACGATGCATTGCCGCTGGCTGTAGTAATGTCAAGTCTGCCGAAGTGGCGATGTTTCTGTTCCCAAAAGATGAAGGTGAGCCTGGCTGGTGTCATTGTTTCGTAGATTATTTGATTGATCATGATAAATAAAGGCCAGTGGTCGATTCGAGAGAGAGAAAAAGAGAGACTGACAGAGTTACAGGGTTGTTGTTAGCATCTGGTGCTAGCTCGGAGCTAACGGAGATTAGCTGTTTCAACAATAAGGAGAGGGAGAGTGCTCTCCTGTGGGACTGAGAGAGATAACGTCAGCTCAGGGAGGTAAACTGTAGCCTAAGTTATCTCAGTGGGTTTGGTCATCTATGTAAACAAATATTTCCATCTATGTAATATTAGTTGTATAAAATAGGTTAAGAAATCCTTCCAATGTTTTTTGATTATTGAAATATATGTTTCATATGAGTGTTGAGAGCTGTATCCATAAATCTCTTAATGTTGCCCTCAAAGTGCACCAGATTGATCACTTTCCTCATCTATCCTGTCCGAAAAGCTGTCCAAATCAATCATTTCTCTCACACTAGTATCACTTTCCAGAGTCTCCGCCATGTTTACAATCGCAACTGGGTACATCTTGTGACGTCACAGCCACTATCGTCTGCAACTTCCGTTAGGCTCAGATGGCAAAATTAATAATTCATTAATTATGAATTATTAAAAAATATTTTAGCCATGAACAGGCACAATGATATGTAAGGAATGAAACTGCCATTTCATTGTGGTGCAAAAACATGCACTTCACTGGGCCTTTAAAGTTGCAGCAGCCTCACTTGGTTTGGAGCCGTTGGCATTAGCTCCCCCCTCTCCTCTTCGCACTTGGCTGCTAGCGCTAGTGCTAGCACTAGCTTCATTCTCTGTTTGGCAGCTGTCAACGACTTCAACAGTGTTAAGGACGTTCTCTCTTGGCAAAGAGTTTCCCGAGGTACTTGGGCTTGAGCTATTGCTTGGCATGCTGTCCGAGGTTGTGTTGCAATCAATTTTACATCTTTTTGAAGGATTCGAAAATAAATCTAATATTCGCTTTTGTGCCGCCATTATAGTATGTCCGTCCTGTTACTGTACTTGTACTGTACTTAACTTGTCTGTATGTGCTTGACGTCATTTCCGACCAGACTCAAAATGTGTAAAATAAGATCTTCATTTTTTAAACCACATCCTATCATTTAAATATTGTCAGTATATGAACATAACCAACACAATTGAATGAAACTGTTTTTGTATTATTAATATATTTTTATAATTTTTTATTTAATCTTGTGGAAGTGCAAATTCCCTGTCCTCCACCGGGGGGTGCTGCAGCACCCTCAGCACCCCTACTTCCCACGGCCCTGGAACCAGCCGATTTTTTCCGCCGAAAGCAGAGAGAATTGCAAGGCCAAAAGAAAGTTATAACTAACCAAGCAACAATCCCTACCAAAGCTCAAAAGGCATCATATGAAGTGGAATATTTAATTGCACAGGCAAAAAAGCCACACACAATCGGGGAAACCCTAATTAAACCTGCTGCTATCGCTATGAGTAGGGCAATGCGTGGGGATAAACAGGCACAGGAGCTGGAAGCAGTGCCGCTGTCTGACGGGACCATATCCCGGCGCATCACGGACATGGCCCAGGATATCAAGTGTCAGCTGATTGACAGAGTGAAGAAAGGGAAATATGCTTTACAGTTAGACCAGAGGTCTGCAACCTTTTTCACCAAAAGAGCCATTTTGCTCCTTTTGCCAACAAAAATTAATTGTCTGGAGCCGCAAAACATATTTCATAGCTTGATAGCTAATAAAGTTGTATTTATTGTTATATCAGACAGAAACTACAGTTTTTTTGCATTTATTAGGCTATTTATTACGTTATATAAAACTGTTAACCTCTAATAAGAAACAAAGAACTCCTATAAGGAGAATTCAAAATAATACAGAGGCCTACTTTAAAATAAATTAAACACAGCACTTGGGGAGTCATCTGCACATTTGGAGGAAACAAATATATAATTAAAATGGGCCCACTTTGAAATAAATAAAACATATAGCTGCACCCTAAAAAGAGTTAACGTAGGTAGGAATGGAGAAACCAGCTCGAGTGCGCTAGAGTTTGAAAATACACAACCGGAAAAAATCTGCCTTTTCCTTCAGACTTTCTTCCAGAGTCCCTCCTCCAACACATACGAACGCGCACATGACCAATGAGGGCACGAGATAAGTTCGTGCAAAGATGGAAGGCTGACAGGCAGGTAGGCCATCCAGTTATTTTTGCCGGGCCGACTCAGATGATTGGTCGTGCTTTTTACAGCGCTACGGCTTCCAGAGATTAATTTGTTTATGTATTTATTGTCAAAGCATTTAATATATTCATTGCTATCGGGACGTTAAGAGCATTCCATGGAATATAAAAAAAAGTGTTTTCTGAAATAAATTACATACCCCATTGAATTATGACTGAAGATCGTCAGCTGTCTTCCTCTCCCGTGTTGTTCCTCGATACGTAAAGGCTGCAGCACCTTTGACAACTTCTCTCTACATATCAAACATACCGGTAAACCAGCATCGTTTGCTGTGAAAGCACATAACTATGTCCACGCAGAATTAAATCCTGTGTTCCTCCGGTACTTTTATTTTTCTTTGATTTATCCATGGTTCGCTCATCGAGCCGGGGGTCAGGTTATTCACCCGCAAGAAAAGGGGCTGGCGCGGGACCGTAGCAAGATGTGACACATATTTTAGTTTACCTAATTAAAACCTTTTTGTTTTTTATTTATGTGTCACAGTATCACCTCAAAATACAAGATACGAAACATTTTCAACCATGCAACAACATTTAAATAGTCCTACAAATACCTTTATTTTCTTCTTATTTTTATCTAAGAGCCTTATCTTAAAGAGCCGCATGCGGCTCGAGGGCCACGGGTTGCCGACCCCTGAGTTAGACGAATCCACAGATATGTCAAACTCCGCCCAACTGCTTGTTTTCGCCAGATACAGTTTTGATGGAAAACTTGATTAGGACATGCTGGAGCTAAAGTGCACAGGCGAGGACATTTTCACAAAACTTAACAAAATAAAAGAAGAGGGACTGTCTTGGGATGAGTGCATCGGTGTGTGTACAGATGGTGCTGGAGCAATGCTGGGGAAAAAGAGAGGACTAAAAGCAAGAGTCTTACAAGTGGCGCCCCACGTTATCTCTACGCACTGAATTATCCACAGAGAAGCTCTAGCGAGTAAAACGCTTGACCCACAGCTTAAAAGTGTTCTTGAGACGGCGATAAAAATGGTCAACTCCATAAAATCCCGTCCACTCAATACCAGGCTGTATCTCTGGGATCGGAGCATCAGGGCCTGCTGTTCCACACAGAAGTCAGGTGGCTTTCAAGGGGAAATGTTCTCAGCCGCCTGTATGACAGCTCGCTGACCACCTGACAGATCCTGACTGGTTAACAAGGCTGGCATACTTGTCTTGCATATTTGACAGACTGAACGGACTTAACCTGTCATTGCAAGGTGAAAACACAAGCATCATGTCCTTGAATGATAAAATCTGCGCATTCAAGAGGAAAGTGGATCGCTGGACTGCGCGAGTTGAAATGGGCAGGATTGACATGTTTCCTGAGCTGGAGGAATTCATAGAGGAAAATGATCTTAGTGTTAACTCTGTGAAGAAGTCTATCACTACCCACCTGCAAGCCCTCCTGGAACACTTTCACAAGTATTTCCCAGAGGAAGCAGCTCCGGAAAAATATGACTGGATAAGATCACCATTAACCTTAACGATTGCAAGTCATCTGTCATCCGACATGGAGGACTCACTGACTGAACTGTCAAGTGACCGCACATTAAAGACAGCTTTTAATGCGAAGACGTTTGCTGAGTTCTGTATTTCAGTGGAGAGGGAATACCCACAGCTTTCCAAGGATGGATGGATGGACGTTCTGACGCCGTTTGGCTCCACATACCTGTGCGAAAATACTTTCTCGGCACTGACACACATAAAAAACAAATAAAGATCTCGTCTAAACGTGGAGGATGATCTCCGAGTGGCCGTCTCCAAAATTAAGCCCAGGATGGATTTGCTGTGCTCCATGCATATTGCCCACCCGTCTCATTAGGTGAGATTAACGCTGAAACATAGCGTATTCCCCAAATGTAAATATGCACCGCAACAATGTTCATATGTTTATTAGTTATTATTACCTTTTATGTCTTTAAAGTTTGCACAGCAACAATGTTCATATGTTTATTACCTTTATGTATTTTTACAGTTTGCACCACAACAATGTTCATATGTTTACTACAGTTTATGTCTTTTAAAGTTTGCACCGCAACAATGTTCACTCCTAATTCACATGGAGATTACTTTGACTCACGAGTTCTGCTGTTATCTTATATTAAATTGCTATATGTAAAATCATATCATGGTTGTCAGGCTGTTCTGTTCTTGTGTGTTGTCGTTATGCACGTGTTTGGATACGCCTATTAGTGCGTGCGTCCTGTGCACACGTTTTTTTCTTCTTCCAGTCACCACGTGATAGTGGGGGGTCGCCAGTCTCTGGCACTGTTATTTTGGGGGTCGCGGGCTGAAAAGTTTGGGAACCCTTGGTCTAGCTGACATCTGTCAGTGGATGTCTGCTCACCACCTCAAGCTCAACCTTGACAAGACTGAACAGCTTTTCCTTCCGGGAAAAGATTGTCCCACTCTTGACCTAACAATCAACATCTGCACCTCTATTGTTTCCCCGACTCAGACTGCAAGGAATGTGGGTTTGACGCTAGATAACAAACTGTCCTTCACTGCAAACATCGCTGCTACAACCCGCTGCTGCAGATACACGCTTTACAACATCAGGAGGATACGTCCCCAGCTGACCCAGAAAGCGACGCAGGTTCTGGCCCAGGCTCTCGTCATCTCACGCCTAGACTACTGCAACTCCCTCCTGGCTGGTCTACCTGCATGTGCCATCTGACCTCTGCAGCTCATCCAGAATGCAGCGGCTCGTCTGGTCTTCAACCTTCCAACATTTTCCCACACCACTCCGCTCCTCCGCTCCCTTCACTGGCTTCCAGTAACTGCTAGAATCCACTTCAAAACGTTGGTACTTGCGTACCATGCTGCGAATGGATCTGGCCCTTCCCACATCCAGGACATGGTTAAACTGTACACCCCAGCACGTGCACTTCGCTCTGCATCGGCCAAACAGCTCGCTGCACCCTCGCTGCGAAGGGGGGCCCAAGTTCCCATCAGCAAAAACACGTGGGTTTGCTATCCTGGCTCCAAAATGGTGGAATGAGCTCCCCATTGAAATCAGGACAGCAGAAAGCTTACACATCTTCCGGCGCAGACTGAAAACTCATCTCTTTCGACTCCACTTCGAGCGATAGAATTATTAACAAAGCACTTATATACTAACAAAGAACTGCTAACAGAGCACTTATATACTAATAAAGGACTGGCTTATCTAAAGCCAGTTGAGTAGCACTTGAAATGTTTGGCTCTTTGAAACCTGATGTACTTATATGATTCTGTTTTCTTCAAGATTGTATCTTCCTGGTCGAATGTACTTATTGTAAGTCACTTTGGATAAAAGCGTCAGCTAAATGCAATGTCATGTAATGTAATGTACTGTGAGCTGATGCTAAACGCTGGCAGAAGCTAATGGCTAACCATGCTGATAGCATAGCTAAATATTAAGGGAGCATTGCTCTCGTTTTACTTAAAGCCACTCTCTTTTAGTTAGTTAGTTCGGGCAGCGGAGTATTGGACACATTGCAGTTTATTGAGGATGTATGCAGGGGAACAATAGAGGATGCTGTTGCAGTAATCAAGTCGGGATGTATTGAAGGCATGGATCAGAGTTTCAGCAGCGGTGGATGAGAGGGAGGGTCTGATGCGGGCAATATTCTTTAAGTGGAAGAAGGCGGTTTTTTGGTCATCGGTGGAACCGGAGTTGGTGTTGACGAAGGATCTGTCTGGGAAGATGTAAATGATGAAAAGTAGGGGACCAGTTACAGAGGTTTTCTGCCAGAGAGATATGATTTAAGCCAGAAGAGGGCGGTGCCGGTTATGCCATTGAAGGACTGAATGCGGGTGATGAGGATGGAGTGGTTTGTGGTGTCGAAGGCGGTGGTTAGGTCAAGAAAGATGAGGATGGAGTGGAGAATTTAATTTGTGACGTTGAGTAGAGCAGTTTTTTGACAAGCACTCTTTGACAAGGGCGGAGAGGATGGGGTCCAGGATGAGGGTTGAAATTGTCAAGCCAGTGACTAGGGAAGCTAGGTCAGCAGTCGTGATTTGAGTGAATTATGTAAAAGGTTGATTCGAAGGAGGAGGGAAGGAAGGTTCGAGGAAAGGATGGGTGGTGGAGGAGTTGGAAGCGCTGGCCAATTGGCTGTGTATTTCAATTTTGTCCTTAAAAAACCAAGATAAAGGTAGTCGTATTTGGTGGCAGTGAAGGAGTTGGTGATGGTGTCCATAGGTTTGAGGAGTTTGCTTATGCTTGCTTAAAAGTGTATTAGGGTAGTTGCTGCCAGATTGTATGACGGAGGAGTAGTGGGAGGAGAGTGCGCCGTTGAGGACGTCTTTGTACTGCTGTTGGTGTGGTTTGTAGACATCTTTATGTATCATAAGACCGGTTCTATTTGCAAGTCTTTCGAGCTGGCAGGCCTTTAGATTGGAGATGTCGGAGATGATAAGTGTACCAGGGGGTGGAGTGAGTGAAAGAGACAGATTTGGTTTTTATGGAGCACGTTGATTGAGACAGGAGTAGAGAGCATTGTTGTAAGTGTAGACCAGGTCAGCAGGTGAATCGTACTGGATGAGGGATTGTGTCAGCCAATCGGGAGGAGAGGGAGGAGGGGTTTATGGATTTGAGATTCCAGAAAGTTATGGTGCGCTTCTGCTTGATGAGGGGGGTTGGGGTGAGGATGTCCATGGTAATTGCCAGATGGTCGGAGATTGTGAGGTCAGAGGTGTTCAAATTGCTGATGGAAATGCCAGACTTGCAGACCAGGTCCAATGTGTGACCTTTTTTATGGTTGGGAAAGTCTAAATGCTGTGTGATGTTGAAATAGTTGAGAATGTCCAGGAGTTATGTAGTGGCTTTGGAGTCAGGTGAGTCAACATGAATATTAAAATCACCCAGAAGCAGAACATATGGAGATATGGAGCAGAGTTGTGTTAGGAATTCAGACAGGTCAGAGGAGAAAGCAGGGTTTGGATTAGGGGGACAGTAAATTACTGCAGCAACCAGGGGTTTTGGACCAGACAGTTTAAAAGCAATGTATTCAAATGAGTAGGAAGCCTGTATGAACATTGCATTCGTTTTTATGTGATTACGATCCTAGCACCCGCGGCCATGGTTGCGTGGTTTCTTCATGCATTTGTATCTGGGGGGTCTAGTCTGTTTGAGGGAGAAGTATTCCTGTGACTTTTGCCAAGTTTCAGTGATGCAGAGAAAGTCCAGATTATTGGATGTGATGAATTCATTGAGAATGAGACCCTTGCTATTCAGAGACCGGGTGTTAAACAGAGCAAGTTTGAGATGTTGTTGAGTTTTAACAGGCTGTGGTGCTTTGGAAAGGGGGTTGTAGGCAGGCAAAATGCACGTGTTGGTTGTTGTGATGATGACATGGTGGCGGGGTGGTGCCACTGCGCGCAGCAGACCAGAGGGATGGGATGGAACGACCGGACCGGGAGTAAAAAACTTTCTTCCGGAGCTTCTGTGGATGTATTTTGGTCGTTGTTGCAGTCCTTGATTTCTGATGGCGGAGATTATCGTTGGGCATAGTGGAGTGGAAAACTGTTTAAGCTGGAGTAGTTGTGCAAGGGAGTATGTCCGTGTCATGCCAGACGGGGAGGATGCGAGACAGGAGTTGTTTGCCTGTTGCAGTGAAGTTGTTGAGAGGATAAGTGACAGAGTCAGCAGGAATTTTCACAGCATGGCTGATCGGGCCGAGTGGAGAGGTTGAGTCAACTGCCAATGAGAGAGCGGGATTGCGAGGTAGAAAGATGGCGAGGAAACGAAGCCGGTAGACGGGTCCGCTGCTAGCGTTTAGCATCTAGCCACCCGGTGATTGGAGGTTGGCTAGCTGAGTGCTAGCTGTAGAGGTAGCAATCCCGGCTACCAGGGCTGACCGCACCGGGATATCTGAGAGACTGTCAGGGAAATACCTCACAGTAGCTGTGCCGTACAGGAGACGAAGGTATCCAATGGCCAGGACAGCTGATGGCAGGGATCAGATGAGTTTGGTGATAGCGGCCGGATGGGGGCTGGTAGCTAGCAGGCTAGCAACCGTTGAGCAGTTGATCACTAACAGGTAGGTGACAACAACTACTTGAAAAACATAGTAACGATACAGATGAAACAAGAATTCACTCGCACTGATTACACATAAGAACAAGTACACTATTAGCTCTACCCAGGTAGAAGGAGCAATAGCAGTTCACACACAGAACTGAACTATAGAGATCTTGAATCATCTTATTTAAAAGGGAAAGGACTCTTATTTGTTTAGTTTTATTTATTTTGAAGTATGTCAAGAGCTCTATTTTTTATTATTTATTGTGGGCACAAAATCTAATGTGAAAGTTGATAAATATTGCTGCCAATAAAATTGTCAACTGTTCAACTAAATCTAACTCCTCCCCAGAGTTGTTCAAGGCATACCACTATTCGGACCTAGGTAGATGTTAGTGTCTCTGTTTGTGTGAGATAGGACTACAGGTGCTACATTATCTTATCTTAATGCACAACAGGGAGTTGCAGCAGCTTGCCGCAGTAACACATTGCTGGGCCCCGAGGCATATTCTTGTGCTACGAGCGGGAAGAAATTATTTGTAATAATAAAATACAATAAAAAGTTACCTTAACAAACCTCAAGTCACCTGTTAGTGGCATGATAATCAAAATCAATCAGAACGAATGACCAGTCGGACTTCAAACAAATGAACTAATTGGAGATGGGGGAGTTTAGGTGATTGGGGGATTTCAGTGCTTGTGTGGCATTCCAATTAAAAAAAACAAAAAAGAGATGGGTTCATTCTTTATTATCTGAAATCCATTGTTTTCTTTTATTGTACAGCTATCTTCAGTTTGTCCATGTTAATTATGTGAGGTAGAAAGGAAGATATTGTGCTGTTTTACGAGCTGACAGACCTTTGATGATGACTGATCACCTAATGTTTGAGTCAGATTGGACTCATACTGAAGGCTCAGGTAGCAAACATGATGTAGAGATCTCAGAGTATCCGAGGGAAACAAAGCCATTAGCTCAGCTGAGACACTTCACAATCCTGCTGACCTTTTTACAGCTGCTGTTTGATCCATCATGATTTCCCTTAGCTGCACCAACAGGAGACCTGCCCTCACATGTTACTCTGCTGTGCATGGATAGCAGCAAGGAGCTGTGCACACAACAAACATCTCCATGTAAACAGAAATGCTGAACCACTCTCCAACACAGAGTCGATCTCTCTGTGGGTTTTGGAAAGCTTGGTTCTTTGGTAATACTGCCACACACTTTCTTGAGCCAGCTCAAAAGAGAAGCTTGATGGGGATCTGTGTCCACATAGCAACTCATTCTGTGCACCAGCTGATCTGAACACTTAAGCGCTGGTGACTGGTAGGGTTGCAAAATTCCGGGAATTTTCAAAGATGGAAACTTTCCATGGGAATTTATGGGAATAAACTGGGAATTTTCAAAATGTAAGGTTGGCTCTTCATAGGGAACTTAAACATAGTTGGGGAAAGTATATTTTAGCATAATCTTGACTAAAACAAATAGATGCCATTCAAGTACACTTGAATATCCATGCCATAGCACACTGCTTACTGCATGGCTATTGAGACCACACAAAGGTTTGCAACAGGCTCACAAATGTGAGAGTGGAAAAACTGGTTGGCATTCGGGCAAACCTAAGGCTCTTTGAGCCTGACACAGAGCCATCCTCAACAAGGCTGGACACTGACACTGAAGAGGAAGACTCAGAGTTGGATGTTGATGAGGCCCAGGAAAAGCCCATTGACTGAAAGGGTTTAGCAAAAATGCAGAGGATTGCTTGAAGGAAGATGTGCATGTTTAATGGGACTTTTTGGAGGGAGAAGGGCTCTTTTCATTTAACATTTTGAATGGGACTTTGTGGGGATTTTTGGATGGGGGGGTGCATTTTTGTTCATTTTTTGGGGGGGGGAGTGGGGTTGGGGGGGATGAGTAATATTTAACTCAACATTCCTGTTTTCGTTCTTCAATGAAACTAATAATTGTTCAATAAAATAATTAAAACTTGTTCTGTTCTACTTAAAAAAAATTTTTTAAAAAATAAAAAAGAATCTGTTGAAATGTCATGTATTTTGTTTAATTTTGCATCGAATATTTCCAAAATTCCCCAGCTTAACTTTCCATGGAAACTTTCCGGAAATTTACCGGAAGTGTTCCGCCCCTTTGCAACCCTAGTGACTGGTAATGTCAGTGTACAAATTGGAAGAGAAGCTCCTTATTGGCTGTGTCTTTCGGACCGAGACCATCATAACAAAGAGAGAAACGCTCATTTGTTTGAGCAGATCAGCCGGCAGACCCTGGATGTTGCTGCCGGTGAGTGCTGTACTTTTATTGCCATGAGATGAAGCTCACTCATTCAAAGTGTTTGGTGCTCATGATAAGTCAAACAAAGGTACAGTACAGAGCAATACACAGGCAGGATAGTGTTGACAATGAAACAATGAAAAATCGCTGGTAGCGTTTTTTGATGAAAGGCTAAGAGGAAGAGCTCCCTGACGCTCTGCTGGCATCTTTCTGCCAAAAGAAGGCGCTATGTGGAAACAGGGCCAGATTCAAACACAGCCACTGAACAGCAAATATAACAGCATCACCATGCAATGTGTGTGGGAGTTACCTGCAGTCTGGCCAGCTGGGTGATCCTGGCCACAATCTTGTTGTACGGGTCAACAATCTTCGTCCTTATTCTGAAGAGATTTGCAACGTTTCATTAGGAACCAGAGAGTTGCTCATAAAAGCATCACCGCACAAATCCTGAAGCATCTTTGTGTATCTCGAAAAGCAATATATAAAAATGATATGTATAATTGTTATGAATCTGTCATCTGAGACTTATTATCAGCTGACCACAATTGTTTCAGATTGCATCAGAAAGTTATTTTCAGCTGTTTTGTGGGAGGGTAAATGAATAGTTATTAAACATTTTATTTGTTTAGCACTATAAAACAATTACCCAATAAGACAAACCTAAACAAATAAGATAATGAGTTTAGAAATATAGCATCACCTGTTAACAATGAGTAATTCAAGGCTTAAGACGGGCATTCTCTGTAACAGCATTTTTGCTCAAAAACATCTTTTAAAGATGTTGGTGGAGGCTGGCTTTTTAGTGGTTGTAAAAGAGCTGTTTAGTGAGTTAAGTTAGGGGGACAGGCAACAATGGAAGAGGTGGTGCTGATATTGTAATTGATTTCTATCACAATTACAAAGTTAAACCGGAATCCAACATATTTAATCACTGTTGTTTTTTTGTTTGCTTTACTGTGTGCATTGTGATTCTTTATTGTCATCTTAGAAGAGCAGAACCTATGACCCATTTAGGTTCAAACTTAAATTAGACACATCAAAGGCCTTAGTTTCTTCACTGGATTTTGTTACGCCAAGAGATAATAGAGAAAGCGTTTGTTATATACTGCCGATAAGTCAACACAAATCTATAATTATATAATTTTCATGCCCAGTTAAGAGGACCAGTGCAGAATGGAGACCGTGGCTGTAAGCAGTGTGAGAATGACTCCAATCATTCTCACAGAGCCACAGGAAACACTTTACCTGTCCACAGCTGCCTGCAGAGCACTGATCCTGGTCTGCATCATCTGAAGGACACCTGAAAAACAAGATTTGTGGCAGTACAGTACAATTTCACACTTATTTGAAGAGGTCCCCGATTATACTGTTTTTCATCAATATATAATAGGTCTCAGATATAAACAAAGCATGTCTCTGAAGTGTTTGGCTCCAAACACCAAACTGATCATTGTAGCATCCCATAATCCCTTCTGTTTCAGCCCTGTTTCCAAAGTGCTGATTCTCTGTCTGTTACTTTAGATGAAAATAAGGAGCCCCTCCCCACGCCCCTCTGAGAGAGATTTGGTTAAAAATAACACAATGGTTCTCTAGGAGGAGATTCAGGGGGGGGGGGGGGGGGGGGGGGTTACCTTGGTTGGTGGTTACACAAGCCAAAACCTAGTGTCCAAAATCTGATCAGCTCATTTTCAGACAGTTTTGTATAGAAATGGATCAGGACAAAGAGAGAGCGAATCTTTGTTCCTGAAACTTTTAGAGTCTCTTTTCACAGAGGGGACACATGTTGATGTAGAAGAGACATGAAGAAGAGGGGACACATGTTGATGTAGAAGAGACATGAAGAAGAGGGGACACATGTGGATGTAGAAGAGACATGGAGAAGAGGGGACACATGTTGATGTAGAAGAGACATGAAGAAGAGGGGACACATGTTGATGTAGAAGAGACATGGAGAAGAGGGGACACATGTTGATGTAGAAGAGACGTGAAGAAGAGGGGACACATGTTGATGTAGAAGAGACGTGAAGAAGAGGGGACACATGTTGATGTAGAAGAGACATGGAGAAGAGGGGGCACATGTTGATGTAGAAGAGACATGAAGAAGAAGGGACACATGTTGATGTAGAAGAGACATGGAGAAGAGGGGACACATGTTGATGTAGAAGAGACGTGAAGAAGAGGGGACACATGTTGATGTAGAAGAGACATGAAGAAGAGGGGACACATGCTGATGTAGCAGAGACGTGAAGAAGAGGGGACACATGTTGATGTAGAAGAGACATGGAGAAGAGGGGACACATGTTGATGTAGAAGAGACGTGAAGAAAAGGGGACACATGTTGATGTAAAAGAGACATGGAGAAGAGGGGACACATGTTGATGTAGAAGAGACGTGAAGAAGAGGGGACACATGTTGATGTAGAAGAGACATGAAGAAAAGGGGACACATGTTGATGTAGAAGAGACATGGAGAAGAGGGGACACATGTTGATGTAGAAGAGACGTGAAGAAGAGGGGACACATGTTGATGTAGAAGAGACATGAAGAAGAGGGGACACATGTTGATGTAGAAGAGACATGAAGAAGAGGGGACACATGTGGATGTAGAAGAGACATGGAGAAGAGGGGACACATGTTGATGTAGAAGAGACATGAAGAAGAGGGGACACATGTTGATGTAGAAGAGACATGGAGAAGAGGGGACACATGTTGATGTAGAAGAGACGTGAAGAAGAGGGGACACATGTTGATGTAGAAGAGACATGAAGAAGAGGGGACACATGCTGATGTAGCAGAGACGTGAAGAAGAGGGGACACATGTTGATGTAGAAGAGACATGGAGAAGAGGGGACACATGTTCATGTAGAAGAGACGTGAATAAAAGGGGACACATGTTGATGTAGAAGAGACATGGAGAAGAGGGGACACATGTTGATGTAGAAGAGACGTGAAGAAGAGGGGACACATGTTGATGTAGAAGAGACATGAAGAAGAGGGGACACATGCTGATGTAGCAAAGACGTGAAGAAGAGGGGACACATGTTGATGTAGAAGAGACATGGAGAAGAGGGGGCACATGTTGATGTAGAAGAGACATGAAGAAGAGGGGACACATGTTGATGTAGAAGAGACATGGAGAAGAGGGGACACATGTTGATGTAGAAGAGACGTGAAGAAGAGGGGACACATGTTGATGTAGAAGAGACATGAAGAAGAGGGGACACATGCTGATGTAGCAGAGACGTGAAGAAGAGGGGACACATGTTGATGTAGAAGAGACATGGAGAAGAGGGGACACATGTTGATGTAGAAGAGACGTGAAGAAAAGGGGACACATGTTGATGTAGAAGAGACATGGAGAAGAGGGGACACATGTTGATGTAGAAGAGACGTGAAGAAGAGGGGACACATGTTGATGTAGAAGAGACATGAAGAAAAGGGGACACATGTTGATGTAGAAGAGACATGGAGAAGAGGGGACACATGTTGATGTAGAAGAGACGTGAAGAAGAGGGGACACATGTTGATGTAGAAGAGACATGAAGAAGAGGGGACACATGTTGATGTAGAAGAGACATGGAGAAGAGGGGACACATGTGGATGTAGAAGAGACATGGAGAAGAGGGGACACATGTTGATGTAGAAGAGACATGAAGAAGAGGGGACACATGTTGATGTAGAAGAGACATGGAGAAGAGGGGACACATGTTGATGTAGAAGAGACGTGAAGAAGAGGGGACACATGTTGATGTAGAAGAGACATGAAGAAGAGGGGACACATGCTGATGTAGCAGAGACGTGAAGAAGAGGGGACACATGTTGATGTAGAAGAGACATGGAGAAGAGGGGACACATGTTGATGTAGAAGAGACGTGAAGAAAAGGGGACACATGTTGATGTAGAAGAGACATGGAGAAGAGGGGACACATGTTGATGTAGAAGAGACGTGAAGAAGAGGGGACACATGTTGATGTAGAAGAGACATGAAGAAGAGGGGACACATGCTGATGTAGCAAAGACGTGAAGAAGAGGGGACGCATGTTGATGTAGAAGAGACATGGAGAAGAGGGGACACATGCCTCTAGATGCTTCTCTCACTCAGGTCCCTGTGATGAAAGGAATGATCTCATACTTTTACAATTAAATCCAAAACCTATCTTCAACCTCTCTAAACTCTGTGAAAGCTGTTTGGGAGGAGGATTTGGGGCAGGAGATCTCAGAGGATCTTTGGGGCGATATTCTTAGGCGTGTGCCCACCTCATCTGTCTGCGGCAGACATGGTTTGATTCAGTGTAAGCTTGTTCACCGCACTCATTGGACTCAAGTCAGGTTGTTCAAAGTGTTTGACACTATAGATCCTTCTTGTGAAAAAGGTCACCAAACACCTGCAAAACATGTGCATATGTTTTGGTCATGTACGTCTCTGCACAACTACTGGACTTTCAATACTTTGTCAGAGGTAACTGACAAAGTGGGGATCTTCCATTTAAAGTGATGTTTAAAACTCAGTTAATGGAGCTCATTTTTATATTGCTTCAGTTTATAATCGTAATGGATCGAAAACTTCAGATTAACTTTTCAATACATGATGCGCTTCCACAAACAATAACCAACATAATGATTACATTCAAATGAAGTACATAATTCAAGTTTACATTAACTTTGGATAATAACATGGGAGAAATGAGCGGAAGCACTCTCTTTTCCTCTCTCTCTCCTGACAGCCGTCAGTATCTCATGCAGCTCACTGATCCAGTAATGAGTGACCCGACAGTGAAGAATAAACATATTTATAACTAGTTTAGCTAGTTCCAGAGGTAGATAACATAGCTAAGTGTGTAAGGTCTAACTCTTGTGTGTGTTGCTCTGCTCACCGGTGCGTCACAGCGGGTGGAGCAGCAGGATTTCTGCTTCACACACGTCGCATACCGCTATTTCACTGTCTTTTTCGGACACTTATTATAATTTACAGTTGAAAATATCTGTTACACACTGAAAGGCTCCTCCAGGAAGTTAAAAAATGTCTGGGGGCCTTTATTTGAACCCTGCAAAGAGGATGACCTTCCCAGATATTCCAGAATAACACCCAAATCTTTTTTTATTTTTTTTATTTGCTTTACTCATTTATTTAAAACATATTATTTTATTCTGACCTGGAGAGAATGAGGTTATTATTTGTTTGCTTATTTTGTTGTATGACCAAGCCAACTGCTCTGTAATTTCTGTCAATCTATGATGAAAATCAATTTAAAAAATGGAAAAAGGAAAAACAATGTTAATTATTTACCTTCAAGGGACTCTATCCCAGTGGCCTGAGACAGTAAGTCTTCATGTCTGGCCACAACCTGGATGGAGGAAGTATAAACACATAAGAATTATTGTTACCACAGGGATATGGTTTAACACTAGAACCGCCAACGGGTCAATTTCACCCGCAGCTGTTTTTTTTTTATTGTATGTAACTCTTTTTCAATAAAATACTCAAGTCTCCCAATCTGTGACTTTTTCTGAAAGTGTGTTATGTAGCACCCTCTGTTGTTAAAAAAATGGTCAATATGAAGTCAGATTGAAAAAGTCGCCAAAATAAATGCCATTTATACCCATCAGCGTCAGCGGGTAATATTTACCTCATAGAAATGAGATAGAGATTTGTACCTAAACAAAACACAAGTCTAACACCAAGCGTTGAAATCAGCACTGGTAGCGATATTCTATACTTCATGCTATCTGCACAAACTATATCATATGAAAAGCTGAGAGTCCACAGATTCTATAGCTATAAGTTTCATCCATGTGCGATCAAAACTCACTGTTCTGTATGATAAATAAAAGAACATTGTACCTTGAAAATCAATAGCGGGTACATTTGACCCGTTGGCGGTTTTAGGTATACAACGACCTCTGGCGGTTCTAGTGTTAAACAAGTTTATGCTTCATTTCCACTAAACTATATTATTAGTTAAACCACATTGCTGCCCGAAGGGCACAGAATAATTAAAAAAATGACACACTTTAGGAAATGGCCAGAAGTATTCCAAACGATTTGCATTTATTGGGATAAAAGATGATCCACATTACAAGGTGAGGGCTGAACATGTGTTACAGTGGTGGTGGTGGTACTGGCGAGATTTTGGGAATTCACAGGTAAGGTTTACTGTAATAAACCCGGACATAAGCAACTTCACTATGTCTTGATGTGTCTATCACGTTTGATATTAATGCTTGTTTCTATTATCACATTTTGGTGAGAACTGTAGTCTATTTGTGTCTGTTGGGAAAATGTAAGGGTTTGTGTCTTATTTCCCACAATTAAATGCAAATAAATGGTTATCTTTTATATAAGGTCAATTTCTGGATTCTCTTTTTGATATTCTCTCTCTCATTAGTAAAATAAACCTACCACTGTTCATTTCTTTGTAAGTGGTAAAAACTAACAAAATCTGCAGGGGATCAAATACTTATTTCCTCAACAAACACTTTTTTTTTTTTTTGTAGTATATGTTTTACTCTTGGTGATGATGATAAGCAGAATTTTGATCTCCCTGTCTGTATCACACAAACAGAAGACAATAAAGTTGACTTTGACTGTATTATTATGAATACACATCATTGTTATGATTTCATCATCAGTTTGACATTTTGTAAAAGAAACCTCAAAATCAACAAACAATTGTCATAAATAACTGCAGATACATTTTGTGTCAATTTGAAAAATGATTAAACTTCTCATCATTGCAGCACTTTTTCAAACACTCCATATTAATAATATTCTCAGAATATAAAAATGATTGTCAAATTTGAATACCTTCTGAAAAAGACCACCGTCACACACCTCAGAGTAAGATGATCGCATATGATCCTGAGACAAAAAGCTCTGGGGCCTCATTTATAACGCCGTGCGTAGGATTCACATGGGAAGGTTGCTTACGTAGTAGAAAGCAAAAAAATAGGTAAAGAAATGTTCCGACATTTTCCAATTCACACAACATTGCGTACCGGCAAGGGAAGTGCGTACGACACTTCCTACGCCGGTTTCCATTTATAAAATCACAATCGACTCGAAATGCGGTGCCGCTTTTGCGGGCTTCACGTAATGCCCATATTTGCCTATAAATGGTTTAAAAAACGCCCATTCATTCATTCATTTTGACTGACTGCATTAAGAAGATCGCAGGAAATGATGACAGAACAGCTAAAAAAAGACATCTCACACCGTGTCAGATTTTGGTTATTTTGGGGAGGTCGAGATAAATCATATTGTTTGCTGGATGCAGTTTGTACCAGAGTAGCAGCATGGAGGTCGGATCTTCACCAAAATAAATAAATAAGTGGTCCGAAAAAGGTTCATGATAAAAAAAATACATAGCCTTCCTGAGGCAGTAGGCTTGTGTGAGACTGGTTGCGGCTCGCCTCGAAAGTAGACGAGAATAGCCGATCGCAGCCGGGGGAGGTCTCAAAAAGCTCGCCTGAAGTCGGATAGCTCCGAGTCGGCTTCTTCTTCTTCTTCTTCTTCTTCTTCTTCTTCTTCTTCTGCTGCTTCGCCTTCTTCTTCTTCTTCTCTCGGTTTTTTGGCGGATTGCAAACAACTTTAAGGTGCATACCGCCACCTCCAGAGTCAGCTTGACTCGGTTTGCATTTATAAAGATTGCACACATGTGTTTAATTGTTCATGTCAGATATGTACTAAGTAAATACATTTGTTCCTGCTCAAGATTAGATTCAACTCTATTGTTATTGCACAGATTACAGGTACTGAGACAACGAAATGCAGTTTAGCTTCTAACCAGGAGTGCAACAAGCAGTAGAGTGAAAAGTAATGTACACAATCTATAGAATAAAAAGATAGAATGAATTGAATGATGAATAAACAGTGAGGGGTATGAATACACTAGATATACACAGCAGCCTGTAAGCAGTCTGAACAGTGTGTATGAATATGCTAAGATATATAAAGTATAAAAACGGTAAGCAGTGCAAGTATAGTATAACATATATAGATATTAATTTCATGATGATAAACATTGTGGAACAATGATGAAAAATGTGAATGGAAGTGGCGACGTAAATCTGACACCAAACAACAACTTTTGCCGAGCCAATTGGAGAGTTTCATCAGCAGCACGGGGTAAAAACCACCAATGAGCGCTCAGCTCGAGATACCAGCGAGTCGTTTCCCATCAAGCATTTCGCCTCCGCAGCCCGTGGAGAGGAACTGCGCCGCCTCGCCGCGCCTCGCTCTCAAGGCTGCGGGCGTCTTTGTCCCGCGAGATTTCAACGTCTCATGTGAGCGAGCCTCCAGAGCAAGTCGGACAAAATAACCATCATGCAACGCACGAGCAAGACGTTGATCGAAATTGCGCAGGTCTGCGCAGGTCTCGCTTGTCTCAAACAAGCCTAGTGTGTTTGTACCGGGGACAGGAGACACCCCCTTGATGAGAAACTCTAAGAAATGATCGGGGAATCCCTCCGGTGTGGAGTCATGACGACTGGATCTGAATTATTGTTTTATATTTGGTGGTTTGTGTTCCAGCTGTCGATCAGCAAATCCATAATCCACCAGTTAAAGGAAATACAACTAATGTGTTGTGTTATATTAGCTGTACAATTTACCACATATGGTGTTCTTAGTTTCCATACCTCCTGTGTTTTACGAGCGACTTATCAAGTCTTGGCAAATGGCATAAAACCCGATTAAACGTGATAGTATATAAAACCTATAGAAATGCAAAACGGCGTCAGTTTAGACGTAATTCTGTCCTCCTGCTTACCGCATCATTTATGAGAAAACATTATATAACATTAACACAACATATTCGAGGTGGTTTTAAATAACATATCCGCATTTATTTATTTTTCCAAGTTGTGTTTTTGTGTGCACTGAGGAGTCTCAAACAGGCGTTTGTTTAATCCTTTTAAGATTGGCTTTAATCAATGTTTGAAAATGAATTCTTCATATATGATAAATGAGAGGTAACATTTTATTTATGGTATTATTTCCACATATTTCTCTCCATTCTTCCTTCTTCCAACGGTGTCGCAGTTTCTCGTCTCTCCCGTTTTTGTGCTTAGTGCGTACGCATGGGTTAGAGTTTGCGTGGAGGACCGCACATTTTCCCGCCAAGTTAGTATTTTATAAATCGCAAACATTGCGTAGAAACTGGCGTACGCCATTTTTTGAGCGTATATCCCTTTATAAATGAGGCCCCTGGTGTTTAAAGAATCATTCCTAGCGTTTGGTTATACGCAGCACACTGATTCACCAGTGGCGATTTGATTGAGCAGTCTTCATGTGAGACATTCTGAACTTTGGTCTTTGGTGAACTGTACCTGGCTGTGCAGCTCCTTGTCCAGCTGACTGATGCCTTGAGCCAGCCGGCCCAGCTGCTCCGCGAGGACCGCATGCTGGATGGCCTGAGCCGTGTACGTCTTCACATCAAAGTCCTCTGCCAGGAAGTCAGCGTAGCAGCCTGGAACACAGCAGCACATCCAACATCTCTCAGAACACTGTGGACATTTCACAACCTCATCCTGTGTTGACCTGTTTCTGAAACAACACCTCTCTTTCTCAATTAACCATTCAGCTGTACCTGTCGTTCCTTCAGTAGGCAGAGCAGTTCATCTCACACACCTGCACTGTGTCTGTTGTCTCTCTCTCTGTCTGATGTCTCTCTCTGGTCTCTCTGTCTGTCTGTTGTCTCTCTGGTCTCTCTGGTATCTCTGTCTGGCTGTCTGTTGTCTCTCTGTCTGGTCTCTCTCTGGTCTCTCTCTCCGTCTGTCTGTTGTCTCTCTCTGGTCTCTCTCTCTCTATCTGTTGTCTCTCTGGTCTGTCTGTTGTCTCTCTGGTCTCTCTCTCTGTCTGTCTGTTGTCTCTCTGGTCTATCTGTTTTCTCTCTGGACTGTCTGTCTGTCTGTCTGTCTGTCTGTCTGTCTGTCTGTCTGTCTGTCTGTATGTTGTCTCTCTGGTCTGTCTGTCTGTCTCTCTGTGTTGTCTGTCTGTTATCCATCTGTTATCCATCTGGTCTCTATGTCTGTCTGTTTTCTTTCTGGTCTGTCTGATGTCTCTTTGGTCTCTGTGTTTGTGTTGTCTCTCTGTCTGTCTGTTGTCTCTCTGGCCTCTCCGTCTGTTGTCTCTGTGTTGTCTGTCTGTGGTGTGGTCACTAGTGACCACACCACAGACAGACAACACAGAGACAACGTTACAGGCTATTCCAATGGTCCCAGCAGTAGAATGTAAATGAAAACAGTGCTAGAAGCTGACGCTGGGCACACGTCACTAAACCATGCATGTGTGGTACGGATAACACGTCAGTGACCCAATAACACACATTAGCCTCGGGAAGTGTTCTGCAGGTTATAGCTGCGCAGGGACAGTGGAGATATGATGAAGCTGTCGAGAATATGTTTTAGAAATATCCATGAACGTATTTATTACGACACACACCACTGCTCATAGTTGTTTTTACCATCTTTCAGAAGTGAATTCGTGGAACCTTCTCTCCCGTTCTCCATGTTGATATTTCCGCAGCTGACGTCAGACGTCCGCGACACGTGTCACAGGACGTTGCCGGAGTCTTAAAGGGCCACACCCCATGGCCACACCATGAAGGCTTCTCAATTATCTAATTTCCCCTCCTCGACTCCTATCCTCGTGTCTTCCCTTACGAAAATGAACTATAGTATTACTATAGTATACTATAAGAGTTGTATAGTGTCCTATAGTAAGTTTGTAGTGTTCTATAGTATTTTTCACCAGCTATCGGATTAATATAGTTTTTTCTGTAGTGCCATTTTATTAGCTATAGTAGCCCTATAATATTTCAATAGTATTTCAATAGTAATACTATGTATCTAGATCTTTGTAGTATTCCTATATTATTTTAAATAGTATAACTATAGTATAATATATATTGTTTCTGTAGTTTTTTTTTGAACACACTAGACCACTCCTATAGTAATAGCATGATATTGTCATAGTCAATGCATATTATTACTATAGTGTTTGTAAAAGTATTACTATAGTGTTTTTTTGGTGTTTCCGTATTAAGACTATATTATTTTAAATAGTACTACTATAGTATATAATGGTGTTTCTGTAGTTGTTTTTATAGTATCACGATACAGCGATTCTGCGATACTCGATACAGTGCAAGACAATCATTTATGATACCTCACGATATGAAGAAGAAAAATACCCCAAAAAAGGCAAAAAGCAGGTATTGTTTTATTTTTTATTCAATGCATTGTGGTGTCAGTTTCACCGATTTGACATAAAACTATTTACATCAAAGTGCATAGTCTTAGCTTTGGCCTCTTTTATACACACACAAACACACTGACTGCGACTTGTCGAAGACAAACCATCTGCTTTTATACACACAAATTCATTTTGATCAAGTAATCAAAGGCGAGGTCAGATGTTTGTGTCGGACGTTGAATAGAGAAAGTGGTGAGCGTTTGCTCTAGTTACCATGCAGTTAGAAATCAGCCTCAACAGCTGTAAAATCCAGAAGATTGGCATTAATAAATAATAAATAGTAATAGTATATACATAGATATAAATAGTAATAGTAATACATAGTATATAATAAATATATTCAATAGGCTATATTGTTATACCCGCTAGAAGTAATGGTTTGAGAGCACTGCGAGTGGCAGTTTATACACGCTAGATAAGCGTTTCAATTCATCTTTATTGAGAGCACCGCAAGTTGCTTTCACCGTCCGACCCGATAAAACTGTATATTGGCATTAATAAATAATATATAGTAATAGTATATAAATATATTTAAATAGTAATAGTAATAAATAGTATATAATAAATATATACAATAGGCTATATTGTTATACCCGCTAGAAGTAATGGTTTGAGAGCACTGCCGTATATATAACCCTGACAAGACCTAATCCCTTTCATTACTGTTGGGAAGAGGTACAAGCCACCCATCTACATACATACATTTACAATAGATATCGTTAAGGAAAAAAGCTTTGGTTCGCCTTGTCCTCTCGACTTTAGTGCACACTTTCTTTGATGTGATGCCAAGACTTTGATAATTGAACAAACTATCAGCCTTCTTGTCATACAGCTTGACCACAACAACTGGAATGGTCTGACACAAACAGTTTGATGTGCAAACACAATTACATTTTAGTAGGAAAAATAACAGTATTTCTCCACAAGATTCATTCTTGAGTTTGACCACAGTGTTATTCCTTTTCTCTGACCGACGATAGTTTGTAGTATGAAAAACCATGTTTCCATTGAAAAAGCGGTCATATGACTCTACTGTTTTGACAGGAACTGTTCTATTCAGAAGTTCTTCTACAGCTAATTTTATAGATATTGTCAGAACAAGTGAAGATGATTTTCCAAGAGTTGTGAAAGTGCCAATCCTTTCCTTTAAAAGTCTTTTGTCAGCAAGCTTGCCTAGAAACAAACCAAAATCAGAATGTGGGTCAAAACCTACAATACAAAGTTGTTTGGGAATGTCACGCCAAAGGACAAATAGCTGGCAAATCTGTTTTGGGACATACTGGGTACCATTAAATAGAGTCTTTAGGAATCCATTATTGCTCTCAAAGTTAAATGACGATGTAGCCCAGAGAGGTCCCCAGTTCAGGACACTATCAGTTAGATGGATTAATTGATGAAAGTTGAAAGAGACATTTTCTTGGCCATACAGTTGTCCCATCTTTACTACAAAGAGTGTCAAGGCATTGTTAGCAAGTTGGAGGTCAAGTGGTGATATTGATTCTTGTAGCAAAATGTGAATACTAAACATCAATAAGAAATAATGTTGCAAAAATGCAGGTGGAAGGATAACTGGCAGAACGCTGATGGAATAAAAGAGAAGGAATGCCCGCCACTCAGATGCCTTCCAGAACATCCGAGTCAGCAGTGACCGTGGTGTTCTGACTATTTCTTTAGGTGGCTTCAGACAGAGAAGACGAGAGTCTAGCTGTGCAATCTTTCGACCTAAATACCATGGATTCAAACAGTTGCACGTGTCCAACCACAGAGACATAAGCTGTCGGCACACACCAAGCAGCACAGAATGCATGTAATCGGGGACAAATCCCAAAACGATGTTGAACAGGGGAAGCATAAAAAGCATGGACAATCCTTTAACTCCATTTTGTGGGCTAGCAGATTGAACGGCCTTAACTGTATTGTCTCTGAACTCATTGTGTGTCCTCTTCACTTGTTGCTCTTCATCATACACATAAGACCTCATGAATCCCCTGCCCTTTGGCATGACCACACCAGGGTGTAAGCACCAGTCACAACCATATTCCCCATTGAACTGTTTGCAATTCCGGAGTAGTGGCCTGGCAATGGCATCAGAGGAGCACACCAAAGAGAACACTTTGGAGGAGTGAGTGGTGTCCTGTCTGTCTTTCCATTCAAATGGGTTTTGGGCAAGATCGCAACATTCATCAATGAACGGCTTTAAAAATGTGTCCACCCTAGGTTTTTCAGGGCCAAACCAAAGTCCTGCAACCATCACATTCACTTTCCTTTGTATGCAGGGGAGTTCATTGATTGTAAATTGAAGTGGCCAAATTGAGTAATTAGAGGAGTTAAAGATTGGCAAGCCATCACAGTTCCACAAGAGTGTAAGATCATCTTCAGCCAATTTACCTTTTTTGAGCAACCTTTGGTAAATCTTCCCATCCATCAAGTCATTAATGTTGTCATGTGAATGCCTAATAGATTTAGGTATTAAGTCTATACCATGGTTCTCAAGAGTGTGTTTTAGGAGGTCCTTCAGTGATATAGCTAAGAAGAAGTTTCCCCTTTTGGCACTCGTTGTTGTGTTAAAGGAGGTGCCACAGTGTGAACATGAGCCATCATCAGGATCTTTACCAATGTAATGTTGACAGACCTCACAGTAAAAATGAGCCACGCTTGACACAGCCGGATCACCGAAAAACTTCTTGAAGAGATACTTGGATGCAGGGACGAGGTTAGGGACGAGCAAATTGATTAAACCCAGTAAGTCACTAAGGGCAGCTCCAGTTAGATGATGATGCAGAGCAAAGATCATCAAAGCTAGAAGGCCCTGCCCATGTGTCACTGTTGCACCTGGATACAACATTTCTTCATTCTGAAAACAAAATAACCATAAGAAATAATAAAATAATAATAAATAGTAGTTGGATGGAATGGGTGAATGGTGGCGCTAGAGGAAAGGTGATGGGCTCACACAAATCAATAGCTTTCTTTCTCTAGAGGACAAGAATGTTAACTGCAAATTGTGAGAAAATTGTAACAAACGGTATTTGAGATACAGAAAGGCTAAAATTGAAAGTTTGGTCTGATGGTTGCGCAAGAGGAAAGGTCATGTTCAAGGGTCACCGCCTGGTGGACATAATGACTTCATGGTTTATTATGTTAAAGAATATCAACAATGGCCCACATAACTCACCATCTCTGTGCCATCATCTGGCTCAGAATCCATTGCTGAAGTAGACCTACAGTTTGGGTTCACTGTGGGATCCTACAATAGGAACACATTAAGTAAAGCATCAGATATTTTTAAATGCCGAAAATACAATTTGGTTTAAGGAAGGATACATCCTCTTGAAAACAAACATTGAATGGTTTGTTGGCAACGCTCCCTTTTTCTTGCAATCTGCGGAATACTTGTGTGCGTTTCTCTATGGGGGAAAAGGCAGCTGAGCTCAGAAAGATGGTCACTTCTTCAAACTAAAAAAGCAGTTTATTGCCGCATGATTGTATTCACCTGCCAGACTGCCACCACTACTCGCATATCATCTCTGTGAGTGTGAGTGAGTGAGTGAGAGAGAGACGTTGCAGTGCTGTGTGTACAGTTTAGGCTATTTGACAGTGAATAAATGATGCAACTCCTGTGGCTTATTTGCTACCTGCTGCTGATTAAAGTGAAGGCCCCAAAGTCTTTATTTTTCTCCTTTTAGCGACAAGCCGCTAATAAGGTTTTGCTCTCCAAATAACTGTTTTGAATTAGGACACTTTGGTGGTTGGTAATGCTATTTAGGCCATCCAGTTATTTTAGTCAGGCCGGCTCAGATGATTGGTCGTGCTTTTTACAGTACTACGGCTTCCACATATGACATTTTTTAATGGACTTTTTGTCAAAGCACTTCAGATATTCATTGCTATCGGGATGTTAAGAGCATTCCATGGTATATAACAAAAAGTGTATCTCGAGCCAGTTTCTCAAACTTACCTACCCCACCTTTAAGCGTAGTCTCCTCAATTGAACATTGAACTTGGGATATTTGGCCATCTTACCAGTCTTAAAATCATTTTTCATTTCTAAATTGTTTTCATCTTCTCTCAAAATATTTAGTCCAGCAATCTCTCTGAGGATATTTTTTGTGAGTGTTTGAGAGTGAGAGAGAAACAGGGGTTGCCAGTGTATGCCTGTGTGTTCACATCACTTACCATCTCTGTGCCATCTTCTGAATCAGAAGAATTCAATTCAGATTCCATCATTGTTGTGTGTGGGTGAGGGGTGTGCAAGTGTTCACATATAACTTCGCAATTAGGAAGCTCTATTATAAGGAAGCATTTCATTCTATCAAATACTTTTCCTCCTTCACGTCGTCACCATCTTTATTATTTTTCTTTGATTGTTATGAATGCATTTCATAAGTATCAGTGAAAACCAGTGTTAATGGTCATCATAAGTTTTTTTTAAAGCATTAGGTAGATAGTGTATTCTGTCTGTTTGCATATCACCCTACTTTGGAATTAATCCTTGAACCAAAGATAAACTGAATGCAGACTTGTAAACAATATATCACAAGAACCTATTTAAGCTTTACACTTGTTGTTATGGAATTAATTTACGGATTGCATTATTACACACGTGTAACAGTTGTAAATATGCAGTGGGGTTTATTTCATTTCATTTTGTATAATCACACAAATTCTGTGTTTTATATTATCTAACTCTAATGTTCAATACCTGACTGACAAGGTCGGAGATCAGTGGGCGGAACCTCTGAAGTGTGGTCGCTTTGCTCAGGAGATTATTGTTGTGAGGACTTCCCCCCCATATATTGTGTCCCTCATTTGTCCTCTTCCCTATTTGTAAATGTTCCACGTGAGAAGAGTCACTGTGAGGGAAATCTAATGTAAAACTGATCGCAGAAATATACGCTTTGTGGACACAGGCCCTTACACCCTTCAAGGTTAATTAACGTTATATATATATATATATATATATATATATATATATCTATCATTGTTTGTACAATTATATGTACTTCTACCTATCCCCATTGTGTCCTATATTTTCTTTTACATTTCTGCTTTGATATTGTCTTATCAGTACGAATGTTATAAATACTGTAGACTCTAAAAGGCAGACAGATTACTCTATGTTACAGGTGTATGCTTCTCCTTGTTGAGAACTGAGGACAGCAAAAGTTTTCTTTTTGTGCACTTTTTTTGTTTCTTCATCATTATTATCAGCACTTTATGTCAACAAATACTGTAAACTATACAGCACACCTCCACTCTAGATGATTCCATGTTTGTAGCCAGTGTACAGGTTTATTTCTTCTTATACATTTCATGTATACTTACTATTTATGAAGAGCACAAACTGCTTCCAAAAGTCTACACTTCACATAGAACTTACCGTCTCATTGCCGTTATCTGGATAAGAAGTTGTCACTTGGTTGAACCATCAACGTGTATCTTAGACCCGATTCCAACTAAGCTGTTAAAAGAAGTTTTTCCATTAATTAGCACTTCTTTATTAAATATTATGAATATGTCTTTATTATCAGGCTATGTTCCAAAATCATTCAAAGTAGCAGTGATAAAACCGCTTCTTAAAAAGCACAACCTCGATCCAGAGGTTTTAGCCAACTATAGACCTATTTCTAATCTTCCGTTCCTCTCAAAAATTCTTGAGAAAGCAGTCGCAAAACAGCTGTGTGATTACTTAAAAAACTATGATTTATTTGAAGATTTTCAGTCTGGCTTTAGAACACAACATAGCACAGAGACAGCTCTGGTTAAAGTCACAAATGACATTCTAATAGCCTCTGACAAGGGACTTGTCTCTATTCTTGTCTTGCTCGATCTTAGTGCTGCATTTGATACTATCGACCATGATATCCTATTGCAAAGACTAGAGCACTTAGTTGGCATACAGGGAACTGCTTTAGGCTGGTTTAGGTCTTATCTATCTGAACGCTCTAAGTTTGTACGTGTCAACGATGAATCTTCCATGCAAACCAAAGTTAGCCATGGAGTGCCACAGGGCTCAGTGCTTGGACCTATTTTGTTCACCCTATATATGCTTCCGTTAGGCAATATTATAAGGAATCATTCTGTAAACTTTCATTGTTATGCGGATGATACTCAACTATATTTATCAATCAAGCCTGATGAAATTAATCATCTAAATAAAATTCAAGACTGCCTCAAGGACTTAAAAACGTGGATGACCTTAAATTTTTTGATGTTAAACACGACCAAAACTGAAGTTATTGTACTTGGCCCGAAGAATCTACGAAACAAATTATCTAAAGATATATTAACTATGGATGGCATTAATTTGGCCTCCAGTGAGACTGTAAGGAATCTTGGTGTTATATTTGATCAGGATTTATCCTTTAACACCCACATAAAATCCATTTCAAGGACCGCCTACTTCCATCTACGTAACATTGCAAAAATCAGGCATATCTTGCCTCAAAACGATGCAGAGAAACTAGTCCATGCATTTGTTACTTCAAGGCTGGATTATTGTAACTCCTTATTATCAGGGTGTACCAAGAAGTCAGTCAAGTCGCTTCAGCTGATTCAAAATGCTGCAGCTCGTGTACTAACCAGAGTTAGGAAAAGGGACCACATTACTCCTGTTCTGGCTGCCTTACACTGGCTCCCTATAGAACACAGGATATAATTTAAAATTCTTCTTCTCGCCTACAAAGCCCTTAATGGGCAGGCGCCATCTTACCTTAAAGAACTCATTATACCCTATTGTCCTACTAGGGCATTGCGTTCCAAGAATGCAGGGTTGTTGGTTGTTCCTAGAGTCTCTAAAAGTACAATGGGAGCCAGAGCCTTTTCTTATCAAGCTCCACTTTTGTGGAATCAGCTTCCAGTTTGTGTTCGGACGGCAGACACCCTATCCGTTTTTAAGAGTGCGCTTAAGACCTTCCTTTTTGATAAAGCTTATAGTTAGGGCTGATTAGATTCAGCCCCTAGTTTTGCTGATATAGGCTTAGTTTGTCGGGGGACATCTTACTTCTTCCTTCTCTCTGTCTATACCTGTGTACTCTCATGTTCCGATTAACCCAGCTTCTCCAAATTTCTTTCTTTTTGGTGTCTATATACGCCGGGATCCGGAGTCATGGATGATCCTGCGGTCCTGTGTCATGGATTGCGAGTCCTGGATCTTGAGTCGTGGCTGCGGTCCTGGATCATAAGTCCTGGATGGATATCCTCGTGGATTCATCTTCTTATTATACACACATGCATTTCAAAACATTTGGACTACCTATGTTGCAAATGTATTATCTTTTCAATTTACACACGGCATCTATTGCACGTCTGTCCGTCCTGGGAGAGGGATCCCTCCTCTGTTGCTCTCCCTGAGGTTTCTCCCATTTTTCCCTTTAAACTGTGGGGTTTTCTCTGGAAGTTTTTCCTTGTACGATGTGAGGGTCTAAGGACAGAGGGTGTCGTATTGTCATACTGATATTCTGTACAAACTGTGAAGTCCACTGAGACAAATGTAACATTTGTGATATTGGGCTATATAAATAAACATTGATTGATTGATTGATTGATTGGTTCATCATGGATGCCTATGACAGAGTACAGTTTTAAGAACAAGACGCTTGTGCCTGAGACATCGCATGTCTTTATGATCACATACGGACAACTCACCATCTCAGTGCCATTGTCCTGGTTAGAATCCATTGCTTCAGTGGAGTGACATTGCCTTGGGTGTTGCATGGGGTCCTTTAGGGAAACAGACAAGCACAGGGATGCAAACTTGAATGGGTGAAATAGATAACAGGGATCCTAGGCCAGGGATAATGAAAATATCAGGCTTGCTACTGCTTTAAGCATTATAGATTTAAGCCTTTTTTAATGCCACTCAGAATTAGATTTAATACCAATTTTATAAAAAACTAAAATATAAAAAAGCAAGCAAGGACATCAAGGGTTCAGGGGTAGGTAAAAAGTCAGCAGTATAAGCCACATAGAAGTGGTATCAGGGCCGTGGGAAGTAGGGGTGCTGAGGGTGCTGCAGCACCCCCCGGTGGAGGACAGGGAATTTGCACTTCCACAAGATTAAATAAAAAATAATAAAAATATATTAATAATACAAAAACAGTTTCATTCAATTGTTTTGGTTATGTTCATATACTGACAATATTTAAATGATAGGATGTGGTTTAAAAAATGAAGATCTTATTTTACACATTTTGAGTCTGGTCGGAAATGACGTCAAGCACATACAGACAAGTTAAGTACAGTACAAGTACAGTAACAGGACGGACATACTATAATGGCGGCACAAAAGCGAATATTAGATTTATTTTCGAATCCTTCAAAAATATGTAAAATTGATTGCAACACAACCTCGGACAGCATGCCAAGCAATAGCTCAAGCCCAAGTACCTCGGGAAACTCTTTGCCAAGAGAGAACGTCCTTAACACTGTTGAAGTCGTTGACAGCTGCCAAACAGAGAATGAAGCTAGCGCTAGCACTAGCACTAGCAGCCAAGTGGGAAGAGGAGAGGGGGGAGCTAATGCCAACGGCTCCAAACCAAGTGAGGCTGCTGCAACTTTAACGCATCCGTCGTGCCAGCCTCGTAACCACGTTTTCCCTGGTAGGCATTTCGGAAAGGAAAACTTTTCCCGTTCTTTTCAACCCGGCTGGTTTGATAAGTGGAGATGGCTTACCTACAGTATAGAGACTGATAGCGTTTTTTGTTTTGCATGCCTCCAGGCTGTGCAGAAAAAACTAATATCTTCAGAGTCAGACCATGGTGATAAGTTTTTTGTGGGGAGGGGATTTTCCAACTGGCAAAAAGCAACTGCTAAATTCAGTTTGCACGAGAAATCGCCTATACACACAGAGGCAATCAGGAAACTTTCTGGATTACAGCAAACTCCAATAACTGCACTCCTTTCAGATGGTGTAGTTAAAAGACAACAGACGGCAAGAAATGTCCTGGAGATTTTGTTCCGTTCCATTTCCTTTCTTGGAAGAAAGGGATTGCCATTTAGAGGAGACACAATGCGCGAAGGCATTCTCTACGAGTTGATGTTGGAAAGGACATATAATTTACCCAAGGAAAGAGAATGCGTTATGAGGCGGGACAACTGGGTCAGCAACACCATACAAAATGAGATTATCTCCCAATTTGCGCATTCTGTTCAAAGGACAATAGTTTCCGTGCGTCTGTCAGTGAATTTTACGGACTAACAGCTGATGGTACAACCGATATCAGCACTGACGAGCAGTTTTCCTGCTGCCTTCAGTATGTGGACAAGGATCTGGAGACACACTGTGACTTTTTAGGATTTTACAACTGCCCAGACACTACAGCAGAGACACTTTTTACCTGTTTGAAAGACATTCTACTGAGACTGAACATTCCTATTGCTCATCTACAGGGGTATTGCTTTGATGGTGCCGCCAATATGTCAGGCCGTTTGTCCGGTGTTCAGGCCCGGCTGAAAGAAGCGAGCCCACACTCACTGTATGTACACTGTTGCAATCACGCCCTGGATCTTGTACTCCAGGAAGTTGCACGTGGGGTAAACCTGATTGCAGAAGGACTCAATTTTGTGCAGAGTGTTGCTGTGATTATCAAAGAGTCGGCGAAACGCAAGCAATTGTTTGAATCACTATTTGGCTGTGAAGACGTCATTGTTAACATTCTGGGTCTATGCCCAACGCGATGGTGTGTGCGCACCAAAGCAATTAAACGCTGTTGCGCATCATACTCTGTCTTACTGACAACACTGGAGAGTTTGAAGGAGGACAGAAGTGTGAGAGGGGATACCAGGGCCAAAGTTGCCGGGCTTCACAAACAGGCCCTCAAAGGCAAAACTCTTTTCAGCCTCCGCGCATGTGAAGCGCTATTTGGCCCTTGTGAGGCTGTCGCGAAAACCCTGCAGAGCAAAAAGGCAAGTGCACTCGGTGCCATTGAGTGTGTTAACCTTTTGATGGACCGCGTTAGTGCCCTGCGAGTTGATGGTGTGGCCGGTATGATCAACGAAGTGAAAGAGAGTGCTACCCGGTACGGCCTAAAGATGCCTGATGAAAATGAATACAGGGTGAGGGTAAGCAAAACACCTGCCCGGTATCGTCAAACCAGAGAGGCTGAATCTCTGCAACAGGCAACGTATGATGTCAGATGGAGGACTGAATTTTACGAGGCTGTGGATCTGGTTCACTCTGAGCTCAGCAGGAGATTCGACCAGGATGGGATGAGAGTAGCGGCATTCAGGGAGAAGATCGCAATTGACGCAGCAAACGGAAAGCTGGTTGCGGTACTGGACGCAGAGGCTTTGAAATTACCCACAGGGTTTGACCTAGGCCGACTGCAACTGCAGCTCCAGATGTTGGGAAGTGCCTTTAAAGAGACTGTTCACAAGACAGTACAAGAGGTTGCATCAGGTCTGTCAGAACTTCATCCTCAGACAAGATCTCTTTTTGGAGAAGCAGAGAGGCTAATGAAACTCTGTATGTGCCTTCCTATATCAGTTGCATCCTCGGAGCGAAGTTTCTCCACACTCAGACGCCTTAAAACCTGGCTGAGGAGCAGCATGTCCCAGAAAAGACTTACACACCTTACACTCATGCATGTGCACGGAGACATCGTTGAACAAATGGATATACAGGACATGATGAAAAGTTTCCTCAGTATGAATCCCGAGCGCAAGAACACCTTCGGAGTATTAGCCTAAGGTAAGACATTTTTTTCATGCACGAACACCATGTACAGTCCCGAGGCCTACTATTGCTATTTTTAGTTTTAAGATAGATCTGATGCCGTTGTTTTTCCTGTGTCAGTGGTTGTTTTGCAATATGTCAGTTTTGCAATATGTCAGTTTGCAATATGTCAGTGGTCGATGCGTTTATTATTTTTGTGGCATTGTGCTTGCCCGTACTTGGGAGGGAGTTACAGTTTGTGTATCCAATCATCCTGTGTCTGTAGTCGCTATTTTATCATTAAAGTTTGGCTTCGGAGGAAGTACCCAGTCGCTGTTGTTGCCCTCCCCCCCTTTATATTGTGTCATCCCCACAGCACCCCCCATTTGAAACATGTTCCCACGGCTATGCTTGTATGTGACTGACCCGAGCTTGCGCCTCATCGTTCCGATAGCTCCGCCCCTTCGCTCCAACCCCCCTCCCTCCCCCCACATCTACAGGTGAAAATTACTTTAGCGACACATTCATTGCAAGAAGTGTAGCAAAAGTCAAGGCCGCAGATTTGTCGATTTATACTGCCACAGAGCAGATTCGTGAAGTTGTAATGACTGATTTGAGAGGTTGTAATAACAAAGTTGTAATGGAAAACATATTTTAAAAATATATTTTTTTCTGAAAGTGAACATTTCATCAATAAGTTCTTTTTTTTCCTACAAGCTAAAAAACTTTTTTTTTCTTCTGTGACTTCAAATTTGATTCACTATGGAAGCCTTTTTGCGCTACAGGAAAAAAATAAAATAATCCTATTAGTCAATATATTAACTTACTATCTCAATATATTGACTTACTATCTCAATATATTGACTTATTTTCTCAATATATTGACTTAGCTATCTCAATATATTGACTTAGTTATCTCAATATATTGACTTAGCTATCTCAATATATTGAGTTATATATTATGTTTTTAATGAAACAATTATGTCAAATACAGAATAAGGCACATAGACATCAATGTTTATCATATAAGCGGTACAACTTCATATTAAGGTATGCAAATTAACCATCCACTAGTTGTTAATTAACATGCATATTAGCAGTATATTGTCTCTTTATTAGTCATTATAAAATACTTATTAATGCCTTATTCTAGATTACCATCGACACACGGTTTGTCCTACAGTGTGGTGTCCCGGGCCATTCAGGTACCCCTGTCTACTGTCAACAGACTGGTCCACCAGGGAGCGGAGGACATCGCTGCTCTGAGGTAATTTGTAATCAGGCTGCCTGCTGGTCCAGAGCTGGAGGAGGTCAGGCAGGGCTTCCAGCAGTTTTCCAACAGCCCTGCATTCAGTTCTTTTGTGGGTGCCATTGATGGGTGTCACATTAGGATCAAGACCCCACCCGGACCCAGTCGCCAGGACTATGTGAATCGGAAGCTATTTCCATCCATACAGCTGCAGGCTGTCTGCGATGGGAAGGGGAAATTCCTACAAACTTTTCGTCTGGGTTTTTCTTGTGTGTCAGTCATCCACACCAATCAGAAGTGCTGTGCTCCACATGTACCAGCCATTGTTAACCAATTAGAAGTGGCCCATGATAGAAGGTGATTGACAGATTGATCCGATCACCTGCCAAGTATTTTTGAAAGTGCCTGCCCTTTCCAAATGGCTTCCAATGGAGCTTTCCTAGATGGTTTGCTGAAACAAACAATCTGAGTCAGGTTAGTAATGCTCCATCACATGTTTTACATATATTACAGGGTGAATCTGAAGACTGAAGCTTGACTTTAAAACAACCCAACAGAAGTTTCATGTAAGTTTAGTTCTTTCACTCGTAGCTCTGGCTGCGGGGGTGCTAGAGATGGGAGCACGTTGATACGACCTTCCTAGCCGGAAATATGGTCGCATTTTACAATTAACTTCCGTTGGGTCACTTAAAAACAAATATCGCAAATCGAATCGCAATCGCAATATCTGTCAGAAAAATCGCAATTAGATTATTTCCCCAAATCGTGCAGCCCTAGTGGCTACCCCTGCATAGTACACCCAATAACCATCGTAACTCCGTATCGGGAGCCACTACAGGGGAGAGAACAGAGCCGCTTCAACGGCTGCCATGCCAAAGCGCGCAGCATCATAGAGCGCGCTTTCGGGCTACTGAAGGGGCGATGGAGGTGCCTCCTGTCGAAGTCCTTGGAGGTGAACCATAACTTTTGTCCTTGCTGTGGTCACTGCCTGGTGTGTACTACACAACCTTGGCATTACTAAAATATTTGTTTTTATGTTACCTGTTTGTTTGCTTGACAGAAGAAAAATGCATTTACTGGCCAGATGCATTACTCTGTTCTCTTGTTTGTGCCATTTATATGCCTTATTTCCAATTTCCCCTTCTCAAGTTTATTTAGAGCAAAGGACTTTACAGACCCATGTCTTTATTACAAATGGTATGTAAAATAGGCCATCACACAGTTTCGTCAGAAACTGTTACATTTAGTGTTGAAATTGAGCCATGTTCAGTGATACAATATTGTTATGCTTTGACTGAACGTTAAAAGAAAGAAGAGACATGTGTTAGTAATTTTACTTATGTAGGTTTTGAGCTACATGCAGTAACATGACTCAATTTTAATTGTTATATTGTTTATTTAATAAAACATCCCTGATATTGCATTTGGATACTTTACACATGGTTGGTTTATGCGCAGAATGATTTGAGGTGGAGATTTGAAAAGCGGAAACATTATGAGTTTCAGTATGACTATAGATACCTTGGGTTGCACAATGACTTTAAAAACGTTGGCTTTTTAGTCATGTCACAATCATAAAATGTATATTCAGCTTTGTCTAAAATAAAGATCTCCTTGTATCTTTACAGCAAACACATTTGTTGTATTTTTTCTGTATTTCTAGTTGTAAAGAAGGCTTCATGCTTGATTTAACCCTTGTATGGTGTTCGGATCTGTGGGACCCGTTTTCATTATCCATCTAAAGAAAAATGACATGATAAATTATTATTTCGCACTCACACTCAATGGCCTTGGCTCATTTTCTGTGAAGAACATATATCAGAACACATTTTCAATGACCACCCACTGTACCCCCCCCCCCCTTCACATTTACATTAAATACAGGGTGCTAACAAAAGTGTGGAAATTGTAGGCCCTGTACACCTGTGTGTGTGTGTGTGTGTGTGTGTGTGTGTGTGTGTGTGTGTGTGTGTGTGTGTGTGTGTGTGTGTGTGTGTGTGTGTGTGTGTGTGTGTGTGTGTGTGTGTGTGTGTGTGTGTGTGTGTGTGTGTGTGTGTGTGTGTGTGTGTGTGTGTGTGTGTGTGTGTGTGTGTGTGAGAGAGACTTTTGTGTTTCTGCCCCTGCCATTCCCGCACAAGGTTGCAACATTGTTGATAAATTCAAGCACGGACACCTGTCTGCTCTCACATTCCGGCATTATGTCTTGCGGGATACAATCTTAATTTTTTTCATTCTATCCCAGCTGCAAATTTGGGGCGGGACACAATAAATAAAACTTTGCCAGTTTTGGTCCTTATCACAACTGATCAAGATGGCCAAAGAAAGATGGCCAAAGAAATGGTTCTCTGCTCAGAGAACCATTTGATGATGATGAGGAAGATAAATAGGTTTTAGAATGTGAGGATCACATATCTGAGAATTCTGAGTCTGACAGTGACTTTGAAGAAGAGGATGAGATTGAGCATCAGCTAGTTACAGCAAAAACAAACAAGTAGCACTTTAATTCATTTATGTGATTTATAAAGATTAAAGTTAACAGATATTGTTCTAAACTGTATTAAAGTAAACATGTATTATTTTAAACTGTATTGAAATGAACATGTACTATTTGGGACTGTTTACAAAGTAATCCTATATACAATATAACCTTCTCACTTACACTCACTGACCCAGATACCAGCACACACACATATTCTTTTCAAGGTCCTTTCTGGGCACCAATATATCTGTGTACAATGTTTGATTGTCTGGGAAAGAATAGTTTGTGTGAAATATTCCTTGGGAAAGTAAAGGAGTGAATCCAGGTGCAAGATAAAAGATTGACTCTGTCCTTGTTTACTTCCAAAGCTCTCACGCTCTGTTCAGAAGTAAAATACTTTTTCCCAGAACTCTGATTCGCTGTATTGGACCCGACCAGAAGTGAATCCAATCAGTAAGAACACCTAGGGGAGTGAGCAACTCCTCCCCACGGACTCTCTGATTCGCTTAGGAGTGAAATCGACCAATTAGAGATTTGGGGGGGCAGAGCAGCCGACACATGTCTGCCCCCAAATATGTCTATGAATACTGATGTTTATTCATGCACGATGCCCCCTGTTTGTGACTGGCTGGTCCCGATATCTGTATCGCACGGCAGTAGAGCTGAGGGCCCGGAGTACTCTGTAACTGTATTTTGTAGCTGCTGTTGCAGAGGGCTCTGTATTATGTGTTGTTGTTTTTACCATTAAAATCTGATTATTGTTGTAACTTTTATGCCGGTGTTTTGAACTCCTTCTCTTATTAATGTGACCAGGCTCATCTAACGGAGGGCGCAGAGCGGAGGTGGGCTTTAAGCCACCACCACTGTGTTTGCTCCTACATTTAAAGGTGGGGTAGGTAAGTTTCAGAAACCGGCTCGAGTGCACTAAAATTTGAAAGTACACAGCCAAAAAGACTCCGCCCCTTCTTTCAGACTTCCTTACAGAGCACCTCCTCCGCGAGAGCAGGCTGCAGTAACGTTACATATCAGGCAAAGCTAAACACATCTAGGTTAGCAATACTACACAGCCAAAGCAACTCCGATATTGACTCTGGTTTGACTTCTCCTAGTTTCCACTTTCTTTTTGTTCTTAATTTGCTCCGTTACATTTTTTCTTTTGCGACCAGTAGACGATGTTGAAAGTAACTGCCATGGTGAAAGTGGCCGTCTGTTGCTGGCGAGTCATTGAAGTACTGCTGCAATGCACGCCCAATGACGGCACGCCCAATGAGGGCACGAGATACATTTGTGCGTGCACGAGATGGAAGGCTGACAGACAGGGCGGCAATCCAATCCGTTTACCGTAGTTTTTATAGTATTACGGGTTCCACAGATGAAATTTTTGTATGGATATTTTGTCAAAGCACTTAAGATATTCATTGCTATCGGGATGTTAAGAGCATTCCATGGAATGTAACAAAAAGTGTATCTCGAGCCGGTTTCTGAAACTTACCTACCCCACCTTTAACAAATATAAAAGGGCAAATATTAACCATAAATGCTGTTTATATTGCTTGGAATTTGGATTAAGTAAGCATCTGTTGAGTATTTTAACCTAAAATAGTTTTATTGTGTTGAATTGAAACCCAAAAAGGCAGCGGGTCCACCAGACCCATCCACTGGCTGAATAACAGAAATATAAACACACCACACAAGGGTTAACGTCAAACTTAAATATGTATTTCAAAATTAAATATTATCCAAAACATCACATACAACAAATGAACAAATCCAAAGCAAAAGACAAAACAAACAGACACTATTCTTTGCGAACTAATTGTTCGAAGAGCTCGAGAAATTTCGTGGAGGTTTCCTCGGAGGCTGCCTGCTGTCGGTTGAAACGGTCCTCCTCCTTGACCACCTCCGCCTCCAGGAACCGTATTAACTGGGATGTGCGGGTTTTTTTGCGGGGAGGGGAACCGGCAGAGGTGGGTGGCTCAACATCCTCCTGGCTGTCCGCGCCAGACTCGGTGGCCTCCTCATCCTCCACTGTGGCCTGGCTCTGGACAGCCTCAGTGGATGTTGAGCCACTGCCAGAAGCCACAGCAGCTGTGGCGGAGTCCATCAGGAAGGGAGGGTCGTCCATGGATGGCGTCCCACCGATGGCCTCATGCATGGCCGTAAAACAAAGCCATGTGGCTGCTGTGGCCTCTCCCCAGTCGGTCCCTGTCCCGGTTGGGGGGCGTCTCATCCTCTACAAAAACACAAACGAGAGGTAAAGTTATATAATAGCAGCTATGCTGAGCAGACACAACCATGGTTTCACAGGCACACATGAGTAAACTAATAAATTATAACATATTACCTTATATTTTCGTTTCAAATTGTGGCACTTTTTGCCGACCTGCGTGGGGGTTACAGACCCGCATAACCCAAGGGCCTTTAGAATTTCCTTGAGTGATACAAGAGATGTTTCAAGCTGGTCAGCAATTAATAAGGTCTGCAGCAACAGGTGCCATCTAACAAAGCAATCGATATTTAAACTCAGAGGTTCAGCAAACAATATTAAAATACCAATTGTAACCACCAATACGTAAATACTAAGGATCATATGTTCCCAATCCAGGAAAATGTCACTCACTCCCAGACTATCTTGGCAGTGTGCCTTCGGCCTGTAAAAAGTTGGTCACTCTTGACCCTCACTTTAATGAGGGTCAGAGTTTCTTCCTCTGTCCCCTGTGAAAAGACAAAGTTAAAGGTGTAGCTTAAAACTATTGGAAGATTTACAGACTCTGTAATGAGCGATGGATTCGAGTGTAGGCCTATATAGCCCAAATCTAATGATAGTGCTGAATGCAAAACAAAGTTCTGGTTGATTAAATACTCTTAAAAATAATTAAACGTTTCTACTTTTAAACATCATGGCATGCTTATAGCAGGATTGGGTGTAATTCAAATGTAGAAAACAACATAAAGAATATCAGGTGAAATGTCAATAAGGAATGCGATTAGAAGGCTCTAACATGCAGCTTTTTGGCATGATAACACAATTATTGGTGAAATGACGGCCTCGTCTACTGATTTTAATTCAACCCATATATCGAGCCCGATCGTCCATTTCAAATGATTTAATGTAATAGTTTGCCTGACTGGCCGTCGTAATCGGGCTCTTTGAAGATCCAAAAATCCACAGTTTTCTTAAATTTCTGATCTCTCTCTCTCTCTCTCTCTCTCTCTAGGTCGTCCTAAAACGAGCCCTCCATCGTCGCTTCCAGTCATCCAGGTTCTCCATACATCTGGCCAGTTCATTGGTACTTTGTGCTCCTGCGTCATTCTTGAGTACGTCCACGTATGTTAGTGTGGGACGTCCTCGTGACCGATGCCCGTGTGTTAGTTCCCACAGCACCACTTTGCTGGCTGGCAGCTCTTGATGCCTTTGGCAATGTCCTACTAGTCTCATTCTCCTGGCTGCAATTTTCTCGCTCACCCTTGGTATTCCCTCGTACAGGATCTTGTTGGTTACATGTACACTCTTGTTGATGTTAAGTACTGCTTGCAACATTCTGGTGTAGCATTCGTCTAGAGACTTTTGCCGGGTTGGCATCAGGGTCCAGTATTCACTGCCATAGAGGAGAACAGACTCTACTGTTTCATAGAAGAAGCTGAGTTTGATTTGAAGGGGGAGGTTGGAGTTCCATACACTGGTCATGCCGTTCAAGGCCCTCCATGCAAGTGCCTTCCTCACCTTAAGATCTTGCTCGATTGAGTTGACCCATGAGCCCAGGTACTTGAAGTCCTTGACTTCTTTAAGCAAAGTCCCTTCTGTTGTCAGAGGTGGATGTTCCGGTAAGATGTTATAGGTGATAACCTCAGTTTTCTTGGCGTTTAGCCTAAGGCCAACCTTGGCACATTCTACCTCCACTCTGTTCAGGAGTTCCTGTGCTTGTCCCACGCTGTCGGAGAGCAGGCTGATGTCGTCCTCATAGTCCAGGTCTGTCAGGACTACTGTGGGGTATCGTCTCGACCTCCTTGGCGTTAGAGTGAAGCCAAGATCCTGCTCTCGTCCACTGATGGCCTTCCTGAGCGCATAATCCAGGACTATGATGAAGAGGAAGGGGGCTAGGGTGTCCCCTTGCATTACCCCAGCCAGGATGTCAAACTCCTCGCTGTTGCCATCCGGGGTCACCACCTTGGCCCTTGTTCCTGCGTACATGGTCTCTATTGCCCGGAGTAGGTTGGGAGGGATACCGTAGCCTCAAGGATCTTCACCATTGTGCTTCTGTGGATCGAGTCAAATGCCTTTTTGAAGTTGATAAAGCACAGTCCAGCAATCAGGTTATCCTTTTTCACCTCCTCGATCATTCTCCTTAGTGCCAAAATCTGGGCTACGGTGGTTCTCCCCTCTCGAAAGCCATTCTGGTTCTCCCTCAGGTGAGGGTCGATGGCGTGCCGTATCCTGTTCAGTATCATCCGGTTTTAAACCTTTGCGGTGATACATGTCAGGCTGATGCCTCGGTAGTTGTCTGGCTTTGAGAGGTCTCCAGCTTTAGGCACCGGGATGATGTTGGCGAGAGACCATATATCAGGCTGCATGTTGTGCAGTAGAACAAGGTTGCAAAAGTCTAGGATGACATCGAGATCACAGTTCTTTAACTGAGACCTCCGGGGGTATGCCATCCGGCCCAGCACTTTTGCCCTCTCTCACTGTGGACTTCGCCCTGGCAAGCTCACTGGCTGTGAAGGGACCATTGTCGATGGGCAGGTTCTGGAGGAATGCTGGTATACTTTCCTCAGCTCCATCCGCTGTTGTGCCCAGCAGGCTTTGTACGTGGTTGAACCAGGTCGTCACCCTCTCCTCTGGGCTGTGTCCCTCAACCTGTCGCTCCTTAGTCCTCTTCCGTCCAGTCATCTCATTAATGACCCTCCCCATATTGCCTTTCACCTTGCGCTGCCTGCACTCTTCGCACACTCCCCATCAGTTCCTCCCCTTTGATAGTGTCATAGGTACTGAAGATAAACTGTTTGGCTTTGTTCAGTATCCCATGTCTCTCCAAGGTTGGTTCACCCTCAAAATTGAGGCGTGCTTCCTCCACCCTACCCCGTGCCGCTACGACCTCCGGATGTCTGGACCGTAGGGAGGTTCTGGCTCTGTCCAGCACGGGCACACATAGCCTGGTCGCCTCCTCATTTGCAACAACGAATCTCCTGTATTTGCTGCTGGGCTCCGCTCCCTAATCCAGCTGCCGAAAGCCCCTCTAACCTCCTCCGTATACCTGGTTTGAAGGCCAGAGTCGGTTGTGAATGCCTTCCAGTCATGCCAGATCTTGGGGCTTGGCTTGGGGACCCTGAGGCTCAGTCGCACCCTCATGGAGATCACGCGGTGATCCGAGCCCACAGAGCTGAATGTGCTGTACGGTTCAGCATTCAGGATGGAGTTCCTCCACTTTTACCTCACAAGTATGTAGTCCAACTGACGTAGCATACCTGTGGCTCGATCTTGGAAGGTCCATCTCTTGCCTGTTCTTTTCCGGAACATGATGTTCGCTGCCAGTAGTTCATGTTCCATGAGAAGGGCCGTGAGGTATGCGCCATTGCGGTTGGTAGAGTCATGGTATGGATAGGGTGCATCCTCTGGTCCAAGCCTTGCGTTGAAGTCACCCAGGATTGCCAGGAAGTTTTGCGCTGGGACATCTCGGACTGCTGTTGCAAGGTCCTCATAGAACTTCTCCACCTCCTTAGATGGTGCCACGTTGGTGGGTGAGTACACAACTATGACTGTTGTTACTGGGTTGCCTGAGAGCTCTGCAATAAGGATCCTATCGGTGTGATGATAAACCCGACGGAGAGCCTTACGCGCCAGAGGACCCAGCATTAGCCCTACGCCCCCTGTTGCAGCCTGGGCTTCGTTTTGCCATGCAGATGCATTGATGAACGTGCATCCCTCCACTCTGCGATACACGATCCGGTCATCAGTGTGCACTCTTCTGTGTTCCTGGATTCCCAGGATCTCCACTCCCCGTTCCTCAGCACAGTGTGCTAGTTCTACTAATCTAGCTTCTTCTCTCACTGTACATGCATTGAAGGTTCCCATTATGAATGGTCTCCGACAATGCATGAGTGCATCGGACGGGGTGATGTGATCGGACAGGACCCTCCCTTGCTGGTTTGGGGTCCTATCGTCATGTTGTCCTCCGGAAGGAGGACAAGCACCACCATCCGCTGCGATGTTCCTGCGGACTCCCGCCGCTGTAAGTATAGGATTTGGGATGACTTTGTTCTTCATGGTTGGCTTTACTATGCTGATTAAGGACTGGGGGGCACAACGCGTTAATAACGCGTTAACGCAAAAAAAAAAAATTAACGCCACTAATTATTTTAACGCGATTAACGCATGTGTATTTTATGTCCTCGGCCGCCCCGTAGTTTCAGAGCGCATCAAGTTTAAAATACCATCTACAAGCTGATACTGACAGCTCCGCTCCTGCCGCCAGCTTGTGGCAGACCACACTTCCACGCTCACCAGCAGGCACCGACTGGCCATCGGGAGGACCGGGAGGGTGTGTGTATGCGTGGCGCGAGAGAGAGACCTTACGTGTATTGTTGTTGTTGTTAGCATCGGGTGCTAGCTAGCTGTGCTAACGGAAGGAGCTGTTTAAACAACAGACTCTCACTCCATAATCGTCCAGGAGCGACGTTTGGTCAGGTTCCCGTGGCATGCAGTTGTGACGCTCCTAGGCTCCTTCAGCTTCATAAAGGGACGCAAATAGCTTTCAACTGATTGCAATGTATTCCCATCTGCTGCGGGATTTGACGCTCATGGAAGCACGGCATTCGTTTGTGTCGGCTGCCATTAAAGGCAATGTGAGCGTCCATTCCCATTGGATAACGGAGAATTGTACACCCGGAAGTAAGTATTCCCCTTACTGTCGATTGATTTTACTCGATCGACTAAAAAACACCAGATTATCCCTGTTAATTACAAAACATTGATTGGTTTAAATTGTGTACAATGCTTTTGTATTTTTCCCCTTCGATTCGGAGAAACAAATATTTTTTCGGAGTAAAGGATGGTAGAAGACACTACACTACCCAGAATCCCCAGCTATCGTTTAGGACTACACCATGTCAGCGCCATGTGCTTTGTTTTTCAAGCCCCGTGATTAATTCTCAAGCTCTGTGATTGGTTGACCTCCAACTGCATTCCATTCATTCCAATGGCTGGCGTCTATGTCACGTGATCTTCAAATTTCTCCCTGCAGAAAAAAAAAACATGGCCGAACTTCATTTGATTCTCGGTGGAAAATGCCTATTTTAAAGTTAGTTTGGTCATTAAAATGCGTTTTGATGTCATTTGATTCGAGAAATATGAGTTTTTATTTCAGATTATGTGTGCAGTGGATGTACATGATCCTTAGTTTGCTAGTTATTATGAAGATTACTTCAGGAAATTGCGTCCACAGAACGTTTTCATTGTTACCAAGGTGGTTGCTAGGGACGCTGCTATCGATATTATTTCTGTTATGTTGTGTAACTGTTTAATGGTGTTATCTTTATTGCTACCCCCTTCCCCGTCAATGTATAGTGTTGGTCCACAGCGCAAACTTATTAGTTTAACAAAATCCGTATAGATACGTTATTTTCCCCTGTGCAATTCCAGTCTCACATCTCACATCACATCGTCATTAACAAATACCGGAAACAGACCGAAAACATTTAAAAAAAAATAATAATACTTTATTCCGAGTGTGCTTGCTTTTCTCTTTGAAAGTCATCACATAACGGCATTGTAATACACGGTTCGGCTGCATTAAATATTACATATCTGCCGTAGTTTTCTATTTATAGAGCCCTGATAAGAAGACTTCTAGACAAACATGAGGAACTGCCGCCAACACTGAAAACGTGAGATGGATCATAAATATATCAGCAATTAAACAACATCTTACATTTCTTTTCACACAATACGTCTCCTTGCAGGATCAACACTAATTCGGCTGACTTTTATATTTGATCCAATTGGTAGATAGGCTGACTTTACACCATAAAGGTGCACAGCTGATAGAAAGGGACACCTGGTGATTAAAGCAAGTTATTGAATTTCATTATTTTTATTATTAGATATTAATAAGATTCCTATAAAGTATATTCATTACTCGTTATTCTCTACTAATAATTAATTAAAGACACATCCCTTTCAAGATTTCAAGATTTTCTAAGGTTTATTCACATAACTTATTCACAAACGGTGTAGTTATGCAATGAATGAAAAACTTGGGTAGCAGGTTCCTCAATAGTGCATTACAAGACATCTTTCAATATTTGTGCATACCTCCAGCAATGTTAACTATGTAGTACTTATTTTAACTGATATTATACATATTTATTATAGTCTTATAAGATGTATGTAGATATTTAATCTCCGGCCTTGTCAGGTATTGAAGAATCAATAAATAAAGGGGAGGGTGGGGGACGCGGTGGACCCGTTCAAATCCAGTTTTGGACAGTCTGCCGTGGTTCCATCCCATTTCAAGTACTGTTCGACGCTCGGCGTAACCCTCGGAGCACACTCTCCAATCATAGAGCTTGAGGACTATCACGGGGTTTGTCAAGCGAAGCGGAGAGAATACTTACTTCCGGGTGTAACATTCTCGAAGCAAATGAGCTGCTCCGACCCTCGGTCCTGACGGACTTCAACTTGTGTTTATTAATCAAACAAATAAATAAACACAAGGATAATTATGTGTTATTGTTGAGTAAATGGAGAATTGCACAGGGGGAAATAACGTAGGCTATCTATGCCAACATTTTAGATGCGGATTTTGTTAAACGTTTGTTAATACGTTTGCGCTGTGGACTAACACTATACATTGATGGGGAAGGGGGTAGCAATAAAGATAACACCATTAAACAGTTACACAACATAACAGAAATAATATCGATAGCAGCGTCCCTAGCAACAAGTAACAAGTAGTTAATAATAATAAAATACATCAAGAAAAAGGCATTTTAAACAGTCATTAAAAAGCAACACAATCTACCTGCATTGCATTACTCTAACATTTTAATAACATGCTTTAACCAGTAGGTTATTTGGGTTAAAAAGCTGTCAAGTTTACAGTGTTAACAAAATAAAATATACTGCTGTTTCTGGGTTGCGTTCCAATAGTCAATTTAGCTTAGGAACCTTCCTAACCAAGTGAAATGACCCGGAAGTACGTTAGTGGCAGCCATGTTAAGTGCCGTTCCAATTCTCTAAATGAAAGGAAAGGAGGTTTCAAACTTCCTTTATAACCTCCTTTAGCTTAGGAACCACTGGACCTCCCTAACCGAAAGGAGAAGAGAAAATGCTGCCCCACAATGCCTTGCAGCCGCAGCATTTGCGTCACACAACAGTCGGCCGTTCACGGAAACAAACTATTATGACGGAGAAATTATATCATGAAAGTTACGGTGCTTAATAAGCACTTTAAAACATATTTGGTAAATTGCCAAAGTGTTTTGTTTTGAACGTTCATCAGTATTATAATCAAAAAGAGAAATATGAACGTTAATCTTTACTGCAATGATCAAATAAAGTCAACATTTCACTGAGCTGTGTGGGGTTTGTTCAACTTTTAAAACATGTTTGAATGGTGATATACACAGTGATAGGTGTTAAAGGCTAACGTTTATAATAAATACATTTGTATGGATTTTAAGATCTTTTCATTGTTCATACAATCATACGTATTGGGATCATTTGTATAGAGAGGCGAAGTCACGCCCATCTACTTCCGGTCCATGGGACCCCGGAAGCGAAAAATTATACATTGAATTCAATGGAGAGAGAAAACGTATCTTTTGATCCCGTTTGAATTGTGCCACGAACTACACATATGATGTTTGTCAATCTTAAACAATCATTTCCATGTCAAAAAAGTCACATTTTGTCGTAAAACTGTTGAAATATAAGACTATGAAAGATACACGACTACAAAGACTACAAATCCCAAATCCCATTCTGGGTCGCGTATGTGATGTCACAGGCGATAATGCTCCAAGCGGTTGAGACTCGTAAAAAAGAAGATTTCATAACTGATTTATTACCTCCAATAAATATAAGAGATTGCTCCAATAAATTCACTTTTACAAGATGCCTGTGTGCTTTGTACCATGTTGTAATCACAAAAGTGATCATACCACTTGCTTGTTCTATCGCTTCCCGTCTGATGAAAGGACCAGGAGGCGCTGGATCAGATATATCAGGTAATATCATAGGTAATATACATGTTGTGCATGGAACATAGTCAAGTTAGCTACCTAGCTAGTAGCGACGAGTAGCGAGCACGTTAGTTAGCATTACATTACTTAGCCTTGTCATTTTTAGTAGCCTTACCATGAAGTTATTATTTTATTACATGAAGTACACCAAAATGTTAAACAGTAAGAGTAGTCATCATGGTAAGTATTTCGTGAAACATTTGAAGAGTAGCCTACTGCGCCCTCCACCGGGTGCTAAGGAAGCAGTTCAGAGAGAGTCGAAGGAAGGCAGGCAGGCAGGGAGCTTTGCATGACATTCTTCTGGACATGTGTCATTGTGATGACAGTGAGGCTGAGTCAATCTGTTTGTTGGAAAGACAGTAGTTGAGTGATTACTGAGAGAAAATTATTAAAAGAGATAATTATTCAGTGTTTTTACTTTAAAGTGTTGTTACTGACCTTTTTCTCTTTTATTTTCTTTACCTCACCTGTAACTGCTGAGACCCTGAGGAACATGCACACTGACCTGCTCTGGCAACCTGATTTCCACTGTACGTAATAGTATTTGGTTATGGTATATTATTTATATACATCAAAGGCACAATGCACCCCCCAGAGACACACATGTATTGAGTGTGATATTTTGCATAGGTCATGTGAAATCATCTTTACATACTAGAAAACTGTAGGAGCGGCAACTTGTTTTGAAATTGAATTTTTAATATCCGATAATAAAGTTGATCTGTTTTCTTTATTCTTCTCTCTTCCCAGCTCCATCCATCACCATTATCTGTTCCTGCAGGTCCTGCTTGCTAATCAATGCTTTATTTTTTTACACAATTACAAATAAAGTCAATGTATTGTATGACAGGAAGTTGTGCTTCATTCTGATTCAATAATAAATTCATTCTGCCTTCAACTGCAAAATGATTGTGGACTGCACCGACATCCATGTAGCTGCCCCCAGTAAGATGAACCAAGCAAAGCTGACACTCAACATACAGCTGTGCTCTTAAGTTGACATGAAGAATTTGTGAAATATTGGTAATTATTTGGAAAAAATTACTGACGATGCAGAAAACTTTTTTTATTTAGGAACAGTGGTCAAGTGAAGCATTTATCACCACATATGTGTCACACTTAAAAGGCCAAACACACTGGCCAAACACACCTAGTTTACAACTCCCCAGTTGACAGCCATGACTCTGTCTAAATTGTACCCCCCAAGCACCCTCTTCATGAGGGACGCGCATGGAGTGGATGAAAGTCCCGACCTCAGCACAGCACCAAAATTGCTGGCTGTCAACCTGCCCTGCCTGTGTAACTGCCACTGAGGATTTTTCCGCTGTCCTACGGTGGCTGTCTGGATGGCAGCTTGCTGATCTCTACTCAGTCGCATTGAGGCAAGAATTGCCTCAAGCCCACGACCCCCATGCTCCTTCACCAGCTCCGGCACGTTGAAAATGGCCTGATGTTGAGGCTGCAGCTCTGGCTCAGGTGACAAAAGCCATGCCATGCCACGCTGCGCCCCTCAGTGCAGACCTGAACCAGTCTACTTCCTCAGTGGCGATGTCTCTGGCCAGTGGGTTGTATGTCTCCTCTTGCTGTTGGTAGAGTTGAGACACCGGCTGGACTACTTTTGAAGTGCCAGGCTTCCTCCACTGGCACTCAACTTCTGTGGAGCTGATCTGCCACATGGCAAATATTGCCAATGCTGCAGCGTGGCTGCATTTGTACATCCCCCGTGCACAACCACAGACAGCGCTCTGCATCGTGCCATCCTCTCCCATGTAGATCTGTACAAATAAAGTAAGTACCATGTTTGTTAACATGCTATAATAGATTGAATGAGCAATACAAGGATGGTCCGGATCTGGGGGTGGGAGGGTTTATTTTTCCATAGTTTTGTCCTCTTGTCTGATTATTGTTATTGTTTGTTTTTTCTGTATTTTTTGTAATTTGTGTTGTATTGGTTGTGATTGTACATTGTATTTTTTTAAATGTGTATTACATTTTTGAAAAACATTTGATAAAAAAAAAAGGATTTGGTCAGGATCTAGACTCAGTGTGTAGTTTATGAATTAATCAATGCTCTCTACATTAGGAAAACACATACCAGTGTACCAGAGGGAGTCACACACAGCTGTGCCTAGATAACCAAACAAATTGACAAGATAACCAAAATCCTTGAATCTACACACAGCAAATAAACTCAAATGACACAACGAGATGTAAAAAGGAGATCACACATATAGTCGATATAAAACTGGCCGCTTCAATCTGAAGAGCAACTAAAACAAAACACGGGAGTGTACCTTGTTCTTGTGAACACTAATGTTATCCATAGCATACACACCCGTATACAGTACACCCGTTCTAGGTTCTGATTGGCTCTCTAGGTTGGCATTCTAGCTTCTGACTGGCTGTCCAGGTTGTCAATCACAGCCGTGGGCATATTATACTCGTCGACTCGTAACATCGCTAAACTTTTTTTCTTGACGGTTTTCTCAGTCAACTAATGCTTTTGATAACAGTAACATAAATTAACACAGCCCTGCACACTGCAGTCATTATATGCCGGGTCTGTGGTTCATCATCTTCTTTTTCATTCTCCTCCTTATTGACTGACATTAACGTTAAACATTGCACTCATGTTACTCACCGAAACCTTGTAAAGCCGGTCCCGCATGCTGGCTCTTACAGAACCGACTAACTCCCCTTTCGTGTATGTACAGCTCTCAACATGCCCAGACTTGTAGTGATTTTCACCTCGTTTTATACTTTTATTCTCATTCTGAAAGAATGAGGTGAAATGTGCCAACGTGACGGCCATCTTTATGTTGGTGACGCGTATTGTGCGGGACCAGAGACATGTAGTTCACTGAGCGGCTTAACCCAACAAAATGTGTTACTTCACAGTTTTACGACACATTTTTATTTTTTTGACTTGCAACATTTTCTTTTAAATTGACAAACATCATATGTGTAGTTCGTGGCACAATTCAAACGGGATCGAAAGATACGTTTTCTCTCTCCATTGAATTCAATGTAGAATTTTCCGCTTCCGGGGTCCCATGAGCTCCCCCGGAAAGGGAGGGACTTCGCCTCTCTATTAATGTGGACCGGAGGGAGAGGGTGACGAGCATAAGTATCACTTTCCTTTTTTATTTCAATTCCAACTTTGGTCATGAAGAATATGTTTCTCTGTTGTCCACGTTCATAAAGCATAAAGCAACAGCATCAGAGCACGGTGCAGAGTCTCGATATGAGTCCCTCGTTCTTATTAAACATCCATGTTGTAGTCCGCTGTATAGAAAACTCTAGTTTCCATAGTTTCCCCACAGCAGCAGACGCACACAATGACGTCCGCTGGCGCATCATAAACACGTCGGATAGTGAAAGTGCAGTCGGATTCTCTAATGTACCGCAGTCTCTTCTCCTAAGTCCTTTTGAATTCTCCTATCCACAACCCCGTGACGTTTCACTCAGAGGTCAAGAAATAGACGATAGGGTTAGAATTTAGGAGCTGATTTTTGGATTATCGGAACGCAACCCCGGTTTAGTTTACGACGGATATATTTAGTTATTGTTTTGATATTTGTAACACAAAAGCGATGGAAAAAACCCACAGCAACACAGAAAAGATGGTCTTAACATGACCCAGCGGTCTAGTAGTTAATAAAAAACAATAATATCAAAACAAAATATTACTACTAACTTTATTGTGAAATTCAAACTGAACGTTAAAAGAATAGTTTCCGGTCTATTCTGAGCCCCATCTCTGTAGATAAATACAAATAAAGAACTATACGACAGATGTGTAATATATTTAATGCAGCCGAACCATATATTACAATGCATTCACGTGATGACTTTCAAAGAGTAAAGCAAGCACTGCTGAATAAAGTATGATGTTATCTTTTACGAAACGTTATTTTTCATATGGAATGCAGTTGGAGGTCAACCAATCACAGAGCTTGAGAACTAATCACGGGGTTTGTCAAACAGAGCCCATGATGCAGTCCTAAACGATAGCTGGGGATTCTGGGTAGTGTAGTGTCTTCTGCCATCCTTTACTCCGAAAAAATATTTGTTTCTCCGAATCAAAGGGGGAAAATACAAAAGCATTGCACACAATTTAAACCAATCAATGTTGTGTAATTAACAAGGATAATCTGGTGTTTTTTAGTTGATGAGTAGTGCAGATATCACTGTAAAATCAATCGACAGTAAGGGGAATACTTACTTCCGGGTGTACAATTCTCCGTTATCCAATGGGAATGGACGCTCACATTGCCTTTAAGGGCAGCCGACACAAACGAATGCCGTGCTTCCATGAGCGTCAAATCCTGCAGAAGATGGGAATACATTGCAATCAGTTGAAAGCTATTCGCGTCCCTTTATGAAGCTGAAGGAGCCTAGGAGCGTCACAATTGCACGCCACGGGACCCTGACCAAACGTCGCTCCTGGACGATTATGGAGTGAGAGTGTGTTGGTTTAAATGAAAACAGAGGAGTGACATTTCGCCGACAACTGCGCCGAGCAGTGCACTTTATGCAGGTAGCCAGACAGTGGGACATTGTGGGGAAAGTCAGCACACTCAGCACGGGTAGTGTGCGCAACATGATCACAGCGTCCAGGCAGCTCCCGTTCGAGCATATGCCTTGAGTTGCACATAGCTCCAACCAGGGCCGGCTCTAGACAATTTGCAGCCCTAGGCGAGATTTGAGTTGGCGCCCCAGCCAGAGAATCGTACAATAGAAAAGATAAAGATCAATAGAGTATCCAAGGAATACACAATAGAATGGGGGGTGGACGTCACATCCTCTAGGGGGGTCCGGAGGTATGCCCCCCCGGGAAGATTTTTTTAACATTTTAAAGGTCACATGTCATGCTTTTCCGGTTATTACCCGTCCCCTTGTGTGTTATGAAGGTTTTTCTGCATGTAAACGGTGTGCAGAGTCAAAACCCTCAAAGTACACCCTGTAGCGAGTAAAACTCTAAAACGGAAAATACCTCCCCAAAACGCCTCGTTGGTGAAACGTCATCATGACGTCATCATCCATTTGATTCTTCCGGGTACGTGCTTACGAAAGCACGTACCCGGAACTAAATGGGCCAATCCGTGGAGCCGTTACGTTACGTCCGCGGAGCCGTTACGTTAAGCCCCCGCTGATTGGTCCAAATTGACCAATCCACACACACACACTCAGTGCAGGCAGCCCTGCTGATTTCTGCTCCGTGCTGCAGGCTGATAATGCGAAAACCAATGTGAGTTTGGAAAATTGCACACACACACACACACGCACACACACACACACACACACACACACACACACACACACACACACACACACACACACACACACACACACACACACACACACACACACACACTTTGTATTGTATTATTATTGTATGAGAGAGGTTCCAGATTGAATTGAGGCGAATATTTGTAATGTTCAGAGGTTGTTGTGTTTTTCATATTCATGAGAATATTTGTCATCGTTCAAATGATAATAAACATTTGCATAAAGCATATTTGTCCACTCATATGTTGATAAGAGTATTATTCCTCTAAGGTACATTTAGAACAGATAAAAAATGTGCGATTCATTTGCGATTAATCGAGATTAACTATGGAAAATCATGCGATTAATCGCGATTAAATATTTTTAATCGACTGACAGCCCTATTAATTACAGATAATCATTTTTATTTTACGTACATCTGCATGTATTTTCTGAAAGTGCAAAAATACTGTAAATATTATATAGTAAATGTACTTAAAATAAAATAAATGTTATTTGTTGTAATTGTCAAAATACTTAAAATAATGTTTTGGGTTGTTAATTTATAGTTAATATATGTAAGTTATTTAAAAAAAACATGATAATTACTATAAAAATGTACAGTTATTTCCTGTCAAATTAGGATCTTTTTTTTACAGTGTGGTTCACATCAGCAGATGCTTGTGTATAGCAAGCTCAAAATGTTTAATGTTTTTTAAAAAGTGATTATTATAAGTCAAAATAGCTCGAACAACACTTCTAATCTTGTTTCACTGATTAAAAAGATGTTTGCTAACTCCTCACTCAGTTGGTCTGCGTTATAGTCTAGGCGGGGTTCACATTTTCCAACCTACAATGTGAATCTTTGAATTACCTTTTTTAATATGGACAAGAACAAAGCAACAATTTGTGTGATATTAGTAAAACAGATAGTGTTTGTTGATTATGCTAACTAAGGTGAAGATCAGACCATATTTTAGAACACATTTATCCATAAATGCACCTTATTCCAAACGTTTTCTTTCCCCATGTACATGTAAACTGTAGCGTTGCATTAATGGCACTGAATGAAGCCCTGCAGTAGCTCATTCTGCACTGTTGCATGGCAGCATGTTAAAATGACTCCTGATTTGCCGAAGTACGTTTTACACTATATTGAAAATAATGATAGCAGATGAAAATTAGTCTATTGGTAGGCCTATATCACAGATACAATTCAATAAATACATTGCTTATCTCCTGGATTTAATTTGTCCCAAAAATGTATTGATTTCCTGGTTTCTTCTTACAGGACAGTATCCGACCTAAAGTCTTTTTAAAATGTTAACCTTCAAATCTGCTTGTTAGCAGATTTAGACTTATACCTTTTGTCTCCTGCAGCAGAAAGGTGAATAATCTCAACATTTCAAGTTTAGCCATTCATCACGGCGTTATTTATTATAAGAACACATCTCAAGAGACTTGAGGACAGAGAGAGAAGAGGCGTGACTTCCAATGGTCTTATACCCCTGGTAGTGACATCACAATCATGTGGTCCAGCACTAACCAATGAACACAGTAGTCGCAGCTACTTACATAAACAATATATGGTACACAGTAATACATGTTATATCTCAACACTGCTGAATCTAGTTTAATGCAGTATGCTATATGGACACATTATTTGGTAAACAAAAATAAGGTGTATGCTTATTCATGTTTTAAAATAAAACATCATTTGTAAACCACACTATACTGTGGGCCAGTTTATAATATAACCTGTAATGTGTAGAGACTGAAATGCCTAATGAAAGGCGGGTTTTCTTTTTTGAATATAGATGAACATTAAACATGAAACATTTTTGGTTCAAAATATTTTAGTTTCTTCTTTTAGGTTTACTTTGTACATAATAGTCAGGGGGCCAATCCTGAAAAGTGCTTCCGTTAACACTTTTGCTGCCATGTTTGGGTTGAAGCTGTCAACATATTTTTTTGGTAAGAGGGGACCTATGTAAGATGTTCTAGGGTGGTTGACAAGTTTGAAAAATTATTTTGTGACTTTTAGAGGCCATTTCAGGCCAATTTTTCAGATTGCCTGCTCGAAATGACATGCCCACAATAAATATAGAATATCTCCCCAATCACAAGGGCCATATAGATAATCCTGGAATCAAAAGAAAGGTGACAGCAGTGGGATGGCTGCAGAAGTGTCAGAATGTAAATGGGTGTTACTGTGTCAGAGAAAATAGAGCTAGACCATTGAAAAAAAGTCAAAAATTCAATTTCCGCCTAAGAGAAAACATGTTTTTAGAGTGAATATCAGCTTGGAAACATGAGATAGTAGCCCAAATAATTTAGGAATCATGATTCCAATGTATGCTAGGTACTTTTGCCAAGTTAGAGCACAGTAATTTCATACAGTGCAATACTACACAGGTTTGAATAATGTAATGTCCAAGCGGAAATCTATATGATTCTCGAGGTGACCTTTCGTGCTAATGCTTTTTGACTTTTTAATGTTGTATTTTGACAATACACTTGGATACCATGATAAGACAAAATATTTTTGTGGATTACTAAGGATCATCTTCCCAGTAATGGAACCATTGTATGTATACAAGATATTACATAAAACATTAAATAAAAACTAAAACAATAAAATGAATCCAGTGTTAGGGTCGGAAGGAACCAGAGCAACTCAGGGGTTAGGCATGTTCAAGCCAACAGGCGTGTTTATTTGGAAGAGGGAGGGAAATTTATAGACGAGGTATAGTCAAGGCAGTGTGGGGCACTAGAATCCTGGTGTCTACGAGGATGAGGACAGGCCAATGGGGCACATGAGACAATGAGAAGGAAAGAGACACAAGGGGAGAATGGCACAACAACTGGATGCACAGCAAGGTAGTAAACTTGGTAAGTCTAGAATCTCAGGTACATACCGTTAGGACCTAGAAGGCATTTCAGACTCAATGTTTGCTGGTTACAGACGGCGATCTGTATGCCCCTGCGCCCTCAGTACACATGCTGATGTGGAGGGCTGAGCATCGCACACTGAAGATCTCGTTGTTGATGTGCTTTTTTCTGGTGGCCGCACCACAACATCCAGATCAAGATCGGTTTCTTCACCGTTAGTCTCTTGAATGTCATTGGAGTTCATGCACCACGCTGCACGAGCACATCCACACGCCCCACTGCAATACAGTCCTCTTCTGCGACAGAGACACTGTCTGGTACTGCACTGACTTCCACTTTCCTTGCATCCACACACTGTCAGCTGTACGCATGTGGATTGTACAGGTTCCTTGGTAAGAAGCATGGGGACCAGCATACCATTCATCATCTGCCAACCACAATTGATTGGTGAGGGCAGTTGTGGATGTGTCACTAGTGTGACTGTTTCCAAACCTTCGTTTGGTTTAGTTTTTTATTAGTTTTTATTAGGATCCCCATTAGCACTAGCATGAGCATTGGCTATTCTTCCTGGGGTCCTCACCCACACAAAACATACATAATACAAACCAGAACGGAACAACTCATCATTTCATGAAAAGTGCATGGTAAGGAAGTGAAAGCAAAAACAAAACAGAAAAAAATAGTCATCACATTTTAGCCATCATCAAGTCAAAACCTAAACAAAATTTTACCAACAATATAATTTACATGATAATACTAATTACTAATTACTAATTGACCCACAAGTACAGTTCAAATTTAATTTGTAGTTCTCAGATATTGTTTTAGCAAATGTTTGAAATGTATGTTTGAGTTGTCTTGAATGATATGGACCGGTAACGAATTCCAGCTGACCATTGCTCTGTATAGTACTGTTTTCTGTCTGATATTTGATCTTGATTTGGGTAAAATGAACCTTTTTTCTATTGCATGTCTGGTTTGATAGTTATGTGTAGAGTACTGTGCTATGAACTTTTGTGACAATATATGTGGTAAGTGTGTCACTGTAATATTCTTTACAAAATTTAACAGAGAATAAATGGACCTCTGTCTAACACTCATCCATTTCAGTGTCTCCAGCATTTCAGTCACTCTGGTTCTGTAGGAGCACTGCAGAACACATCGTGCTGCCTTATTCTGTGCTACTTGTAGTTTATTTAAATCGTTTTCTGAAGCACTAGACCAAACAACAAAACAGTAATCAAGCTGTGATAGCACCAAAGCATCCAAGACTTGTCTCCTGACATCTATTGGCAAATGTTTTACAATTCTTTTAACGAGTGACACACCCCTTCCCATTTTACACACAACATTATCAATTTGTTTAGACCAAGACAGTGTTTGATCTAGAGTTATCCCTAACAACTTAGTTTCCTTGACTTGTTTAATGTCAATATGGTTTAAATGTAACTGCAATTTAGGTTCACATTTTAACTGATGATTTGACCCAATTATTAAAGATTTAGTTTTTCCTGCATTAAGTACCAACTTATTATTTATTACCCACTCTGAAATCATTTGTAGATCCTTATTTATACAGTGACTCAGCTCCCTTGTAGATGAACCTGCTCCATATATTGTCGAGTCATCTGCATACATAACCATTTTGGATTCCTGTAAGACCAATGGTAGATCATTTGTGAAAATAGAAAATAAAAGTGGTCCCAAACAACTCCCCTGAGGAACTCCACAACTGACTTTCTTAATAGTTGACAGACTTCCATTGAAAAAAACAGTTTGACATCGATTGGTCAAATAACTTTCTATCCACCTCAGTGCATTCAGATGAAAACCATATTGCTCTAGCTTGTTCAACAACAATGGATGATCGATGACATCAAAGGCAGAACTAAAATCAAGTAGTACCGTTCCCACTAACTTCCTATTATCTACCTCCACCTTCCAGTCATCGGTCATTTGTGTTAAAGCAGTGCATGTGGAATGGCCCGGTCTGTAGGCATGTTGATAAGCAGTATTAAGATTGTTACCTTCAGAGTATTTCTGTATTTGATTAAACATTATTCTCTCCATTATCTTTCCTAACGCTGGTAATAAACTTATCGGGCGACTATTTGTTCCAGAAAATGATCCAGCTGGATTTTTTGCAAGTGGAATAATTTTTGCTATTTTCCATGCCTGTGGGCAAATACACTTTTCAATACTTACATTGATGATATGGCAGATAGGCTCCGCAACCAAATTAGTAACATATCTAAGAAATTTACCATCTATATTATCAACACCCGGTGATTTATCATTACATTTACCTAGTAGACATTCAACATCTGCAATTGACACTTTCTCTATTTTAAATTTACAATTCTTATTTTCCATGATTAAATCATTTATTAGAAAAGTGGAGTTCCTGTTAATAGGTTGCTTCATATCTCTCCTCAAAGTATCCACTTTATCAAGAAAATAATCATTTAAATAATTAGCAATTTGTACCGGTTTAGTCAAAAATTTCCCTTCCACTTCAAGATATGTTGAGGTGGATTTGGGCTTACGGCCCATCATGCCATTGACTAAATCCCACATCTTCTTCTTATCATCATTAATAGCTTTAATTTTATTTCCATAATACACTCGTTTTTTCTTTTTATTTAATGCTGTAACATAATTCCTCAATTTTCTATAAATGTGCCCGTCTGACTCATAACTTGATGAGATAGCTACAAGTTTTGCATCATCTCTTTGTTTCATTAGTTCTCTTAGCTCATCATCTAACCAGGGCGTTCTAAGGTTCCTTACAGTCTGCTTTCTAAGTGGTGCATGTTTATCAATCACTTGCTTGAATAAGAAATTAAAGCCATCAAGAGCATCATCTGGGTTTAGTTTCTCAAGAACTTGTTTCCAACATATCTTTTGAACATCCTTTATAAATGACTCTTCACAAAAATATTTCATTGATCTTCTAACTATTACTTTTGGTCCTGGTTTTGGCACCTTTGTCTTTCTCACAATGATGATTAGATTATGATCAGTGCACCCTACCGGGATTGAAATTGCTTGTGAACATAAATGGCTGAAATTAGTAAATATATGATCAATACAAGTTGCACTATTTGATCCATCTTTCTTTCTGATTATCCTAGTAGGTTTAGTCACCATTTGTACTAAGTTACATGTGTTAGTAATTGTCAGCAACTTATTTTTTAGGGCACAGTGCGACATATTCCAGTCTATGTTTAAATCACCTGTAAAATAAATCTCTCTATCAAGATCACAAACTTTATCTAACATTTGACATACTGTTTCTAAATAAGCAAGGTTAGCATTAGGAGGTCTGTAACAGCATCCCACCAACAAAGGTCTTAAGTGTGGAGATCACACATATAGTCGATATAAAACTGGCCGCTTCAATCTGAAGAGCAACTAAAACAAAACACGGGAGTGTACCTTGTTCTTGTGAACACTAATGTTATCCATAGCATACACACCCGTATACAGTACACCCGTTCTAGGTTCTGATTGGCTCTCTAGGTTGGCATTCTAGCTTCTGACTGGCTGTCCAGGTTGTCAATCACAGCCGTGGGCATATTATACTCGTCGACTCGTAACATCGCTAAACTTTTTTTCTTGACGGTTTTCTCAGTCAACTAATGCTTTTGATAACAGTAACATAAATTAACACAGCCCTGCACACTGCAGTCATTATATGCCGGGTCTGTGGTTCATCATCTTCTTTTTCATTCTCCTCCTTATTGACTGACATTAACGTTAAACATTGCACTCATGTTACTCACCGAAACCTTGTAAAGCCGGTCCCGCATGCTGGCTCTTACAGAACCGACTAACTCCCCTTTCGTGTATGTACAGCTCTCAACATGCCCAGACTTGTAGTGATTTTCACCTCGTTTTATACTTTTATTCTCATTCTGAAAGAATGAGGTGAAATGTGCCAACGTGACGGCCATCTTTATGTTGGTGACGCGTATTGTGCGGGACCAGAGACATGTAGTTCACTGAGCGGCTTAACCCAACAAAATGTGTTACTTCACAGTTTTACGACACATTTTTATTTTTTTGACTTGCAACATTTTCTTTTAAATTGACAAACATCATATGTGTAGTTCGTGGCACAATTCAAACGGGATCGAAAGATACGTTTTCTCTCTCCATTGAATTCAATGTAGAATTTTCCGCTTCCGGGGTCCCATGAGCTCCCCCGGAAAGGGAGGGACTTCGCCTCTCTATTAATGTGGACCGGAGGGAGAGGGTGACGAGCATAAGTATCACTTTCCTTTTTTATTTCAATTCCAACTTTGGTCATGAAGAATATGTTTCTCTGTTGTCCACGTTCATAAAGCATAAAGCAACAGCATCAGAGCACGGTGCAGAGTCTCGATATGAGTCCCTCGTTCTTATTAAACATCCATGTTGTAGTCCGCTGTATAGAAAACTCTAGTTTCCATAGTTTCCCCACAGCAGCAGACGCACACAATGACGTCCGCTGGCGCATCATAAACACGTCGGATAGTGAAAGTGCAGTCGGATTCTCTAATGTACCGCAGTCTCTTCTCCTAAGTCCTTTTGAATTCTCCTATCCACAACCCCGTGACGTTTCACTCAGAGGTCAAGAAATAGACGATAGGGTTAGAATTTAGGAGCTGATTTTTGGATTATCGGAACGCAACCCCGGTTTAGTTTACGACGGATATATTTAGTTATTGTTTTGATATTTGTAACACAAAAGCGATGGAAAAAACCCACAGCAACACAGAAAAGATGGTCTTAACATGACCCAGCGGTCTAGTAGTTAATAAAAAACAATAATATCAAAACAAAATATTACTACTAACTTTATTGTGAAATTCAAACTGAACGTTAAAAGAATAGTTTCCGGTCTATTCTGAGCCCCATCTCTGTAGATAAATACAAATAAAGAACTATACGACAGATGTGTAATATATTTAATGCAGCCGAACCATATATTACAATGCATTCATGTGATGACTTTCAAAAAGTAAAGCAAGCACTGCTGAATAAAGTATGATGTTATCTTTTACGAAACTTTATTTTTCATATGGAATGCAGTTGGAGGTCAACCAATCACAGAGCTTGAGAACTAATCACGGGGTTTGTCAAACAGAGCCCATGATGCAGTCCTAAACGATAGCTGGGGATTCTGGGTAGTGTAGTGTCTTCTGCCATCCTTTACTCCGAAAAAATATTTGTTTCTCCGAATCAAAGGGGGAAAATACAAAAGCATTGCACACAATTTAAACCAATCAATGTTGTGTAATTAACAAGGATAATCTGGTGTTTTTTAGTTGATGAGTAGTGCAGATATCACTGTAAAATCAATCGACAGTAAGGGGAATACTTACTTCCGGGTGTACAATTCTCCGTTATCCAATGGGAATGGACGCTCACATTGCCTTTAAGGGCAGCCGACACAAACGAATGCCGTGCTTCCATGAGCGTCAAATCCTGCAGAAGATGGGAATACATTGCAATCAGTTGAAAGCTATTCGCGTCCCTTTATGAAGCTGAAGGAGCCTAGGAGCGTCACAACTGCACGCCACGGGACCCTGACCAAACGTCGCTCCTGGACGATTATGGAGTGAGAGTGTGTTGGTTTAAATGAAAACAGAGGAGTGACATTTCGCCGACAACTGCGCCGAGCACTGCACTTTATGCAGGTAGCCAGACAGTGGGACATTGTGGGGAAAGTCAGCACACTCAGCACGGGTAGTGTGCGCAACATGATCACAGCGTCCAGGCAGCTCCCGTTCGAGCATATGCCTTGAGTTGCACATAGCTCCAACCAGGGCCGGCTCTAGACAATTTGCAGCCCTAGGCGAGATTTGAGTTGGCGCCCCAGCCAGAGAATCGTACAATAGAAAAGATAAAGATCAATAGAGTATCCAAGGAATACACAATAGAATGGGGGGTGGACGTCACATCCTCTAGGGGGGTCCGGAGGTATGCCCCCCCGGGAAGATTTTTTTAACATTTTAAAGGTCACATGTCATGCTTTTCCGGTTATTACCCGTCCCCTTGTGTGTTATGAAGGTTTTTCTGCATGTAAACGGTGTGCAGAGTCAAAACCCTCAAAGTACACTCTGTAGCGAGTAAAACTCTAAAACGGAAAATACCTCCCCAAAACGCCTCGTTGGTGAAACGTCATCATGACGTCATCATCCATTTGATTCTTCCGGGTACGTGCTTACGAAAGCACGTACCCGGAACTAAATGGGCCAATCCGTGGAGCCGTTACGTTACGTCCGCGGAGCCGTTACGTTAAGCCCCCGCTGATTGGTCCAAATTGACCAATCCACACACACACACTCAGTGCAGGCAGCCCTGCTGATTTCTGCTCCGTGCTGCAGGCTGATAATGCGAAAACCAATGTGAGTTTGGAAAATTGCACACACACACACACACGCACACACACACACACACACACACACACACACACACACACACACACACACACACACACACACACACACACACACACACACACACACACACACACACACACACACACACACACACACACACACACACACACACACACACACACACACACACACACACACACACACACACACACACACACACACACACACACACACACACACACACTTTGTATTGTATTATTATTGTATGAGAGAGGTTCCAGATTGAATTGAGGCGAATATTTGTAATGTTCAGAGGTTGTTGTGTTTTTCATATTCATGAGAATATTTGTCATCGTTCAAATGATAATAAACATTTGCATAAAGCATATTTGTCCACTCATATGTTGATAAGAGTATTATTCCTCTAAGGTACATTTAGAACAGATAAAAAATGTGCGATTCATTTGCGATTAATCGAGATTAACTATGGAAAATCATGCGATTAATCGCGATTAAATATTTTTAATCGACTGACAGCCCTATTAATTACAGATAATCATTTTTATTTTACGTACATCTGCATGTATTTTCTGAAAGTGCAAAAATACTGTAAATATTATATAGTAAATGTACTTAAAATAAAATAAATGTTATTTGTTGTAATTGTCAAAATACTTAAAATAATGTTTTGGGTTGTTAATTTATAGTTAATATATGTAAGTTATTTAAAAAAAACATGATAATTACTATAAAAATGTACAGTTATTTCCTGTCAAATTAGGATCTTTTTTTTACAGTGTGGTTCACATCAGCAGATGCTTGTGTATAGCAAGCTCAAAATGTTTAATGTTTTTTAAAAAGTGATTATTATAAGTCAAAATAGCTCGAACAACACTTCTAATCTTGTTTCACTGATTAAAAAGATGTTTGCTAACTCCTCACTCAGTTGGTCTGCGTTATAGTCTAGGCGGGGTTCACATTTTCCAACCTACAATGTGAATCTTTGAATTACCTTTTTTAATATGGACAAGAACAAAGCAACAATTTGTGTGATATTAGTAAAACAGATAGTGTTTGTTGATTATGCTAACTAAGGTGAAGATCAGACCATATTTTAGAACACATTTATCCATAAATGCACCTTATTCCAAACGTTTTCTTTCCCCATGTACATGTAAACTGTAGCGTTGCATTAATGGCACTGAATGAAGCCCTGCAGTAGCTCATTCTGCACTGTTGCATGGCAGCATGTTAAAATGACTCCTGATTTGCCGAAGTACGTTTTACACTATATTGAAAATAATGATAGCAGATGAAAATTAGTCTATTGGTAGGCCTATATCACAGATACAATTCAATAAATACATTGCTTATCTCCTGGATTTAATTTGTCCCAAAAATGTATTGATTTCCTGGTTTCTTCTTACAGGACAGTATCCGACCTAAAGTCTTTTTAAAATGTTAACCTTCAAATCTGCTTGTTAGCAGATTTAGACTTATACCTTTTGTCTCCTGCAGCAGAAAGGTGAATAATCTCAACATTTCAAGTTTAGCCATTCATCACGGCGTTATTTATTATAAGAACACATCTCAAGAGACTTGAGGACAGAGAGAGAAGAGGCGTGACTTCCAATGGTCTTATACCCCTGGTAGTGACATCACAATCATGTGGTCCAGCACTAACCAATGAACACAGTAGTCGCAGCTACTTACATAAACAATATATGGTACACAGTAATACATGTTATATCTCAACACTGCTGAATCTAGTTTAATGCAGTATGCTATATGGACACATTATTTGGTAAACAAAAATAAGGTGTATGCTTATTCATGTTTTAAAATAAAACATCATTTGTAAACCACACTATACTGTGGGCCAGTTTATAATATAACCTGTAATGTGTAGAGACTGAAATGCCTAATGAAAGGCGGGTTTTCTTTTTTGAATATAGATGAACATTAAACATGAAACATTTTTGGTTCAAAATATTTTAGTTTCTTCTTTTAGGTTTACTTTGTACATAATAGTCAGGGGGCCAATCCTGAAAAGTGCTTCCGTTAACACTTTTGCTGCCATGTTTGGGTTGAAGCTGTCAACATATTTTTTTGGTAAGAGGGGACCTATGTAAGATGTTCTAGGGTGGTTGACAAGTTTGAAAAATTATTTTGTGACTTTTAGAGGCCATTTCAGGCCAATTTTTCAGATTGCCTGCTCGAAATGACATGCCCACAATAAATATAGAATATCTCCCCAATCACAAGGGCCATATAGATAATCCTGGAATCAAAAGAAAGGTGACAGCAGTGGGATGGCTGCAGAAGTGTCAGAATGTAAATGGGTGTTACTGTGTCAGAGAAAATAGAGCTAGACCATTGAAAAAAAGTCAAAAATTCAATTTCCGCCTAAGAGAAAACATGTTTTTAGAGTGAATATCAGCTTGGAAACATGAGATAGTAGCCCAAATAATTTAGGAATCATGATTCCAATGTATGCTAGGTACTTTTGCCAAGTTAGAGCACAGTAATTTCATACAGTGCAATACTACACAGGTTTGAATAATGTAATGTCCAAGCGGAAATCTATATGATTCTCGAGGTGACCTTTCGTGCTAATGCTTTTTGACTTTTTAATGTTGTATTTTGACAATACACTTGGATACCATGATAAGACAAAATATTTTTGTGGATTACTAAGGATCATCTTCCCAGTAATGGAACCATTGTATGTATACAAGATATTACATAAAACATTAAATAAAAACTAAAACAATAAAATGAATCCAGTGTTAGGGTCGGAAGGAACCAGAGCAACTCAGGGGTTAGGCATGTTCAAGCCAACAGGCGTGTTTATTTGGAAGAGGGAGGGAAATTTATAGACGAGGTATAGTCAAGGCAGTGTGGGGCACTAGAATCCTGGTATCTACGAGGATGAGGACAGGCCAATGGGGCACATGAGACAATGAGAAGGAAAGAGACACAAGGGGAGAATGGCACAACAACTGGATGCACAGCAAGGTAGTAAACTTGGTAAGTCTAGAATCTCAGGTACATACCGTTAGGACCTAGAAGGCATTTCAGACTCAATGTTTGCTGGTTACAGACGGCGATCTGTATGCCCCTGCGCCCTCAGTACACATGCTGATGTGGAGGGCTGAGCATCGCACACTGAAGATCTCGTTGTTGACGTGCTTTTTTCTGGTGGCCGCACCACAACATCCAGATCAAGATCGGTTTCTTCACCGTTAGTCTCTTGAATGTCATTGGAGTTCATGCACCACGCTGCACGAGCACATCCACACGCCCCACTGCAATACAGTCCTCTTCTGCGACAGAGACACTGTCTGGTACTGCACTGACTTCCACTTTCCTTGCATCCACACACTGTCAGCTGTACGCATGTGGATTGTACAGGTTCCTTGGTAAGAAGCATGGGGACCAGCATACCATTCATCATCTGCCAACCACAATTGATTGGTGAGGGCAGTTGTGGATGTGTCACTAGTGTGACTGTTTCCAAACCTTCGTTTGGTTTAGTTTTTTATTAGTTTTTATTAGGATCCCCATTAGCACTAGCATGAGCATTGGCTATTCTTCCTGGGGTCCTCACCCACACAAAACATACATAATACAAACCAGAACGGAACAACTCATCATTTCATGAAAAGTGCATGGTAAGGAAGTGAAAGCAAAAACAAAACAGAAAAAAATAGTCATCACATTTTAGCCATCATCAAGTCAAAACCTAAACAAAATTTTACCAACAATATAATTTACATGATAATACTAATTACTAATTACTAATTGACCCACAAGTACAGTTCAAATTTAATTTGTAGTTCTCAGATATTGTTTTAGCAAATGTTTGAAATGTATGTTTGAGTTGTCTTGAATGATATGGACCGGTAACGAATTCCAGCTGACCATTGCTCTGTATAGTACTGTTTTCTGTCTGATATTTGATCTTGATTTGGGTAAAATGAACCTTTTTTCTATTGCATGTCTGGTTTGATAGTTATGTGTAGAGTACTGTGCTATGAACTTTTGTGACAATATATGTGGTAAGTGTGTCACTGTAATATTCTTTACAAAATTTAACAGAGAATAAATGGACCTCTGTCTAACACTCATCCATTTCAGTGTCTCCAGCATTTCAGTCACTCTGGTTCTGTAGGAGCACTGCAGAACACATCGTGCTGCCTTATTCTGTGCTACTTGTAGTTTATTTAAATCGTTTTCTGAAGCACTAGACCAAACAACAAAACAGTAATCAAGTTGTGATAGCACCAAAGCATCCAAGACTTGTCTCCTGACATCTATTGGCAAATGTTTTACAATTCTTTTAACGAGTGACACACCCCTTCCCATTTTACACACAACATTATCAATTTGTTTAGACCAAGACAGTGTTTGATCTAGAGTTATCCCTAACAACTTAGTTTCCTTGACTTGTTTAATGTCAATATGGTTTAAATGTAACTGCAATTTAGGTTCACATTTTAACTGATGATTTGACCCAATTATTAAAGATTTAGTTTTTCCTGCATTAAGTACCAACTTATTATTTATTACCCACTCTGAAATCATTTGTAGATCCTTATTTATACAGTAACTCAGCTCCCTTGTAGATGAACCTGCTCCATATATTGTCGAGTCATCTGCATACATAACCATTTTGGATTCCTGTAAGACCAATGGTAGATCATTTGTGAAAATAGAAAATAAAAGTGGTCCCAAACAACTCCCCTGAGGAACTCCACAACTGACTTTCTTAATAGTTGACAGACTTCCATTGAAAAAAACAGTTTGACATCGATTGGTCAAATAACTTTCTATCCACCTCAGTGCATTCAGATGAAAACCATATTGCTCTAGCTTGTTCAACAACAATGGATGATCGATGACATCAAAGGCAGAACTAAAATCAAGTAGTACCGTTCCCACTAACTTCCTATTATCTACCTCCACCTTCCAGTCATCGGTCATTTGTGTTAAAGCAGTGCATGTGGAATGGCCCGGTCTGTAGGCATGTTGATAAGCAGTATTAAGATTGTTACCTTCAAAGTATTTCTGTATTTGATTAAAGATTATTCTCTCCATTATCTTTCCTAACGCTGGTAATAAACTTATCGGGCGACTATTTGTTCCAGAAAATGATCCAGCTGGATTTTTTGCAAGGGGAATAATTTTTGCTATTTTCCATGCCTGTGGGCAAATACACTTTTCAATACTTACATTGATGATATGGCAGATAGGCTCCGCAACCAAATTAGCAACATATCTAAGAAATTTACCATCTATATTATCAACACCCGGTGGTTTATCATTACATTTACCTAGTAGACATTCAACATCTGCAATTGACACTTTCTCTATTTTAAATTTACAATTCTTATTTTCCATGATTAAATCATTTATTAGAAAAGTGGAGTTCCTGTTAATAGGTTGCTTCATATCTCTCCTCAAAGTATCCACTTTATCAAGAAAATAATCATTTAAATAATTAGCAATTTGTACCGGTTTAGTCAAAAATTTCCCTTCCACTTCAAGATATGTTGAGGTGGATTTGGGCTTACGGCCCATCATGCCATTGACTAAATCCCACATCTTCTTCTTATCATCATTAATAGCTTTAATTTTATTTCCATAATACACTCGTTTTTTCTTTTTATTTAATGCTGTAACATAATTCCTCAATTTTCTATAAATGTGCCCGTCTGACTCATAACTTGATGAGATAGCTACAAGTTTTGCATCATCTCTTTGTTTCATTAGTTCTCTTAGCTCATCATCTAACCAGGGCGTTCTAAGGTTCCTTACAGTCTGCTTTCTAAGTGGTGCATGTTTATCAATCACTTGCTTGAATAAGAAATTAAAGCCATCAAGAGCATCATCTGGGTTTAGTTTCTCAAGAACTTGTTTCCAACATATCTTTTGAACATCCTTTATAAATGACTCTTCACAAAAATATTTCATTGATCTTCTAACTATTACTTTTGGTCCTGGTTTTGGCACCTTTGTCTTTCTCACAATGATGATTAGATTATGATCAGTGCACCCTACCGGGATTGAAATTGCTTGTGAACATAAATGGCTGAAATTAGTAAATATATGATCAATACAAGTTGCACTATTTGATCCATCTTTCTTTCTGATTATCCTAGTAGGTTTAGTCACCATTTGTACTAAGTTACATGTGTTAGTAATTGTCAGCAACTTATTTTTTAGGGCACAGTGCGACATATTCCAGTCTATGTTTAAATCACCTGTAAAATAAATCTCTCTATCAAGATCACAAACTTTATCTAACATTTGACATACTGTTTCTAAATAAGCAAGGTTAGCATTAGGAGGTCTGTAACAGCATCCCACCAACAAAGGTCTTAAGTGTGGTAAATGAATTTGCAACCAAAGTACTTCAATATCAGGAGACATTAAATCGTATCTCACTTTAGCTGGTATTTGCTTTTGAATATACACTGCCACCCCACCTCCATGTGCATTCCTGTCTTTTCTAAATATACTATATCCCTGAATGTCAACTGCTGCGTCATTAAATGTGTCATCTAAGTGAGTTTCTGATATAGCTAAACAATGAATACCCGATGATAGTATTTCCTCTATCTCAGTAACTTTATTCCTTAAACTACAAATATTGATATGAGCCAATTTAAACCCTTTCTTTGGTAACTTATTTGACATTAAGATGGCAATTTAAAATGTGTTTCTCTTTCACTACTTTTTAAATTGAGAGCTGAACCAAAACACACATGTAACACAACTAAAACCACACATACAACCCACCACCTAACTGCACATAAAGGATTACTATCCCTGTGCATACTCACTCACTCAATCACCTATACGAGCAGCATGTAGCTCCCAAACATTTTAGATCGTTGTCAATGTGTTAGATACATTCATGGTAATGTCTATTACACACGATCTTATTTATAAATCAATAAATCAAAAAAATGAATAAATCAAAATGACATTTTAGGAGGAATGAACAACCCCAGAGACCAGTAAGAATTGGTCTCTATTCAACATCTTTAAACAAAAAAACAAACACCTTATATAGCCCAATAATAGCAATAAACTCATAATCGCAGTTGATGAAATAACTAATTTAAAATAAAATAGTAGATAACTCATAGACCAGAGGATATTGGTCTAAGAGAACAATCAAAAACACAATTCATCAAACCTGCAGCAATTCCCTTTGTATAATATAATTAATTTCATCTCCTAATGGGCTATAATAATCACAATAAACTCATAATCACAGTTGATAAGTAAATAATTTTAAATAAAAAGTAGATCACTCATAGGCCAGTGGATATTGGCCTAAAAGTAAACAATCAAATACACAATTCACCACAACTGCAGCAATTCCCTTTGCATAATATAATTAATTTCATCTCCTAATATGCATAACCATACCATCTGATACGTCATGTCCATCAGTCCTTTCCCACCTTCATTTCAGATCTTAGTTGAACTCGGGCTTATCACTGTTTTATAGAAATGTTCAGCTTCACTACAGTCCCGATACAGTTTTGTCTGTCCATTGAAGGTTACAATAAGTGTTGCGGGGAACAGTAGTCCATGCCTCACCTCAGCCTTACGCAGCTTCATCCTGAGTTCATTGAATAGGGCTCTCCTCCTGGCAATATCCGCAGTGATATCAGGAAATATCTTCAGTCGCATGTCTCGGAACATGATCTCTCCCTTGCTTCTTGCCAACTTCAAGATAGCTTCCTTTGCTTGATATCTCTGCATTATGACGATCATAGGTCTGGGTCTCAAATCAGTCCCCTGGCCAATCCTGTAGGCAATCTCTACTGCCGGCTCACACGAGAGCGCATTTCCGAATACCTCCTTTAAAAGGTTTGTCATAAAGGCAATGGGATCGCTCTTCTCTATATCCCTTCTCAGTCCAAAGACACGTAGATTACATTTTCTGGTTTGAATCTCCATCCTCTCCATTTTGTCTTTAATGTCTTTGTTTTCCTTCATTAGATTTTGGTTTGCAGTTTCGAGTATAGCAACCTTAGAATCCACATCAGTCAGTCCCACCTCCATATCACCGATCCTCTGACAACATGAGTCGAGTTCTCCCTTTAAAGTATCAAGCTGCGGCTGGAATCTCTCAAAAGCAGCCCCTATCTCCTCTCTCATTATGGAGCGTATTAGTGCCGACAGCTCCGAGTGGCTCACCTGTGAGGACCCGCTGTCCATGGCGCTCTCATCAGCTGTTTGTGTTTCATCCACTCCAGACAGATCGCTGCTCTCATTTAACGCCACTTTAGCCTTTCTTCTTGATTTCTACGACGGCATTACATTCCCCACATTATACTCTCCTGTGGACTTTGACTGAACAACTTGATCATCCGTTCATAACCAGATTTTTTCAAAAAGTTTGAGACGGGAGCTACACGCTTTCAAAATTCACACACTACTTCCGCGCATGCGGATAAACAGGTGCCCTCTTGAGGTGCATTGACAATGCATCTTCTGTTGGTGGTAATGTATCAATATTGGCTTTAAGTTTTCGAAAGAGAGCGCAGCGAACTTCTTGTATCGAGTTGCTGGTTGACTTAAGGTCATAGAGCTTACATACAAACTGTTCTGCCAAGGATAGGGAAGTGGTACTTGGTACTTCATCCTCACCAAAGTTGTGGAGAAGATGCAGCTACTGCTGGAACACTTTCCATGCTGTCCTTTTTCCAATTCCGGTGAACTGGCTCGTAGTATCACATCCAGTGATGGCATGAAATGCCAACAGACCATCGAGCATCTCATTTGGTAATGTGATTTGATGGACTTTGATGTAGCGTGGTTTCTTAGCTGTTCCTGCTTTCATCCAAAGTTCTTGGCTTAGTTGGTTTGCAAATACAAGTAGTAGCAGCAACACATCTGTGTCTCGGCACTGAATGATGAGCCTCTGAAACCCTTTCATTGTTGCGTCAGCTGCATGTAGTAGTATGCCTGTATCCGCTTCTTCATGTGTAGCTTGTAGGGGAGATACATCAATCCCAGCTACTGACGTGACTTTTTCAGGATCCTCAAACCCTCCACTGATAACAATTTCCTCATCATAAAGCAGCACATGATTCTCAAGCTCAGTTGATAGGAAATGGGTAAGGTTGGCTTTGTTTTCATCCATTTCAATGAAGCTATTCCAGTTAGCAGGTAGCTTTGCATCTCTACTCACAATTGTGCGAACCTTTCGCTGAGTAGTGCTGCGTTTTGTTCTTGTTCCACTCTTGATGGAGTTTTGTTGGTACCGATCAAACACTATATCCACTCTGGTGACGTTCCCATGTAGATTAGATGCAACTCTCTGTGTGAACACATCTGCATATTCCCCGAAGGTTGATGCATTGTGAGGTTTTCCCATGGCTCTTACTAAGGCCATTCCATCAATGATGGTGCATGTTCTCATAACAGATGGACTGAGCTCTGTTTCCTTTGCACCAGCTTGTAGTATGGTGAATAAGTCAGCTTTGTTTGTAGGCCTGAGCACTGAATCTGTTGTGGCAAGTGACAGGGGGACTGCACACAGTTCTTTTTGGAGAAGCTCATCCATGTTGACCTCTCTGCCACTCTCCATGGATACAATGATGCGGCGAAAAAATATCCCTGTCAGGCTTCACACACTTGGATCTGAGTTGTTAAAGCTTGGTATCTGTGCTGTATAGGCTTGAGAATGTTTTCGGTTTTCTCTTGGTGAGACTGGCGTGGAAGTCTGTGTTCGTTGTTCCCAGTCGGTTTTTCACCAACTCGGTGATAGTTTTTTTGCCAGACTCTGCAACATGTGTAAGGTCATTCAGTATCTCTTCTGAGGCAACATCACCAGTTGTCAGGGACACTAAATCATACATATGCTCTTGTGGAAGACGTTGTATCTCTGGAACTGATCAACAAGTTGAATGACATCGTGATTATCCCTCTTGATTCTTGATTGAAGGCTGTCTTTGTGCGTCTCCTCATCACCATTGTCGTCATCATGTGTCAGTCCAAACAGGGATCTGGTGTCCTCTGCCAAGGATGCACGTTCATTGTAGGTGATGGACCAACGGTTTCTTGCTGGATCATTTCTAGTGATGCCTATCAATCCTCCAGCAACCTTTCCCGTTTTATTGATGTGTTCAAGGCGAAGGTCGAAAGGCACCTCGTTGAAGCTGTGTTTGGTCTCCTTGGCTACAAAATCATCATCTAGGAAGCCCTGGTAGACCTCTGGTGCTGTCTGTGCCAGCTGTTCCATGTCTGCTATGAACACAGCACCCCATCTTGTGTAATGGGTGTGATCATAAGCAGCAAACCAAGGCATCATGCTCTTGAAGGCTGACATGTACAGGTTCCAATCACCACATCTCAGTGCCCGGGTGAACGCAAGGAGAATAGACACAAGGTCCATGTACTGTCTCCAGAAGGTAAAGGTTGGCTTGTCTTCATTGGCCTTGTCAAACTGTAAAAGGAGATCTTGAATCTCCCCAACTTTCAGCACAAGTTCCTCATAGCATGCTGAAGCTGCTTCCATTTCTCCACTTCCTATGTGCACAGACAGTGCATCTGCCAACTCTAAGCAACTGTTGTCGATTGTGCAGTCATTATCTTCCATCCATTGCAGAAAGCTTGGCAAAAATATTCTCCAAAGTGCTTCAAAGGTTAGCTTGTGTGCACGGGCTACACGGTTCCATCCCTTTCCCTTCATGATGTTTTCAGCTGTGTTCTTTCCAAACACACCACTTTCCTCAAGGATGTCTCTCAGTCCAGAATCAGCAAGATGCTGGCCAATGACCTTTGAAAAGTTCATTTGCACATGAAAGCCACCCAGGAGAATAACAATATTCTCGCACTCTTTTTGGTGATGCCACTGAAACATCTTTGCTTTGCAGTAGAGCTGCTCATCAAAGGTTATGACTGTGTACTTTTGGCCCAGCTGTGTAGTCATTTTGTGGCAGTTTTGTAACACCGTCCAGATTGTGTCATAGTCATGTGCTGGAGAATTTATGATAGGCATCATTCCAGCTATTGTTTTTTGGTGATCTGATTTTGACATAAGCTGGTTGAATCCACTCCAAGATGGAACAACTTCCGAGTTCTGTTGTCTGCACAGAATCCAGGCAAGATCCTGGTTCTTTGATTGCTTAGTTAGTTGCGTGTCTGCATCATACATTTCTGGTGTAACTGGCCCATGGAATTTTGGAGGGGGCTTCTGTGATTCCATTTTAGCATCCTTGAGCTCAAACATCCCTGGTGGAATTGAGAGTGACTTTGCTCTGCCTGATATCAGCTTCACTTTGGGGATTTGTTCTTGAGGTTCACTTCGTCTGAAAGCTGCAGTCTGGGAGGCATGAAAGGTTCCTTTCCCATCAAGGGTTTCTTCATTAATGTCGATGTTGTCATTTGCATACATGATGTATCCAGGGAGCTTTGCATTGACAAAGTTTTGTGGAATAAATACTCTACCATTGTCAAAGTATTGTTTCACAGCCTAGTTTGCTATAGCAGTATCTGTTCTCAGCACTGACTCTTAGCTTATACTGTGCCCAGCAGCATGAAGTAACTGCACTAAGCCTTTTGAGCGTGTAGCTTGGTGTACTGCAACTCCAATTCCAATGTGCTTTGGTGTTTGTCTTTGTTTATCCATATTTTCTTGGTCGTCATCATCAGTGCATAGAAGTCGTAACAGCAGGTACAAACTGTCAGGCACCACTTCTTCTGTATGGTGCTGATCAATCCCTCCCATTACATCATGTCTTGGGGACTCCCTGATGTCTGCCTTGATCTTTAATGACACCCAATACAGCCAACTCAGTATCTCATCGTCACAACTAGCCATTCTCATTCCTTTAGTGTCATCTTGGGATTCCTGTTCATCATCCATTGTTTTCTTTAGGTTTTGGAGAGCAGCCTCAGCTGCAGTGGCGGCTGGTGGAAAATATTTTTGGTGGGGCTGTTGATATAGTGAGTAAACATTTTTTTTTTGGGAGAAATGACCCCTTAAATTGGGACTTCTGGTGATGTAATGGCCCCATAAAATCGTGGTTCTAGGCCCAGGAACAACCAGGCTGAGTCGGGCTGAGTATGCTAAACTAGAGAGAGAATCGCTGTCAAGGGGGCTACAACTACAACAAGATGAACATATTTGACCGTGATTTAATTGTAATACACGTTTCAAAATGATGCCGAAGTAACAACATACTGATTCCGGATATTAAAAACCATGAATTAAGGCTTTGACAAGTCTGCAGACAGACGGCAGGCGAAAAACCTTTTAAAATGCGTGTTTTCTAATGGAGATTTGGCTAAGCTAACGTTGTAAATGCTCCGACCGTCCACACTCACAACAACGGCCTATACAGACATAAATAAACCAGCGACTGTATTCGCCATGACACAGACAATATGTAGTTTGTACTTGTTTAACTTTTGTTTAGTTTCTGAACAGATATGAAGAGCTGTGAGCTCTGAGTGCTAAGAGCTAACGGCTGTGTTGTTTTTCTGGGGAGCTCATTGAAGATGATTTCACGGCTCCGCCTACACTGCGTTAGATACTACCCCAGTTCCTCACGAGTCTAAAAAACAACTCACGTCAACGCACGTAAGCAACGTGGGCGCCAACGTGAGCGCCCTCGTGACCAAGATATTTGACACCGCTGATTGGCTGAAATTATGTTTCGGCGGCACAGTTTACTATTGAGACTTTTACAACGTGCTGGTTGCTGCTGTTTGGCTCGGGGGCAGCGCCCCGTAATGATAAACTAATGCCAAGGGCAAGGCCAGGCAGGAAACATGTGACTTATCAGTAACTTTAGACATCGTAACACAATTTTAAACAAGATTTTATTGTAGATTATACATTTTACTGATACCAATTGTATGATATTTACCTTGTTCATTAAAAATAAAAAATATAAAATATATATATTTTTGAAATATATATCTTTTGAAATATATATCTTTTTATTTAATATTTTTTTAAATATTTTTCTTTGTATGTGGGAAGAGGTGGGGCGGCGCCCCTAGCGCCCCTATGGGCCGGCCGCCACTGCTCAGCTGTCATTTCAGGAAATATCATCAAGGGCTTCGTTGGGAGATATATTGAGGGATAACATTACAAAATTGTTAGAAATTACAGAGCAAATTGTCACTAATTTGGCAGCATTGTGAAAAAAGGTCCGATTTTACCACTTACAATGATACAATGATTAAATGACCAAAAAAATCATTTTCAAAGATGTCAACATAGTTAGGCCATATGTCAAGGGGTTAAACATGAATACTGGATCGGTTTACAGCTTCTACCCAAAAGCGATTACTTAAGTTGCAATATCAGTGTTGGCCCCCTTACTATAATACACTTGAGTAAAAGCCCTTCTAGTCATATTTCTTCTCTCATGTATTTATTTGCATTGCATTTGAAATTCAAGTAGGTAAACAGGCAACCGGCTGTAACGGTTTTCATTTACAAAGTAGCCTACATTTACATTATTCCGGACCACTTACCACGAAATCCTGTCGGATTGTTTTAGGAGCGGGAGTCGGTTCTCTCATCGTGACAGGTGCCAGGACCGGAAGTGATCAGGCTGGATCGTCGGTGTAACGGCACGGCATGGTAGGCTATATAAAAGGTCTGAGCGGACACCAACAGGCCCTTTGAGACATCCGGTGAGAGGGGCTCAGTCTGCACGCGCGTGAAACACTTCAGGTGAGTCAGCAGTTTTCATTGGCCGTTTGTTTGCTGAAGCTGGTGATTAAACTGCCATTGAACCAGTGGAGGATTGTGCAGCAAAGTGTGTGGATTTAAACTGGACTGCAGGACATCGGTAGCATGATCAACAACAAAAAAGACACGCAAGCATTAAAGAGGCATTAAGGAGCTTACTTAAAATAATACAAATGTAGAAATATCACTATGAATCTTTTTACCAATTTTCCACGACTGTATTTTTAGACCATTTTAATGTATTAATAAAACGAGGAAATGATGGCTTGCTACCACAGTGTATATGGTATTTACCCAAAATAATCATTATATTAACCAAATCACATGGAAGATTCTATATTATCAATATAATTAAATGTGACATATTTTGAAGCAGGAATATCTGTTACTCTAAGCCCAACTCACACATTAGACAAACAATTTAGAAAAAGGGCATGAGAAAAATAATGTTCCAATGATTCATCTTGAAAATTACAAAAAGAACATGGGTCCACTTCGAATTTAAATCTCAATTCAGAAACCGGGTAGATATTTATGGCTGATTTTAAAATGAGTCTGTTACTTAAAGGTGGGGGAGGGTAAGTTTGAGAAACCGGCTCGAGATACACTTTTTGTTATATTCAATGGAATGCTCTTAACATCCCGAGAGCAATGAATATCTTAAGTGCTTTGACAAAAAATCCATAAAAAAATGTCTGTGGAAGCCGTAGTAGCCTACTGTAAAAAGCACAACCAATTATTTTAGCCGGCCCGGCTAAAATAACTGGATGGCCTACCGGCCTGTCAGCCTTCCATCTGTGCACAAACAACTTTTTCCGGCTGTGTATTTTCAAATTCTAGCGCACTCGAGCTGGTTTCTCCAAAATTACCTACCCCACTTATTATTGTGGAACATTTGGGGAATTGAGACGGTTAAACAAACAGTGTGCTCCTGCATCGTGCTTCTGTTGGTGTGTGGCGCTGACGCTTTCCGACTCCGCTGTTCAGTGGTTCTGTTAATACAGTGAATCCAACTTTATTTCCATAGCACATTTAAAAACAGAGTTGATCAAAGTGCTGTACATCAATTGATATATAAAAACATCATAATTGCATAAAACCATTCTTAAAGCCACAGTCTGGAAACTTTCATACCGTACATGACATAAAAACAATATAAAACATGAGTGAATAAACCCAAATTTTAAAAGCACAAACCGACAGGTCTTATACATGATTTGCAAACCCACGGGAGAATAAGTGGGTCTTTAAACAAGATTTTAAAAACAGGCGACGTGTGAGCACGTCTGCTCTGGACGGCTGGTAGACACGGTACCAGCAGCTTCAGGGCACAGAACCAAGGAGCCCGTACATTTTGCGTTGGTTTCTTTTCTTTTTTTCACTAAAAGGTGTAAACCTTACAGTTTGAAAGCTCACCATGGTGCAGCTGTCTCCTTCCACTAACCTGGATGTCACACCACCTGAGCACTTCGAGGACGGGGAGGATAGACGGGGGGACCTTGTGGTGGCTGATGGCTCAAAGGGGGGCTCGCCCCTGGGTCTGAGCACCCAGCAGCTCAGCATGGAGACCTCCACTGCCTACCACGGCTATGACCTCTACATCGAAGATGGTCTCATCTGCTTAAAAAACAAAGTCCGCAACTTGGAGAAAAAGAAGGTAAGAGTTGATTTCAGTTTCAGTGGACAGGTGGCAGGCACCTGGACTTGGTAAAGTCTCTTGTGTGCCCACAGCTGAAACTTGAAGACTACAAGAGGAGGCTGACCTGGGGGGAGGAACTTAACCATGATCAGATGGTAAGCCCTTGCTATGAACTGGCACCCAAAGCATATTATCTTCTGTTTCTGTCTGGGGTTTGTGCATTGGCTTTTTTTCTCCAATTTATCATTTTTGAGGCGGCGGCGGAAAAGTACGAGGAGGTGCTTCATAACCTGGCATTTGCACAGGAGCTGCACAAAACCCTGGATGAATTGACCCAGAATGTAAGTCTTTGCCAATCTGACTACCATTCATTTTTGATTGATTTTTGGGTATGGGATGGGATTGAATGGCATGTTAAGTATAGTTTGAAGTCTGTGCTTTGTTTTGCTCAAAGAATGAGGACTTATTGGAACTTAAAGTTTGCACATTAGGTACATGCAAATCTGAGAAACAAAGTCATTATTCATCTTTTCTATAGCACACAACTATTAATCACATTTCACTTGTATATTCCAATATTCCAAATTTAACTTTTCTCCAAGTGTCTTTTTTATACAATCTGTAAAGCTGTTGTCCACAACATCCCTTTTAAAACCCCTCTGGATTGAGTAGCCTTTTCACTTGAGATCTGTACTCTAATATCCTGCATTGGGTTAACAATGTTGCATAAACAGTTTGTAGTCTGAAACTCAAAGATCTTTTGTAACAAGTTCAATGGCAGGTTTTTAAACGGCTCCTTGAATCCTCTGCCTCTACAGTTGTTGAGAGCCCAGAGGAAGGCAGTGAAGAAGGAAAAAGCGGCAAAGGTGGAGACTGAGAGGAAGAATCTGACCTCTGTGCTGCAGTTCCAGCACCTTCTCCACATCATGCAGCTAGAGCACATCAGGACAGACCTGCTGGCTGGACACAACCAGGCCCCGCCCATCACAGCCCAGCAGCTGCAGAGCCTGAGTCAGCTGGCCACCCTGCTGGGAGTCAAGAGAGATCACACACTGAGGTTAGATTCATGGCAGCACCCTATACCTCTGTTGTTTTAGGTGATGTATATTCTTTAGTGTCAGGATGCTCTCTACGGTGCACCTGTAGAAGGTCGGGATGCTCTCTATGTTGCACCTGTAGGAGGTCAGGATCCTCTCTATGAAAAAAAGTCTAAATATGATATTTGGCCTCAAATCATCTGAGGCCTGGCGCTCCCACCAGGTTGGGAACCACTGCCCTATAGGATACAGAGAAATACAATACATCTTTGGCCAAATGAAATCAAAATCAAATGATTGAAATGTTTCTGTGATACATTGACTATGTAACTACAAAATACCAGCAGTGTTAAACGGACCTTAGTATATAAGGACAGGTCATAAAAAAACATTTATTATGGTTTGAAGGAATTGTATAGCATTCCATTTGCAAGAAAACTTCACGCTGATAATATCTTGTTCTGAGGCTATGCATCACATACAGAAAATGTTGCTGTAACTGCACAGCTCTGATCAGTGGCATAAATGTAATGTTACTGCTTCAGTTCATATAACTTATTCCCTCAGCCAAGAATATTTACCTCATAGATTGGCTTCAAGCTACATCTTTTTTTAAGAGTAGTTGATGCAAATTGTAGTGCATGATAACACCATTTTACTGGTATAAAGAGTTCGATGTTGATGACCTCAGATGTCATGTTGTAGTTTAGAGGAGCAGATGGAGCGGGCGGCTGTGGCCCACCTGGACCTGCTGGAAGGGAAAGACAAGCCGGTGGCTGGATCCACATGTGAGTAACAGAGCCAACAATAACCTAGATCCACATATCTCTAATAAGATATGAAGGATGTTGTTTTTTTTTCAACATGTAAAGCCTGAGATTTTGAGTCAAGATATAACATTTCCTGAATTAATAATTAATTATATTACCAGTAGTTTGATACTAACTCAATCTAAAGAATGTAACCCATTTTAATGTATGATCTTTGTCCAAAAATGGTCTCGTATTTTCTTTTGACAAATCCTCATCAAAATGCTGTGATGAGCACCTTCAACTCTATAGAATGTACCGGACCTAACTTGGTTGGATTCTAATCTATTATAAAAAGCGTATCATACTAACCAATCTCTTTGGATTGTCTACACCAGGGGTCGGCAACATAGGCGGATTTTGCGGGGGGGCAGGGGGGGCATTGCCCCCCCTGGTGGCTGAAATATGTTATATCATTACTAAATCTAAAACTGTTCCAATACAAATATTTTGTATATATAAATATTTTAATAGATGTAATAAAATGATTGTTACAATACAAATCTGAATAATATCATCTTTTGTTTGAAATAATTTCATTTTTGAGCAGTCGCATGTTGTGACCATAGACTGTATATATAAAGGGTTGTGACGTGTGTGTGTGTGTGTGTGTGTGTGACGTGTGAAGTTAAGGACAAAAGTTCCCTCACTTTTTTTTGTATCCAAGTGATTCAGCTATTGAATTAGCAGTAATGGATATTCGGCGATTTTTAAAACGTCCAATTTCGTCTTCAGCTTCAACAACAGAAGAGCCACCGACTGAGCCTAACTTTACCAACCAGCAGCCGTCACAATGTCAAGTGGCAGACACGCAAACGAGCAGCTCTGGATTAGCTAATGTTAGCCCCACAGCGGAGAGCTCTGGATTAGCAGGACCAGCTAACATTAACCCCACAGCAGGGAGACCACCGGCACCGGGGCCGTCAGTGGGTCATGATGATCTTGGGGAAAAGCACAGCTGTCCCAAGCAGCCTACTTTATCCGATTTCCCCTCAAAAATGTTTGGGAAAACGAAACGATAATTTTCCACGTACTATTACAAGAACTATCCCTGGCTGGAATATTCAGTACGAATTGATGCCGTCTTCTGTTTTTCATGCCGCCACTTCCAGACTGACAGCGGTGTGGAGGATTCCTTTAGAAAGGGCCTGAGTGACTGGAAAAAACTAAGCAGCAAACTGGAGAAACATGCACAATCCCAGGCCCATCTGAACTGCATGGTTAAATGGGATAACTATAAAGTGACTGCATCTTCTGGATCTATTGCAGCGAAACTTTCCCGAAGCCACAAAGATTCTGTTGAGAAGAACAGATCTTATTTGTGCAAAATTGTTTATACTGTGAGGCTGTTGTCCAAACTCGGATTGCCTTTTCGTGGGCATTGGGAGGGAAGCGAGTCAGAGTCGCGTGGAAATTTTCTTGAGGTTTGTGGATTTTTCTCCAAGTATGATTCTGCTTTTAAAAACATGCAGTCCAACTATTTCAATGCTACTAGCCCGGATTTCCAGAACGAAGTCATTGACATATGCGCTAACTTAGTTCGTGCAGAAATTGAAGAGAAAGTGCAGGATACTGGATTTTTTTCTATAATTGCAGATGAGGCCAGGTCTTGCAAAACGGAACAATTATCAGTATGTATCAGATATGCAGAGCAGCTTGAAATCAAGGAGCTTTTTTTGTGTTTTATGGATTGCTCAGCATCTCGCAACGCGGCTGGGATTGTGGAAGCAATAAACAAAGGACTTGAGATGTGTGGACTGAAACATATCCCAGTTGTTGCCCAGAGTTACGATGGTGCCTCCGTCATGTCTGGTCACGTTTCCGGTGTGCAGCAGCGCATCAAAGAGACCCACCCATACGCAGTGTACGTGCACTGCATGGCACACAAACTAAATCTGGTGCTTATGGAGTGTTGTGCTGTCAACCGCAGCGTGAAAACATTCCTGAACGTCATTGACAAACTTTACTCTGTATTTGCAGAGCCGTCAAACCATCATCGATTCATTGAAATGCAGAAATCACTGAATCTGAAACAAACTGAAATAATACAGCCAAGTGAGACAAGATGGGCGTACAAGTGGCGATCTGTGAATTCCGTTAAAACTCACTACTCTGCAATTATAGGGTGCCTGAGAGAAATGAGTGACGAGGGAGACAAGTGGTCTGTGGAGGCCAGTGGCATTTATGCCCACATGACCAGAATGTCTTTCATTACATGTGTTATTGTATTGGAAGACATACTGCGTGTGATTCATGTTACGCACAAGGCCCTACAGTCCTCCAGCCGCACACTCTCCGAAGCTGCAGCGCTTACCGACAACCTGAAGGCGCACTTCAAATCTCAGAGACAAGCAGATACGTGGAGCAATATGTGGGGATCAGTGAAACAGTTCTGCCGGGACAACAACGTGCCAGTACCTGGGGATGCAGATGTTGAGTGTCAGACTCCGGGTCCCCTTGCACCCAAAAGAAAACGGGTTACAAAACCCCCGACCTCCCTCGACAGTTTCCTGGTTACAACTACTTTGGGCCAAAGAGAAACTGATGAAAGTGGCGCACAAATGTCACAGAGTGATACAGCTGGATATCAGCAGCACCTCTATCTCCCTGTGCTGGACACCCTCATCAACGAACTAGACAGACGATTCACGGGAGAGTCCATAGAGCTGGCACGAGCATGTGGAGCAGTGTTTAAATGTCAGAAAAAAGGAATTGAACCTCTCGTACAAAAATACGCACAGCTGCTCAAAATTCACCCTCTCCTTCTTGGAGCAGAGATGGACCTTGTTAAAGCCTCTGCTGTCGCACCTGTTGCACTTGAGCATCTCCGAAAGACTGTTAAAAAGGAGAGCTATCCAAATCTATACAAGATGCTCCAGTTGGCACTGACTCTGCCTATCGGATCTGCCACCTCTGAGAGAAGTTTTTCTGCAATGAGGAGAATTCGGAACTGGCTGCGGTCAACGATGGGAGGAACAAGATTTTCCTCACTTGCGGTTCTTCACATTGAGGACGACATAACCGCACAGCTGTCACCTGAGGGGATAGTGGACGTATATGCGGAACGTAAAAAACGGCGTCTACTTCTGAACTAAGGTAGGACACCAAGGGATATAGTAGTTATCAAATAAGTATAAGATAAGCACAGTTTTGATACGTTTTTTACAGTTATGTAATGCACTGTTGTTGGGGGGAGTGACCGCCCCTTCCATATGAGTGTGTGTGTGTACGGCGGGCATGAGGCGTGCATGACGGGACGAGTTGTGTTCGTATGTGGAAAAGTCATACTCAGTGCGGTGAGCACGAAATAGTTGGGACTGTGTACTGAGTGACGTCAGTAAAAAAGGTTTGCCCCCCCAAGCGCAAATGTCAAACTCCGCCTATGGTCGGCAACCTTTTTGATATGAAGTGCCATTTAAAAAAAAAAATTGTTATCAGCGTGCCGACAATCGAGAATTGTCAACGGTGGGGGGGGGGAGGGGTTGAGGAGCTTGACGCTCGTGAACTATCAGCCGGAGGGCGGGGGGAGCCTCGCTGCGGGGAATCAGTGTGTGGACCTGTCAACGAAACTTACACATTTACCACATTTAAATAATTGGTTTAAACGGCATAATAATAAGGACAATCGTCCGTTCTGTGATTCTCCAGAACACACATGTTATGATATTAGGGTCATGCAGAGTGAGATGAGATCGCTTGTCCCTTTAAGAGAGAGAGAGAGAGGTGTGGCTTGTGCATGTGTCTGTGTGGATGGCAGAGCGACAGTGAGGGGGGAACGTGAGTATGTTGCTGGAAGTGAAACGAGGCAGCAGAAAAACAGAGGTCTGTGATGTATTTTGTGAAACAGAAGAACAGCTAAATAAATGTAACGGCCTCCCAAGAAGAGCTCGCCTCTCTCCAGTCATTTAAGCTAAAGTGGGTTATTGCTGCCCTCCTCGACTACGGTCTGGGAGCCGACAGGAAAGTTCAACACACAGATGGCCAGTCCGCCCCTTTGTAGCATTATTTCGATGAGCAGATCGCTACTGGGCTTTCAACTAAAGACACAGCCACGCAAAAACTGCGGCATTTGTACAGCTCCTTATGGGTAGGCCCAGCGCTGGGCCTACTGCAATTTGTGAAGGGCTTTCCTCTGTGGTGAAACGATCAGCACTGCACCACGGAGGAAAGCGGCAGAAAGTCAGCGGGGCTGCATTGCGTGCATGGCTTCTGCAGGTAGACGCGCTCTGGCGGCGGTCTCGTTCAGGATCCGAAAATACAATTCAAATATTATTGCACGTTTATTCCACTTATTCCTAGTGTGCCACTGGTTACGGTACCGCGTGCCAATGCTGGCACGCGTGCCAGGGGTTGCCGACCCCTGGTCTACACCATGTTGGCATCTTGGGCCCTCAGTGAAATGGGCATGTTTATTTTAGATAATTTATTTCCAGAAAAGGAAAAACTGGTAAAATAATCAAATATGCAGTGTTTTATCATTTCTTTAGATAAGCTGTTCAAAGAAGAACTCGCTGAGCTGATGAACTGCAAGTACTTCACTTGTCTTCCATCTCCACCCAATAAACCTGCAGAGGAGTTTCTGAGAGCCAACAGCCATAGCCCTATAGGTGAAATTGAACTTTAAAATCATGCTAGCATAAAGATGAATT